>NW_028318315.1:0-600000 GCF_062004578.1 Staurois parvus
GAGAAAAATCACTTATTTACAAAATTTTATAACAAAAACTAAGAAAAAACTTTTTTTTTTCAAAATTTTGGTTGTTTTTGGTTTGTTTAAGAAAAAATAAACCCAGTGGTGATTAAATATCACCAAAGAAAGCTCTATCTGTCACACAAAAATGATAAAAATTTCATATGGGTACAATGTTGCATGACCGCGCAATTGTCTTTCAAAGTGCAACAGCGCTGAAAGCTGGAAATTGTCCTGGCCAGGAAGGGGGTATAAGTGCCCTGTAGACTAGTGGTTAAAGAGTAGAACCATCAGTGAGGGGTCCAAATACCACCTCCCACTGCCTGATGGACATCACACAACCACTAATGGGGTTTTAGCGCAACATTTTACTATGACTACAGGGATGCTGGATGCCTATCGCCCGACGCCTGGGACATGTAGTTCTGGGTGCCGGCCAGGTAGTTTTTTTTTTCTACCTGTAGCCCTGCTGCAGGCAAGCAGCGGGCTCACCTGTCAGGTGATGCAATCGGTAGCAGCGCTGTCAGTGATTGCTTTCAATAGTGCCAGCCTCTCCGTGCCCCCCCCCCCCCCCACGAGGTCTCCCGGGCTCCGCTTGCTCATCTGTAGGACCGGCTCGCCGTCAGCTAGAGGGGAGGGAGAAGAGTGGACAAGTCCGCTCCCCTCCCCTTCTTGTGCTGACCCTGAAGTGACGTTATGATGTCACTTCCAGGTCCCCGTTGAGAGATTGTAATGCAATCCTCGGGAAAGAATGTAATGAGGTGCGATGTGCATTACATTCAGTGGCGCAGATCGGAGGGTCTTTTAGACCTTGGATGTCTCAAAGAGAACCTGTCACCAAAATTCATCGCATAGGGGACTTTGTTTCTTTTTGTGATGGAAAAAAAGCACAAAAAAAAATTTTTTTATTTATTGTAAAAAATGAAAGTTACACCCAAGTACATACCATCCCCCCCAAAAAAATATTGAAGCCCCCACTCCCAAATATACACACGTACAAATGTAAAAGCACACGCTGGGTCGCCTACGCATGAAACCGTCGATTGCGATACACATGTCACATATCACCGCTCAAGCCAGAATGAGGGCGATAATTATAGCATCAGAACTCCTCCATACACTATACTGGTGACCTATAAGGAGCTTTAAAACTGTCCTATACAAAATATAGGGTACTGAAGTTCGTCGCCATTTCACGAGCGTGCACAAATTTAAGGTTTGACATGTTGGATATCTATTTACTCGCTGCAACCTCGTCTTTTATATTTTTCAAAAAAATAGGGTCATTTATTGCTTTTTTGTGCCCTAAAATTAACTCAAGTGTATTTTTTACTAAAATGTTGCAGTAAAATCATAAAAAAGTTTAACTACCACTATTTTATTCTCTAGGGTGTCGGCTTTCAGAAAATATATCATGTTTTGGGGGTTTTGTGTGATCTTCAGGCCTAAAATGATTTTTTAAATGTGTGCAAAAAACACAAAAATAGCTCCGGCAGCGAAAGGGATAAAGGATAAGCCCTGACCCACCCTTTCCTGAGGAGCAGCCAATTGATGCTCTTTACACTGCAAGGTCTCTCCCTTCCCTGTTAGTCCCCAGGGGAGGTGCTGGAGACAGGCAGGGAGGAGGGGAGGAGAAGATAAACATGTTAAAAATATTACATGTTTAAGTCACCATAAAGCCCCTTTTGTTTTTTAAAGTCCCAGACATTACTAAAATCACCTCCAATTTAAATACAGTTTTGGTTAAAAAAAAAAAAAAATGTATCTGTAAAAGTAGATTGTCATGAGGGACAAGTAGATTGGGGCCCCGATTTAGTCCCTGAAAGATCTCGTATACCCAGCAACCTGTAATCCTTCCATCATATTGTTTTCCCTGAGAAGTCCCTTGTCATCTTGTGCCTCTCTGCCTGTACAGGATTTGTCTCAGACAGTGCAGTTCCATTCATCAGTCATCTTCTTTTGTTGCACTTTACCATATACAGTTGCAAGAAAAAGTATGTGAACCCCTTGGGATTACGTGGAGTTTTGCATGAATTGGTCATAAAATGTGCTCTGAACGTCATCTAAGTCACAACAATAGAAGAACACAGTCTGCTGAACATAATACTACACAAACATTAGATGTTGCCATGGTTTAATTGCACATAACATGTAAACATTCACAGTGCAGGGAGGAAAAAGTATGTGAACCTTTGGACTTAATAACTGGTTGACCCTCCTTTGGCAGCAATAACCTCAACCAAACATTTCCTGTAGTTGCAGATCAGACCTGCACAACCATCTGGAGTAATTTTGGACCACTCCTCTTCACAAAACTGTCTCAGTGTAGCAATATTCTTGGGATGTCTGGTGTGAATCGCTCTCTTAAGGTCATGCCACAGCATTTCAATCGGATTGAGGTCAGGACTCTGACTGGGCTACTCCAGAAGGCGTATTCTGTGCTGTTGCAGCCATTGTTTTGTTGAATTACTTGTATGCTTTGGGTCATTGTCCTGTTGCATCACCCATCCTCTGCGGAGCTTCAGTTGGCGGACAGATGGTCGTACGTTTTCCTGCAAAATGTCTTGATAAACTCTGGAATTCATTTTCCCATCAATGATAACAATCCGTCCAGGCCCTGAGGCAGCAAAGCAGTCCCAAACCATGATGCTCCCTCCGCCATGTTTTACAGTGGGGATGAGGTTTTGATGTTGGTGTGCTGTGCCTTTTTTTCTCCACACATAGTGTTGTGTGTTCTTCCCAAACAACTCAATCTTGGTTTCATCTGTATAACAATATATTTTGCCAGGAATGCTGTGGAACATCCAGGTGCTCTTTTGCAAACTTCAAACGTGCTGCAATATTCTTTTTGGACAGCAATGGCTTCCTCCGTGGTGTCCTCCCATGTACTCCATTCTTGTTTAATGTTTTCCTTATTGTAGATGTGTCAACAAAAATGTTAGCATGTGCCAGAGATTTCTATAGGTCTTTAGCTGACACTCTGGGATTCTTCTTTACCTCATGCAGCATTCTGCACTGTGCTCTTGTAGTCATTTTTACAGGACGACCACGCCTAGGGAGAGTAGCAACAGTGCTAAACTTTCTCCATTTGTAGACAGTCTGTCTTACCATGGATACATGAACATCAAGGCTTTTGGAGATACTTTTGTAACCCTTTCCAGCTTCATGCAAGTCAACAATTCTTGATCGTAGGTCTTCTGAGAGCTCTTTTCTGCAAGGCATGGTTCACATCAGACAGTGCTTCTTGAAATCAGTAAACCCAAAACAGGTGTGTGTTTTATAAGGGCAGGACAGCTGTCAGCAACACATCCAATATCATCACACTGATTGGAGTCAAGGTTGGCTCACTCCTGGCTCCAATTAGCTCTGGGAGAAGTCATTAAGCTAGGGCCTCACATACTTTTTCCTCCCTGCACTGTGAATGTTTACATGTTATGTGCAATTAAACCATGGCAACATCTAATGTTTGTGTAGTATTATGTTCAGCAGACTGTGTTCTTCTATTGTTGTGACTTAGATGATGTTCAGAGCACATTTTATGCCCAATTCATGCAAAACTCCACGTAATCCCAAGGGGTTCACATACTTTTTCTTGCAACTGTATACCTTCAAGCGTCAACATAGTGTCATCTGCTCCCATTTCTTGGTGTCACATCATAATTCCCACCCACAACCTTGCCCCTTATGCCCTGTACACATCATGAGAATATTGGATGAATGATCATCCTTCTTTTTTTTTTTTGCATGCTAGTCTCATATCAAAAGTGAAGAGGTTACAAAAATTTTTGTACGACTGAAAGAAAATTCGGAAGTGATGTAATGCATTTGTATTGTATTTTCGGATGAAAACTGTACTGATCAAATGAAAATCGTACGAGGAAGATTTTCGTGCTTGTCCCTTCAAATGATTTCAGACGAAAGCTGTGTACTAACGATCAGATTATCGCATGATCGCTTCAAAAGCAGAATATTGTGCACAATTTTCTGATCGTGTGTACTAGGCTTTACTATAAGAGGGATCTGAGATCAGCCAATAATGTGGTAGGAGGTGGATAACTTCCCTTCTACAGTTGCAAAAAAAAAGTATGTGAACCCCTTGGGATTACGTGGAGTTTTGCATGAATTGGGCATAAAATGTGCTCTGAACGTCATCTAAGTCACAACAATAGAAGAACACAGTCTGCTGAACATAATACTACACAAACATTAGACGTTGCCATGGTTTAATTGCACATAACATGTAAACATTCACAGTGCAGGGAGGAAAAAGTATGTGAACCTTTGGACTTAATAACTGGTTGACCCTCCTTTGGCAGCAATAACCTCAACCAAACGTTTCTTGTAGTTGCAGATCAGACCTGCACAACGATCTGGAGTCATTTTGGACCACTCCTCTTCACAAAACTGTTTCAGTGTAGCAATATTCTTGGGATGTCTGGTGTGAATCGCTCTCTTAAGGTCATGCCACAGCATTTCAATCGGGTTGAGGTCAGGACTCTGACTGGGCCACTCCAGAAGGCGTATTCTGTGCTGTTGCAGCCATTGTTTTGTTGAATTACTTGTATGCTTTGGGTCATTGTCCTGTTGCATCACCCATCCTCTGCGGAGGTTCAGTTGGTGGACAGATGGTCGTACGTTTTCCTGCAAAATGTCTTGATAAACTCTGCAATTCATTTTCCCATCAATGACAACAATCCGTCCAGGCCCTGAGGCAGCAAAGCAGCCCCAAACCATGATGCTCCCTCCGCCATGTTTCACAGTGGGGATGAGGTTTTGATGTTGGTGTGCTGTGCCTTTTTTTCTCCACACATAGTGTTGTGTGTTCTTCCCAAACAACTCAATCTTGGTTTCATCTGTCCACAGTATATTTTGCCAGTAGTGCTGTGGAACATCCAGGCGCTCTTTTGCAAACTTCAAACGTGCTGCAATATTCTGTTTGGACAGCAATGGCTTCCTCCGTGGTGTCCTCCCATGTACTCCATTCTTGTTTAATGTTTTCCTTATTGTAGATGTGTCAACAAAAATGTTAGCATGTGCCAGAGATTTCTGTAGGTCTTTAGCTGACACTCTGGGATTCTTCTTTACCTCATGCAGCATTCTGCGCTGTGCTCTTGCAGTCATTTTTACAGGAAGACCACGCCTAGGGAGAGTAGCAACAGTGCTAAACTTTCTCCATTTGTAGACAGTCTGTCTTACCGTGGACACATGAACATCAAGGCTTTTGGAGATACTTTTGTAACCCTTTCCAGCTTCATGCAAGTCAACAATTCTTGATCGTAGGTCTTCTGAGAGCTCTTTTCTGCGAGGCATGGTTCACATCAGACAGTGCTTCTTGAAACCAGCAAACCCAAAACAGGTGTGTGTTTTTTAAGGGCAGGACAGCTGTCAGGAACACATCCAATATCATCCCACTGATTGGAGTCAAGGTTGGCTCACTCCTGGCTCCAATTAGCTCTGGGAGAAGTCATTAAGCTAGGGCCTCACATACTTTTTCCTCCCTGCACTGTGAATGTTTACATGTTATGTGCAATTAAACCATGGCAACATCTAATGTTTGCGTAGTATTATGTTCAGCAGACTGTGTTCTTCTATTGTTGTGACTTAGATGACGTTCAGAGCACATTTTATGCCCAATTCATGCAAAACTCCACATAATCCCAAGGGGTTCACATACTTTTTCTTGCAACTGTATATAAGAGGGATCTGAGATCAGCCAATAATGTGGTAGGAGGTGGATAACTTCCCTTCTATATAAGAGGGGTCTGAGATCAGCCAATAATGGGGAAGGAGATGGATAACCCCGCCCCTTCCCAGTGAAACGCATCAACAGTCATCTGGTGTCCTTGGCATCTCCACTGTTCACAGTACTCTCTCTGAAAGAGGGAATCCAGAGGTCTGTCCTTTCCTACGTCCAGCAGAGACATTCGTGGGATGTGGGGTAATAGTTTGATGAATACCTCCCATCTGTCCCTCATTTGGAGTGACTGTTCCTCTTTTGTATTAAATCCTTCTGTCCCTCTTCCCTCCTCCATTATCCCTCCTTTTAGTCTGATGTACAGAGACTGCAGATATGATACAGGAGATGGTCAGAGACTGCAGATATGATAAGGGAGATGGTCAAGACTGCAGACATACTACAGGAGATGGTCAGAGACTGCAGACATACTACAGTAGATGGTCAGAGACTGCAGATGTACTACAAGAGATGGTACAGCGGGGGTGTTAAAGGGGAGTGGGAGAAAGGGGGGTGAGAGACAGGGAGATGGAAGAGCGGGGTGAGAGACTACTAGACCTGTCTTGTCTGCAGTCCCTTCTGTGCCCCCCTGTCTGTGGGTAGGTGTGTGTGATGCCTAGTACCTGCCTCCCATCCGCCCTCAGCATCTGGGGCCATAGTCAAACTGTTCTGTTGATGTTGGAGCTGGGAGCGGAGAGGAGGTTGAAGGAGTCCAGGCTCTGGGAGGCACCGGGGATGCTGCTCCCACAACTGCAGTGCCTCTTTGGGGTCTACTCCCTCCTGGGCTCTTGGTCCTAGCCACCATTGAGCTGCTCCCCTTTTACGCATCTATCTCTGGGACCACCCACTTGCCTTTTGGAGCAAGGTGCTATCATCCTACCCACACCCTGATGTCGTCACCGTGCCTTCTCCCACCTCTACCGGACTCTCCATGACAAGGGGCCCCACAATAATGACCGGGCCCAGGGTATCTGCCCCTTTTGCCCCATGTTGAAGATGGCCCTGACTGCCCAGCAGCCTAATTTAGTGGGGGGGGTAAGAATAACCCTGCTCCCCCCGTAGCGGTGCCACTGCTGATCACAGTGTCTCTGTACCAGGTACAGTATATCCATCCATCCAACAGAACCTCAGCAAGCAAGCAGAAAAAGAGCACATAGTGCTCACTGTTTCCCAAATTAAACTGAAACATAAAAGGTGAAAAAATATACTCACATAGAACCAGCTCCACCAGGACATATCTGACTCCAAAAAAACACACAAAGTGCTCACTGTTTATCAAACTCACAAGTGTATTCATAAATAAAGAGTTAAAATATATTGTTACAATAAAACATATATCCGTTGCACAAAATAGTAAACAAAAATAGTAACAATGATCCTGCAGAAGCATGCAGTCCTGTCTGTACAGCTTCTAACTCCCCACCGCTGTCAGTATGAACAAATTCACTTCAGTTTAGCGTGATGACGTCACTGGGAGGGGGTCTCTTAGGGATTTCATTAGAGGGACTTCATCAAATACAGCTGCCATGGCCTCAATGAAAACCTGAGTGTGAGGTACCTTATGCTAGGGAGACATTCATTTGGCAGGTACCTTTTAAGTACGTCTGCCATGTCCATATTATTGTTTTATTCACTGTTTAACTAGTAGCCGACCGCAGATAGCCGAATGACGGCTTCACTGCGGCCGGCCAGTTCTGGGTGGACGTCATATGACGTCCCCCCAGAACGTGCTCTCCTGCACGCCCCAGGGGGCCCGCACCCGGTGATCTCCGTGATCGCTGTGTCCTATGGACACAGCTGATCACGTGATGTGGTAAAAGGCCGATCCCAGCTGATCACAGGGAAATGCAAGTGCCGGTTCTCGGCTGCACTTTCCTCACGCTGTCAGATCGTGAGGAAAGTACTGCCGAGAACCGGCAGTTGTCACCGCGGGGATCGGCACCGATCATCAGGACACTGATGATCAGTGCCCTGATGATCGGTGCCCAGCAGTGCCACCCGCAAGTTCTGCCCACCTGTGCCCAGCAGTGCGCCCACTAGCTCCACCCACCTGTGCCCAGCAGATCACCCACCTGTGCCCAGCAGTGCACCCACCTGTGCCACTCTGCAGTGTCACACACCTGTGCCCAGAAGTGCCACCTACCTGTGCCCAGAAGTGCCACCCACCTGTGCCCACCAGTGCCACCCACCTGTGCCCACCCACCAGTGCTGCCCACCAGTGCCACCCACCAGTGCAGCCCAGCAGTGCTGCCAGTCAGTGCCACCAGTCAGTGCCCAGGGGTTGTGCCAGTCAGTGCCGCCAGTCAGTGCCCAGCAGTGATGCCAGTCAGTGCCGCCAGTCAGTGCCCAGCAGTGATGCCAGTCAGTGCTGTCTATCAGTACCCATCATCAGTGTCACCTATCAGTGCCGCCTATCAGTGCTGCATATTAGTGCCACCTATCCGTGACACCTCATTAGTGCTGTCTATCAGTGCCGCCTATCCGTGCCACCTCATTAGTACTGCCTATCAGTGCCCTTTAGTGCTGCCTATCAGTGCCCATCAGTGCTGCCTCATCAACGCACATCAGTGAAGGAGAAAAAATACCTGTTTGAAAAATTTTATAATAGAAACAAAGAAATTTTTTTTTTTTCAAATTTTTTGCAATTTTTATTTATAGCGCAAAAAGTAAAGCGCCCAGCGGGGAGTAAATACCACCAAAAGAAAGCTCTATTTGTGAGAAAAAAATGATCAAAATTTCATATGGGTACAATGTTGCATGACCGCGCAATTGTCAATTGTCAATCAAAGTGCGGCAGCGCTGAAAGCTGAAAATTGGCCTGGTAAGGAAGGGGGTATAAGTGCCCGGTAGGCAAGTGGTCAATGTAAGTAGTCACAGGACACTACAGGGGCAGATACCATGCAGAGAGGCTCAGCCTTCAGTCTTGAAAATACTCTTTATTATGCTGCTCCTTTGAACTATAGTCCTATTTTGCAAGATCTGGACGTTCTTTGATTCTCCTGCCTACCACTGATGTCAACAGCAATAGAAACATGTGAGTTGGTCAACTTTTTTGGAGGTACTTTGGTGTTTCTGAACAAGCTAGTAGGGACAGAAGATACTTGTCTATAACAAAACTCTTAATATTTACAAATACACACACTAGAGGGAACCCGATCCCTACACATATGCCAATTCCTACTGGGAGACAGGCTGCCTGATATCCCCTAACATCCCTGTAATCATATTGTACAGCCCATACAATCCAGATAATTCTCTTCCTACAGAAAACCTACATGGATCACATGACCACATCAATGAGGATGGAGGAGGACCGGAGTCACATGACTGAGAGGATACTAAACCTCACCCTGGAGATCATCTACCTGCTGACCGGAGAGGTGAGGAGGATTCTGGGAGGTCACATGACATCACTCCTATCTCTATTAATAAAACACAGACCTGACCGGAGAGGTGAGGAGGATTCTGGGAGGTCACATGACATCACTCCTATCTCTATTAATAAAACACAGACCTGACCGGAGAGGTGAGGAGGATTCTGGGAGGTCACATGACATCACTCTTATCTCTATTAATAAAACACAGACCTGACCGGAGAGGTGAGGAGGATTCTGGGAGGTCACATGACATCACTCCTATCTCTATTAATAAAACACAGACCTGACCGGAGAGGTGAGGAGGATTCTGGGAGGTCACATGACATCACTCTTATCTCTATTAATAAAACACAGACCTGACCGGAGAGGTGAGGAGGATTCTGGGAGGTCACATGACATCACTTATCTCTATTAATAAAACACAGACCTGACCGGAGAGGTGGGGAGGATTCTGGGAGGTCACATGACATCACTCTTATCTCTATTAATAAAACACAGACCTGACCGGAGAGGTGAGGAGGATTCTGGGAGGTCACATGACATCACTTATCTCTATTAATAAAACACAGACCTGACCGGAGAGGTGGGGAGGATTCTGGGAGGTCACATGACATCACTCCTATCTCTATTAATAAAACACAGACCTGACCGGAGAGGTGAGGAGGATTCTGGGAGGTCACATGACATCACTCTCATCTCTATTAATAAAACACAGACCTGACCGGAGAGGTGAGGAGGTTTCTGTGATTCTAACATGATATTCCTATTGGTTCCTCAATACAGAGATTTTCTCCTCTGAAGTCAGGTGATCATATGACCATCACAGTGCCTCCATGTGACTCCCTAAACCCTGAGAAACACAACATGCAGAAGATTCTAGAAGTCACCAAGAAGATGATGGAGCTGCTGACAGGAGAGGTGAGCGGTGCCGGGAATTCTGGGACATTCTCCAGTAACAGACAAGGGATGTGTCTGGATGGTGACTGTATCATTGTGTGTGTCAGGTTCCTATAAGGTGTCAGGGTGTCACTGTCTATTTCTCCATGGAGGAGTGGGAGTATTTAGAAGGACACAAGGATCTCTACAAGGACGTCATGATGGACAATCAGCCGCCCCTCACATCACCGGGTAAGAGGAGACTTTATTGTAAAGGAGAGAGCAGTACGGAGGATCCACCTAGATCCCCCATCATCTGATAAACACATAGAAACAATGGATTCAGTCAGTGTGTGTGTTTCCTACAGATGGATCCAGTCATGGGAACCCACCAGAGAGAAGTCCCCGTCCTCTGTATTCCGGGGATTCTACACAGGAAGGTCACACCATCCCTCACCATCATCAGGTAGATGGATCCAGTCATGGGAACCCACCAGAGAGATGTCCCCGTCCTCTGTATTCCCGGGATTCCACACAGGAAGGTCACACCATCCCTCACCATCATCAGGTAGATGAGGAACAATCACTGATAGTATCATTAGGATCTGTACATTATCTGCATTGTTACCATTGATGTCATTTTTATTATATATTCAGAGTGGAAACCTGAGAGATCCTAAAGTTGATATTAAAGAAGAGATAAAAGAGGAGGATGAGGATGGGGTGATGGAGGAGTCAGAGTTTCCAAAAGGACACAAAGATCTGTACCAGAACACCATGGTGGAGTCATCCAGCTACAGGAACCAACCAGAGAGATATCCCCGTCCTCTGTATTCCCGGGATTCCACACAGGAAGGTCACACCATCCCTCACCATCATCAGGTAAATGATTGACAATTATTGGTAGTTATGATTTATACACAGCATGTTTGTTACAATGAATGTTTTATTATATCTTTCAGAGTGGAATCCTCGGGGATGATAATATTGTTGTTAAAGAAGAGAATAAAGAGGAGGATGAGGAGTATGGAGTGATTACCATGAAAGTTGAGGGTGAAGTAGAAGAGACGTATGTGAGGGATGATCAGCAATATACGGAGGAGGCTGGAATGATGAGGACATTCAAAGAGGAGGACACTCCTACAGAGATCAGCACAGGTGAGCCACAATATATTCTTCTGTTATCTCTGCTCTGTTACTGCACACTGATTGGTCCAGAGTAGGGCGGGAGATGAGTGATATCAGCCAATAATAGGTTGATAATAATCACTGATACCCGTCCTACACATTAGATCTTCTTTTCTCTGAGATAAACCCCCTTCTCTGTCCTGCAGACACAATGTATGTTCTCAGACATGATTTCTGTAGATTCTGGGGGTCATTTTTAGGCATAGTAACACAGATATGATCACGATTGCTCCTTTCATATGTTGGTCCCTCATAAAATGTAAACATAAAACTCTTTTAACAGTCTTGCTGGCATGAAAAGTAAGGAGTAGGGATGGGCTTTAGTCCTCGTGCACACGAGACATTTTTTCAGCGGCTGTTTTTGGCTTTTGACATTTTTTCCTACAGCCAGTAAACCCCCCAGCCTGTTATCCTATGTGCCTATACACACACAGACTGGAATCAACGTTTTTTGGCTGGACTAGTGGGTTTCTAGAGTTTTGTAGCTGTAAAAACACTCTAATGCTGAAAAACGCAGTAGAATGCCGCAAACTGGTGTTTTTGGATGTTTTTTGACCCAAAAAATATTTTCTCGGTAAAAAAAAAATGCTAAAAACCTCAAACACAGCTAAACACTAATGCAAAACAGCTAAAAAAAGCTGAAAAACTCCTGTTTTTAGCGTGACTTTACACAGCTAACGTCACCAGCGTTATCAAAACGTCCCGTGTGCATGAGGAGTTAGGATCGATCCTATTGGTTTTCTGACATGTTTTCCATTTTTTCAAAACACAGTGAGTCATTATTGCTTGGCCCTTAGGGTCTGATATGGAATTTAAGGGGGACCACCCAAAAAAAACTGGTGTGGACCCTCCAATGTTTTTGGTTTGTATTTCAGGGGGGAGCTCTATGCTAAAAGCAAGAAAAAAAAAAAAAGGCTTGGGGTCCCCCTGAAAATTCATACTAGACTCTTGTCTGAGTAGACAGCCTGGCTAGCCTGGAATAGGGGGTCAGCGTGCACCCCCCTCCTGAACCATACAAGGCCGAATTCCTTCAACATGAGGGGTGTGCCTTGCATGATAAGGACTCTTCCTCACAACCCTGGCTATTGTGTGTGGGGGTCTGCAAGTGGTATATGGAAGCCCCTTTAACCACCTCCCGTCCTGCCGTTGTATATAAACGGCCGGACTTTGGCAGCGCAGGGTCGGGTGGACGTTTATAAAGCACCCCCTGCTTGTGCGTGCTCCCTGGGAGCTCACGGTGCCCACTGTGTCCTCCAGACACAGTGAAACACCAATCGTCGGACGTGACCTCTGTGCGAGGTCCCGATCATGTGATCGCTGATTAGCCAATCAGTGATCACATGCAAAGTAGTAAGCAAGATGTCACTTGTGACATCATTGCTTACTACGTGTGAAATCTGTGAATGATCACAGAGGTCACATAGTACAGGGCTATTCACAACAGCTTTGTACCATGTGACAAGCTGTGACCAATCACAGCTCTCACAGTAGTTCTCAATGGCTTAAAGAATGCAGTCAGAGAGAAAGAGAAATGATTGCTTTTACATCCTATATGGGTGTAAAAGCAATCAGTGTAAAAAAAAAAAAATCTTCATCACCCCCCACAAGTAGTACAGTGTCACCATGGTGACACTGTAATGCTAGGGTGAGAGTATGTAAAAAAAAACCCAAAACATAAATAATAATATAAAAAATAAAACAAAACTGTAAAAAAAATGTTTAAAAATATAATTTTTGGTTACAAACTAATTAGGGTTTTTTTTTTACTAAAAAGAAAATGGAATAAATTTTGGCCAAGATGATGAAATATTATTTATTTGCAAAATTATATAAGAAAAACACTTTTTTTCAAAATTTTTGGACTTTTTCATTTACATAGCAAAAAAAAATAAAAGTGGTGAATAAATATCACCAAAATAAAGATTTATCTGTCTCAAAAAATGCTAAAAAATTCATATGGGTACAGTGTTGCATGACCGCGCAATTGTCATTCAAAGTGTGATAGCGCTGAAAGCTGAAAATTGCTCTGGTCAGGAAGGGGGTGAAAATGTCCGGACTGGAAGGGGATGAAAGTGTCCGGACTGGAAGGGGATGAAAGTGTCCGGACTGGAAGGGGATGAAAGTGTCCGGACTGGAAGGGGGTGAAAGTGTCGGGACTGGAAGGGGGTGAAAGTGTCCGGACTGGAAGGGGATGAAAGTGTCCGGACTGGAAGGGGATGAAAGTGTCCGGACTGGAAGGGGATGAAAGTGTCGGGACTGGAAGGGGGATGAAAGTGTCGGGACTGGAAGGGGGTGAAAGTGTCGGGACTGGAAGGGGGGGGAAAGTGTCCGGACTGGAATGGGGATGAAAGTGTCCGGACTGGAAGGGGGGGAAAGTGTCCGGACTGGAAGGGGGGGAAAGTGTCCGGACTGGAAGGGGGGGAAAGTGTCCGGACTGGAAGGGGGGGAAAGTGTCCGGACTGGAAAGGGGGGAAAGTGTCCGGACTGGAAGGGGGGGAAAGTGTCCGGACTGGAAGGGGGTGAAAGTGTCCGGACTGGAAGGGGGTGAAAGTGTCCGGACTGGAAGGGGGTGAAAGTGTCCGGACTGGAAGGGGGTGAAAGTGTCCGGACTGGAAGGGGGGGAAAGTGTCCGGACTGGAAGGGGGGGAAAGTGTCGGGACTGGAAGGGGGGGAAAGTGTCGGGACTGGAAGGGGGGGAAAGTGTCGGGACTGGAAGGGGATGGAAGTGTCGGGACTGGAAGGGGGGGAAAGTGTCGGGACTGGAAGGGGGGGAAAGTGTCGGGACTGGAAGGGGGGGAAAGTGTCGGGACTGGAAGGGGGGGAAAGTGTCGGGACTGGAAGGGGGGGGAAAGTGTCGAGACTGGAAGGGGGGGAAAGTGTCGGGACTGGAAGGGGGGGGAAAGTGTCGGGACTGGAAGGGGGGGGAAAGTGTCGGGACTGGAAGGGGGGGAAAGTGTCGGGACTGGAAGGGGGGGAAAGTGTCCGGACTGGAAGGGGATGGAAGTGTCGAGACTGGAAGGGGGGGAAAGTGTCGGGACTGGAAGGGGGGGGAAAGTGTCGGGACTGGAAGGGGGCGAAAGTGTCGGGACTGGAAGGGGGGGAAAGTGTCGGGACTGGAAGGGGGGGAAAGTGTCGGGACTGGAAGGGGGGGAAAGTGTCGGGACTGGAAGGGGGGGAAAGTGTCGAGACTGGAAGGGGGGGAAAGTGTCGGGACTGGAAGGGGGGGAAAGTGTCGGGACTGGAGGGGGGGAAAGTGTCGGGACTGGAAGGGGGGGAAAGTGTCGGGACTGGAAGGGGGTGAAAGTGTCGGGACTGGAAGGGGGTGAAAGTGTCGGGACTGGAAGGGGGTGAAAGCGTCGGGACTGGAAGGGGGTGAAAGCGTCGGGACTGGAAGGGGGTGAAAGCGTCGGGACTGGAAGGGGGGAAAGCGTCGGGACTGGAAGGGGGGAAAGCGTCGGGACTGGAAGGGGGTAAAGTGTCGGGACTTGAAGTGGTTAAAAAAGCAGGCAAAGCCCCAGATAACTCCCGTTTTAATGAATAACCCTAATGTTTAGTAAATACAAATTCAGACCCACTTTTGACAAGTCCATTGTTGCAAAAAAAAATCCCGTTATGGAGAACTACATCAGTCGTGTTGTCCAGTGGTGCAGATCCACATCTATCATGATGAATGATACCTACTGACCCACACCTATCAATAGGAGAAAACATGACCACACATCCGATCCTGATTCTAGGTAACAGCAGTGTAAAAGTGTACTCCTGTGGCCCTGAAGAAGGTATGACCAAAAAAGCTTTGGCCATACTTCTCTTTTACGTGATCTAACTATTTTTTTTATATATTGATCACATTTTTATATTTTTCCAGGACACACCATCGGGAAACCCTCAAAGGATCATCTCACTTTATCTCCAGGTTGTAAAATGGAAGATGAGAACATCACAAGAAGTTGTGAAGGAGAAAAAGCAATGAGTTCAGCTATGGATGGTGGACTTCACAGTGTGGATGGGCCATCACATTCTTCTGACTCTGAGCAACCTCGTACTGTGAGGGATGGTGCCGGAATTCAGGGGGAGGAGACATTTTCCTGCCCTGAATGTGGGGAAAGTTTTAGCTCTGAATTGAGTCTTACTGTACATCAGAGATCTCACACGGGTGAGGCACTTCATTCCTGTTCTGAGTGCGGGAAATGTTTCATAAGGAGATCAAATCTTGTTAGACATCAAAGATCTCACGCAGGGAAGAAGCCGTATTCCTGCCCCGAATGTGGGAAATGTTTTACGCAGAAATCAAATCTTGTAACACATCAGAGGATTCACACAGGGGAGAAGCCGTATTCCTGTCCTGAGTGCGGGAAATGTTTTTCACAGAAATCGGACCTTGTTAAACATCATAGATTGCACACGGGGGAGAAGCCATATTCTTGCCCTGAGTGTGGTAAATGTTTTTCCAAGAAATCACTCCTTGTTGTACATCAGAGATTGCACACGGGGGAGAAGCCGTATTCCTGCCCCGAGTGCGGAAAACGTTTCTTACACAGATCAGACTTTGTTATACATCAGAGATCTCACACAGGGGAGAAGCCTTATTCCTGCCCAGAATGCGGAAAATGTTTTTCAAAGAAATCCCACCTTGTTATGCATCAGAGATTGCACATGGAGGAGAACCCGTATTCTTGCCCTGAGTGTGGGAAATGTTTTTCACGGTTGTTTTCACTTAACTCACATCAGAAGATTCACACAGGCGAGAAGCCGTATTCGTGCTCTGAGTGTGGAAAATGTTTTTCATGGAGATCAGGCCTTGTTTTACATCAGAGATCTCACACGGGGGAGAAGCCGTATTCCTGCCCTGAGTGCAAAAAATGTTTTTTACAAAAATCAGACCTTGTTAAACATCAAAGATTGCACACAGGTGAGAAGCCGTATTCATGCCCTGAGTGTGGAAAATGTTTCGCACAGAAACAAGGCCTTGTTATACATCAGAGATCTCACAACGGAGTGTAGGGATGAGTTGGACATTCCTAAGTTCAGTTCACAGGAGGGATGCTAAACTGCTCCTAAATTCTGCATGATAATCCTAACCCCATTAAAGTAAATGGGAACATAATCTTTAAAATCAATTCAAACCATTTTTAAGGCTAATAGGCAAGAGATTGTCGAAGGGCATGGGGATCTGGACACTGCCCTGGGGGATATTGCGATGTATTCCAGAAAACAACAGACCAGTCAGCCTAACATCAATAGTATGTTAACTATTTGAGGGAATGGTAAGGGACTCTATACAGATGCTTGTCTGTGATAAAGGTATCATAAGTGACAACCAACATGGATTTATGAAAGACTGTTCTTGTCCGACCAACTTCTTATCGTTCTATGAGGAAGGAAGTGAGAAATTGGAAGTCCAGTGGACACTGTTTATCTAGATTTCGTACCTCATGACTGTTTAATCTACAAGTAAAGATCTGTAGGAGTTGAGGAAATTGTATGTACATGGATAGAAAACTGGTTACCTGAATGGGTCCAGAGAGTCGTGATAAATGATTCATTCTCTGAAAGGTGGTCCTAGGGTTCTGTCTTGGGGGCAATACTGTTCAATTTGGTTATTTAAGATTTTGAGGTTGGAAATAAGAGCTCAGTTTCAGTGTTTGCTATTGATAACAAATTATGTTTAATTTTATTTTATAAAATTTTCACAGAACGTTGCCAAAACAGTATAAAACATACACTATATTGCCAAAAGTATTGGGCCCGCCCTCCAAATCATGTGATTCAGGTGTTCCAATCCCCTCCATGGCCACAGCTGTATACAATCAAGCCCCTAGGCATGCAGACTGCTTCTACAAACATTGGTGAAAGAATGGGTCACTCTCAGGAGCTCAGTGACTCCAAGCGTGGTCCCGTGATAGGTGGTCACCTGTGCAATAAGTCCATCCGTGACATTTCCTGGCTACTAAATATTCCACGCTCAACTGTTAGTGGGATTATAACAAAGTGGAAGCAACTGGGAACAACAGCAACTCAGCCACCAAGTGGTAGGCCACGTCACATGACAGAGCGGGGTCAGCACATGCTGAAGCGCACAGTGCGCAGAAGTCGCCAACTGTCAGCAGAGTCAATAGCTAAAGACCTCCAAACTTGGTGTGGCCTTCAGATTAGCACAACAACAGTGTGTAGAGAGCTTCATGGAATGGGTTTCCATGGCCGAGCAGCTGCATCCAAGACTTACAGTTGCAAGAAAAAGTATGTGAACCCCTTGGGATTACGTGGAGTTTTGCATGAATTGGGCATAAAATGTGCTCTGAACGTCATCTAAGTCACAACAATAGAAGGACACAGTCTGCTGAACATAATACTACACAAACATTAGATGTTGCCATGGTTTAATTGCACATAACATGTAAACATTCACAGTGCAGGGAGGAAAAAGTATGTGAGGCCCTAGCTTAATGACTTCTCCCAGAGCTAATTGGAGCCAGGAGTGAGCCAACCTTGACTCCAATCAGTGTGATGATGGTTGCCAGGAGAAAAGTACTTGCCTGACTGCATTGCTCCAAGTGTAAAGTTTGGTAGAGGGGGAATTATGGTGTGGGGTTGTTTTTCAGGGGTTGGGCTTGGCCCCCTAGTTTCAGTGAAGGTAACTCTTAAGCCATCAGCATACCAAGACATTTTGGACAATTTCATGCTCCCAACTTTGTGGGAAGAGTTTGGGGACGGCCCCTTCCTGTTCCAACATTAACTGCACACCAGTGCACAAAGCAAGGTCCATAAAGACATGGAGGAGCCAGTTTGGGGTGGAGGAACTTGACTGTCCTGCACAGAGTCCTGACCTCAACCCCATAGAACACCTTTGGGATGAATTAGAGCGGAGACTGTGAGCCAGGCCTCCTCCCCCGACATCAGTGCCTGACCTGACAAATGTGCTTCTGGAAGAATGGTCCAACCTTCCCATAGACACCCTCCTAAACCTTGTGGACGGCCTTCCCAGAAGAGTTGAAGCTGTTATAGCTGCAAAGGGCGGGGCCAACTCAATACTGAACCCTACGGACTAAGACTGGGGGGCCATTAAAGGTCATGTGCGTGGAAAGGCCAGCCGACCAATGCTTTTGGCAATATAGTGTATTTACTGCATACATAAGAAATCCACACGTACTGTACTATGTGAACAGAATGACATCTTATTAGAAGATTCCAAATTAGCAAAGACAGAAATGTCAGAGTATTCGTTCCCCATGCAGCTAGGGTAGACAGTGCACTCAAAAAATGATCAGAAGTAGTTTGTATATGGTTTGAAGAACAAGAGTAACAATAATTCTGCTTAATATAACATTCACATCTCCGGTTCTACAAGTTTAGGTTTTACATGTACTAAATGAGCCATAAAGCAGAAGAGGATTATGAGCAGAGGATGTCAGCAGAGGAAAAGAAAAAAAGGGGTTAGAAAAGAGAGAAGAAAGAGATACGGGCAAAAAATCCTGAACTCCGTATGATCTCCAAGGTTCTCAAGCAACCGAAGAGGAAAAAGCACTCAACATACCGTATTTTTCGCTCCATAAGGCGCACTTTTTCCACCGGTCCGGTTTTTCCACCGCCGCCGTGTCAGAATACCGGGCCGGCCGCTCAGCTCTGCAGTGGGACCTTACCTGTTCCTCTATCCAGCGGCGCGCTGTCTTCCCGGCTTCTGTAGTGTGGGCGTGACAGCCGGGTCCCAAGTGCGCATGCGCAAGAAGCGGTGTTCTTTGTGAATGGTAAGGCGGTACCTGGGACACATGACAGATCCCAGAAGCCGCCGGACCAATCAGAAAGCGCAGCGCTGCTCGCGCATGCGCACTGGGCATCCGGCTGTCCGCCGAGCACCCACACTACAGAAGCCGGGTAGACAGCGTGCGGCTGGATAGAGGAACAGGTAAGATCAAAGAACAACTCCGCAGAAGTAAGAGCGGGTACCTGTCAAATTCAGGTACCCGCTCCCCCCCTCCCCAAAGGTCAGCAGTCATCTCCTGTACTGTCCGCAGTCTCTGCTCATCTCCTGTACTGTCCGCAGTCTCTGGTCATCTCCTGTACTGTGTCCGCAGTCTCTGGTCATCTCCTGTACTGTGTCCGCAGTCTCTGGTCATCTCCTGTACTATGTCAGCAGTCTCTGGTCATCTCCTGTACTGTGTCCGCAGTCTCTGGTCATCTCCTGTACTGTGTCCGCAGTCTCTGGTCATCACCTGTACTGTGTCCACAGTCTCTGGTCATCACCTGTACTGTGTCCGCAGTCTCCGGTCATCTCCTGTACTGTGTCCGCAGTCTCCGGTCATCTCCTGTACTGTGTCCGCAGTCTCCGGTCATCTCCTGTACTGTCCACAGTCTCTGGTCATCTCCTGTACTGTGTCCGCAGTCTCTGGTCATCTCCTGTACTGTCCGCAGTCTCTGGTCATCTCCTGTACTATGTCCGCAGTCTCCGGTCATCTCCTGTACTGTCCGCAGTCTCTGGTCATCCCTGTACTATGTCCGCAGTCTCTGGTCATCCCTGTACTGTCAGCAGTCTCTGGTCATCTCCTGTACTATGTCCGCAGTCTCTGGTCATCTCCTGTACTGTGTCCGCAGTCTCTGGTCATCCCCTGTACTGTGTCCGCAGTCTCTGGTCATCTCCTGTACTGTGTCCGCAGTCTCTGGTCATCCCTGTACTGTGTCCGCAGTCTCTGGTCATCTCCTGTACTGTGTCCGCAGTCTCTGGTCATCTCCTGTACTGTGTCCGCAGTCTCTGGTCATCTCCTGTACTGTGTCCGCAGTCTCTGGTCATCTCCTGTACTGTGTCCGCAGTCTCTGGTCATCCCCTGTACTGTGTCCGCAGTCTCTGGTCATCTCCTGTACTGTGTCCGCAGTCTCTGGTCATCTCCTGTACTGTGTCCGCAGTCTCTGGTCATCTCCTGTACTGTGTCCGCAGTCTCTGGTCATCTCCTGTACTGTGTCCGCAGTCTCTGGTCATCCCCTGTACTGTGTCCGCAGTCTCTGGTCATCTCCTGTACTGTGTCCGCAGTCTCTGGTCATCTCCTGTACTATGTCCGCAGTCTCTGGTCATCTCCTGTACTGTGTCCGCAGTCTCTGGTCATCTCCTGTACTGTGTCCGCAGTCTCTGGTCATCTCCTGTACTGTCCGCAGTCTCCGGTCATCTCCTGTACTATGTCCGCAGTCTCCGCTCATCTCCTGTACTGTCTGCAGTCTCTGGTCATCCCTGTACTATGTCCGCAGTCTCTGGTCATCCCTGTACTGTGTCCGCAGTCTCTGGTCATTTCCTGTACTATGTCCGCAGTCTCTGGTCATCTCCTGTACTGTGTCCGCAGTCTCTGGTCATCTCCTGTACTGTGTCCGCAGTCTCTGGTCATCTCCTGTACTGTGTCCGCAGTTTCTGGTCATCTCCTGTACTGTGTCCGCAGTCTCTGGTCATCTCCTGTACTGTGTCCGCAGTCTCTGGTCATCTCCTGTACTGTGTCCGCAGTCTCTGGTCATCTCCTGTACTGTCCGCAGTCTCTGGTCATCTCCTGTACTATGTCTGCAGTCTCTGGTCATCTCCTGTACTGTTGCAGTCTCTGGTCATCCCTGTACTGTCCGCAGTCTCTGGTCATCTCCTGTACTATGTCTGCAGTCTCTGGTCATCTCCTGTAGTATGTCTGCAGTCTCTGGTCATCTCCTGTACTGTGTCCGCAGTCTCTGGTCATCCCTGTACTGTCCGCAGTCTCTGGTCATCTCCTGTACTATGTCTGCAGTCCATTAGTTCAGAATTTTTTTTTCCTGTTTTCTGCCTCTAAAACCTAGGTGCGTCTTATGGAGCGAAAAATACGGTAATTTTGCGGTACCAGAGTTGTTTGTCTTGTAGATATGATGTACATTTTGAAGAGTGTCTCAAGTGAGTCCATAAAGATCATGTGGTCTTGTAATTGTAGCACTCTGTTCTAAACAGGGACTACTGCATATATTTAGTTTTTGCTGGTCGGTAGTCAGCCAAGACTGATTTGTAGTTTATTTCATCACTTGGTCTTCCCCTAAACTCAGTAGAGCTGTGATTTCCTACTGCTGCCAGTAGGTGTCACTAGCACCACTGGCAATAGTATGTGAGGCCACAGCAAGACTGAGTTATGAATATTTATGCATCATCTGTCCAACCCAGTTGGTGGTTCGTGGCTGTTGGTTCATGCCGGGGGAGAATATAAATATCTGGAGTAGGTCATGTGATCTCTCTCTTCCCCCAGGCTGTGGCTTTGGAAGGTGCTTCTGGACTAATATATCTGTAAAGCCCATAACCTGTGTGTGGTCTGTTATGTACTCTGGATGTTAAGATAGGCCTGAAGTCGTTCTTGAGGTTGTCCTGCCTGTCGATGGGAGAAGCTGTGCCAAGATCAAGATCCAGGAGGAGGAGGACCTTGCTGGAGAAGGCCAGTGTCAGGACCTGGATCTGAAGCCGGGATCTCTTTTGTGTCTGGTGGTAACTCATCTTGCTGATCCACCTGAGATGCTGGACAGCTCCCTGTCTGATCTCTTAGGACAACCTTGTGTACTGTCTGTTTTGAACCTTGAACCCTTTGCTCCTCCCATGAACTTCCTATTAAAGCCATGCCTTTGCACTTCCTGTTTGCCAGATTATTGAGTTAATCTATCTTCACTACCAATCATTACTAAACTTTGGCTTGTTCCTTGACTACGCTTCTGCTTGATCCCAACCTGCAACCCCTTGTTACCAACTTTTGTTTACTAACTATTCTTCTGCTTGATTCCTACCTGCTTTATCTGCTACTGTACCCTGGTTTGCCCACCACCTGGTGGGGTGATCCTGGGTGTTACGGATCCGCCAGGTGGTGCCTCTGGCAGCCCACTTGACAGGATTACCTGAAGCGTGGAGTCTAAGTCCCGGTCTGCGTTTTCACCAGGGCCCCTGATGGTGGGGATGGACTTGAAGCAGAACCAGGACCAGGTCACGTCCTCCGAGCAATCCCACCAGTGGCAGAGGGAACCTCCAGGGATGAGTGTACACCAGCAGAGAGCCAGATGTGAGGAGGCCGGCAGAGAGTGGTCAGGTCACACGCAGGGTCAGTATCGAAGTCAGTCCGCAGAATGGTCAAACCAGCCGGGGGTCGGGATAGGAGAAGGCAGCGTAGTCAGGGGCAATCCGGGTCAATTCAGGAGAAGGCAGCGTAGTCGGGCAATCCGGGTCAGAGCTGGAGCAGGCAGAAGGTCAAACAATCCGGGTCTATAATTACAGGGCACAGGAAACTTCAGGTAACAGGTCAGACCTTGCGGCGATTTGTGACAGTGCAGGGCATCTTTAAATATCGCGCCCTGCACTGTCATTGGCCGCCCAGGACGCGCCCCCGGGCTGTCATTGGCCGCCCAAGGCGCGCCCGTGGCTCCTACTGCGCATGCGCGGCATCCTGTCAGCCGCAGCCCGCCGGGACCTGGTGCTTGTGTCCCAGCGTAAGCTGCTGCTAGTGCGCGTGCATCGGGGACGGAGCCGCGGCGGTCCCTGACACTGGGGACCATGACCTGGTACTAACATGCAGCAAAACCCAACTCCACCATCAGGAGCTCTGATGAATACCGGTTAGTATTTAGCCACTTGGCATCTACGGTATAGCATCTACGGTATAGCCGAATGACGGGTACAGCATGGTCATATGACATCCTCCCAGAACTCGCGCCCCTGGCGATCTCCATGTTTGCTGTGTCCTACGGACACAGCTGATCACGTGATGTGGTAAAAGGCCAATCACAAGGCCTTTTACCACACGATCAGCTGTGTCCAATGACACAGCAGATCATCGGTAAATGCAGTTGCCGGTTATCAGCTGCACTTTCATCATGCTATCACAGCGTGAGGCAAGTACTGCCGATAACCGGCAATTGTCAGAAGATGGATTGGCACTGATGATCAGTGTCCTGATGATCGGTGCCCAGCAGTGCCGCCCACCTGTGCCCAGCAGTGCCACCCATAAGTGCCTAGCAGTGCCACCCAGCTGTGCCAACAGTCAGTGCCCAGCAATGCTGCCAGTCAGTGGTGTCCCTAGGGGGTGCAGGATGCCAGCACAGTGACGGCTGCCCCCGCCCTGGTGTAGCAGTAAAATGAGTATCCACTGAAGCAACTGCGCATGTGCTGGTTTCAGGCCGAAGAAGCCGATCGCCGGCTCTGCTAAATTTGGAGATCAGCTTCTGCGCAGTTGCTTCAGGGGATACATATTTTCAAAGGATACTCATTTTACCGCTACATCAGCACCGCTACTTCATTTCTGGAGGGGTGACACCAACCCTAGGGACACCTCAGCCGCCAGTCAGTGCCCATCATTGTTGCATATCAGTGCTGCCTATCTGTGCCACCTCATCAGTGCTGCCTATCAGTGGCCATCAGTGCAGCCTCATCAATGCACATCAGTGAAGGAGAAAAAATACCTGTTTGCAAAATTTTAGAATAGAAATGTAGAAAAACTTTTTTTTTTTCAAATATTTTGCTTTTTTTTTGTTTATAGCACAAAAAATAAAACACCCAGTGGCTAGTAAATACCACCAAAAGAAAGCTCTATTTGTGTGAAAAAAAAGTAATATGAGTGCAGTGTTGCATGACCGCGCAATTGTCATTCAAAGTGCGACAGCGTTGAAAGCTGAAAATTGGCATGGGCAGGAAGGATGTAAACCCCGCACCTCAGGTGAGCCCACATCATCCATCAGTGTGGCCTGTTTGTATATTTATCCTGCTGGTCAGTGGAAGTTTGTCCACTGCTATAGCTATATAGGTCTCAGAGCCTGACCGTGACAGCCAGGATGAAGACTGATTTCTTGCAAGGGCCTGGTGACTCTTGGATGGGATGCACCGAAGCCTAAAAAATGGTAGAGAGAGCACTAGAAGCAACGAGAGAGGAAAGTCTGTGGACCAACAAAGATGCTACCTACAGTGTTGCTAGGTTGGGTTAAAGGTTTTGACTTTCTGAATCTGGACATGGATCTGGAGTAGTCTGTAAGGGATCCGCTTGGGTATATGGGATCACTAGCCCTCTCCTACTTGTATGTGAAGACCAATAAAACTTCCAAAAAGACAGAAAGTGACTGATGCCTAATATTGTTTCAGTCCACCATCTTGGACATGGACGTGGACTGAATCTGGACATGGATCTAGAGTAGTCTGTAAGGGATCCGCTTGGGTATATGGGATCCCTAGCCCTCTCCTCCTTGTATGTGAAGACCAATAAAACTTCCAAAAAGACAGAAAGTGACTGATGCCTACTATTCTTTCAGTCCATCATTGTAGACATGGACTCAGCCCTGGGATGAATTGCTGGGCCACCTCTATCTCTGGAGGTACCACTGGGGATCAGGGGGTGCTATATAATTATCTGATTTACCATGAGATCAACCATTCCTAATGACATATGGGGGTAGATTCTCAAAAACCCAGAAGCTGATTTATGTAGCAGAGTTCCCCTTTGCCTGTCTTCCTCAGTGGCAGGTGCAGGGCTCTTTAACCGATAATCCCCTGAACTCATCATCCCCTGGACTTCTGGGCATGCCCAGGGAACAAAATTTGTACCTGTTCCCACCTTCTGGGGTTTGGTGGGACCGTGTTGGATGAAGCAGCTGTGGGCTAGCTAACTGTTACCAGGTACAGGAATACCCTATGTCAGAATCAGTAGGAGCACACAGCACTAACATACACTCACCGGCCACTTTATTAGGTCCACCTGTTCAAATGCTTGGTAACACAAATTGCTAATCAGCCAATCACATGGCAGCAACTCAGTGCATTTAGGCATTTAGACCGCTACCAGCCTCTCTTCCACCAACCTGTTCAGCTGTGATGTCTGCCTGCTACCAGCCTGCTCTGCCACCAGCCTCTCCTGCTGTGACGTCTGCTTGCTACCAACCTCTCTGCCACCAGCCTGTCCAACCATGATATCTGCCCGCTACCAACCTCTCTGCCACCAGCTTGTCCAACCGTGACGTCTGCCTGCTACCAGCCTGCTCTGCCACCAGCCTGTCCAGCCGTGACATCTGCCTACTACCAGCCTGCTCTGCCACCAGCCTGTCCAGCTGTGACGTCTGCTTGCTACCAACCTCTCTGCCACCAGCCTGTCCAGCCGTGACACCTGGATACTACCAGCCTGCTCTGCCACCAGCCTGTCCATCCGTGACATCTGCCTGTTACCAGCCTGCTCTGCCACCAGCCTGTCCAACCGTGACGTCTGCCTGTTACCAGCCTGCTCTGCCACCAACCTGTCCTGCTGTGACATCTGCCTGCTACCAGTCTGCTCTGCCACCAACCTGTCCTGCTGTGACGTCTGCCTGCTACCAGCCTGCTCTGCCACCAACCTGTCCAGCCGTGACACCTGCATACTACCAGCCTGCTCTGCCACCAGCCTGTCCTGCTGTGACGTCTGCCCGCTACCAGCCTCTCTGCCACCAGCCTGTCCAGCCGTGACACCTGGATACTACCAGCCTGCTCTGCCACCAGCCTGTCCATCCGTGACATCTGCCTGTTACCAGCCTGCTCTGCCACCAGCCTGTCCAACCGTGACGTCTGCCTGTTACCAGCCTGCTCTGCCACCAGCCTGTCCAACCATGACGTCTGCCCGCTACCAGCCTCTCTGCCACCAGCCTGTCCAGCTGTGACATCTGCCTGCTACCAGCCTGCTCTGCCACCAGCCTGTCCTGCTGTGACGTCTGCTTGCTACCAACCTCTCTGCCACCAGCCTGTCCAGCCGTGACACCTGGATACTACCAGCCTGCTCTGCCACCAGCCTGTCCATCCGTGACATCTGCCTGCTACCAGCCTGCTCTGCCACCAGCCTGTCCAACCGTGACGTCTGCCTGTTACCAGCCTGCTCTGCCACCAGCCTGTCCTGCTGTGACGTCTGCCTGTTACCAGCCTGCTCTGCCACCAGCCTGTCCAACCGTGACATCTGCTCTGCCACCAACCTTTCCTGCTGTGACATCTGCCCGCTACCAGCCTCTCTGCCACCAGCCTGTCCAGCCGTGACGTCTGCCTCCTACCAGCCTGCTCTGCCACCAGCCTGTCCAGCCGTGACATCTGCCTGCTACCAGCCTGCTCTGCCACCAACCTGTCCAGCCGTGACACCTGCATACTACCAGCCTGCTCTGCCACCAGCCTGTCCAGCCGTGACACCTACCTGCTACCAGCCTGCTCTGCCACCAGCCTGTCCAGCTGTGACATCTGCCCACTATCAGTCTGAATTCAGTTGAGATTGAATAAGTGAAACAAATTCCAAAAACTAATTAAATGAATTTCACAAATCGAACTAAACAAAGTTAGTCAAATAAATCGAAACAAATGTCTCCGTTTTGCACATGTCTAGTCTGGTATAATTGCAGTGCCTGGTGATGGAACCCGGAGAGTGTTCCAGCCGTCATCACCTCACTGCCTCTCTGCACAGAGTCCTGGATCCTGCGGGATGAGGACATGATGGGACAGGAGACAAAATCCCGGGATTGACCTGCAACATCCAGGACACATGACAATAGATGTGAAATTTGATTTTCTGAGATTCAGATGTCTACAAATCTCTGAATGGACACAGAAATGATTAGCGATGAATCCAGAAAAACGAATGCACTTGTTTCGCTCAGATGAAGTCACATGATGCGCGAGTAGTTCGGGCCAACGGGGAAACAAATTCAGTTTTTGAACTCATCCAATAAATTTCATCCATTTGTTAATATGGATGCACATGATGCTAGTCAATATTGTCCAATCAGCTCATGCCATTTCTCTTTCTGGGTTGGACCAATGTCCGCAAAATATGGAATCCATCAGATTAGATAATATATTGAATATATAGCAATCTTCTGGAAAAACTGCAAAATTGTTTGAATCGACCCGGACCAACGAATATGCAAAAAGGATTGCCGAAGATGCAAAATGAAATAAAACGAATCAGGACAACAAAATGACGAAACAACATTCTTCAATTAACCATTTTAGTACCATGCTATAGCCAAAAGATGTCCACAGCGCAGCTCTCTAGTTCTGGAAGGGGGTCCATGGATGTCTTTCCAGAACCCCAACCCCTGGGTGCAAATCGAGAATGCTCTGTGACCACTGTGTCCAGTCACAGATGATCACATGTAAACAGACTTGTCCGTTTTCGGCAATCTTTTCCTTAAACGCTGTGTCTGTGGGAGGAAAGGACAGCCGATACTCAGAAGGGTGACAGTACATGGTTTATTCTGATCATCAGTGCCCTGATTATTAGTGGGACCCTATCAGTGCCCTAATTATCAGAGCAGCTTATCAGTGCCCATCAATGCTGTCTCATCAGTTCTTCCTCATCAGTGCCCATCAGTGAAGTCTCATCAGTGCCTCCTCATTAGTGCCCATCAGTGAAGTCTCATCAGTGCCTCCTCATCAGTGCCCATCAGTGAAGTCTCATCAGTGCCTCCTCATCAGTGCCCATCAGTGAAGTCTCATCAGTGCCTCCTCATCAGTGCCCATCAGTGAAGTCTCATCAGTGCCTCCTCATTAGTGCCCATCAGTGAAGTCTCATCAGTGCCTCCTCATCAGTGCCCATCAGTGAAGTCTCATCAGTGCCTCCTCATTAGTGCCCATCAGTGAAGTCTCATCAGTGCCTCATCAACAGTGTCCTTCAGTGAAGTATCATCAGTGCCCATCAGTGAAGTCTCATCAGTGCCTCCTCATTAGTGCCCATCAGTGAAGTATCATCAGTGCCTCCTCATTAGTGCCCATCAGTGAAGTCTCATCAGTGCATCCTCAACAGTGTCCTTCAGTGAAGTATCATCAGTGCCCATCAGTGAAGTCTCATCAGTGCCTCCTCAACAGTGCCCATCAGTGAAGTCTCATTAGTGCCTCCTCATCAGTGCCCATCAGTGAAGTCTCATTAGTGCCCATCAGTGAAGTCTCATTAGTGCCTCCTCAACAGTGCCCATCAGTGAAGTCTCATTAGTGCCCATCAGTGAAGTCTCATCAGTGCCTCCTCAACAGTGCCTATCAGTGAAGTCTCATTAGTGCCTCCTCATCAGTGCCCATCAGTGAAGTCTCATTAGTGCCCATCAGTGAAGTCTCATCAGTGCCTCCTCAACAGTGCCCATCAGTAAAGTCTCATCAGTGCCTCCTCATTAGTGCCCATCAGTGAAGTGTCATCAGTGCCTCCTCATTAGTACCCATCAGTGAAGTCTCATCAGTGCCTCCTCATTAATGCCCATCAGTGAAGTCTCATCAGTGCCTCCTCATTAGTGCCCATCAGTGAAGTCTCATCAGTGCCTCCTCATTAGTGCCCATCAGTGAAGTCTCATCAGTGCCCATCAGTGAAGTCTCATAAGTGCCTCCTCATCAGTGCCCATCAGTGTCTCCTCTTCAGTGCGGCCTCATAAGTGCACATCAGCGAAGAAAAATTACTTATTTCAAAATATTTTAACAGAAAATAATAAAAACTGATTTTTTTTCCAAATTTGTGGTATATTTTCCTTTTTTTTAGCAAAAAAATAAAAAACCCAGTGGTCCTTAAATACCACCAAAAGAAAGCTCTGTTTAATGAATGAACATGGCATGCACATATCTATCCAGACCAGGGCCAACTTACTGTCCTTCTACTCTAGGGGGGCCGGATTGTGGACATTGAGAGTAGAAAATGTCCCAGTATCAGTGGGAGCAAACAATGCCACATTTTTGGTGCTAATGAGAGGAATCATGCCCCAACACTGGTATTGGGAGGAGTTGTGCCCTATCATTGGTGTCATTGGGAGGAATTGTACCCCATCATTGGAATTATTGGGCCCAATTTTTGGTGTCTTTGGGATGAACTGTGCCCCATCACTGTGTCATTAGGGAATCATGCCCCTTTATTGGTGTCATTGGGAGGAATTGTGCCCCATCATTAGTGTTATTGGGCCCAATTGTTGGTGTCAGTGGGCGGAACTGTGCCCTTCATTGGTGTCAGTTGCAGGGAATTATGCCCTATTGTTGGTGTCAGTGGATGAAATAGTGCTCCAAGGGCAAGACAAAAGCAAGCCAAGGGCTGCATGTGGCTCCCGGGCCACAATTTGGAGACCACTGATCTAGACAATAATGACAAGACCGGGTTCACACTACGGGACGTTTCTCGGGGCTGCAGTTCCTCTGAGCTCCAAAAGGTGGTGATCTCTCTTCTACCCAGACAGGAAGTCTCTATGAAGGACAGGAAGTGATGTCAGCTATAACCAGGAAGTTCTGGGTGAGTGGGGAGGAAGTAGAGAGGAGACGTTGGTGGAAGTGGCAGCAGAGGAGGTAATAAGATGTTATTTCCTATTTACACCCAGTAACCCCCCCGTCATGTCCGTCCTCTTCCTCCATAGCCACGTCCGTCCTCTTCCTCCATAGTCACGCCCGTCCTCTTCCTCCATAGTCACGCCCGTCCTCTTCCTCCATAGTCACTCCCGTCCTCTTCTTCCATAGTCACGTCTGTCCCTTTCCTCCAGTCACGTCTGTCCTCTTCCTCCATAGTCACGCCCGTCCTCTTCCTCCATAGTCACTCCCGTCCTCTTCTTCCATAGTCACGTCTGTCCCTTTCCTCCAGTCACGTCCGTCCTCTTCCTCCATAGTCACGTCCGTCCTCTTCCCCCATAGTCACGTCTGTCCTCTTCCCCCATAGTCACGTCCGTCCTCTTCCCCCATAGTCACGTCCGTCCTCTTCCTCCATAGTCACATCCGTCCTCTTCCTCCATAGTCACGTCCGTCCTCTTCCTCCATACTCACGTCTGTCCTATTCCTCCATAGTCACGTCTGTCCTCTTCCTCCATACTCACGTCTGTCCTCTTCCTCCATACTCACGTCTGTCCTCTTCCTCCATACTCACGTCTGTCCTCTTCATAGTCACGTCTGTCCTCTTCCTCCATACTCACGTCCGTCCTCTTCCTCCATAGTCACGTCCGTCCTCTTCCTCCATAGTCACGTCCGTCCTCTTCCTCCATAGTCACGTCCGTCCTCTTCCTCCATAGTCACGTCAGTCCTCTTCCTCCATAGTCATAGTCCCTGTGACATCTTTTAGAAAATAGTAGGCTAGGCACAGGGTATTACTTCTAGATAGAATAACACATCCATATGGGACCTGTGCAGACAGGACCTACATATCAGGTGCAGACAGAAACATCTGGTTTTGCAGGATATGCTCAGCATGTTCTCGGCCAGGCAGGGGTTAATTCCCTAGTGTGCTGGGATTCTCTCTGGAGGCAGAGTGCTGTGTAATGGCCGGATGGCACATTGGTTGTTTACATAGTGAAATCCAAGCTATGAGTTATCACGTGCGGCTCCCCCCTAAACTGTACCAGGTCACATGCCCTCAACTTGAAGGGGATGCCTTGCCAGGGGGTGCAAGGGTCTCCTCCCCACAACCCTAGCTGGTGGCTGTAGGGGTCTTATCGGAGTCTGGAAGCCCTCTTTAACCGCATGCCGTCCAGCCACTGTACATATACAGCGGCAGGGCGGCACTCGCAGGCAAAACCACATTTTGAGACGTGTGTTTTGTAAACAAATAGGGGGCGCGCGCGAGGCGCGCCGCCCTCCTATTTGTCCCGCGGATCCCCGCCGCAGATGTCAGTTTCCGGGTCACAGCCGCTCCTTAGTGGCTATGTCCCGGCGATCGGCGGCAAACAGTGACAGAGAGCACAGCTGCAGTAGCTGTGCTGTCTGTCACTTCCCTGTCAGCTCGAGGATGAGCTGATCGAGAAAGAACAGTTTCTCTTTCTCGATCAGCCTTGTCCCGCCCAGCACACACCCCCGCCCCCTAGTAAAACACTCCCCTCACTCCTATAACCCTTCCCTGCAAAATAAAGTTAACCCCTTCCTCCCCATTGCCATTAGTACAGTGTCAGTGTTTTTTTTTTTGCACTGATCACTGTATTAGTGTTTTTGGGGATGTCAGTGACCCCAAGTCAGTACCCCCCAATGTCAAAATGTCCGCCGCAGTCCTGCCATAAGTCCCTGATCGCCGCCATAAGTCCGTCATCGCCGCCATTATTAGTATAAAAAAAAACCTAAAAATCCCAGTATCTTTCCCGCCATTTGTAAACGCTAGAACTTTCACGTAAACCAATTAATTTACACGTATTGGGTTTTTTCTAGCAAAAACATGTCGCAGAATGCATTTTGGCAGAAATTTATGACTAAATTTGATTTTTGCATTTTTTTTCTACTGGACATGTTTTATAGCAAAAAGTCCAAAATATTGGGTTTTTTTCCTCAAAATTGTCAGCCTTTTTTTTTTATAGCGCAAAAAATAAAAACCGCACCGGCGATCAAATACCACCAAAAGAAAGCTCAATTTGTGGGGAAAAAAAGGATGTAAATTTCATTTATGTACCGTATTGCATGACCGCGCAATTGTCCGTTAAACTAGCACAGCGATGTATAGCAGAAAAATGGCGTAAATTGCAGTATCTATACCATAGTTTGTAGACGCTATAACTTCCACACAAAGCAATCAATATACACTTATTGGGATTTTTTTTACCAAAAACATGGAGCAGAATACATTTTGGCCTAAATTTATAACCAACTTTGAGTTTACTATATATTTTTTATAGCTGAAAGTAAAAAATATTGTTTTTCTTCAAAATTTTTGGCCTTTTTTTGTTTATAGCGTGAAAAATAAAAAGCGCACAGATGATCAAATACCACAGAAAGAAAGCTCTATTTGTGTGAAAAAAAGGACGTAAATTTCGTTTGGGTGCAGCATTGCATGACCGCGCAATTATCAGTTGAATTAGTGCAGCGCCGAGTAGCAAAAAGAGGCCTGGTCATTAAGAGGGGTAAATCCTCTGGAGGGCAATGAGTAAGGGGTACTTATTACCAAAAAAGAATTGTAACTTAGAAATAGACATCCAAAAAAATAAAAATTCACCCAAAAAAGTTTTGTAAATCCATCCTTAATGGAAATGCCTCGAGTGACCCGGCAAACAAACCCGACCCCAACACTGCCCCTAGCCAAATGACAGATCCCTGAGCTGTCATCAGCTATATAAGGGAAGGGCTGGGGATGGTGGTGACATCAATGACCAAATATGGCCATGGTGGTCAATCGAATAAAACGGCTACCACAAGAAATCTCAAAAGCAAAATCTGTTTAGCTGGTTGCTGCTAACATCGATGTGTGTTCCCACGTCCAACCTGAACCAATAAAACATTTCCTCTATAAGCTTGTACAAATGGACTGATAGGAGCAATGGTGAATGTATATATGAATATTCGGTCATCAACCAATGGATTGCATTATACAGTTGCAGTGATGGTGTCACCCTCTCAAAAAAAATTTTTTTTTTTAAATTGCAGAGCTGCAATGTGAAAATAATGGTGAAACCCCCTACATACAATAATAATAGCAAATCAGCCAATGTATTAGAACATATTAGTGGTGGTATGTAAGTATAAATGTACCGCACTCATACAATACTGAACCGGTGCCAATTGATCTTCCATCAGAAAACATGTCCATCAATATAAATAACCCTGAATTATCCAGCAAAATTAAAAAAAAACATGTAACAATTAATTTGTATACACTATATTGCCAAAAGTATTGGCCCCGCCCTCCAAATCATGTGATTCAGGTGTTCCAATCCCCTTCATGGCCACAGGTGTATACAATCAAGCCCCTAGGCATGCAGACTGCTTCTACAAACATTGGTGAAAGAATGGGTCGCTGTCAGGAGCTCAGTGACTCCAAGCGTGGTTCCGTGATAGGTTGTCACCTGTGCAATAAGTCCATCCGTGACATTTCCTGGCTACTAAATATTCCACACTCAACTGTTAGTGGGATTATAACAAAGTGGAAGCAACTGGGAACAACAGCAACTCAGCCACCAAGTGGTAGGCCACGTCACATGACAGGGCGGGGTCAGCACATGCTGAAGCACACAGTGCGCAGAAGTCGCCAACTGTCTGCAGAGTCAGTAGCTAAAGACCTCCAAACTTGGTGTGGCCTTCAGATGAGCCCAACAACAGTGCGTAGAGAGCTTCATGGAATGGGTTTCCATGGCTGAGCAGCTGCATCCAAGCTTTACATCACCAAGTGCAATGCAAAGCGTCGGATGCAGTGGTGTAAAGCACGCCGCCACTGGACTCTAGAGCAGTGTAGACATGTTTTCTGGAGTGACCAATCACGCTTCTCTGTCTGGCAATCCGATAAATGTGTCTGGGTTTGGTGGTTCCCAGAAGAACGGTACTTGCCTGACTGCATTGTGCCAAGTGTAAAGTTTGGTGGAGGGGGGATTATGATGTGAGGTTGTTTTTCAGGGGCTGGGCTTGGCCCCCTAGTTCCAGTAAAGGGAACTTTTAAGGCATTAGCATACCAAGACATTTTGGACAATTTCATGCTCCCAACTTTGTGGGAAGAGTTTGGGGATGGCCCCTTCCTGTTCCAACATAACTGCACACCAGTGCACAAAGCAAGGTCCATAAAGACATGGAGGAGCTAGTTTGGGGTGGAGGAACTTGACTGGCTGCACAGAGTCCTGACCTCAACCCCATAGAACACCTTTGGGATGAATTAGAGCGGAGACTGTGAGCCAAGCCTCCTCCCCCGACATCAGTGCCTGACCTGACAAATGTGCTTCTGGAAGAATGGTCCAACCTTCCCATAGACACCCTCCTAAACCTTGTGGACGGCCTTCCCAGAAGAGTTGAAGCTGTTATAGCTGCAAAGGGCGGAGCCAACTCAATATTGAACCCTACGGACTAAGACTGGGGGGCTATTAATGTTCATGTGTGTGGAAAGGCAGGAGACCAATACTTTCGGCAATATAGAGTATGTAGAGTAGCACAGACCTAGCTATCTGGCACTGGTCATGTGAGATAATAAAACATAGGACAGAGACACTTCAGTCACCACACCTTAAATGCACACATGAACTGTAACAACCTATTAGAACACAAGAACACCTAATAGTCTCTGCTGCTGATCTGGGTGAGATCCAGTAGCATCAGTTCATGCATGGAAGGCAATACAATCAAGATAATTCTCTTTCTACAGAGAAACCTGTATACAGTACATGACCACATCAATGAGGATGGAGGATGACTGGAATCAGGTGTCTGAGAGGATACTTAATCTCACCCTGGAGATCATCTACCTGCTGACTGGAGAGGTGAGGAGGATTTTGGGAGGTCATATGACATCACTCTTACAGTGAAGGAAATGCGTATTTGATCCCCTGCTGATTTTGAATGTTTGCCCACTCACAAAGAAATGATCGGTCTAAAAATCGAATGTTTGGTGTATTGTAACACTGAGAGACAGAATAGCAACAAAAAATTCAGCAGAAATGCATCTAACAAATGATGCTCTGATCTGCATGTTCATGAGGGAAATAAGTATTTGTTCCCCTATCATTCAGCAGGTTTTCTGGCTACCAGGTGTCTTTCATACAGGTAACAAGCTGAGATTAGAAGCAGTCTCTTAAAGGGAGTCCTGCTAATCTCATTTTGTTACCTTTATAAAAGACACCTGTCCACAGGAGCAATCAAACAATCAGATTCCAAACTCTCCACCATGGCAAAGACCAAAGAGCTGTCCAAGGATGTCAGGGACAAGACTGTAGACCTACACAAGGCTGGACTGGACTACCAAACTATGGCCAAGCAGCTTGGTGAGAAGGTGACAACAGTTGGTGCAATCATTCACAAATGGAAGAAACACAAAACAAGTGTCAGTCTCCCTAGGTCTGGTGCACCATGCAAGATCTCACCTCGTGGAGTGTCAATGATCATGAGAACAGTGAGGAATCATCCCAGAACTACACGTGAGGATCTTGTCAATGATCTCCAGGCAGCTGGGACCACAGTCACCAAGAAAACAATTGGTAACACACTACGCCGACAAGGACTGAAATCCTGCAGTGCCCGCAAGGTCCCTCTGCTCAAGAAAGCACATGTCCAGGCCCGTCTGAAGTTTGCCACTGAACATCGGAATGATGCAGAGGAGGACTGATTGAAAGTGTTGTGGTCAGATGAGACCAAAATCCAGCTCTTTGGCATCAACTCAGCTCGCCGTGTTTGGAGGAGGAGGAATGCTGCCTATGACCCCAAGAACACCATCCCAACTGTCAAACATGGTGGTGGAAACATTCTGCTTTGGGGGTGTTTTTCTGCCAAGGGGACAGGACAACTGCACCGGATCAAAGGGTCAATGGACAGGGCAATGTACCATCAAATCTTGAGTGAGAACCTTCTTCCCTCATCCAGGGCATTGAAAATGGGTCATAGATGGGTGTTCCAGCATGACAATGACTCAAAACACACGGCCAGTGCAACCTACAGGAGTGGCTCAAGAAGAAGCACATTAAGGTCCTAGAGTGGCCTAGCCAGTCTCCAGACCTTAATCCAATTGAAAATCTGTGGAGGAGCTGAAAGTTCGAGTTGCCAAATGTCAGCCACCAAACCTTAATGACTTGGAGAGGATCTGCCAAGAGGAGTGGGCCAAAATCCCTCCTGAGATGTGTGCAAACCTGGTGGCCAACTACAGGAAACGTCTGACCTCTGTGATTGCCAACAAGGGATTTGCCACCAAGTACTAAGTCATGTTTTGTGAAGGGGATCAAATACTTATTTCCCTCATGAACATGCAGATCAGTCATCATTTGTTAGACATGCATTTCTGCTGAATTTGTTGTTGCTTATCTGTCTCTCAGTGTTACAATACACCGAACATTCGATTTTTAGACCGATCATTTCTTTGAGTGGGCAAACATTCAAAATCAGCAGGGGAGCAAATACACATTTCCTTCACTGTATCTCTATTTATAAAACACAGACCTGACCGGAGAGGTGAGGAGGATTCTAGTAATGTGACATGATATTACTGTTTTTGCTTGACTACAGAGTTTTCCTCCTATGAAGTCAGGTGATCATATGACCATCACAGTGCCTCCATGTGACTCCCTAAAACCTGAGAGACACAACATGCAGAAGATTCTAGAAGTCACCAAGAAGATGATGGAGCTGCTGACAGGAGAGGTGAGCGGTGCCGGGAATTCTGGGACATTCTCCAGTAACAGACAAGGGATGTGTCTGGATGGTGACTGTATCATTGTGTGTGTCAGGTTCCTATAAGGTGTCAGGGTGTCACTGTCTATTTCTCCATGGAGGAGTGGGAGTATTTAGAAGGACACAAGGATCTCTACAAGGACGTCATGATGGACAATCAGCCGCCCCTCACATCACCGGGTAAGAGGAGACTTTATTGTAAAGGAGAGAGCAGTACGGAGGATCCACCTAGATCCCCCATCATCTGATAAACACATAGAAACAATGGATTCAGTCAGTGTGTGTGTTTCCTACAGATGGATCCAGTCATGGGAACCCACCAGAGAGATGTCCCCGTCCTCTGTATTCCCGGGATTCCACACAGGAAGGTCACACCATCCCTCACCATCATCAGGTAGATGAGGAACAATCACTGATAGTATCATTAGGATCTGTACATTATCTGCATTGTTACCATTGATGGCATTTTTATTCTATATTCAGAGTGGAAACCTAAGAGATCCTAAAGTTGATGTCAAAGAAGAGATACAAGAGGAGGAGGATGAGGATGGGGTGATGGGGAAGAAATACTTTCTAAAAGAACACAAAGATCTGTACCAGGACACCATGGTTGAGTCATCCAGCTACAGAAACCCACCAGAGAGATGTCCCCATCCTCGGGATTCCACACAGGAAGATCACAACTACGCACAGCATGATCAGGTCAGTGGAGCCGAGGGTCTGGAACATAAAATGGTTGAACCCTCTGACACAGGGGTGTCTTATGACATCAGCGAGCCTTTGTGACTTAGAGGAGGAAATGTGGAGCACGTGGCGCTCCGTGACGAGAAGTGGGCAGGGTTTACATTGCACTAAATAGTGGGCATGGCTTAAGGGGGTGTGGTTGGAGTGTGAGATGACGTATACAGTGTAGACGTCATGAGGTAGGATGTCATGTCTTGTCTCATTTCCAACACCAATGGAGATTACCAACCCCCCCATGACTTTTTTTTTTTGCTAACAAAACCTAGAAAATGTACTGGATGGGGAAGAAAAACATATACTGCAGTGTGTCTGGCTGGTGCTGTGACAAATGGTTGTTATGGTCAGAACCCATGCCTAGTCTCTGTATACACTGCATGTCTATGCCACTGCCATTTTTTTTTTTTTTTTTAACCAACAACATATTCCTAACTAGTGTGCCGCAACTGACAATCTCACAGACACACACAAAAACTTCAGAACAAAGGATCATTAAAAAAAAAAATACAATTCTCAATTACGTTTGCTTTTCTGCACACAGAATGATATCACTCCAACTAAAGCTACCTTAAGTCTAGGTTCACACCTATGCAGATTGCGTTTGAGGCATTTCTGCATTGCGTTTTTGCACTTGCGTTTTTGACGCCTTTTTTTTTTTTTTGCGTTTTTCTTTTCTCTTCCATTTTTTTTTATTTTCTCTTGTTGCAAGGCTGATTTAAAATGCAAAACAATGTTACTTATCAATGTTTCTCTAATTTGGTTGGTATACACGAGCCGACTGGCGGTAGCCTCTAGCGACCCACAGGCAGGAGTCCCTCAGGGCGCGGAGTATAAGCCTCAGTCTGCTGGTTCACCAGAGCCCCTGATGGTGGGGATGGACTTGAAGCAGCCTGAGACCAGGTTGCGACCCCCGAGTAACACCAGCTGTGGTAAAATCAGCCGCCAATGGCGTATAGCAGGTAAGAGCCAGATGTGAAGAGGTATAACGTGGTCAGACAGGCCGGGTTGGTAACAGCAGAGCAGACAGTACAGAACGGCAGGCAAAGAATAATCAGGTCACAGGCCGGGTTCAGCAACAGGAGGTCAAGCAGAGAATGGTCAGGACAAGCCAAGGGTCAGCGCAGGAGAGGACAACAGGATCAGGATCAGGCTGGGTCGTCAACAAAGCAGTCAGAAGTACAGGACAATCAGGACGACAGGAACAAGACCATAAGGCGATTTGGAGATGCACAGGGCTGGTTTAAATAGGGCGCCCTGTGCTCTCATTGGTGACAGGCGCGCGTCCGCAATCACGAGTGCGCATGCGCAGCCGCCGCCACGATCGCCTAAGTCTCAGTGCTCGCCGGCTAGTGCACGTCGGCGATCTGCGCATACGCGCACCTACGAACAGCCGGGATTCCTGACACTGGTGAAATTCACTGACTACTGTTATCTCTTTGGCTCATCTCCTGTTTGAGCCCGATGATTGTCCGTATGTGTATGTAATCACTGGTCCTTTTTACTTTTCTGTATATTCTGTTGTAAAACCTAAAAAAGACAAATTTGCCTTTAAAACGCAGCAAACACGCAGCAAAAACGCACTACACGCTTTTCTGCAGCATTCCCATTGAAGTCTATAGAACCCAAAACGCAACGTTTTGCGTTCAAAAAAGTCCCTGACCCTTTCCAAAAAATGCACCAAGTTAAAATGCAGAGATGTGAATGTGTCCCATAGGAAATCATGTTAAATGGACTGTACTGCGTTTCTGCAAAAGTGGCAGAAAACGCTAAGGTGTGAACCTGGGGTTAAGAGGACCTTCAATAAATCCAGCAACTGTTGAGACATTTACCACTGTGTCAGGACTATAACATTTAACATGTCAATGTGTGTGAGCGCAGGAATCCGGAATAAGTAACTTACAACATGGTGCAGAAGTTAGGATGAGAGTTGGGAGGGGGGAGAAAGAGAGGTGGGGAGAAGGAGGGGGCAGAGAGGAGGGTGAGGTGGAGGTAGAGAGGGGGAGAAAGAGGGGTGAAAGAAAAAGGGGAGAGGGTGTGAGGAGGAGAGAAGGGGAATGAAAGGGGTAAGGATGAAAGAGAGATGGGGGAGAGGGGGTGAGGAGGAAGAGAGAGGAAGGAAAAGGTGGGGAGAAAAGGATAGGGGGGAGAAGAAGGGGGTGCTGAAGAGGGTAGAGAGGAGGGTGAGGTGGAGGAAGAGAGGGGGGAGAAAGAGGGATGAATGAAAAAGGGGAGAGGGTGTGAGGAGGAGAGAAGGGGAATGAAAGGGAGTGGGAGGGGATGGGAGAAAGACAGGGAAAAAGAATTGGGGGGGGGGGGGGGGGGGAAGGAGGGGACAAAGAGAAAGTGAGGCAAGAGGGGGTAGAAAAAGAAAGGTATAGACTGTGGAGGAGAGAGACAGAGGGAGGAAAGAAGGACAGAGAGAGGAGAGGGGAAGAGAGAGTTCGGATGGGGGAGAAAGAGAGGGGGGAGAGAGAGAAATAGGAGAAAAGTAGAGAGAGAGAGGAGAAAGAATGTGGGGGGGGGGTGAGGGGACAGAAAGAAGAGAGCTAGAGAAAGGGGGAGAGTTCAAGGAGAGAGGAAAGGGGGGGAGAGAATAGGGGGGTAGTGAAGATGCAGGGAAGAAAGAAGGGAGAGGGAGAGAGTGAAGGGGAGGGGGGGGAGAGAAGGGAGAGGGAGAGAGTGAAGGGGAGGGGGAGAGAAGAGAGAGAAGGGGAGAAGGGAGAGGGAGAGAGAGAAGGGGAGGGGGGAGAGAAGGGAGAGGGAGAGAGTGAAGGGGAGGGGGGAGAGAAGGGAGAGTGAAGGGGAGGGGAGAGAGGGGAGGGGGAGAGAGGGGAGGGGGAGAGAGGGGAGGGGGAGAGAGGGGAGGGGAGGGGGAGAGTGAAGGGGAGGGGGGAGAGAGTGAAGGGGAGGGGGAGAGAAGGGAGAGGGAGAGAGTGAAGGGGAGGGGGAGAGAAAAGAGAGAAGGGAGGGGGAGAGAAAAAAGAGAAGGGAGAGGGGGAGAGTGAAGGGGAGGGGGAGAGAAGGGAGAGAGTGAAGGGGAGGGGGAGGGAAGAGAGAGAAGGGATTGGGAGAAAGAAGGGAGGTAGAGAGAAGAAAGGGGGGAAGAGAGAGAGGGGAGAGAGAGAAGAGATAGGGGGAAGAGAGAAGAGGGGGAGGGGGGATAGAGAAGGAGAGGGAGGAGAAAGTGTTGGGGGTAAAAGAGAAAGGGGGGAGACAAAAAGAGGGGAGAAGGAGGGGAGAAGGGGAGGGGGAGGAAAGGAGAGAGAGGAATAGGAAAATAAGAGGCAAAGCAAAAAGAAAAGAAGAAAGGGGTGGGTTTGGTTGTTCTGGGTGTAGAAGGCTCACTTTACACATCCCCCCCCCCCCATGTGGCTCAGGTTATGACCGCTAGCAACCACAGTTTCTAATTTGCCGCTCAGCTGACCAAAAAACCCCATTCCCAGCACAGTGTATGCAGGGGGTTGGAGTGTGGATGGGGTTAGGCGGACATAAATAGGAGATGACTTGAGGGTCGGATTGGACAGCTGGAAGATTGAGTGTGGGGGGGGTCTGGGAGGACAATGGTGACAGGACAGAACACATAGCAGATAGTCCCAGGCACGCTGGCTCTCCAGCTGTCAGACAGACAGCCATGATGCTGCCTATTACTATATCACTCCACCAAGCTTCAAGTGGCTGTGGGCTGCCGGACTAGAATCTTGCTGTCAGAAAATGTGGCACCAGCCACGTCCACAGCTGAAAATAGGAAAGTGTGCCATGGCTGCTACCTCCTCTTGGTCCATTTTTAATGAATTTATGGGGCACAATGGCATATTATGGGCTCACTTTCTATTACTCCATGTATGTAATGTGTCTCATACAGAGGGCCCCCCTTCCCTCAGGGCTTATGTGCTCTGACATGTGGAGACGATGTGTGGACTCTACAAGATGATATTTTCTATGTGATCTCACATCATAAATCCTTCTATATTACAGATGTTATTTCTGCCATTCTGTTGGTTTAGGGTGAAGATCTGATGAAGATGAAAGTTGGGGGTGAAGTAGAAGAGACGTATGTGAGGGATGATCAGCAATATACGGAGGAGGCTGGAATGACGAGGACATTCAAAGAGGAGGACACTCCTACAGAGATCAGCACAGGTGAGCCATCATACACTATATTGCCAAAAGTACCAGGCCAGCCCTCCAAATCATATGATTCAGGTGTTCCAATCCCCTCCATGGTCACAGGTGTATACAATCAAGCCCCTAGGAATGCTGACTGCTTCTACAGACATTGGTGAAAGAATGGGTCGCTCTCAGGAGCTCAGTGACTCCAAGCGTGGTCCCGTGATAGGTGGCCACCTGTGCAATAAGTCCATCTGTGACATTTCCTGGCCACTAAATATTCCACGCTCAACTGTTAGTGGGATTATACCAAAGTGGAAGCAACTGGGAACAACAACCACTCAGCCACCAAGTGGTAGGCCACGTCACATGACAGAGCGGGGTCAGCGCATGCTGAAGCGCACAGTGCGCAGAAGTCACCAACTGTCTGCAGAGTCAATAGCTAAAGACCTCCAAACTTGGTGTGGCCTTCAGATGAGCCCAACAGCAGTGTGTAGAGAGCTTCATGAATGGATTTCCATGGCCGAGCAGCTGCATCCGAGCCTTACATCACCAAGTGCAATGCAAAGCGTCGGATGCCGTGGTGTAAAGCACGCCGCCACTGAACTCTAGAGCACCTGAGACATGTTCTCTGGAGTGACCAATCACGCTTCTCTATCTGGCAATCCGAAGGATGTGTCTGGGTTTGGCGGTTGCCAGGAGAACGGTACTTGCCTGACTGCATTGTGCCAAGTGTAAAGTTTGGTGGAGGGGGATTATGGTGTGCTGTGTTTTTAAGGGGTTGGATTTGGCCCCCTAGTTCCAGTGAAGGGAACTCTTAAGGCATCAGCATACCAAGACATTTTGGACAATTTCATGCTCCAACTTTGTGGGAAGAGTTTGGGGATGGCCCCTTCCTGTTCCAACATGACTGCACACCAGTGTACAAAGCAAGGTCCATAAAGACATGGAGGAGCCAGTTTGGGGTGGAGGAACTTGACTGTCCTGCACAGAGTCCTGACCTGAACCCCACAGAACACCTTTGGGATGAATTAGAGCGCAGACTGTGAGCCAGGCCTCCTCCCCCGACATCAGTGCCTGACCTGACAAATGTGCTTCTGGAAGAATGGTCCAACCTTCCCATAGACACCCTCCTAAACCTTGTGGACGGCCTTCCCAGAAGAGTTGAAGCTGTTATAGCTGCAAAGGGCGGGGCCAACTCAATATTGAACCCTACGGACTAAGACTGGGGGGCCATTAAAGTTCATGTGTGTGGAAAGGCAGGCAGCCCAATACTTTTGGCATTATAGTGTACATTCTTCTCTTACTGTATTCTGGTCCAGAGTAGGGTGGGAGATGAATGATATTGGCCAGTAATAGGGAGATAATAATCACTGATACTCATCCTACCACATTAGATCCTGAATTTTTCTTCTTTCAATGTCTTTGGTTCCAATGTTATGGCTGATCAGTATACACCGTGTCTACAGGTTAACTTCAAATGCTAATTCCACTCTTTCAGGATGAAACATAAATAGCAATGTTAGATCTGAAACACTTTATCTTCTCAGCAGGAACTACTGAAGATGTGCGTTTCGTTTCGTTCCAAATCGAAATTCGGACAAAATTTTCCTTATTCGAAGATTTGGATGTATCCAAATTTCTGAATTACAACAGCAACGAATTTCACGGAATCAGAAATTAATTTTAACAAAACAGGGAAGTTCAATCTTTTAATGCGGATGTTTGAAGCAACTGAATGAAATGAACGATCCGACTTGATTTGATAATAGCTGGCTGTTGAGGAATGGGCGTCCTTAATGAATGCCACGTCCTTAACAACCATGACTCATCTGCTATCAGTGAGATTCTCCTCCCCCATCATACCAGACCCTTCAGGTCCTGCAGAACCCGGCGATTCAATACAGCACTGAAAATGATATGAATGTAGGGCAGAACCGTTCCTTTTAACAGAAGCCTAGAGCTTTGGTCATGTGTTCTATGCTAAATGATCTACAAGTCTGAATTTTGAACCTCTTCATTATCAGAGATCACATGACCCAGTGCCTAGGCTTGTGGTTGTGTGAAGAGCATGCCCCTCCCAGTCCCCATTGGTTCCTTCTCTTCTGACAAGGCTGGGGAAATGTAGAAGTGATCTGGGGGGAGGACCAAAGGACCTTTTACTAAAGAGGGGAAGTCACAGCTGGTTGGGACATCCACAGAGAACATCAGCTCACTGAAACCTACCTGACCCAGATGGAATCTTGATTTTGGTGAACAACTATTGATCATTATTTTATGTTTTTCCAGGATATGCCATTGAGGAACCCTCAAAGGATCGTCTCACTTTACCTCCAGGTTGTGAAATTAAAGAGGAGGACATCACAAGAAGAAACACAATGAGTTCAGCTATGGATGGTGGACTTCACAGTGTGGATGGACCATCAAATCTCTCTGACTCTGAGCAACCTCATACTGTGGGGGATGGTGCCGGAATTCAGGGGGAGGAGACATTTTCCTGTCCTGAATGTGGGGAAAGTTTTAGCTCTGAATCAAATCTTACTGTACATCAGATATCTCACACGGGTGGGAAGCCTCATTCCTGTTCTAAGTGTGGGAAATGTTTCCTTTACAAATCAGAACTTGTCATACATTACAGATCTCACAAAGGCAAGAATCCAAACTCCTGCCCTGAGTGTGGGAAATGTTTTACACAGAAATCAAAACTTGTTATACATCAGAGATCTCACACAGGGGAGAAGCCGTATACCTGCCCTGAGTGTGGAAAATGTTTTACACACAAAACAAGCCTTTATGAACATCAGAGATTGCACAGGGGGGAAAGGCCATTTTCCTGCTCTGAGTGTGGGAAATGTTTTCCACAGAAATCAAAACTTGTTATACATCAGAGATCTCATACGGGGGAGAAACCATATTCCTGCCCTGAGTGCGGGAAATGTTTTACACACAAAACAAGTCTTAAAGGACATAAGAGATTGCACACAGGGGAGAAGCAATTTCCCTGCCCTGAGTGCGGGAAATGTTTCCTTTTTAAATCAGAACTTGTCATACACTACAGATCTCACAAAGGCAAGAAGCCAAATTCTTGCCCTGAGTGCGGGAAATGTTTTGTACAGAAATCAAAACTTGTTAGACATCAGAGATCTCACAGGGGAGAGAAGCCGTATTCCTGCCCTGACTGAGGGAAATGTTTTACACAGAAAACAAGCCTTGATGGGCATCAGAGATTGCACAAGGGAGAAAGGCCATTTTCCTGCCCTGAGTGTGGGAAATGTTTTCCACAGAAATCAAAACTTGTTAGACATCAGAGAACTCACACTGGGGGGAAGCCATATTCCTGCTTTGAGTGCGGGAAATGTTTCCTTTATAATTCAGAACTTGTCATACATCAGAGATCTCACACAAGCAAGAAGCCACATTCCTGCCCTGAGTGTGGGAAATGTTTTACACAGAAAGCAAACCTTGTTAGACATCAGAGAACTCACACTGGGGAAAAGCCATATTCCTGCCTTGAGTGCGGGAAATGTTTTTCCCAGAAAAAAGGCCTTGATGGACATCAAAGATTGCACACGGGGGAAAAGCCACATTCCTGCCCTAAATGTGGGAAATGTTTTACATGGAAATCACAATTAGTTGTACATCAGAGATCTCACACAGGGGACAAGCCGTATTCTTGCCCTGAGTGCGGGAAATGTTTTTCACAGAAATCACATCTTAATGGACATCAGAGATCCCACACGGGGGAGAAGCCGTATTCTTGCCCTGAATGTGAAAAATGTTTCACACAGAAATCATTACTCGTTGTACATCAGAGATCTCACACGGGGGAGAAGCCATTATCTTGCCCTGAGTGCGGGAAATGTTTTAAATGGAGGTTCTCTCTTACCTTGCATCAAAAGAGTCACAAAAGTGAGAAGCCGTATTCTTGTACAGAGTGCGGGAAATATTTTTTATTGAAATCATTACTTGTTAGACATCAGAGATCTCACACGGGGGAGAAACCGTATTCCTGCTCTGAGTGCGGAAAAAGTTTTTCAGGAAAATCATACCTTGTTATACATCTGAGATCACACACAGGGGTGAAGCCATATTCTTGCACTGAGTGCGGGAAATGTTTTTCATCGGCTTCCTCTCTTTACACGCATAAGAAGATTCACACAGGCGAGAAGCCGTATTCTTGTCCTGAATGTGGAAAATGTTTTTTACATAAGTGCAATCTTCAAATACATCAGAGGCTTCACACAGGAGAGAAACCGTATTCCTGCCCCGAGTGCGGGCAATGTTTTATACAGAAATCACAACTTGTTCTACATCAGAGATCTCACAGTGGGGTGTAGGGACCAACCCAACATTTCTGTGTTTAAAGTACAGTGGATAGGGGTGTGGGACTTTAACCACTTAAGGGCCACCCTATAGCAGATATACTGCTACAGGGCGGCACCTGTGCGCAGAATCGCGTGTATATATACGTGATTTTGCATTTCCGGGTAGGGGGCGCACACCCTACCCGTGCCGCTGATGTCAATCACCCTGGTCCCGGCCAGTAATTACCCGTTGGTGCCCGGTGAGTACCCAGAATCTCCGACGGGGAGGAAGATTGTTTTGTTTACAGTCTTCCTCCCTGTCAGCTCGGGCACAATGTACAGCACAGCCATCCCAGTCAGTGTGATTACAGTGAAGCACACCCCCCCGCCCCCTAGTAAAACACTTCCATCACACAGTTAACCCTTTGATTGTCCCTCACGTTAACCCCTTCCTGCCCAGTGCCATTAGTACAGTGTCATTGTTTTTTTTTTTTGTTTTTCTTTAGCACTCATCACTGTATTGGTGTCCCTGGGGATGTCATTGACACCAAATCAGTCCCCCCCCAGTGTCAGAATGTCTGCCGCAGTCCAGCTAAAAGTCACTGATCACGGCCATTATTAGTTGAAAAAAATTCCAGTATCTATACCGCTATTTGTAAACGCTATAACTTTCCCGTAAACCAATCAATTTACATGTATTGGGATTTTTTTTAGCAAAGACATGGAGCAGGATACATTTTGTCCTAAGTTTATGACGAAATTTGATTTTTAAAATTTTTTTACTGGACACGTTTAAAAGCAAAAATTCCAAAATATAGTTTTTTTTTTTTTTCCTCAAAATTGTCGGGTTTTTTTGCTTATAGCGTAAAAAATAAAAACTGCACAGGCGATCAAATACCTTTTTTGTGGGGAAAAAAGGACGTAAATTTAGATTGTTGCATGACCGCGTACTTGTCAGTTAAAGTAACGCAGCGCCTTAACGCAAAAAATGGCCTGGTCAGGAAGGGGGGGGGGGGGGAATTCCTCTGGAGGGCGAGGACTTAATGGTGCCGAAAACAGAATCATTTGAATCAAATGTTGCGTTACAAAAATCAAAAAATAAATATATTTTAAATCAACATAAAATGAAGCACTGTCAGTATATATGTAATACAAACAGAATTTTCCAGGAATTAACTGTTTTTATTTCAGGTACTTCTATATCGCCGTCAATTTACACCGCGCTTTACATGTATATTGTACATTCACATCAGTCCCTAACCCTCAAGGGGCGTACAATCTAAGGTCCCTAACTCACATTCATACATACACATACTAGGGACAATTTAGACAGGAGCCAATTCACCTACCAGCATGTCTTTGGCGTGTGGGAGGAAACCGGAGTACCCAAAAGAAACCCACGCAGGCACAGGGAGAACATGCAAACTCCAGGCAGGTGGTGCTGTGGTTGGGATTCGAACCAACAACCCTAGTACTGCCAGGCGGAAGTGCTAACCGTTTAGCCACTGCGCTGCTCTTACAATATAGAGGTGTTGTGTGAGCCAATGCTGTTGTTTGAGCCAATGGGGGAGGAGAGAACCAGGAGAGCTGCTGCTCTCGTGCACATTGCTGGATCAAGATTGGGCTCGGGATTAAGTATTAGCAGGGCTGGGGGCTGCACACTGAAGGTTTTTTTACCTTCATGCATAGAATGCATAAAGATGAAAAAAACAACCCTCAGCCTTTAGAACCACATTAGCAGCTCTGACTTTCTGACTGTCTATCTCATTTCTTGAGGTGCTAAAATACCAGGACAGTACAGACACCACCTAAATGACCTCAAAGTATTTACTGAGAGGAATGTTGAGTTCATTTTATTTTTTTGCCACGAGGTTTTGGAACATTAAAAAAAAAATGTTTTATACAAAGTTGTCATTTTAATGAGATATTTCTCACACATGGCATGGGTATATGTGGAATTACACCCCAAAACACATTCTACACATTCTGATAGCACGTGTGTGCGACTTTGGGAGCCTAGCCACATACAGGGGTCAAAAATCCAATGACCACCTTCAGGCTTTCAAGGGGCATTTAGTTATGCATTGGATTTTCTGACTACCTATCACATTTTTGGATGCCCTGAAATTAAAGGATAGTACAAACACCCCCCAAGTTAACCCTTTTTGGAAAGTAGACACCCCAAGGTATTATCTGAGAGGCATGTTGCGACTTTGGAAGATCTTACTTTTTTTTCCCCACATGTTTTTGGAAAAAATGTATTTTTTTAAACATACAAAATTGTCACTTTACTGAGATATTTCCCACACACATCATGGGTAAACATGGAAATGCACCCCAAAACACATCCTACTACTTCTGAGTATGGAGATACTACATGTGAGAGTTTTTAGGAGCTTAGCCATGTACAAGGGCCCAAAATCCAATAGCCACCTTCAGTCTTTCAAGGGCATTAATTATGCATTGAATTTCCTAACTACCTGTTGTATTTTTGGAGGCCCTGAAACCAGTATAGTACAAACATCCCCCAAATGACCCCTTTTTGGAAAGTAGACACTCCAACGTATTTGACATATTTGCTGCAGACTAATGTGACAGCTTCTGGCTCTCACGGGTTGCTAGGGAAGCAACAGCTGCCTGCAACAGCTGCGTCCTTAGCAACCACTGACTTCACCCCGCCCACTCCCTTACATGGCCACGTAGGCAAATGGGCGGGGAATAGAGGATGACATTGTCTGAATATGGCCATATATGGGCAATGATGTCACCACTATCCCCACCCCTTCCTTTATATAGCTGATGACAGCTCAGGAAGCTATCAGTATTTTGCAGATCTCATTTTTTTTCACAAGGTTTTAAAAAAAGAAAAAAAATTCTTGAATTTTCCAAAAACTTGTGGCAACAAATGAGATCTGCAAAATATTTGCCATGCCTCATAGCAAATGCTTTGGAGTGTCTACTTTCCAAAAAGGGGTAATTTGGGGGGTGTTTGTGTAGCCCTACCTTCTTTAGGAGTTGCAGAAGATTTGGGTCCTCCTGTAGTCCTAGTCAACATTCATTCCTCTCAGACTTGCATCAAGGAGACAGTAAACACTCCTTGAAATTTGTTTGTTTGAATTTTATCAGGGGAATTGAAACTTGGATGGGGATGGGGGGGTACATGGGATGCCCAAGGAACTGTGAAACTGAGGACAACTTCCTGGAACTATGTACAAAGATTCAGAAGGGTCTTCTTTTGAGAGCTATCCAGCCTGGCATACACCCCAAACCCTAGATAGTTCTCCTCTATCCAGATGTCTGGAGGAATCCCTAGACAAGGGGGTCTAAATTCTGTAACTTGAAGCACAGTCCAGCAGTTTCCCACCCAAATGCCCTCTTCCCTACTCCAGTCCAGGGGATGTAGCAGTACACACGGTCTCCTTCTGCAAGCTGTAGGTTGGCAGCTGCCTTCAGGCCTCCTGCTGGGCTGGCTATTTCTGTAGCTCCACAGATGGTCCTCTCTTGGTGGCCAGTGAGGTCCAGCTTTCCCTCTGTCAGCGACTTCGAGAGGCATTCCCTGGGCCTCCTCCTAGGCTCCACACTCCAGCTTCTGCTCTTACATTTTCCACCCAAACTCCATCTGCCTCTGAGCAGGCTCCAAGGAGTACTTAGTAACAGCTGTTGTTGCTAAGCGTAGAAAAGGAAAGAATGCTAGAGGCAGGACTAAATTGGTGTGAACCAACGGAGACTGGAGGTAATGTCTCAGACCGGGCTTGGAGTAGAGGCTGGACAAAGTCTACTTTCCATTTTCCTCGTTTGACTTGAGAGCGCACAGCAGTAATACAATATAATAGAGCCCTTTGTGAATAAACTGAGCAATGCTCAAGAAAGTAAGATTCATCATCCTCCAACAATCACACTAGAGACTCAAAGTGAGACATATTAAAGGAAGAAGAAAAACCATCATGGCCATGAGGTATACCAAACAAAGCTAGCTCCGATCAAATTTCTTTGACTAGAAACCTATCCTGATTGACTAAGGAATGAACCACCTGAATGTACTCTAGCAGCTTTTTACCAGTTAAACCCTCCAAAACATGGCGGCAAAAATCCTTTGATGCTAATGGCATGCGTTATATAACCTCCTCTGGATGCGTCTTTACGTTAAAGGACATCAAATACTGTGATGAGATACCTTCCAGTTTCCAGGTGCAGCTGATCTGGCTGCTATTGGCCTCGGTTAGGATACCGAGTGGCAAGTGTGCAGCCACCACAATCCATACCAGACCACTTGTCCTCCATAAGGGGAAGGTACCTTACCCAGGGGCTCCCCTGGCAAGGCACCTTGTCCCCATGTTGATGAGGACAAGGACCTGTTACTTACATCCCAGGCTGGGGATCTGTGCGTGGGGGCAAATAAACACACACACCTTTGGCCAAGCGACTTCGAGAGGCATCCCCATTCCCTGGGCCTCCTCCTAGGCTCCACACTCCAGCTCCTGCTCTTACATTTTCCACCCAAACTCCATCTGCCTCTGACCAGGCTCCAAGGAGTACTTAGTAACAGCTGTTGTTGCTAAGCGTAGAAAAGGAAGGAATTCTAGAGGCAGGACTAAACTGGTGTGAACCAACGGAGACTGGAGGTAATGTCTCTGACCGGGCTTGGAGTAGAGGCTGGACAAAGTCTACTTTCCATTTTCCTCGTTTGACTTGAGAGCGCACAGCAGTAATACAATATAATAGAGCCCTTTGTGAATAAACTGAGCAATGCTCAAGAAAGTAACATTCATCATCCTCCAACAATCACACTAGAGACTCAACCTGAGACATACTAAAGGAAGAAGAAAAACCATCATGGCCATGAGGTATACCAAACAAAGCTAGCTCCGATCAAATTTCTTTGACTAGAAACCTATCCTGATTGACTAAGGAATGAACCACCTGAATGTACTCTAGCAGCTTTTTACCAGTTAAACCCTCCAAAACATGGCGGCAAAAATCCTTTGACGCTAATGGCATGCGTTATATAACCTCCTCTGGATGCGTCTTTACGTTAAAGGACATCAAATACTGTGATGAGATACCTTCCAGGTTCCAGGTGCAGCTGATCTGGCTGCTATTGGCCTCGGTTAGGATACCGAGTGGCAAGTGTGCAGCCAACACAATCCGTACCAGACCACTTGTCCTCCATAAGGGGAAGGTACCTTACCCATGGGCTCCCCTGGCAAGGCACCTTGTCCCCATGTTGATGAGGACAAGGACCTGTTACTTACATCCCAGGCTGGTAGATGTGGGGATCTGTGCGTGGGGGCAAATAAACACCCACACCTTTGGCCAAGTCCTTTATTAAAAAAAGTCCCACAATGTAAATCCATCTTCAATCACATTGACCATTAATTTTGATCCCCATCAGTCATAACGAATGACGATCACGATGACCCATCAAAAGAAAAAAAATGACAACTGCGCATGACTATCCAATTCTGATGGACTCCACACACTCACAACTGAGACTGTCATGGACTGAGAGCCATTAATAAAGTGACAGTTACATCTTTGTCCACACACAGACTTAGCACCGAGAAGGGAGATTGACGAGGAGGTAGTAGATAGGACTGCACTCCACAGAGGGGTTTTTGTGTTTTCCAGCCACTGGCTTTCTCTGCTGAGACCACTCTCTTCAAAGAATAGTCTAGAGCAGGGGTGTAAAACTGGCAGCCCTCCAGCTGTTGTGAAACTACAAGTTCCATCATGCCTCTGCCTTTGCGAGTCATGCTTGTAACTGTCAATATGGCAATTCCTCATGGGACTTGTCGTTTGGCTGCCAGTTTGACACCAATGGTCTATAGGCAGACACATACACATAAAGTTACACTATATTGCCAAAAGTATTGGCCCCACCCTCCAAATCATTGAATTCAGGTGTTCCAATCCCCTCCATGGCCACAGGTGTATAAAATCAAGCCCCTACACATGCAGACTGCTTCTACAAACATTTATGAAAGAATGGGTCGCTCTCAGGAGCTCAGTGACTCCAAGCGTGGTCCCGTGATAGGTTGTCACCTGGGCAATAAGTCCATCCGTGACATTTCCTGGCTACTAAATATTCCACGGTCAGCTGTTAGTGGGATTATAACAAAGTGGAAGCAACTGGGAACAACAGCAACTCAGCCACCAAGTGGTAGGCCACGTCACATGACAGAGCGGGGTCAGCGCATGCTGAAGTGCACAGTGCGCAGAAGTCACCAACTGTCTGCAGAGTCAATAGCTAAAGACCTCCAAACTTGGTGTGGCCTTCAGATGAGCACAACAACAGTGTGTAGAGAGCTTCATGGAATGGGTTTCCATGGCCGAGCAGCTGCATCCAAGCCTTACATCACCAAGTGCAATGCAAAGCATCAGATCCATGGTGTAAAGCACGCCGCCACCACACTCTAGAGCAGTGGAGACGTGTTCTCTGGATTGATGAATCACGCTTCTCTGTCTGGCAATCTGATAGACGTGTCTGGGTTTGGCAGTTGTCAGAATGGTACTTGCTTGACTGCATTTTGTTAAGTGTAAAATTTGGTGAAGGGGGATTATGGTGTGGGGTTGTTTTTCAGGGGTTGGGCTTGGCCCCCTAGTTCCAGTGAAGGGAACTCTTAAGGCATCAGCATACCAAGATATTTTGGACAATTTCATGCTCCCAACTTTGTGGGAAGAGTTTGGGGATGGCCCCTTCCTGTTCCAACATGACTGCACACCAGTGCACAAAGCAAGGTCCATAAAGACATGGAGGAGCCAGTTTGGGGTGGAGGAACTTGACTGGCCTGCACAGAGTCCTGACCTCAACCCCATAGAACACCTTTGGGATGAATTAGAGTGGAGACTGTGAGCCAGGCCTCCTCCCCCGACATCAGTGCCTGACCTGACAAATGTGCTTCTGGAAGAATGGTCCAACCTTCCCATAGACACCCTCCTAAACCTTGTGGACGGCCTTCCCAGAAGAGTTGAAGCTCTTATAGCTGCAAAGGGCGGGGCCAACTCAATATTGAACCTACGGACTAAGACTGGGAGGCCATTAAAGTTCATGTGTGTGGAAAGGCAGGCGAAACAATACTTTTGGCAATATAGTGTAGCTAGTGATACTATGGTTCTTTTTTTTTTATAACAAACATGTTATAATCACATGTGCAGTGGTTTTGCACAGGGCAGCCCTGATCCTCCTCTGTTTGGGTCCTCCACTTACACTCCTGGTCCTTCCTTCTTATTGGGTGCCCCCATAGCAAGTGGCTTGCTATAGGGGCACCCGAGCAGACATGCTCCCGAGCCTCTGCTCCATGTACCAATTCGCACAAGGAGCCAATGGCTCTTGCTCCTGTTTCAGCCAATGAGGTGACAGAGACCCGGAACAGCCAAGGCTCCTGTGCACATCTCTGGATTGCGATGGGGCTGGGGGGGGGCTGCTGCACGCTAAGGTATTTTTACCTTCATGCATAGAATTCATGTAGGTAAAATACATTGAGCCTTTAGAACCACTTTATTCATACAATTGATGTTACTATTTAGGTCAGCAGCAATTGCCCAAGGATCTAGTATGGAATTTGAGGAGCCCCCCTTTTGTTGTTTTTTGTGAGGGGTTCCCACTTAAAATCCAAACCAGATCCTCAAAATATAAAAGCATCTTGTGTGGAATTTGGTTAGACTCTACTGGGAATTTGTTTGCATGGTATTCCTTTTTAAATTCATATCAGACCCTCAAAACGTAAAAGGATCTGGTGTGGAATTTGAGTAGACCCCACTGGGTATTCTTCCTTTTTTGCATGGTATTCCTTCTTAAAATCCATTGCAGACCCCATTGTCACTTTTTCTATAGGATGTACACAAGTGACATTTTAGAATGAAATATATAGATTTGCAGGCAAATGACATTTCCCTGCAGGATTACTTTTTTATTCCATACTGCATGAGGACTCCCCTCCTCGAAATACATACTGGACCATTTGATCCTTATCAACAAAGCCAGCAGTGAAATGTCATTTAGTGGTTAATTTTTTTTTCTTTTTATAATGTCACTTTTGCTGTAGTACATCAGACAGGTGCGTCACTTCACACGCTAAAGGTTTTTTACCTTCATGCATAGAATTCATGCAGGTAAAATACCTTGAGCCTTTAGAACCACTTTAAGGCACATGTATTCATATACAGTAATTGATGTCACTTTTTAAGTCAGCAGCAATTGCCCAAGTAGGGAATTTGGGGGACCTCACTGTGTTTTTATTTTTTTGTGAGGGGTTCCCACTTAAAATCCATACCCTCAAAATGTAAAAGGATCTGGTGTGGAATTTGGGTAAACCCCACTGGGTATTTTTTTTTTGTTTGCATGGTATTCCTTCTTAAAATCCATTGCAGACCCCATCAGGACTACATTTTTTTTGTTTGTCACTTTTTATATAGGATATACACAGGCCAAAGTGACATTTTAGAATGAAATATATAGATTTGCCAGTAAATGATATTTCCTTGCTGGATTAATTTTTTATTCCATACTAATGAGGACTCCCCCCTCAAAATATATGCTGGACCATTTGATCCTTATCAATAAAGCCAGCAGTGAAATGTCATTTGGTGGCTAATTTTTTTTTCTTTTTTCTTTTTATAATGTCACTTTTGCTGTAGTACATCAGACAGGTGCACCACTTCACAAGCAGTTTTAGTGTATCCTCCAAGCTGGTTATCAATCAGTGACCTCATCATCCGAATTCCTCCTGGTCACTGGAGACAACTTGGCAGTGTTCTGCAGCTGGGGGAACATGACTACCAATTTACTTTCCCTCACTGGCACCTCCTCTCTCTAGGCCAGCAATGGGCAAACTACGGCCCGGCGGACCTTTTAATCCGGCCCGCGGAGCTAGGCTCCCACTAGGCTCCTCTCACAGTCCGCCCTGAAGACCGGTGTAGCATGAAAATCTGTCTCCTATGAGGATCTGTCCCCCTCGACGTATCTGCGCATGTGCCGGAGATCGCCGATCGGCTGCTAATGCCTGAAACTGGCACATGCGCAGATACGTCGAGGGGGACAGATCCTCATAGGAGACAGATTTTCATGCTACACCGGAACGGCGCGGGAACGCGGCGAGAGGAACGCGCGGAGCAAAGGTAAGTGAATTGACACAGGGGGGACTTGGGGACTTAATATGGGGGATTAATTACTATGGGGGATGTATTACTATATGGGGGATGAATTACTATGGGGGATGTATTACTATATGGGGGATGAATTACTATATGGGGGATGAATTACTATAGGGGGGATGAATTACTATATGGGGGATGAATTACTATAGGGGGGATGAATTACTATAGGGGGGATGAATTACTATGGGGGATGAATTACTATATGGGGGATTAATTACTATGGGGGATGAATTACTATAGGGGGGATGTATTACTATGGGGGATGAATTACTATGGAGGATGAATTACTATATGGGGGATGAATTACTATGGGGGATGAATTATTATGGGGGATGAATTACTATGGGGGATGAATTACTATGGAGGATGAATTACTATATGGGGGATGAATTACTATGGGGGATGAATTATTATGGGGGATGAATTACTATATGGGGGATGAATTACTATATGGGGGATGAATTACTATGGGGGATGAATTACTATATGGGGGATGAATTATTATGGGGGATGAATTACTATGGGGGATGAATTACTATGGAGGATGAATTACTATATGGGGGATGAATTACTATGGGGGATGAATTATTATAGGGGATGAATTACTATATGGGGGATGAATTACTATGGGGGATGAATTACTATATGGGGGATGAATTACTATATGGGGGATGAATTACTATGCTTACTATGGGGGAATATTACTATACTTACTATGGATGACACATACACATCATTCATCTACTCTTGGTCCGGCCCCCGGGTCCAATATATGAACCCATTGCGGCCCTCAAGTCAAAAAGTTTGCCCACCCCTGCTCTAGGCTCATGTCACTCCTTTCCTCATCCTGGGAACCAACATCGGAGCATTCAAATTGCTGTGCATCCTCCAACAGCATGTAACTGACACTACGATTTCATAATTCTAGTGACTGCTCCATGGATGATGGTGGGGCTATGGAAGGAGCAGCTGTGGTGGACAAGGAGCCTGTGGAATAGACCACTTTGGCAGCTGCAGTAGAAGGCAAAATAGTATGAGCCTGGGTGACAGAGGATGAGAAGGAGGAGGATGGCTGAGTTGTCCACTCCACCACCTCTTCTGCTTGTGGCTAAATAATATGGGCAGCACCGGAAAAAAAGGACAAGCGTGCCCTGCCTGCAGAAGATACACCATGTCCACGACCACCACTGTTCACTGTGGACACAGAGGCTGCTTGCTCTCTCTTAGCTGCTTGTGAGAATCTGCCATTCCTTCTTGGTCTTTTGGACATGGTGAGGATTTTTTAGGGGATTTTTCCACTTTATTTTTCTGTGTGGGATGGGATTTTGGTGCTTAGGTGCAGTATGTTTGTGCTTGGTCCATTATAGACTCATATAACACTGCACCAGGCTACCATTATACCACTGCATGAGACCACTCCTATAACACACACTACGCAAGGCAGCAGTATCAGAAGCCATAAATAGTGCGGGGCATGGTCTTAGCCCCTGAGCCATGATTGGCCAAAGTCACCAAGACTTTGGCCAATCATGGCTCTTCCTGTAAACTCAGTTGTGAGTTGTGAGGCCTGTACTCAATCACAATGCACAAATTACATTGTGGGGCGCGCGGGCGAACTTTCCGCCGAACGCCCTTACCGTCCAAGTGTTCAACGAACACTCGAATGGCCAATGTCCAAGTCAAACTTTTGTTCGACTCAAACCTTCTGCCCATCCCTAATATAGAGTACTTACGCAAGGCCATGTTCACAGTTGGTGATCTCACTTATTTCAAGGAGTTGAAACCCAGGAAGCCTCTGTGGCATTTACAGACAAAAAGTTGAATAGGAGAAAAAAAAGGCTCCATTTTTGATATCAGTAAATGATAAAGTAAGAGCCATCGTTGGTGTCAATAGGATATAATAAGTATCATCACTGGAGTCATTGAGATACAATAAGCCCCATCATTGGTGTCTATTGGATCAAATCAATCCCATTGTTGGTGTCGTTGAGATACAATAAGTCCAATTGTTGGTGTCAGTGGGATAAAATGAGCCCCATTGTTGGTGTCAGTGGGATAAAATGAGCCCCATTGTTGGTGTCAATGGGCTAAAATGAGCCCCATCAATGGTGTCAGTGGGATAAAATGAGCCCCATCGTTGGTGTCAGTGAGAACAAAGTCTAATCACAGCCCATCATTGGTGGTCAGTGGCAGTACTTACTTGACCACCCCCTCCCGCTGCCTCTCTGCTGATGTCGGAGTTCTACTTTCACTGTCAGAGAGGAGATCACGGCTCTCAACAGTCTGGTATAATTGCAGTACCTGGTGATGGAGTGTTCCAGCCATCATCACCTCACTACCGCTCTGCAGGAGTCCTGGAACCTGAGGGATGAGGACTCACTAGGATAGTATCCAAAATCCATGGACTGTCCTGCAGCATCAGGGACATTTGGCAACAAGGACAAGCATATGTTCACTCTAAGAGACATATCTCGGGTCTGCAGTTCCTCTGAGCTCCACAAGGTGGTGGTCTCACATCTACCCAGACAGGAAGTCTCTATGGAACACAGACAGGAAGTGTTGTCAGGGGCAGACAGGAAGTGATGTCAGGTACAGACAGGAAGTTCTGGGTGAGAGGTGAGTGGGGAGGAAGTAGAGAGGAGACGTTGGTGGAAGTGGCAGCAGAGGAGGTAATAAGATGTTATTTCCTATTTACACCCAGTAACCCCCCCGTCATGTCCGTCCTCTTCCCCCATAGTCACGTCCGTCCTCTTCCTCCATAGTCACGTCCGTCCTCTTCCCCCATAATCACGTCCGTCCTCTTCCCCCATAGTCACGTCCGTCCTCTTCCCCCATAGTCACGTCCGTCCTCTTCCCCCATAGTCACGTCCGTCCTCTTCCCCCATAGTCACGTCCGTCCTCTTCCTCCATAGTCACGTCCGTCCTCTTCCTCCATAGTCACGTCCGTCCTCTTCCTCCATAGTCACGTCCGTCCTCTTCCTCCATAGTCACGTCCGTCCTCTTTCTCCATAGTCACGTGCGTCCTCTTCCTCCATAGTCACGTGCGTCCTCTTCCTCCATAGTCACGTGCGTCCTCTTCCTCCATAGTCACGTCCGTCCTCTTCCTCCATAGTCATGTCCATCCTCTTCCTCCATAGTCACGTCCGTCCTCTTCCTCCATAGTCACTGTGACGTCTTTTATCTCCAGCAGATGATGATACACACATATATAGTGTGGGAACCCAGATTAACCCCTTCAGGGGCACAACATTCCCCCACTTCCGGGGCCGGAACATTCTCCTCATTGTGGAGATGGGTCACCTTCTCACTGGGACAACTTGGACCTTGTTGTAATTACAGAGACGTGGTTCAAGGATTCAGATGACTGGGAAGTAACTATACCAGGGTATACACTATACAGGAAAGACAGAGTAGGGGGGAGGGGAGGTGGAGTTGTCATATATGTCAGAAATAGCATAAGGCTAACAATTCAAAAAACAAACAAGATACTCAAAGCCCTCTGGGTCTGCCTTCCAACCAGAGGAGGATCTTTAACTTAGAACTGGTGTCATATACAGACCCCCAGGACAGACTAAAGATTAGGATGACTTCTTGATTGATGAGATAACTCAAACGGCAATGAAGGGGGAGGTTTTCATTATGGGTGACGTCACCACGCCTGACATTAACTGGAAATCTCAAACTGCTATTACAAGCAGGAGCAGGGATGTAATGGAAGCACTGAATGGGGCTTCTCTACAACAGTAAAAAGTCCAACCCGAGGTGATCATATTCTAGACCTAGTACTGACAAATGGGGATCGACTGTCTAATGTTGAGGTGGGAGAAAAGTTGGGTTCTAGTGATCACCAATGTCTTTGGTTTGATATTAAAATAACTGAAAAATCATATACAAAAACAAAAGTTTTAGATTTCAAAAAGACAAATTTTGGTGAAATGGTGAATTTCTAAAAAATGAGTTGAAAGGTTGGAGTAAAAGGACCGGAGTAAGTAATCAGTGGGCACTGTTAGAGTCTACCATCCTGGAGACAACTAGATTATATGTCAGGCAAGTTAGTAAGAATAAAGGGGAGAAAGAAACAATATGGTTCACTAAAGAGAAGTAGGATAGTAAAGGAAAAGAAATCATCATATAGGAGATTCAAGGAAACAGGAGGTGGAGGTGATAGAGAAGAGTATAAAAATATACAAAAGGAGGCCAAACACATTATCAGCGCTGCCTAAGCACAGAAAGAGGAGGAAATTGCTAAATCTATGAAGAAAGGAGATAAAACATTTTTAGGTACATTAGTGATAGAAAAATACGATGGGATCACTGAAGTGAAAACTGGGCACAACACCTATGTTGAGGGAGACCTGGATGAAGCAAACCACTTAAACAATGACTCTTGTTCAGTCTTCTCAGAAATAAATTATACTAACAATAACAAGTTGGGAAATCATATTGGTTCCAGTAAAGATGGATCATTTTTAGGATTTCTGGAGACAGAGGTAGCAGATTAACTGTCTCGGTTAAAGATTAATAAAGCAATGGGTCCTGATGGATCATCCCAGAGATCTCAGAGAACTTTGAGGTCTAGTTGTTGGACCAGTAAATTATCTTTTTAATCAATATCTTCTAACAGTAGAAGTTCCCCATGACTGGTGGACAGCTAATGTACTGCTCCAAAAGAAGGGCAGCAAGGTAGAAGTAATTACAGGCCCGTGAGTTTACCATCGGTTGTAGTCAAGTTATTGGAATCACTCCTGAAAGGAAGGATCATTGATCATTTAAAAACACAAAACTTGTTGTTTCCAAAGCAGCATGGCTTTACTGAGGGCAGATCATGTCAGACTCATCTGATTGGATTTTTTTGACTATGCCACCAATGTTTTGGACCAGGGTGGTGCTGTGGACATGGTTGATCTTGATTCCAGCAAGGCATGTGATACAGTTCCACATAATGATCTAATACAAATGTTGGACAAGCTAGGACTTAGCCCTTGGGTGGTTCGGTGGATATGCAGCTGCCTAAAAGATAGATACCAGTGTGTGGTTGTAAATGGGGTTCACTCAGAACAGAGAGCAGTCACTAGTGGTGTACCCCAAGGTTCTGTACTGGGACATGTTCTTTTGTAATCTATATGTAAGGGATAGAACTAAAGGGTTGTTGGGTAAGGGGATGTCTCTTTGCTGATGACACAAAGGTGTGTAATAGGGTTGATATCCCTGGAGGTGTCTGTAACATGGAACAGGATCTGGCATTGTTGGAAGATTGGTCAAAAAAGTAGAAATTTCAGTTCAATGTTTCTAAATGTAAAATAATGCACCGAGGGAAAAATAATCCCCTGAGAGAGTACAACATTGGGGGTGCAGTGTTGGCCAGCACTACAGAGGAAAAGGACTTGGGGGTACTTATTTGAGATGATTGGAAAATGAGCAAAGAGTGTGGCCAGGCAGTGGGGAGAGCAAATATAATTCTAGGATGCATCACTAGAGGGGTCACCAGCAGTAGGAAGGAAGTCCTGCTTCCTCTATATAGATCTTTATATCGCTAGAGGGGTCTCTGGCCGGAGGAAGGAGGTCCTGATTCCTCTATATAGATCTTTATATCACTAGAGGGGTCACCAGGAGGAAGGAGGTCCCGATTCCTCTATATAGATCTTTATATCACTAGAGGGGTCACCAGGAGGAAGGAGGTCCCGATTCCTCTATATAGATCTTTATATCACTAGAGGGGTCACCGGAAGGAGGTCCTGATTCCTGATACATCACTAGAGGGGTCACCAGCAGTAGGAAGGAAGTCCTGCTTCCTCTATATAGATCTTTATATCACCAGAGGGGTCTCTGGCAGGAGGAAGGAGGTCCTGATTCCTCTATATAGATCTTTATATCACTAGATTGATCACCGGCAGGAGGAAGGAGGTCCTGATTCCTCTATATAGATCTTTATATCACTAGAGGGGTCACTGGCAGGAGGAAGGAGGTCCTGATTCCTCTATATAGATCTTTATATCACTAGAGGGGTCACCGGCAGGAGGAAGGAGGTCCTGATTCCTCTATATAGATCTTTATATCACTAGAGGGGTCACCGGAAGGAGGTTCTGATTCCTCTATATAGATCTTTATATCACTAGAGGGGTCACCAGCAGGAGGAAGGGGGTCCCAGTTCCCCTATATAGATCTTTATATCACTAGAGGTGTCACCAGCAGGAGGAAGGAGGTCCCGATTCCTCTTTATAGATCTTTATATCACTAGAGGGGTCACCATCAGGAGGGAGGATCCTGATTCCTCTATATAGATCTTTATATCACTAGAGGGGTCACTGGCAGGAGGAAGGAGGTCCCGATTCCTCTATATAGATCTTTATATCACTAGAGGGGTCACCAGCAGGAGGAAGGAGGTCCCGATTCCTCTATATAGATCTTTATATCACTAGATGGATCACCAGCAGGAGGAAGGAGGTCCTGATTCTTCTATATAGATCTAGGAAGGAGGTCCTGATTCCTCTTTATAGATCTTTATATCACTAGAGGGGTCACCATCAGGAGGGAGGATCCTGATTCCTCTATATAGATCTTTATATCACTAGAGGGGTCACCAGCAGGTGGAAGGAGGTCCCGATTCCTCTATATAGATCTGGTCTGGAGACCTCACTTACAAAAAGATATTGATAAGATCCTCAGATGTCAATGCGCGGCAGGACTGTGTCGCTGTGTCACCGGCATCCTCGCGGATGGCAAGGCCCTTCTCTTCACACCTCTCTACAGACCAGCTCATCCCCACTGTCCCTGGGGGAGCTCTGGGGCAGGACCTCCTCCACCTGTGGCACCAGATCTGCAGAGCCTGGGTGCACCTCCTCTAGCTTTGGCTTGGGATCCTTATAGCAGTATTAAATCTAAAAACAAATGTTTATTATATTGCAGCTTACCAATTTTTAGATGTGATGGCTGCATTCATTTTCTTTTTAAGCTTTCTTTCCCTTACTTGCATTGAATGATCTGGTCAGTAAGTCTGTTGTTTTTCAACAGAACAAGCTGTCCTGCAAATGTAACAGTTTATAGTGTTGAGACGAACCATTTACCAATGACAAGGGTGTTTACAAAGGTCAGCTTTTATTTATGTAAAACCTTTACCTCTAAAAAAAACTTGCGCGGTACCGTCCCGCATCAGAGCATGCGGTAGGATACTGCATAGCATTTTTTAAAAAAAAATTTGAATTCACTAAAAAAGGCTACAAAAATACAGCATGAGTTATTTTATCAAGTCATGCGGTATTTTAGTAGTGACAACCATGTGTTAATGTTTCAGCTGTCAGCGGGGTTCCCCACTGACGGCTGAATGTAAAAGAAAGAATTGCCAGCGATTAAAAATAATTTAAAAAGGCGTGGGGTCCCCCCTCCCATCCATACCAAGCCGTTTGGGTCTGGCATGGATTTTGAGGGGAACCCCCACACCAAAAAAAAAAATGACATGGGGTCCCCCCAAAATCCATACCAGACCCTTATCCGAGCAAAGGGGAAGGACAAGCGAGCCCCCCCGAACCATACCAGGCCACATGCCCTAAACATGGGTGAGTTCAAAGCATCTTGTCTCCATGTTGATGAGGACAAGGGCCTCTTCCCCACAACCCTGGGCTGTGGTTGTGGGGGTCTGCGGGTGGGGGGCTTATTGGAATCTGGCAGCCCCCCTTTAGCGAGGGGGCCCCCAGATCCTGGCCCCCCATGTGAATGAGTATGGAGTACATGGTACCACTACACATTCACAAAATAAAACTGCAGTGTGAAAGAAGACAGTCTTTGGCAAATCCTTTAATAAAAGAAGGAATATAAAAGAATGTCCCCCGAAGATCCAACGTCAATCACGATGCCCGCTACCACCACCCGGAAAAAAAAAAAGGCTCCACTCCCGACGCTGGCTCCCGCTGCCTGACTGCTCCGCTGGCTTGACAGTTCTTAAATATGTCAGGGGTAGGGCCACCCAATGACATCACCCGCATGACCACGCCCCTGTGCTACAACAACCGGGGCATGCTGGGTCAATAATGTCATATGGGGGTGGGGTCACATATGTGATGGCCCAACCCTTTACATATTTAAGAACTGTCAAGCCAGCAGAGCAGTCAGACAGCCGGGAGCCAGCGTCGGGAGCGGAGCCTTTTTTTTTTTGCCTTTTTTTGTGTGGTGGTGGCAGCGGGCATTGTGATTGACATTGGATCTACAGTGGGGGGCATTCTTTTATTTTCCTTCTTTTAATAAAGGACTTGTCAAAGACTGTCTTCTGTCTTTTTTCACACTACAGTGCCGCAAAGCACCCCCCATGTTTAGGGCATGTGGCCTGGTATGGTCCCCCTTTCCTGACCAGCTGGGCTGCATGCTCAGATAAGGGTCTGGTATGGATTTTGAGGGGAACCCCAAGACATTTTTTTTTTAATTTTGGTGTGGGGGTTCTCCTCAAAATTATAACCAGACCTAAAGAGCTTGGTATGGATGTGGGGAAGACCCTATGTCATTTTTTTATTATTTTGTAATTGCCGACTTTTTTTTTTTACATTCAGCTGTCAGTGGGGAACCCTTCTGACAGCTGATTACTCATAGGTTGTTAACGACTCGGCAGCCCATTCTTCTCTATCAGCTAATAAAAGAAGGTCAAAGCTCCAAAACAGCTAAAAACGTATAAAAAAAACAGAAAATATTTGTATAAACACACGATAAAATATGCATGAAAAACACTACACTCAGATGTGAATGGAGCCTTAGTGAATTGTGCCCAATATCATCTATTGCATCATTTGTCGCTAGGTTTTGGGAATAAAAACTTGCCAAAAATGTGCAAATCTGCCCAATTTCAGCTCCAAAACTTTTTTGAGCTTCAGGCGTCCTGCTTCAGGAGACTTGGAGTGGAGATGTGAACCATCTCCATAGAGAATTATTGATTTTTTTTTTCCCCTGAGCGTTTTGGAGCTTCAAGCTTTGCGCTACAAAACCTGGTGTGAATGCAGCTTAACTGTGTAATTGCAGTGTGAGCTGGAGTTTGGCTTCAATATGTTATTATATCTGAATCTGCTAGTACGTCTAACCCTCCCCAACCCCAGACTGACAATGCTGCTGTCCAAAGGTGATCTTTGTGCTCCTTCATCCAGAATGGGAGTGCTTTAATACAGGAGATGTGTTACTGGCCAGATCACCAGGTGAAAACAGAGGGGAAAAAACTAAAAAAAAGAAAACTAATGCAGCCACCATATCTAGTGATTGGTAAGCTGCAATATATTACATTTTTGGTTTTGTATTTATTACTGCTTTAACCTCCCTGGCGGTATTCCCGAGTGTAGCTCGGGGTAAAGTTTCAGTACCACAAGCGGTAACCCCGAGCTACACTCGGAAATACTCTGCGGCGCTGCTCCATGATCCCTCGATCACTTACCTTGTCCTGCGCTCCCACGATGTCCCTCCTGCAGTGTCCCCGGCAATGTAATCCGGCGGATGCCGGCATCTGTCATCTGGGTTCCGTTCCCTGCGACGTCGGGATGTACGGGGACGGAACGGCGGGAAATTCAAAAATGACAAAAAGTGACATTCACTAAATACACTAAAATCACATAGTATAACATTCCTGTATCAAACCATTTCACATACATTTTGTCCCGAGTGCTTTGTCCTGCGCCCTGCCTGCATTTTTACTGTTCTTTCTGCCTGGAAACTGAGAAACGTCCATGGCGTCCAAAAAGCGTCCCTTTAGGTCAAAAGCTGTTTTAGACCGGCTAGAGAACAGCGATAGTAAATCAGAACCACTTGCAGAATTGAGTGATAATGATTGGTGGGGGAAATTCCTCATCAGACACTGAAAACGATTCTGCGACTTTGCTCAGCGATGTGCGAACTTGGCGCTATATTTCAAATTTCAGTGTTTTTGGTTGATTATATTATTGAATTACATTTATTATTATTATATTATTATTTTTATGATTATTATATTATAATTTATGATTTTGTGTTTCAAATTTTAACATACCCGGGATGTTTACTAGACTCTTGTTCGGACAGATTTCAGTGAGTTATTCCTAAGAATTACAGCCTACAATAAAAAAAATACATATTTCCATGCAAAAAAATGTACCGCTTTCAGCACCAAAAATCTGAAATAATCAGACCGCTAGGGAGGTTAATGCTTTTGATTATTTCCCAAGTAGAATTCTCCTTCCATGGCACCCAATGCTCACATGGTGCCTTTCCATCTGGGAGTACATCAACTAGGAAGGTTCTGCATCCCCTGCAGTGGGCCCAAGGTGTCTGTGCAGAAGTCAGGGCACCACAAACAGCACACACTGGTACTAAGGTCTCATTCATCTCTGTGCAACACACAGCCAGTCCATGCCACGAAATTACTCGCAGCCCAGTATCCAGCATGATGTCCTTAGTGCTTAGTGTTGCAAAGCGTGGCTGAGCCACTCTTATCACAGCATATTCTAGGGCTTGCATTGTCCTGCCATCCACACTCACCATCGATTTACACTATATTGCCCCAAGTATTGGTCTCCGGCCTTTCCACGCACATGAACTTTAATGGCCCCCCAGTCTTAGTCCGTAGGGTTCAATATTGAGTTGGCCCCGCCCTTTGCAGCTATAACAGCTTCAACTCTTCTGGGAAGGCCGTCCACAAGGTTTAGGAGGGTGTCTGTGGGAAGGTTGGACCATTCTTCCAGAAGCACATTTGTGAGGTCAGGCACTGATGTCGGGGGAGGAGGCCTGGCTCACAGTCTCCGCTCTAATTCATCCCAAAGGTGTTCTATGGGGTTGAGGTCAGGACTCTGTGCAGGACAGTCAAGTTCCTCCACCCCAAACATGGTCATCCATGTCTTTATGGACCTTGATTTGTGCACTGGTGCGCAGTCATGAACAGGAAGGGGCTATCCCCAAACTCTTCCTACAAAGTTGGGAGCATGAAATTGTCCAAAATGTTGCCTTAAGAGTTCCCTTTACTGGAACTAGGGGGCCAAGCCCAACCCCTGACAAAACAACCCCACACCATCATCCTCCCTCCACCAAACGTCACTTGGCACAATGGAATCAGGCAAGTACCGTTCTCCTGGCAACCGCCAAACCCAGAGACGTCCATCGGATTGCCAGAGATGCATGATTAGTCACTTCAGTGAACATGTCTCCTCTGCTCTAGAGTCCAGTGGCAGCGTGCTTTACACCACGGCATCCAACGCTTTGCATTGCCCTTGGTGATGTGAGGCTTGGATGCAGCTGCTCAGCCATGGAGCTCTCTACACACTGTTGTTGTGCTCATCTGAAGGCCACACCAAGTTTGGAGGTCTTTAGCTATTGACTCTGCAGACACTTGGTGACTTCTGCGCACTGTGCGCTTCAGCATGCGCTGACCCCGCTCTGTCATGTGACGTGGCCTACCACTTGGTGGCTGAGTGGTTGTTGTTCCCAGTTGCTTCCACTTTGTTATAATCCCACTAACAGTTGAGCGTGGAATATTTAGTAGCCAGGAAATGTCACGGATGGACTTATTGCACAGGTGACAACCTATCACAGGACCATGCTTGGAGTCACTGAGCTCCTGAGAGCGACCCATTCTTTCACCAATGTTTGTAGAAGCAGTCTGCATGCCTAGGGGCTTGATTGTATACAGCTGTGTCCATGGAGGGGATTGGAACACCTGAATCACATGAATTGGAGGGCTGGCCCAATACTTTTGGCAATATAGTGTATGTGCTTCAGCTTGTCCCCATGGCCCCCTGGCCTCTCTTCACCTCCTTGCTTATTCGCCAGTCATACAGTCCAACACATGTTGCAGACAATGACCTATCCCATCCTGCACAAGTCTCTGCCAAGTGTACAGAGGTCTCTCTCTTTGGCTGGCTGGTTTATAATTTGTGGACCCACAAAAGGCATCATACAAATAACTGAAATCGCCCCAGCCATTGCCACATAGAATCTTGTGAATTACTTGCTTTGAATACAACAAAGGATACGCATGGTATACGGTAGGATGGGAAGGCCAATGATACACTGTGAACCAAATTTCTCTTTTAACGTTTCATATTTTATGAATTTGAATAAATGTATTGAATTTTAACAGCAGTGTACATGTAACCATAATTTGGAACCTTTAAAGTCATATATATGGTGGATTTTTTGTTAATTTTCTAGTAACAGACAAGGGATGTGTCTGGATGGTGACTGTATCATTGTGTGTGTCAGGTTCCTATAAGGTGTCAGGGTGTCACTGTCTATTTCTCCATGGAGGAGTGGGAGTATTTAGAAGGACACAAGGATCTCTACAAGGACGTCATGATGGACAATCAGCCGCCCCTCACATCACCGGGTAAGAGGAGACTTTATTGTAAAGGAGAGAGCAGTACGGAGGATCCACCTAGATCCCCCATCATCTGATAAACACATAGAAACAATGGATTCAGTCAGTGTGTGTGTTTCCTACAGATGGATCCAGTCATGGGAACCCACCAGAGAGATGTCCCCGTCCTCTGTATTCCCGGGATTCCACACAGGAAGGTCACACCATCCCTCACCATCAGGTAGATGGATCCAGTAATGGGAACCCACCAGAGAGATGTCCCCGTCCTCTGTATTCCCGGGATTCCACACAGGAAGGTCACACCATCCCTCACCATCAGGTAGATGGATCCAGTCATGGGAACCCACCAGAGAGATGTCCCCGTCGTCTGTATTCCCGGGATTCCACACAGGAAGATCACACCATCCCTCACCATCATCAGGTAGATGGATCCAGTCATGGGAACCCACCAGAGAGATGTCCCCGCCCTCTGTATTCCTGGGATTCCACACAGGAAGGTCACACCATCCCTCACCATCATCAGGTAGATGAGGAACAATCACTGATAGTATCATTAGGATCTGTAAATTATCTGCATTGTTACCATTGATGTCATTTTTATTATATATTCAGAGTGGAAACCTCGGGGATAATATTGTTAAAGAAGAGTATAAAGAGGAGGATGAGGAGTATGGAGTGATGGAGGAGTTTTCAGAAGGACACAAGGATATGATGGAGCCACCTAATACCAGGAACCCACCAGAGAGATGTCCCCGTCCTCTGTATTCCTGGGATTCCACACAGGAAGGTCACACCATCCCTCACCATCATCAGGTAGATGGATCCAGTCATGGGAACCCACCAGAGAGATGTCCCCGTCCTCTGTATTCCCGGGATTCCACACAGGAAGGTCACACCATCCCTCACCATCATCAGGTAGATGAGAAACAATCACTGATAGTACCAATAGGATTTGTACATGACTTACAGTTTTACAATTTATTTTATATGCAGAGTGGAGATCTGACTGATTCTAAATTTGATATTAAAGAAGAAATAAAGGAGGAGGAGGAGGATTGTGTGATGGAGGTAATGGGGTTTGAGTCTCTAAAAGGACACAAAGATCTGTACCCGGACACCATGGTGGAGTCATCCAGCTACATGAACCCACCAGAGAAATGTCCCCATCCTCTGTATTCCCGGGATTCCACACAAGAAGGTCACACCATCCCTCACCATCATCAGGTAGATGACTAATGATTATTGGTAGTTGTGATTTATACACAGCATGTTTGTTACAATGAATGTTTTATTATATCTTTCAGAGCGGAAACTTCGAGGATTATAATATTGTTGTTAAAGAAGAGTATAAAGAGGAGGATGAGGAGTATGGAGTTGAGGGTGAAGTAGAAGAGACGTATGTGAGGGATGATCAGCAATATACGGAGGAGGCTGGAATGATGAGGACATTCAAAGAGGAGGACACTCCTACAGAGATCAGCACAGGTGAGCCACAATATATTCTTCTGTTATCTCTGCTCACTGATTGGTCCAGAGTAGAGTGGGAGATGAGTGATAACAGCCAATAAAAGGTTGATGTTTGTCACCTCCCTGTATTGATTCCCGCCTTACACATCAGATCTTTTTTGGAAAAGGGTCCTGTGCCACTTTGGTGTGATGCACCTGCACTTTTAGCCCTGTAGACTTCAATGGAAATGCACAGAAAACACATATACATGCTTTTGCTGCGTTGTTAAGGAGCTGCGCCTGCCAGTGTCATTGGCTGGTAAAGAGGAGCTCCAGTCTCCTGTGTGAAAACTAACCTGTTCCCCACCGCCCTATAGCAGAAGTACTGCTACAGGGCAGCAGGGCTGTGCAAAATCACATATATATACGTGATTTTGCATTTCCAGGTAGGGTGCGCGCACACCTTACCTGTGCCACTATTGGGAGCTAGGGATGTCTATCACCAGGTACCGACCAGAGATTCCCCCACCAGCACCCGGCGATCATCAGGGAGAGACCTGTGTGTAAACAACACAGGTCTCTCCCCTGTCAGCAAGGACATGCTGCTTTGTATCTCTCTGCACAGCACCTCCCTAGTAAAATCTCAGCATCTCCCTAGTAAATCTCACACCCAGCACGCAGTTAACCCTTTGATCGCCCCAGATGTTAACCCCTTCCTGCCCAGTGCCATTAGTACAGTGTCAGTGCTTTTTATTAGCACTGATCACTGTATTGGTGTAACTAGGGATGTCAGTGACACCAAGTCAGCTCCCCCCCAGTGTCAGAATGTCCATCACAGTCCCACTAAAAGTCGCTGATCGCCGCCATTACTAGTAGAAAAAAAATCCCAGTATCTATACCGCCATTTGTAAACCGTACAACTTTCACGTAAGCCAATTAATTTACACGTATTTAGATTATTTTTTTTAGCAAAGACATGGAGCAGAATACATTTTGGTGTAAATTTTTGAAATTTGATTTTTTTAATTTTTTTAATGGACATGTTTAACCACTTGAACTCCTGAGGACTTACCCCTCTTAATGACCGGGCCTCTTTTTGCTACTCGGCTGATAACTGATAATTGCGCGGTCATGCAATGCTGCTTCCAAACAAAATTTACATAATTTTTTTCACACAAATAGAGCTTTCTTTCGGTGGTATTTGATCACCTGTGCGCTTTTTATTTTTCACACTATAAACAAAAAAAAGACCAAAAATTTTGAAGAAAAACAATATTTTTTACTTTCAGCGTTAAAAATATATAGTAAACTCAAAGTTGGTTTAAATTTAGGCCAAAATGTATCCTGCTCCATGTTTTTGGTAAAAAAAATCCCAATAAGTGTATATTGATTGCTTTGTGTGGAAGTTATAGCGTCTACAAACTATGGTATAGATCAGGGGTGGGCAAACTTTTTGACTTGAGGGCCGCAATGGGTTCATATATTGGACCCGGGGGCCGGACCAAGAGTAGATGAATGATGTGTATGTGTCATCCATAGTAAGTATAGTAATATTCCCCCATAGTAAGCATAGTAATTAATCCCCCATATAGTAATTCATCCCCCATAGTAATTCATCCCCATAGTAATTCATCCCCCATATAGTAATTCATCCCCCATATAGTAATTCATCCCCCATATAGTAATTCATCCCCCATATAGTAATTCATCCCCCATATAGTAATTCATCCCCCATAGTAATTCATCCCCCATATAGTAATTCATCCCCCATAGTAATTCATCCCCCCTATAGTAATTCATCCCCCCTATAGTAATTCATCCCCCCTATAGTAATTCATCCCCCATATAGTAATTCATCCCCCATAGTAATTCATCCCCCATATAGTAATTCATCCCCCCTATAGTAATTCACCCCCCATATAGTAATTCATCCCCCATAGTAATACATCCCCCATATAGTAATTCATCCCCCCTATAGTAATTCACCCCCCATATAGTAATTCATCCCCCATAGTAATTCATCCCCCATATAGTAATTCATCCCCCCATATAGTAATTCATTCCCCATATTAATTCATCCCCCATATTAAGTCCCCAAGTCCCCCCTGTGTCAATTCACTTACCTTTGCTCCGCGCGTTCCTCTCGCCGTGTTCCCGCGCCGTTCCGGTGTAGCATGAAAATCTGTCTCCTATGAGGATCTGTCCCCCTCGACGTATCTGCGCATGTGCCAGTTTCAGGCATTAGCAGCCGATCGGCGATCTCCAGGACATGCGCAGATACGTCGAGGGGGACAGATCCTCATAGGAGACAGATTTTCATGCTACACCGGTCTTCAGGGCGGACTGTGAGAGGAGCCTAGCGGGAGCCTAGCTCCGCGGGCCGTAGTTTGCCCATTGCTGGTATAGATACTGCAATTTACGCCATTTTTCTGCTATACAGCGCTGCACTAGTTTAACGGACAATTGCGCGGTCATGCAATACGGTACATAAATGAAATTTACATCCTTTTTTTTCCCCACAAATTGAGCTTTATTTCGGTGGTATTTGATCGCCTGTGCGGTTTTTATTTTTTGCGCTATAAAAAAAAGTCTGACAATTTTGATGATGAAAAAAAACAATATTTTGGACTTTTTGCTATAAAACATGTCCAGTAAGAAAAAATTTAAAAATCAAATTTAGTCATAAATTGCTGCCAAAATGCATTCTGCGACATGTCTTTGCTACAAAAAACCCAATACGTGTAAATTAATTGGTTTACGTGAAAGTTATAGCGTTTACAAATGGCGGGAAAGATACTGGGATTTTAAATTTTTTTTTATACTAATAATGGCGGCGATCAGCGACTTATGGCGGCGATCAGTGACTTATGGCAGCGATCAGTGACTTATGGCGGAACTGCGGCGGACATTCTGGGCGGCACTGACTTGGGGTCACTGACATCCCCAGTGACACCAATACAGTGATCAGTGCGAAAAAAACACTGACACTGTACTAATGGCACTGGGGAGGAAGGGGTTAACTTTATTTTTCAAGGAAAGGGTTATCTGTGTGAGGGGAGTGTTTTACTATGGGGCGGGGTGTGTACTGCAGGGAACACCGCTGATCGGGACAGATAAACTCTTCTGTCCCCATCAGCGTGTCCTGGAGCTGTCAGGGAACTGACAGAAAGCACAGCTACTGCAGCCCTGCTCTCTGTCACTGATTGCCGCTAATCGCCGGGACTTAGACGGTAACGACCGGCTGTGACCCGACGACTGACATCTGCAGCCGTGATCGACAGGACAGGTAGGGCGGTCCTAGGGCCTTGCGCGCACCCCCTACCTGTTTTAAAAACACGTTTAAAAACGTGGTTTTGCCCAGCCGTGCCGTCCTGCCGCCGTATTTCTACAGTGGCTGGGCGGCATGTGGTTAATAGCAAAAAGTCCAAAATATTGTTTGTTTTTTTTCAAAATTGTCGGTTATAGCGCAAAAAATAAAAAAAACACACAGACGATCAAATACCACAGAAAGGAAGCTCTATTTGTGGGAAAAAAATGACGTAAAGTTCATTTGGGTGCAGCGTTGCATGACCGCACAATTGTTAAAGTAAAGCAGTAGCGCAAAAAATGGCCTGGTCAGGAAGGGGGGGGAATCCTCTGGAGGGCGAGGGGTTAAAGGTCAGCAACTACACAAAAACTACTTTTATTAAACAGCCACTCACCTGTCCCACAATCCTGTGCTTTGCTCACCCCAGCTGTTTTCACCTCCTGTCGTCTATCCCCAGCGCTGGCATCTTAAATGTGGGCAGCCGGCCGTGACAGCAAGTGGCTTGCTGCTGCGCTACGCTGCGCATTGTGAATGGTCCCCCCCAGTCTTCTGGGATCTGTCATGTGTTCCAGAAGACTGCGGGGAGCTGAGGGGGTGAAAAACTTTTGCCTCTGACCACCTAGGACAGGGGTAGGCAACCTGTGGCTCTCTAGCTGTTGTGGAACTACATTTCCCATGAGGCATTGCACAGATTACTGACAGTTACAGCTATGACTTGCAGAGGCATGATGGAACTTGTAGTCCTGCGACTCTCAGGTTGCCTACCCCTGGACTAGGGTGTCAAACTGGCGGCCCTCCAGCTGTTGCCAAACTACAAGTCCCATGAGGCATTGCAAGATTGACAGTTACAAGCATGACTCCCAAAGGCAGAGGCATGATGGGACTTGTAGTTTCACAACAGCTGGAGGGCCGCCAGTTTGACATCCCTGGCCTAGGCGGTCAGAGCAGGAGTTGGAGCGGGTACTTATCAAAATCAGGTATATGCTCCCTCCCCCTCCCAAAAATGCCATTTCTCAAACAAGATCGGGGGGAAGAGGCCTTAAAGTGGAACTTCCCCTTTTGGGTGGAGCTCCGCTTCGTCGCCAGCACTTCCTGATGTCTTAACAACCAATGACTTATCCCTGCTGTCTGCCAACAGCAGAATGAAAATAAAATGCAGAAGGGGTCACCACACAATCCATACCAGGCCCTTCAGGTCTAGTATTGATTTTAGGGGAACTCCAGGCTGAAAAAAAAAAGGCGTGTCCCCCCCAAATCCATACCAGACTATTAACTGAGCATGCAGCCTAGAAGGCCAGGAATGGCTGGGTCAAGCCTGAGGCCACCTCCCTTTTGAACCACACCAAGCCATATGCCCTCAACATGGGTAAAGGGGTACTTTGCTGTGATAATAAAGACAAGGACCTCTTATATACAACCCTGACCCAGTGGTTGTGGGTGGGGGGGCGCATCAGAATCATTAATCTTTAACAATAAGGGAGCCCCCAGATTCTGGCTGGCTATGTGAATGAGTATGGGCTACATAGTACTCCTACTCATTCACTTAAATAATGTAAATAGTAAATAAAAACACAACACAGTTTTTGACGAGTCCTTTATTCAAAACATTTTTTAAAAAGTCCCTGCCATCCCCGCTGCTGAACGTTCCCCTTCCTGCTTCCGTCAGAGGATTGGCTCAGCTGAACACCCATTTAGTTAGACTGTTTTCGCAACCTCCGAACAAGCAACCTCTGAGAGCGCATCCCTATTTATGTAGATTCGGAGGTTCATCTGGTAATACTAGGTCGTGTTTTTCTCCTTTTTACAGTAGCACACATATATTACAGATTGTGTCTTGGTCACTCTTCTTCGGGCAGACTTGTAGCTGAAAGTTATAAATCTCTATTTACATTTTTCTTGAGAGGGAAATTAACCACTTGCCGCCCTGCCACTGTAGAAATACGGTGGCAGGGCGGCACTGGCAGGCAAAACCACGTTTTAAAACGCGTGTTTTGTAAACAGATAGGGGGCGCCCGCGAGGCGCGCCGCCGCCCTATCTGTCCCGCCGATCACCGCCGCGGATGTCAGTCGCTGGGTCACAGCCGGTCTTTACCGGCTGTTTCCCGGCGATCGGCAGCAAACAGTGACAGAAAGCACAGCTGCAGTAGCTGTGCTGTCTGTCACTTCCCTGACAGCTCGAGGATGAGCTGATCAAGAAAGAAGAGTTTCTCTCCCTCGATCAGCCTTGTCCCGCCCAGTACACACCCCCGCCCCCTAGTAAAACACTCCCCTCACTCCTATAACCCTTCCCTGCAAAATAAAGTTAACCCCTTCCTCCCCAGTGCCATTAGTACAGTCTCAGTGTTTTTGTTTTTGCACTGATCACTGTATTAGTGTTTTTGGGGATGTCAGTGACCCCAAGTCAGTACCCCCCAATCTCAGAATGTCTGCCGCAGTCCCGCCATAAGTCGCTGGTCGCTGCCATAAGTCCCTGATCGCAGCCATAATTCACTGATCGCCGCCATTATTAGTATAAAAAAAAAACTAAAAATCCCAGTATCTTTCCCGCCATTTGTAAACGCTATAACTTTCACGTAAACCAATTAATTTACACGTATTGGGTTTTTTTTTTAGCAAAGACATGTCACAGAATGCATTTTGGCAGAAATTTATGACTAAATTTGATGTTTGCATTTTTTTTTACTGGACATGTTTTATAGCAAAAAGTCCAAAATATTGTTTTTTTTTCCTCAAAATTATCAGCCTTTTTTTATATAGCGCAAAAAATAAAAAATGCACCGGCCATCAAATACCACCGAAAGAAAGCTCAATTTGTGGGGAAAAAAAGGATGTAAATTTTATTTATGTACCGTATTGCATGACCGCGCAATTGTCCGTTAACCTAGCGCAGCGCTGTATAGCAAAAAAATGGCGCAAATTGCAGTATCTATACCATAGTTTGTAGACGCTATAACTGTCACACAAAGCAATCAATATACACTCATTGGGATTTTTTTTACCAAAAACATGGAGCAGAATACATTTTGGCCTAAATTTATAACCAACTTTGAGTTTTCTATATATTTTTTATAGCTGAAAGTAAAAAATATTGCTTATCTTCAAAATTTTTGGCTTTTATTGTTTATAGCGTGAAAAATAAAAAGCGCACAGGTAATCAAATACCACCGAAAGAAAGCTCTATTTGTGTGAAAAAAAGGACGTAAATTTTGTTTGGGTGCAGCATTGCATGACCGCGCAATTATCAGTTGAATTAGTGCAGCGCCGAGTAGCAAAAAGAGGCGTGGTCATTAAGGGGGGTAAATCCTCTGGAGGGCAAGGGGTTAAGGAGGAACATAAAAAAGTAAAACACATATTTTCAGCAGAAAGTAGTTCTCCAAGCACCCTCCTGTGCTGCGTACCACCAGAATCCTAGGCCTATGGTCACTTGTTCTATGCTAAAGGGTCTGCAAGTCTAAACTTCAAACCTTTTGATTATCAGAGATCACTTGAGTCAGTGCCTAGGCTTGTGGTTGTGTAAAGAGCATGCCCCTCCCAGTCCCTATTGGTTCCTGCACTCATGGCTACTTGAATGTAGAAGTGATCTGGGAGGAGGACCAAAGGCTTTTTGAAGGGGGGAAAGGGTCTAAACTGGTTGGAACAGGCACAGAGAACATCTGCTGACTCAAGTCTAAACTTCAAACCTTTTGATTATCAGAGATCACATGACCGAGTGCCTAGGCTTGTGGTTGTGTAAAGAGCATGCATCTCCCAGTCCCCATTGGTTCCTGCTCTCATGGCTGCTTGAATGTAGAAGTGATCTGGTAGGAGGACCAAAGGACCTTTGACTGAAGGGGGAAAGTATTCCAGCTGGTTGGGACATCCACAGAGAATACCTGCTGACTCAAATCTATCTGATCCAATTGGAATCTTGATTTAAGCAGATGAACCCTATCATTTATATTTTCCAGGACACGCCATTGAGAACCCTTCAAAGGATGGTCTCACTTTATCTCCGGGTTGTAAAATGGAAGATGAGGACATCACAAGAGATTGTGGAGGAGAAGAGACAATGAGCTCAGCTATGGATGGTGGACTTCACAGTGTGGCTAGACCGTTCAATGCCTCTGACTCTGAAAAGCTTCATTCCTGTTCTGAGTGCGGGAAATGTTTCCTTCATAAAACAGAACTTGTCATACATTGCAGATCTCATACTGGCAAAAGACCAATTTCCTGCCACGATTGTGGGAAATTATTTACACGGAAATCAGACCTTGTTAGACATCAGAGATCTCACACGGGGGAGAAGCCGTATTCCTGCCCTGAGTGCGGGAAATGTTTTTCCCAGAAATCAGGCCTTGTTATACATCAGAGGTTGCACCTGTGGGAGAAGCAGAATTCGTGCCCTGAGTGTGGGAAATGTTTTACAAAGAAATTAGATTTTGTTATACATCAAAGATCTCACACGGGGGAGAATCTGTATTCGTGCCCTGTGTGCGGGAAATGTTTTTTACACAAATCACGCCTTGTTAAACATCAGCGAATTCACACAGGGGAGAAACCGTATTCCTGCTCCGAGTGTGAAAAATGTTTTTCAGAAAAATCAGGCCTCATTATACATCAGAGATATCACATGGGAGAGAAGCCGTATTCTTGCACTGAGTGTGGGAAATGTTTTTCACGGTTGTTCTGTCTTAGCGCACATCAGAAGATTCACACAGGCGAAAAGCCGTATTCCTGCACTGAGTGCGGGAAATGTTTTTTACTCAAATCAGGCCTTATTATACATCAGAGATCTCACACGGGGGAGAAGCCGTATTCCTGCCCTGAATGTGGGAAAGGTTTTACAAAGAAATCAGCCCTTGCTTTGCATCAGAGATCTCACACGGGGGAAAAGCCGTATTCTTGTCTTGAGTGCGGAAAATGGTTTTCACGCAAAACAAGCCTTGATAGACATCAAAGATTGCACACGGGGGAGAAGCCACATACCTGCCCTAAATGTGGGAAATGTTTTACGTGGAAATCACAATTTGATAGCCATCAGAGATCGCACACGGGGGAGAAACCTCATTCCTGCCCTGAGTGCGGGAAATGTTTTGCAGATAAATCACACCTTGTTAGACATCAGAGATTACACACGGGAGAGAAGCCGCATTCTTGCCCCGAGTGCGGGAAAGGTTATACACGGAAATCAGACCTTGTTGTTCATCAGAGATCTCACAGCGGGGTGTAAGAATGAGTTGAACATTTCTGCGTTCAGTTCGTTGATCTGCTCTTATGTTCTGAATGTTAATTCTAAACCCCACTGAAGTCAATGGGAGCAGAATCTTTTTCAAATCAATTCAGTCCGTTTTTTGAGGCAAGAGATTGTCAAAGGGCACTGATTTCATGGTCGTGTCCATATGCAATCAGATATGTCACCCCGAATACCTCACCCTTAGCATTTGTTATGAGTTTCCGTTGGGAGCCAATCCATTGGCATGCTTTTTTTTTCTTCTCTTGGTAAATTGGCAGGTATTGGTAATTATTAGTGACAAGGCTCTCTGGCCGACGTGATTTATGAATCATTAGCATTGTTGAGTTTTTTTCCTAAAATAAAGGCCTTGTCAAAGGTGTGTGTGTGCTTATGTAGTAGAGTGCTCCTTTACCCGCCTTCCTCAGCAGCCTGCACAGGGTCACAAAGAACGTGATCTTCGAATGGTTATGTTGTTTACCGGGCGCTTGGATTCGGCACATTGTGGATCAGATGGACAGATTGTTAGGTGGGGCTGGGGAGGACCCGGCTGTCATGGTGCATGTTGGTACCAATGACAAATTTAAAGGAAGATTGAGCGTCCTAAAAAATGACGTCATGGACTTAGGCGCTATATTAACCGCTTAAGGACCGACCCCAGACTGCGCTTGGGTACTTCTGTTAGACTACCGCTTCCCCATCCGAACACCGACAACAGACACCACAGCCGACCATACCAGACTAGACAACACCAGTCTTGAAGTAAAGCAGGGAATAGACTAGTTTATTTAAACACAGATACAAGATATATACACTCAGGGGACAATCCCCCCTCCCTGTATAATGACACAGGGCGGGGCAATCTACCTTTAGTAACAAGAGATATACCAGCAGACAGTCCCACCAGGAGGGAGGGCTGCTGGAGACACCCCCCCCCACCAAGCCAATACACATAAACACATGCATCCCATATTAGTTTGCTCCCAAGCCTGACAAACAACAGAACTATGGGATGCAGCCCCGAAACACCAAACAATCCACAACCCCCCACTTCACCTATCTCCTAGACATGTCTACACAATATTAGGACAGATCACCCTGTACCCCTAACAGGCACAGGGTGACTTACACATAAGAGGGATATGGGGAGCTGAGACAGGGGTCTCCCCACCTCTCCAAAGTGAGCTGGGTTCCATGGGCCCCCCACCCAAAGTGACTCCTGTCACACCGCCCTATAACAGCTATACTGGTACAGGGCGGCACCTGTGCACAAAATCACGTATATATACATGATTATGCATTTCCGGGTAGGGGGCGCACATGATGTCATAGCGCTATAGTAACAGCTTAAGGACCACCCTATAGCAGATATACTGCTACAGGGCGACACCTGTGCGCAAAATCACATGTATATATACGTGATTGTGAAATTCCGGGTAGGGGGCACGCGTGACGTCATGGGCTTAGGCGCTATAATAACTGATTAAGGACCGCCCTATAACAGATATACTGCTACAGGGTGGCACCTGTGCGCAAAAATCACATATATATGTGATTGTGCATTTCTACGTAGTGAGCGCGCTGCTATTCGGGCCGTTGATGCCAATCACCGGGTCCCAGCCGGTAATTACCTGCCGACACCCGGTGATTACCGAGCATCTCCGACAGGGAGGAAGATTGTTTTGTTTACAAACAATCTTCCTCCCTGTCAGCTTGAGCACACTGCTCGGGATAGCAGTGCACAGTACAGCCATCCTGATCAGTGTGCTTACAATGAAGCACCCACTCCTGAGTAAAACACTGCCAGCACACAGTTAACCCTTTGATCACCCCCCCCTGCTGGCACCCGGCAATCGCCGAGTATCACTGATGGGGGAGAGACCTGTATTTAAACAATACAGATCTCTCCCCTTTCAGCTCCTGTACACTGCATAGAAAGTCATGCAAAGCAATGTGCTGACACAGTGTAAAGCACACAGTGAAACAACACACAGTTAACCCTTTGATCGCCCCTCACATTAACCCCTTCCTGTCCAGTGCCATTAGTACAGTGTCAGTGCCTTTTTTTTTGCACTGATCACTGTATTGGTGTCACTGGGGTGTCAGTGACACCAAGTTTGTTCCCCTCAGTGACAGAATGTCCACCGCAGTCCCTCTATAAGTCACTGATCGCCGCCATTACTAGTAGAACTTTTTTTTTTTTTTTTTTAAATCCCAGTATCTATACCGCCATTTGTACACGCCATAACTTTCACATAAACCAGTTAATTTACACGTATTGGGATTTTCTTTTAGCAAAGACATGGAGCAGAATACATTTTGGCCTAAATTTATGACAAAATTTGATTTTTTAAAATTTTTTACTGGACACGTTTAATAGCAAAAAGTCAAAGTTTTTCTCAAAATTGTTGGTCTTCACTGAAGTGTGTTGATGAGGCTGCACTGATGGGCACTGATAGATAGAACTGATGTACATTTTGGGGGTAAAAATAACCCAAATCGGTCTATATTATTTAGTCTGTGTGACAGCTATAGAGTCTACAAACTATGAAAATGAAAAAAAAAAATGAAAGGAAGACTTTTTAATCAGGGTCTAGCATCAAGTCAATGGAACTCCTGGGATATTGATCTGGTCAGGTAAGTCACAGAGGTGGTTGTTCATCAGTTTTAGCTGTTTTGGTGTTAATGAAGTTAACAACAGGTGGACGAGATGGGCAATAATGAGATGACCCCCAAAACAGGAATGGTTTTACAGGTGGAGGCCACTGACATTTCTTTTCTGACTGTCTTTCACTAGTTTTGCATTTGGCTAGGGTCAGTGTCACTACTGGTAGCATGAGGCCATACCTGGACCCTACAGAGGTTGTACAGGCAGTCCAACTCCTCCAGGATGGAACATCAATACGTACCATTGCCAGAAGGTTTTCTGTGTCTCCCAGCACAGTCTCAAGAGCATGGAGGAGATTCCAGGAGACAGGCAGTTACTCTAGGAGAGCTGGACAGGGCCGTAGAAGGTCCTTAACCCATCAGCAGGACCGGTATCTGCTCCTTTGTGCAAAGAGGAACAGGATGAGCACTGCCAGAGCCCTACAAAATGACCTCCAGCAGGCCACTGGTGTGAATGTCTCTGACCAATCAATCAGAAACAGACTTCATGAGGGTGGCCTGAGGGACCGATGTCCTCTAGTGGGCCCTCTGTTCACTGCCCGGCACCATAGAGCTGGATTGACATTTGCCATTGAACACCAGAATTGGCAGGTCCACCACTGGCACCCTGTGCTTTTCACAGATGAGAGCAGGTTCCCCCTGAGCACATGTGACAGACGTGAAAGGGTCTGGAGAAGCCGTGGAGAACATTCTGCTGCCTGTAACATCGTTCAGCATGACTGTTTTGGTGGTGGGTCAGTGATGGTCTGGGGAGGCATATCCATGGAGGGACGCACAGACCTCTACAGCCTAGACAATGGCCCCCTGACTGCCATTAGGTATCGGGATGAAATCCTTGGACCCATTGTCAGACCCTACGCTGGTGCAGTGGCTCCTGGGTTCCTCCTGGTGCAGAGGCTCCTGGGTTCTTCCTGGTACATGATAATGCCCGGCCTCATGTGGGGAGAGTATGCATGCAGTTCCTGGAGGATGAAGGAATTTATACCATTGAATGGCCCCCACACTCTCCTGACCTAAATCCAATAGAACACCTCTGGGATGTCATGTTTCGGTCCATCCGATGCCACCAGGTTGCACCTCAGACTGTCCAGGAGCTCAGTGATGCCCTGGTCCAGATCTGGGAGGAAATCCCCCAGGACACCATCCATCGTCTCATTAGGAGCCCCCCCGACGTTGTCAGATATGCATACAAGCACGTGGGGGCCATACAGACTACTGAGGACCATTCTGAGTTGCTGCAATGACATTTCAGCAAAATGGACTCGCCTGCTGCATCATTTTTTCACTTTGATTTTTGGGGTGTCTTTGAATTCAGTCCTCTGTAGGTCAATCATTTTCATTTCCATCAAACGATGGGGCGTCCTTACATTCCTAACACATTACCCCGTCCATGTCAGTATAGAGATCCAGCAGGAGAATTTTCCCCATTGAGATCTGATGTGTTTTAAAAGGGCTCCTTTAATTTTGAGCTGTGTATATTTGAAAATTGATCTGTTGAGACCCTAAAATGTTGGACACTGATGTATAGCAGTGATCAGGATGTTGGTATGAGGTATGGAAGTGATCAGGACTCTGGTATGGGGTATGGCGGTGATCAGGATGCTGGTATGGGGTATGGCGGTGATCAGGACTCTGATATGGGGTATGGCAGTGATCAGGACTCTGGTATGGCGGTGATCAGGACTCTGGTATGGCGGTGATCAGGACTCTGGATATAGTGAATTCGGGGTCCGGGGAGACCAGATATAGTGAATGCAGGGTCCGGGGAGACCAGATATAGTGAATGCAGGGTCCGGGGAGAGCGGATATAGTGAATGCGGGGTCCGGGGAGACCAGATATAGTGAATGCAGGGTCCTGGAAGATTAGATATAGTGAATGCAGGGTCCGGGGAGACCAGATATAGTGAATGTGGGGTCCGGGGAGACCAGATATAGTGAATGCGGGGTCCAGGGAGACCGGATATAGTGAATGCGGGGTCCGGGGAGAGCGGATATAGTGAATGCGGGGTCCGGGGAGAGCGGATATAGTGAATGCGGGGTCCGGGGAGAGCGGATATAGTGAATGCAGGGTCCGGAGAGACCAGATATAGTGAATGCAGGGTCCGGGGAGAGCGGATATAGTGAATGCAGGGTCCGGGGAGATTAGATATAGTGAATGCGGGGTCCGGGGAGAGCGGATATAGTGAATGCGGGGTCCGGGGAGAGAGCGGATATAGCAAATGCAGGGTCCGGGGAAAACGGATATAGTGAATGCGGGGTCCGGGGAGAGCGGATATAGTGAATGCGGGGTCCGGGGAGAGAGCGTATATAGCGAATGCAGGGTCTGGGGAGAGCGGATATAGTGAATGCAGGGTCCGGGGAGAGCGCATATAGTGAATGCGGGGTCCGGGGAGAGCGGATATAATGAATGCGGGGTCTGGGAAGAGGGGATATAGTGAATGCGGGGTCTGGGGAGATCGGATATAGTGAATGCGGGGTCTGGGGAGACCGGATATAGTGAATGCAGGGTCTGGGGAGAGCGGAAATAGTGAATGCAGGGTCCCGGGAGACCAGATATAGTGAATGCAGGGTCCGGGGAGAGCGGATATAGTGAATGCAGGGTTCGGTGAGATTAGATATAGTGAATGCGGGGTCCGGGGAGAGCGGATATAGTGAATGCGGGGTCCGGGGAGAGAGCGGATATAGCGAATGCAGGGTCTGGGGAGAGCGGATATAGTGAATGCGGGGTCCGGGGAGACCAGATATAGTGATTGCAGAGTCCGGGGAGAGCGCATATAGTGAATGCAGGGTACGGGGAGATTAGATATAGTGAATGCGGGGTCCGGGGAGAGCGGATATAGTGAATGCGGGGTCCGGGGAGAGAGTGGATATAGTGAATGCAGGGTCTGGGGAGAGCGGATTTAGTGAATGCGGGGTTCGGGGAGACCAGATATAGTGAATGCGGGGTCCTGGGAGACCGGATATAGTGAATGCCGGGTCCGGGGAGAGCGGATATAATGAATGCGGGGTCTGGGGAGAGCGGATATAGTGAATGCGGGGTCTGGGGAGATCGGATATAGTGAATGCGGGGTCTGGGGAGACCGGATATAGTGAATGCTGGGTCCGGGGAGAGCGGATATAGTGAATGCAGGGTCCGGGGAGACCGGATATAGTGAATGCAGGGTCCAGGGAGAGCGGATATAGTGAATGCAGGGTCTGGGGAGACTGGATATAGTGAATGTGGGGTTCGGGGAGAGGGGATATAGTGAACGCGGGGTACGGGAAGACCGGATATAGTGAATGCGGGGTCCGGGGAGAGTGGATATAGTGAATGTGGGGTCCGGGGAGATCGGATATAGTGAATGCAGGGTCCGGGGAGACCGGATATAATGAATGCGGGGTCTGGGGAGAGCAGATATAGTGAATGCGGGGTCCGGGGGGAGCGGATATAATGACTGCAGGGTACGGGAAGACCGGATATAGTGAATGCGGGGTCCGGGGAGACCAGATATAGTGAATGTGGGGTCCGGGGAGACCAGATATAGTGAATGCGGGGTCCGGGGAGACCGGATATAGTGAATGCAGGGTCCGGGGAGAGCGGAAATAGTGAATGCAGGGTCCGGGGAGACCAGATATAGTGAACGCAGGGTCCGGGGAGAGCGGATATAGTGAATGCGGGGTCCGGTGAGATTAGATATAGTGAATGCGGGGTCCGGGGAGAGCGGATATAGTGAATGCGGGGTCCGGGGAGAGAGCGGATATAGCGAATGCAGGGTCTGGGGAGAGCGGATATAGTGAATGCGGGGTCCGGGGAGACCAGATATAGTGATTGCAGGGTCCGGGGAGAGCGCATATAGTGAATGCAGGGTCCGGGGAGATTAGATATAGTGAATGCGGGGTCCGGGGAGAGCGGATATAGTGCATGCGGGGTCCGGGGAGAGAGTGGATATAGTGAATGCAGGGTCTGGGGAGAGCGGATTTAGTGAATGCGGGGTTCGGGGAGACCAGATATAGTGAATGCGGGGTCCTGGGAGACCGGATATAGTGAATGCCGGGTCCGGGGAGAGCGGATATAATGAATGCGGGGTCTGGGGAGAGCGGATATAGTGAATGCGGGGTCTGGGGAGATCGGATATAGTGAATGCGGGGTCTGGGGAGACCGGATATAGTGAATGCTGGGTCCGGGGAGAGCGGATATAGTGAATGCAGGGTCCGGGGAGACCGGATATAGTGAATGCAGGGTCCGGGGAGAGCGGATATAGTGAATGCGGGGTACGGGAAGACCAGATATAGTGAATGCGGGGTCCGGGGGGAGCGGATATAATGAATGCAGGGTACGGGAAGACCAGATATAGTGAATGTGGGGTCCAGGCAGAGCGGATATAGTGAATGCAGGGTCCGGGCAGAGCGGATATAGTGAATGCAGGGTCCAGGGAGACTGGATATAGTGAATGTGGGGTTCGGGGAGAGGGGATATAGTGAACGCGGGGTACGGGAAGACCGGATATAGTGAATGCGGGGTCCGGGGAGAGTGGATATAGTGAATGCGGGGTCCGGGGAGATCGGATATAGTGAATGCAGGGTCCGGGGAGACCGGATATAATGAATGCGGGGTCTGGGGAGAGCAGATATAGTGAATGCGGGGTCCGGGGGGAGCGGATATAATGACTGCAGGGTACGGGAAGACCGGATATAGTGAATGCGGGGTCCGGGGAGACCAGATATAGTGAATGTGGGGTCCGGGGAGACCAGATATAGTGAATGCGGGGTCCGGGGAGAGCGGATATAGTGAATGCGGGGTCCGGGGAGAGCGGATATAGTGAATGCGGGGTCCGGTGAGAGCGGATATAGTGAATGCAGGGTCTGGGGAGACCAGATATAGTTAATGCAGGGTCCGGGGAGAGCGGATATAGTGAATGCAGGGTCCGGGGAGATTAGATATAGTGAATGCGGGGTCCGGGGAGAGCGGATATAGTGAATGCGGGGTCCGGGGAGAGAGCGGATATAGCGAATGCAGGGTCTGGGGAGAGCGGATATAGTGAATGCGGGGTCCGGGGAGACCAGATATAGTGAATGCAGGGTCCGGGGAGAGCGCATATAGTGAATGCAGGGTCCGGGGAGATTAGATATAGTGAATGCGGGGTCTGGGGAGATCGGATATAGTGAATGCGGGGTCTGGGGAGACCGGATATAGTGAATGCTGGGTCCGGGGAGAGCGGATATAGTGAATGCAGGGTCCGGGGAGACCGGATATAATGAATGCGGGGTCTGGGGAGAGCGGATATAGTGAATGCGGGGTTCGGGGGGAGCGGATATAATGACTGCAGGGTACGGGAAGACCGGATATAGTGAATGCGGGGTCCGGGGAGACCAGATATAGTGAATGTGGGGTCCGGGGAGACCAGATATAGTGAATGCGGGGTCCGGGGAGACCGGATATAGTGAATGCGGGGTAGGGGAGACCGGATATAGTGAATGCTGGGTCCGGGGAGAGCGGATATAGTGAATGCAGGGTCCGGGGAGACCGGATATAGTGAATGCAGGGTCTGGGGAGAGCGGATATAGTGAATGCTGGGTCCGGGGAGAGCGGATATAGTGAATGCAGGGTCCGGGGAGACCGGATATAGTGAATGCAGGGTCCGGGGAGAGCGGATATAGTGAATGCGGGGTACGGGAAGAGCGGATATAGTGAATGCGGGGTACGGGAAGACCAGATATAGTGAATGCGGGGTCCGGGGGGAGCGGATATAATGAATGCAGGGTACGGGAAGACCAGATATAGTGAATGTAGGGTCCGGGCAGAGCGGATATAGTGAATGCAGGGTCCAGGGAGACTGGATATAGTGAATGTGGGGTTCGGGGAGAGGGGATATAGTGAACGCGGGGTACGGGAAGACCGGATATAGTGAATGCGGGGTCCGGGGAGAGTGGATATAGTGAATGCGGGGTCCGGGGAGATCGGATATAGTGAATGCAGGGTCCGGGGAGACCGGATATAATGAATGCGGGGTCTGGGGAGAGCAGATATAGTGAATGCGGGGTCCGGGGGGAGCGGATATAATGACTGCAGGGTACGGGAAGACCGGATATAGTGAATGCGGGGTCCGGGGAGACCAGATATAGTGAATGCAGGGTCCAGGGAGAGCGCATATAGTGAATGCAGGGTCCGGGAAGATTAGATATAGTGAATGCGGGGTCCGGGGAGAGCGGATATAGTGAATGCGGGGTCTGGGGAGAGAGCGGATATAGTGAATGCAGGGTCTGGGGAGAGCGGATTTAGTGAATGCGGGGTCTGGGAAGAGCGGATATAGTGAATGCGGGGTCTGGGGAGAGCGGATATAGTGAATGCGGGGTCTGGGGAGATCGGATATAGTGAATGCGGGGTCTGGGGAGACCGGATATAGTGAATGCTGGGTCCGGGGAGAGCGGATATAGTGAATGCAGGGTCCGGGGAGACCGGATATAACGAATGCGGGGTCTGGGGAGAGCGGATATAGTGAATGCGGGGTCCGGGGGGAGCGGATATAATGACTGCAGGGTACGGGAAGACCGGATATAGTGAATGCGGGGTCCGGGGAGACCAGATATAGTGAATGTGGGGTCCGGGGAGACCAGATATAGTGAATGCGGGGTCCGGGGAGACCGGATATAGTGAATGCAGGGTCTGGGGAGACCGGATATAGTGAATGCTGGGTCCGGGGAGAGCGGATATAGTGAATGCAGGGTCCGGGGAGACCGGATATAATGAATGCGGGGTCTGGGGAGAGCGGATATAGTGAATGCGGGGTCCGGGGGGAGCGGATATAATGACTGCAGGGTACGGGAAGACCGGATATAGTAAATGCGGGGTCCGGGGAGACCAGATATAGTGAATGCAGGGTCCGGGGAGAGCGGATATAGTGAATGCAGGGTCCGGTGAGATTAGATATAGTGAATGCGGGGTCCGGGGAGAGCGGATATAGTGAATGCGGGGTCCGGGGAGAGAGCGGATATAGCGAATGCAGGGTCTGGGGAGAGCGGATATAGTGAATGCGGAGTCCGGGGAGACCAGATATAGTGAATGCAGGGTCCGGGGAGAGCGCATGTAGTGAATGCAGGGTCCGGGGAGATTAGATATAGTGAATGCGGGGTCCGGGTAGAGCGGATATAGTGAATGCGGGGTCCGGGGAGAGAGCGGATATAGTGAATGCAGGGTCTGGGGAGAGCGGATTTAGTGAATGCGGGGTTCGGGGAGACCAGATATAGTGAATGCGGGGTCCAGGGAGACCGGATATAGTGAATGCCGGGTCCGGGGAGAGCGGATATAATGAATGCGGGGTCTGGGACGAGCGGATATAGTGAATGCGGGGTCTGGGGAGAGCGGATATAGTGAATGCGGGGTCTGGGGAGATCGGATATAGTGAATGCGGGGTCTGGGGAGACCGGATATAGTGAATGCTGGGTTCGGGGAGAGCGGATATAGTGAATGCAGGGTCCGGGGAGACCGGATATAGTGAATGCGGGGTACGGGAAGACCAGATATAGTGAATGCGGGGTCCGGGGGGAGCGGATATAATGAATGCAGGGTACGGGAAGACCAGATATAGTGAATGTGGGGTCCGGGGAGAGCAAATATAGTGAATGCAGGGTCCAGGGAGAGCGGATATAGTGAATGCAGGGTCTGGGGAGACTGGATATAGTGAATGTGGGGTTCGGGGAGAGCAGATATAGTGAATGCGGGGTACGGGAAGACCGGATATAGTGAATGCGGGGTCCGGGGAGAGTGGATATAGTGAATGCGGGGTCCGGGGAGATCGGATATAGTGAATGCAGGGTCCGGGGAGACCGGATATAATGAATGCGGGGTCTGGGGAGAGCGGATATAGTGAATGCGGGGTCCGGGGGGAGCGGATATAATGACTGCAGGGTCCGGGGAGACCAGATATAGTGAATGCAGGGTACGGGAAGACCGGATATAGTGAATGCGGGGTCCGGGGAGACCAGATATAGTGAATGTGGGGTCCGGGGAGACCAGATATAGTGAATGCGGGGTCCGGGGAGACCGGATATAGTGAATGCAGGGTCCGGGGAGAGTGGATATAGTGAATGCGGGGTCCGGGGAGAGCGGATATAGTGAATGCAGGGTCCGGGGAGACCAGATATAGTGAATGCAGGGTCCGGGGAGAGCGGATATAGTGAATGCAGGGTCCGGTGAGATTAGATATAGTGAATGCGGGGTCCGGGGAGAGCGGATATAGTGAATGCGGGGTCCGGGGAGAGAGCGGATATAGCGAATGCAGGGTCTGGGGAGAGCGGATATAGTGAATGCAGGGTCCGGGGAGAGCGCATATAGTGAATGCAGGGTCGGGGAGATTAGATATAGTGAATGCAGGGTCCCGGGAGAGCGGATATAGTGAATGCGGGGTTTGGGGAGAGAGCGGATATAGTGAATGCAGGGTCTGGGGAGAGCGGATTTAGTGAATGCGGGGTTCGGGGAGACCAGATATAGTGAATGCGGGGTCCTGGGAGACCGGATATAGTGAATGCCGGGTCCGGGGATAGCGGATATAATGAATGCGGGGTCTGGGAAGAGCGGATATAGTGAATGCGGGGTCTGGGGAGAGCAGATATAGTGAATGCGGGGTCTGGGGAGATCGGATATAGTGAATGCGGGGTCTGGGGAGACCGGATAGAGTGAATGCTGGGTCCGGGGAGAGCGGATATAGTGAATGCAGGGTCCGGGGAGAGCGGATATAGTGAATGCGGGGTACGGGAAGACCAGATATAGTGAATGCGGGGTCCGGGGGGGCGGGTATAATGAATGCAGGGTACGGGAAGACCAGATATAGTGAATGTGGGGTCCGGGGAGAGCGGATATAGTGAATGCAGGGTCTGGGGAGACTGGATATAGTGAATGTGGGATTCGGGGAGAGCGGATATAGTGAATGCAGGGTCCGGGGAGAGCGGATATAGTGAATGCGGGGTCTGGGGAGAGCGGATATAGTGAATGCGGGGTCTGGGGAGAGCGGATATAGTGAATGGGGGGTCTGGGGAGAGCGGATATAGTGAATGTGGGGTCTGGGGAGAGCGGATATAGTGAATGCGGGGTCCGAGGAGAGCGGATATAGTGAATGCGGGGTCCGGGGAGAGCGGATATAGTGAATGCGGGGTCCGGGGAGAGCGGATATAGTGAATGAGGGGTACGGGGAGAGCGGATATAGTGAATGCGGGGTCCGGGGAGAGCGGATATAGTGAATGCGGGGTCCGGGGAGAGCGGATATAGTGAATGCGGGGTCCGGGGAGAGCGGATATAGTGAATGCGGGGTCTGGGGAGAGCGGATATAGTGAATGCGGGGTTCTTTAATGACACAGGTTCTGTGGCTGATTAAGGTGGTAATCAAACTCACCTATTGACTTGTGTACATTCAATTATCTCAGAAACTGTGTAATTAATATATGTCCGGGATTAGAGGGAGGAGGTGGCAACCCTACATAGATTCCAGGGTGTTCCATCAGTCATCACCTCATTGCCACTCTGCACTCTCCTGGAGCCTACAGGATGAGAACATGGTGGGACAATAACCAAAATCCTGAGCTTCTCCTACAGCATCCAGACATCTGACAACAATGACAAGCATAGCTCCCAACTGTCCCTGATTTCAAGGGACTGTCTCTGATTTGGAACAAAGTCCCTCTTTCGTCCTCATTTGTCCCTCAGTTTGCACTGATCTTTATAGTTGTATACAGGGGCGGAATGACAACTCATGGGGCCCCGGGCAATAGGGGATCATGGGGCCCCTGTGTCCTTGCCCAAACTCAAAAAAGCCTATGAAAAAGGTACCAGGGGCATCCCATGGGGCCCCTACTGACCCCGGGCCCTCTGGCAGTGCCCGAGTTTCCAAATGGTCAGTCTGCCCCTGGTTGTATATAAAATTAATTATTTATCTATCAAAAAGTGTTTCCCACTACTAAACCTTTCCCTCAGTTTATAAATGATTGCATTTGTAAACTTCAAAAGCCAATATAAAGGAATAGTAGAGGTAAAAGAAATTTTTTTTTGTATAATTCTCCTTTAAAGGCGGTGCGGTGGGGGGTGTCCTACGCCTTCATACGTTTGCTAATAGATGTTCCTCGTTCCCATCTCAAAAACTTGGGAGGTATGGAGAAGGCCGTATTCATGCTATGAGATGTTTTCCTCCTAGCTGCAGTTCCCCTGAGCTCCACATGGTAGTGGCCTCTCTTGTATGGAGAGCCTCTACAGAAGACAGGAAGTGATGTCAGCTACCAACAGGAAGTGATGTGAACTAAAGACAGCAAACTGTGAGCGAGAGGGATGGTGGGAGGAAGTAGAGAGGAGACGTTGGTGGAAGTGGCAGCAGAGGAGGTAATTATTATTATCCAGTATTTATAAAGCGCCAACAGTTTGCTCAGCGCTGTACATTACAAAGGGAGACAATACACGAGACAGTACAGTAACAATACGATACACGGGGGGTTCGAGGGCCCTGCTCCTTGGAGCTTACAATCTAGGATGTTATTTCCTATTTACACCCAGTAACCCCCCGTCATGTCCATCCTTTTCCTCCATAGTCATGTCCATCCTTTTCCTCCATAGTCATGTCCGTCCTCTTCCTCCATAGTCACGTCCGTCCTCTTCCTCCATAGTCACGTCCGTCCTCTTCCCCATAGTCACGTCCGTCCTCTTCCTCCATAGTCACGTCCGTCCTCTTCCCCCATAGTCACGTCCGTCCTCTTCCCCCATGGTCACGTCCGTCCTCTTCCCCCATGGTCACGTCCGTCCTCTTCCCCCATGGTCACGTCCGTCCTCTTCCCCCATGGTCACGTCCGTCCTCTTCCCCCATGGTCACGTCCGTCCTCTTCCTCCATGGTCACGTCCGTCCTCTTCCTCCATGGTCACGTCCGTCCTCTTCCTCCATGGTCACGTCCGTCCTCTTCCTCCATGGTCACGTCCGTCCTCTTCCTCCATGGTCACGTCCGTCCTCTTCCTCCATAGTCACTGTGATGTATTTTATCTCCAGCAGATGATACACACATATATAGTGTCATATATACTGTATATATATATATATATATATATATATATATATATATGCACATTCCTCCCCCGTCTTCAGTATAAGACAGGGACTGACACCCTTTGAGCGCTGAAATCCCCTGAGATTTGGCAGCCATTTTGATCACAGAAGAAGGGTTGCCACCTCATCCCTTTAACCTCCCTAGCGGTCTGATTATGTCAGTATTTCTGTGCTCAAAGCGGTAAATTTTTTTGCATAGAAATATGTTGTTTTTTTATTGTAGGCTTGTAATTCTTAGGAATAACTCCCTGAAATCTGTCCGAACAAGAGTCTAGTAAACATCCCGGATATGATAAAATTTGAAACACGAAATCATAAATTATAATATAATAAATAATCATAAAAAATAATAAAATAATAATAAATTTAATTCAATAATGTAATCAAACCAAAAACACTGAAATGTGAAATATAGCGCCAAGTTCGCACATCGCTGAGCAAAGTCGCAGAATCGTTTTCAGTGTCTGATGAGGAATTTCCCCCACGAATCATTATCACTCAATTCTGCAAGTGGTTCTGATTTACTATCGCTGTTCTCTAGCCGGTCTAAAACCGCTTTTGACCTAAAGGGGCGCTTTTTGGACGCCATGGACATTTCTCAGTTTTCAGGCAGAAAGAACAGACAAAATGCAGGCAGGGCACAGATACTGATAAAAAGGTGCAGCGCTAAAACATATGCATATTAAAGTGCAAAGTGATCAGTACATACTCAATCATCCAAGATAACCTAAAAGAACATATGCATAAAATATATTATATATGAAATATATGGAGAAATAATATGCTCAGTGAAATGTATCACGATCAAGTGTCCCAAAAAGAGACGCGAGGATCCTTTCAAGATCACAATATCCGTGTGTGGGTGATAAATCCAAGGGTGCCAGATGCCGTGATTACATAAGCAAAATGCGCACTCACCAGAAGTGCGCTATAAACACACATTTGAGATATTATCCTCTCTCATCAGGTATGCTCAGGTCATCTGTCCCAGATTCAGCCAGGTCCACATATCACAGGATCTTTAGGCAGATGTCACAGCATCTGGTCAGGTCTGCGTAAGGTTCTCTGGGATCCCTTAGTTTGTATTACTGCGTTGGGTCATCACTAAAGAGGGCTCTGCAAATGACGGCGCTCACAAGGAGAGCCCAATGAAGGACACCACATAGCGTGATACTGCCTTAAGAGGTAGTTTATTCCTCAGATATCAAGTAACATAAACAAAGGAAAGAAAGTACACTGACCATACAAAATTCAGGATGGCCACCAGCAGTGGTGTGACGTCTCAATTGCTGTGGCCCCCCTGCCGCGTTTCGTGCTAGGCACTTAGTCATAGGGTGTGGGACAATGCACTCGGGACAAAATGTATGTGAAATGGTTTGATACAGGAATGTTATACTATGTGATTTTAGTGTATTTAGTGAATGTCACTTTTTAAAATTTTTACATTTCCGGCAAGTTCCGTCCCCCGTACGTCCCGACATTGCAGGGAACAGAACCCCGAAGACAGATGCCGGCATCGGCCGGAGAACATTGCCGGGGACACTGCAGGGGGGACATCGCGGGAGCGCAGGGCAAGGTAAGTGAAGGACAGATCCCTGAGCAACGCTGCAGGGTATTCCCAAGGGTAGCTCGGGGTTACCGCTTGTGGTGCTGAAAACTTTACCCCGAGCTACACTCGGGAATACCGCCAGGGAGGTTAAAACCACATATTAACACATATTATTATTATTATTACTACGAGTTTATATAGCGCCAAAGGGTTTGCTCAGCGCTGTACAATAGAGGGGGGGACAATACATGGCACATATTAACCTCTTCCGTGCTGCCCTATAGCAGGAATACTGCTACAGGGTGGCACGGGTGCACAAAATCACGTGTGTGTCTATATATATATATATATATATATATATATATATATATATATATATATATATATATATATATATATATATTTTTTTTTTTTTAATTTCAGGTGCTTATATATCGCCGTCAATTTACGCAGCGCTTTTGCATGTATATTGTACATTCACATCAGCCCCTAACCCTCAAGGGGCGTACAATCTAAGGTCAATCTAACTCACATACATACATACATACACATACTAGGGCAAATTTAGACAGGAGCCAATTCACCTACTATATATATATATATATATATATAGCAAAAAGTCAAAAATATAGATTTTTTTTTTCTCAACGTCTTTTTTTGTTTATAGAGCAAAAATTAAAAATCACACAGGCAATCAAATACCACGGGAAGAAAGCTCTATTTGTGGGAAAAAAAGGACGTTCATTTCATTTGGGTGCAGCGTTGCATGACCACACAATTGTTAAAGTAATGCAGTGACATAATGCAAAAAATGGCCTGGTCAGGAAGGGGGGGAAATCCTCAGGAGGTCAAGGGATTAATGAAATGGGTTCTGTGGTTGATGAAGGTGGTCATTAACCTCACTAGCGGTATTCCCGAGTGTATCTCGGGGTAAAATTTCAGTACCAAAAGCGGTAACCCCGAGCTACACTCGGGCTTACCATGCGGCGCTGCATAGGGGGTCCCTGCAGAGCTTACCTTGTCCTTCGCTCCCGCGATGTGTCCCCTGCAGCATCCCCGGCCATCTCCTCCGGCATCCGGCTCCTGTGTTCCGGTCCCTGTGACGTCGGGACGTACGGGCGGCGGCGGAAAATTAGAAAATTGTAAAAAATGTCATTTTTTTCAAAACAAATTTTTCATAGTAAAACATTGCTGTTTCAGCCCATTTCACATACATTTGGTCCCGAGTGCTTTGTCCTGTGCCCTGCCTGCATTTTTACTGTTCTTTGTGCCTGGAAACTGAGAAACGTCCATGGCGTCCAAAAAGCGTTCCTTTAGGTCAAAAGCGGTTTTAGACCGGCTAGAGAACAGCGATAGTAAATCAGAACCACTTGCAGAATTGAGTGATAATGATTCGTGGGGGAAATTCCTCATCAGACACTGAAAACGATTTTACGACTTTGCTCAGCGATGTGCGAACTTGGCGCTATATTTCACATTTCAGTGTTTTCGGTTTGATTATATTATTGAATTAAATTTATTATTATTATATTGTTATTTTTTATGATTATTTATTAAATTATAATTTATGATTTCGTGTTTCAAATTTTATCATACCCGGGATGTTTACTAGACTCTTGTTCGGACAGATTTCAGTGAGTTATTCCTAAAAATTACAGGCCTAGAATAAAAAACTACATATTTCCATGCAAAATAATGGTATCGCTTTCAGCACCAAAAATCTGAAATAATCAGACCGCCAGGGAGGTTAAACTCACATAGTGCCTCACCTGCAGTAAATCAGCCTCAGAACCCGTGTATATAATATGTGTTCGGGTTTAAAGGGATGAGGTGGCAACCCTACACAGAAGTGTTTATATAGCGCTCTCTGGGTGCACTCACAGTGTGGGAGTAGGTAAGGGAGGGAACCCCGCATGTCAGATAGAGAATAGTTGTAGTGGTAGGGAAAGGAACCAGATGAGAAGAAACAGTGTAGGGCAGGGGTGTCAAACTGGCGGCCCTCCAGCTGTTGCAGAACTACCCAGTCCCATTATGCCTCTGCTTTTGGGAGTCATGCTTGTAACTGTCAATCTTGCAATGCCTCATGGGACTTGTACTTTGGCAACAGCTGGAGGGCCGCCAGTTTGACACCCGTGGTGTAGGCTTTCCATAAAGGACAGCTTCCTCAGGGGATCCAGAAACTATCTCTTACCACCAGACAAACATTATACGACAATTACTGGGGACAATTCCGGCTTTGAAAGACCTCTTCGTACACCCAGCAAACTGTAAGCCTTCCATCATATTGTTTTCCCTTAGAAGTCCCTCGTTGCCGTTCCACTCAGTCATCTTCTTTCGAACTTTGCCATAAATACATTCAAGCGTCAACATGGTGCCGTGTTCTCCCATTTCTTGGTGATACTTCATAAGCCCCACCCACAACTGTGATGCTCACTATAAGAGAGAGGCTGAGTTAAGCCATTAATTAGGAAGGAGGTAAATAACCCCGCCTCTTCACAATGAGCAGCAGATCACAGAAATCAGCAGTCATCTGATGTCTATGGCGCCTCCACGGCTGACAGTACTCTTATGGCAGCAGCTTGGGCACCCCCTGTGTTTGAAACTCCACCGCAGAGTACGGTGTGAGCAGAACATGGGGGGAAGAACTCTGCAGCAACAACAGTCCCATCCTTTTCCCTCTTCATCTTCAGTTGCTGCATCCTACCCAGGACTTTTTTTGCCAGGAAATAGGTACAGGAACTCACACCTCCCCCACCTGATATAGTGGGTGTGACCAAATTGCTGAGGGAGGGTACTAAAGGGGAATTGTTAAAACCTGGAATTGCAGGGTTCAGGAGTGCATTACGCACAGTGTGCAGGGTTCAGGAGTGCAGTATGTGCAGGGTTCAGGAGTGCATTATGCACAGGGTACAGGAGTACGTTATGTACATAATGCAGGGTTCAGGAGTTCAGGGGTGCATTGCGCATAGGGTTCAGCGGTGCATTGTGCATAGGGTGCAGAGTTCTGGAGTGCATTACACAAAGGGTGTAGGGTTCAGGAGTGCATTTCGCCCAGGGTTCAGGAGTGCATTTCGCCCAGGGTGCAGGGTTCAGGAGTGCATTACACAAAGGGTGTAGGGTTCAGAAGTGCATTTTGCCAAGGGTGCAGGGTTCAGGAATGCATTTTGCCCAGGGTGCAGGGTTCAGGAGTGCATTTTGCCCAGGGTTCAGGAGTGCATTTCGCCCAGGGTGCAGGGTTCAGGAGTGCATTTCACCCAGGGTGCAGGGTTCAAGAGTGCATTGTGTGCAGGGTGCAGGATTCAGGAGTGCATTGCGCACAGGGTTCAGGAGTGCATTTCGCCCAGGGTTCAGAAGTTCATTGTGCACAGGGTGCAGGATTCAGGAGTGCATTTCGCCCAGGGTTCAGAAGTTCATTGTGCACAGGGTGCAGGATTCAGGAGTGCATTTCGCCCAGGGTTCAGAAGTTCATTGTGCACAGGGTGCAGGATTCAGGAGTGCATTTCGCCCAGGGTTCAGAAGTTCATTGTGCACAGGGTGCAGGATTCAGGAGTGCATTTCGCCCAGGGTTCAGAAGTTCATTGTGCACAGGGTGCAGGATTCAGGAGTGCATTTCGCCCAGGGTTCAGAAGTTCATTGTGCACAGGGTGCAGGATTCAGGAGTGCATTGCGCACAGTGTGCAAGTTATAAGAGTATGTTACTCACAGGGTGAAAAGTTAAGGAGTGTGGTCAGTTAGCTCTACCTGGAAGGACTCGTGTAGCATGTTATTTTGTTTCATAACCAAAGGTGGTTTTATACAACTCTAGAATTATTCTCTTATGTTCATTGATGGACACAACTCTTCTGATTCTTGACCTTAGGGGTTTATAGCGCCACCTACAGAAGTAGGACACTAGGCAGAAAAAGAACACCGCACCGCCAATGGGCATTCCTAGCTGGTATAAACCCCCTGTCTACTATAGGCAAGCCAACCTGTTATTTCTGCCTAGTTTTTCAGGAGCAAGGACCTAGTTCCCTGCTGGGACCTGTGGTTCCATAGCTTTTTTTCTTGTGGAGATCTTCAAACAACAGCTAGGCTGGGCAACAAGCTGGATAATTTAGAACCAGTAGTCACTCCAGTCTGGCCAACGAGCACACACAGGCCTTTAGCTACACACTGGGTTGGCTGCAACAGCCCCATCCTGGATCAGGGTGGCCAGCAGGTTAAACATCTTGCGGGGACACATATGACTGGGTGCTTATCATAATGTTACCCTGGCCGACAGCCACCCACATTGGTGGAAAGGATTTTCTGTCTTGGGAGTGTCACCCACAGCTCTCCAGGATTGGTAAATAGATGCCCCCTCCCTCCTAGGTTGCGGGTACTCCCTTGGGTGGTCAACACTGCAGGGTTTCCTCCTCCCCTCCAGGCCTTGGGTCTACCCTGCCCTCTGTACTGCAGAACTTCTTTCCCTTCAAGACTTACCCTTCATGGGGATCTGTTCTTCTGCCCTAGGGTGCTGTGTAGTTCTGGGCTGGGGGTCCTCCTGGCTTCCTGGGTAGTTGTGTTTGGCTCCCATTAGGGCTACGGGGTCAGCACTGCCATTGCTGCGCCGGCCATGTGGCTCTGGCATGGCCGTTGGCCATTTTCCTGGAGCCATAGGTGTGATTGGGTGGTGGCCATCCTCTCTGTGTCTCAGCAGCCATTTGTGGGAGAACCGGGAAGCGGCTATACTTGGTTGGTTATTTTACATGGATCTTGATGTGCACATGGGTGGCCTGGGAGCCAGCTGGGTATCACGTGCCGGTCATGTTACTGTAGCCACGCGCTGGAGGTAAATACTTCACTCCTCTTAGATCTGTGAGGGCAGTATCCTGCTCAGGCAGTGTGGACAGTTCACAGCAGTTTGGCTGCAGCCTGATGCCAAAGGGGGGTGAGTCCTTACTGGGGTACCTCTTGCTCTATTATAGTCAGCTGGGGGGTGGTTTTCTCTCCCTCTGTAGTGCCTTGCCTTCTAAGGACTCTATTTTGGAGTCTCAGGCTCATGCCTCCCCGATTCCCTTGTGGAGACAGCAGGTTCCTCAGGTTCTCCTATCACTTTAGATACACTGTCAGTAGTCCTGGAGACATTCGCCTCAAGTGGAGGTAAAATTAGGGTGCAGGGTGAGCAAAAAGCGCCTTCTGCCATCAACCTCTTCTGAAAACATTTCTGAGCGTGAAATGGGCTCTACTGCCACGGGTCTCCTGTTCTCTATGGGCCATGAAGCCACGATCCCTGATTCCTTGGATAGCGAGGATTAGTCCTCTACCTCCAACTGCTTCAGGGCCCCCGTGGGTGGTGCCAAGCATTCCTGGCCCCACAAAACCCACAAACAAGTCTTCCTCAGCATGAAAGTTTACCCCAACCATCTCCAGAGTGGGAGGTCACCTTCGCTGGTTCACAGGCTCGTGGACCTCCCTTGTTCATGGCAAGTGGATCCCTGACTTGAATGTATCTGACTGCAAAATAGAATTTCTTTCCTGTCCTCCAGAAATATTCTGTCCAACCTTCAGCCTACCTATGGGCTCAGTACGGGGCGGTGCAGGATTTGCTCCTCCAGGGAGTGATTGCCCCCATCTCAGAGTTGGAGTGTTTTGGGCAGTTCTATTGCAATCTGTTTACTTATAAGTTACTTGGTGTACAGTAGAGTGGGAAGGTCAAAGATACACTGTGATATAAATTACTCTTTTATTGTGGAATATATTGTGAACTCGTTAAGAAAGCCACACTTAGCTAGCTTGTGTTGTATTTGTAAAGTAATATTAAAGCTTTGGGGTTGTTTTTGTTTTAAAATGACAAACAGTTATACTTACCATTGCACAGAGGAGCCGCAAACCTTCTCTTTTTGGGGCCATTGAGAAGCAAGAGAGACTTGCATATCGCTAGATTGGGCTCGGGTATGTATTTAGGGGGACTGTGGGGGTAAGCTGCATGCAGGAGGTTTTTTATCTTGCTGCATGCAGGAGGTTTTTTATCTTGCTGCATGCAGGAGGTTTTTTATCTTACTGCATAGTAAGGCCACTTTATTGTTTTAAATGAATTTTGAATAAATGTATGGAATTTTACATGTAATCATAATTTGGAACCATTAACGTCCCATACATAGTGAATATTTTGTTAATTCGCCAGTAACAGAAAAGGGATGTGTCTGGATGGTGACTGTATCATTGTGTGTGTCAGGTTCCTATAAGGTGTCAGGGTGTCACTGTCTATTTCTCCATGGAGGAGTGGGAGTATTTAGAAGGACACAAGGATCTCTACAAGGACGTCATGATGGACAATCAGCCGCCCCTCACATCACCGGGTAAGAGGAGACTTTATTGTAAAGGAGAGAGCAGTACGGAGGATCCACCTAGATCCCCCATCATCTGATAAACACATAGAAATAATGGATTCAGTCAGTGTGTGTGTTTCCTACAGATGGATCCAGTCATGGGAACCCACCAGAGAGATGTCCCCGTCCTCTGTATTCCCGGGATTCCACACAGGAAGGTCACACCATCCCTCACCATCATCAGGTAGATGAACAATCACTGATAGTATCATTAGGATCTGTACATTATCTGCATTGTTACCATTGATGTCATTTTTATTATATATTCAGAGTGAAGACCTGAGTGCTTCTAAAGTTGATATTAAAGAGGAGATAGAGGAGGATGATGAGGATGGGGGGATGGAGGAGTCAGAGTCTCTAAAAGAACACAAAGATCTGTACCAGGACACCATGGTGGAGTCATCCAGCAACAGGAACCCACCAGAGAGATGTCCCCGTCCTCTGTATTCCCAGGATTCCACACAGGAAGATCACACCGTCCCTCACCATCATCAGGTAGATGAATGACAAATATTGGTAGTTGTGATTTATACACAGCATGTTTGTTACAATGAATGTTTTATTATATTTTCAGGGTGGAAACCTTGAGGATTTTAACATTGTTGTTAAAGAAGAGTATACAGAGGAGGATGAGGAGTATGGAGTGATGGAGGAGTTTTCAGAAGGACACAAAGATATGATGGAGCCACCTAATACCAGGAACCCACCAGAGAGATGTCCCCGTCCTCTGTATTCCCGGGATTCCACACAGGAAGATCACACCATCCCTCACCATGACAAGGTTGGTGGAGTTGAGGGTCTGGAACATAAAGTGATGGAACACTCTGACATGTGGAGACGATGTGTGGACTCTACAAGATAAGAATTTCTATGTGATCTCACATCATAAATCCTTCTATTTTACAGACAACGAGGACATACAAAGAGGAGGACACTTCTATAGAGATCAGCACAGGTGAGCCACAATATATTCCCTTAGAGCTCATTTACACTTGTTCCGACTTTAACACACATCAAAGCGCCTACCGCTTCAACATGCTTTTTTTCATGTGTTTTTGATGCCTCTGTGATGCTGTTTTGAAGCTTTGATGAAGGTTGGCGAATGCCCTGTGTGTCGATTTTCTATTTGTTTAAAGGGGCCCAGTAGAACTCCAGCTCAGTAGATCCCCAGCTAATTAGTACCCCTGTTCAGCAAATCCCCAGCTCATTTGTAGTCTCGTTTAGCAGATCCCCTGTTCTATAGAACCCCAGCTCTGCTAATCCCCCGCTCTCTAGTAACCCCCAGCTCTGCTGATCCCCCACTCTGTAGCAACCCCCAGCTCTGCTGATCCTCCGCTCTGTAGTAACCCCCAGCTCTGCTGATCCTCCGCTCTGTAGTAACCCCCAGCTCTGCTGATCCTCCGCTCTGTAGTAACCCCCAGCTCTGCTGATCCTCCGCTCTGTAGTAACCCCCAGCTCTGCTGATCTCCCACTCTGTTGTAACCCCCAGCTCTGCTGATCCCTCGCTCTGTAGTAACCCTCAGCTCTGCTGATTTGCCGCTCTGTAGTTACCCCCCGCTCTGCTGATCATAAGGTTTGATGTTCCTCCTCTCTCTCTCCAGTCCCCGTTCACCTCCCACTATATTGCTCTCATGCTGTGCACCACGTGTGACGTCTGCTAGTTTTTCCTCTGGTCCCCCAGCTCTGCTGATCTTCCGCCACTCAGTACTCTCTCTGGTCCCTGCTCACCTTCTGCTATACAGTTCCCGTATTGCACACCATGTATGCTGTCTGCTAGTTGCTCTGCTCCAGTCCAAACCCTTCTCACCTTCCACGCTCCACACCAGATGTTGTGTCTGCACCAGACACTTTCAGAATATATACACACAAACCAGAAATGACTGCTGATGACACCTTTAAGTTTCACTTGTTGGTTTCCCACTACATCCTGGGATATCTCATACCAGCCGACACTATGCTGCGCTCAGCCGACACTATGCTACCCTCACCTGACACTATGCTACCCTCACCTGACACTATGCTGCTCTCACCCGACATTATGTTGCCCTCACCTGACACTATGCTGCTCTCACCCGACATTATGTTGCTCTCACCTGACACTATGCTGCCCTCAGCCGGCACTATGCTGCTCTCACCCGACACTATGCTGCCCTCAGCCGGCACTATGCTGCCCTCAGCCGGCACTATGCTGCCCTCAGCCGACACTATGCTGCCCTCAGCCGACACTATGCTGCCCTCAGCCGACACTATGCTGCCCTCAGCCGACACTATGCTGCCCTCAGCCGGCACTATGCTGCCCTCAGCCGGCACTATGCTGCCCTCAGTCTGACACTGAACCACCCTAGCAATAAATACAGCTCTCTTATATATGTTTCATTAAAGAATGTCATTAGGTCAATGATATGCTCCTTGTAAAACCACACCCATTTTAAAGGAATGCCCTGCCCATTAATTTTAGTGGAACTGCACCTCATCTGCCTACTACAAACCAAAATGCCATATAATTAATTTTTAATATTCAAAACAAACTCCCCCTTCTACCCATGTCTCCATGTTTTATTTTGCAGAGAAGTCATTTTGAAAAACACCCCCTGGCATTTCTGGCAGTGGCCATCTTGAGTAAGGGCAGATGATTCATGTATCATTTACTTCCTGGAATCCACCTGTCTTTGGCTTAGGTGTTGGCTGAGCTGAGAACCCTCCCTTCCTAAAGTCTCCTGGGGTGTATGACATCATTTGCGTAGCCATGGAAACCAGAAAGTAACCACAGCAATATATACCGCCATTTGTAGATGCTATAACTTTCACGTAAACCAATTAATTTACACATATTGGGATTTTTTTTTTTTAGCAAAGACATGGAGCATGTAGCAGTTAGTTCCTGGAATCCACCTGCCCTTAGCTCAGGCATTGGCTGAGCTGAGAACCCTCCCTCCGTTCCTGAAGACTCCTGGGATGTATGACATAGTTTGCCGAGGCATGGAAACCAGGAAGTAACTGCAGGAATGCAAGAAAAAAAAGATCAAAACAAAGTAAATATGATATCCTATCTACAGTATTTACTAACACTAGCAGCATAAGGATTAGAAAAAGTGACCCTGGAAATGTTGGCAATTATGCTAAACTCCCTCTCCCATCCATGCATTGAACACAGCCTAGGCACAGGCAACAGAGCTCCTCCTTCTCACACAGCATACTGTCCTCTGCCCTGCTGAGCCCTGTCCTCCACCCTGCTGAGCCCTGTCCTCCGCCCTGCTGAGCCCTGTCCTCCGCCCTGCTGAGCCCTGTCCTCCGCCCTGCTGAGCCCTGTCCTCCGCCCTGCTGTGCCCTGTCCACCGCCCTGCTGTGCCCTGTCCTCCGCCCTGCTGTGCCCTGTCCTCCGCCCTGCTGTGCCCTGTCCTCCGCCCTGCTGTGCCCTTTCCTCCGCCCTGCTGAGCCCTTTCCTCCGCCCTGCTGATCCCTGTCCTTCACCCTGCTGATCCCAGTCAGCTCTGATCTGGGAGGAGGACCAAAGGCCCTCTGACTGAAGGGGGGAAGTGTTCCAGCTGGTTGGAAAATCTACAGAGAACATCAGCTCACTCAAGTCTACCTGATCCAGATGCAATCTTGATTTAAGTGAACAAACCCTCTAGTATATAACAATCATGTTTTTACATTTTCCAGGACACGCCATTGAAGAACCCTCAAAGGATCGTCTTGCTTTATCTCCGGGTTGTAAAATGGAAGATGAGGACATCACAAGAGATTGTGCAGGAGAAAAGATAATGAGCTCAGCTATGGATGGTGGACTTCACAGTGTGGATGGACCATCAAATCTCTCTGACTCTGAGCAACCTCGTACTGTGGGGGATGGTGCCGGAATTAGATGGGAGGAGATCAGTGAGAAGCTTCCTTCCTATTCAGAGTGCGGGAAATGTTTCCTTCATAAATCAGGATTTGTCATATATTGCAGTTCTCACATGAGTAAGAAGTCCTATTCCTGCTCTGAATGTGGGAAATGTTTTTCACAGAAATCAAATCTTGTTAGACATGAGAGATCTCATACGGGGGAGAAGCCGTATTCCTGTCCTGAGTGCGGGAAATGTTTTTCACAGAAAATAGACCTTGTTAGACATGAGAGATCACACACGGGGGAGAAGCCATATTCCTGCCCTGAGTGTGGGAAATGTTTTGCAAAGAAATCAGACCTCGTTATACATCAGAGATCTCACACGGGGGAGAAGCCGTATTCCTGCCCAGATTGCGGAAAATGTTTTTCACACAAATCAGTCCTTGTTAAACATCAAAGAACTCACACGGGGGAAAAGCCGTATTCCTGCCCTGTGTGTGGAAAATGTTTTTCAGAAAAATCAAGCCTTGTTATACATCAGAGATCTCACACAGGGGAGAAACCATATTCTTGCCCTGAGTGTGGGAAATGTTTTTCACGGTTGTTCTGTCTTAGTGCACATCAGAAGATTCACACAGGTGAGAAGCCCTATTCCTGCCCTGAGTGCGGGAAATGTTTTTTACACAAAGCTGACCTTATTGTACATCAGAGATCTCACACGAGGGAGAAGCCACATCCCTGCCCTGAATGTGGGAAATGTTTTACAAAGAAATCAGACCTTGCTATACATCAGAGATCTCACAGGGGAGAGAAACCGTATTCCTGTCCTGAGTGCGGGAAATGTTTTACACAGAAAACAAGCCATGATAGACACCAGAGATTGCACACGGGGGAAAAGCCGTATTCCTGCCCCGAATGTGGGAAATGTTTTACATGGAAATCACAATTTGTTAGACATCAGAGATCTCACAACGACGTGTAGGGACGGGTTGAATATTCCTGTGTTCAATTCCCAAGAGGTTCACTGAACTGCTCCTAAGTTCTGAATCCCGTTGAAGTCAATTGGAGGAGAATCTTTCAAATCAATGCAGCCGATTTTTAAGGCTAGTACGCAAAAAATTGTCAAAGAGCATGGGGAGCTGGACACAAGATGTATACCAGGAAACTACAGACTATTCAGCCTAACATCAATAGTATGTAAGGTATTAGAGGGAATGATAAGGAACTCTATACAGAAATGTATCTATACTAAAGGTATCATAAGTGACAACCAGCATGGATTTATGAGAGACTGTTCTTGTCAGAACAACCTGTTATCATGCTATGAGGAAGGAAGAGAGAAATGTGTTCAATTCCTGAGAGGCTCACTGAACTGCTCCTAAGTTCTGAATCCTGTTGAAGTCAATTGGAGGAGAATCTTTCAAATCAATTCAGCCCATTTTTTTAGGCTAGTAGGCAAGAGATTGTCATAGGGCACGGGGAGCTGGGCACTGATTTCACTCATCAAAATATGGTCAGGACCCCCACCCCTATCATTTGTGATGAGATTCCATTGGGAGCAGAATTTTTTGGGGGGGCGGTAAATTGACAGGCATCATTCATTGTTAGTGACGTGGCTCACTGGACAACATGCATTATTTTTAAAATAAAGGCCTTGTCAAAGGTGTGTGTGCTTGTGTAGTGCTCCTTTACCCACCTTCCCCAGCAGTCTTTGCAGGGCCCTTTAGCAATATTACCCAACATTTTCTGGGCTCCCATCATCCCCTGGACTCCTCAAAATGTCCAGGAAATATAATTTGCAGCTCCTCCTACCAGGGAGGAGAACTGTATTGTTTACATACAGTTCTCCCCGTTGGAGATCCTCGGCAATCACCAGGCGCTGGTGAGTAATCAGCGCGCACCCCTCTACCCGGAAATGCAAGATATAGAAGGTTTTGTGCACCCGTGCTGCCTGGTAGCAGTAAATCTGCTATAGGGCGGTCGGGAAGCGGTTAAAACAGTAATCCATATACAGAAAGAATAATTTAAGTGAAAGTGTGCATTTAGTATCACTTTAATTAGACAAACAATACAAGATGTAGTAAAGTCAACAGTACGCTGGCTTGAATCTGCATAGAACAGGTACATATATGTGGCCTCTCGGTGGGTGGACCTTCATGCCAAGAGGCACATATATGCGTACCAGGGGCAGACTGACCATTTGGAAACTCGGGCACTGCCCGAGGGCCCGGAGTCAGTAGGGGTCCCCATGAGATGCCCCTGGTACCTTTTTCATAGGCTTTTTTGAGTTTGGGCAAGGACACGGGGGCCCCATGAGTTGTCAGTCCGCCCCTGATGCGTACCTAAAGATAAACAAAACTGTGCCGAGAGTGAGCATTGTGCGCACTCCCAGCACAGTTACTGGCGGCTAACAGCTTGCAATCAGGAGCTTTTCTGATCATGTGACCACTGTGACAGGCAATCATGGCAGTCACATGATCAGAAACATCCCTCGGCAACTGAAACCCCCTAAAGGGTCAGGGAGGCACTGGCACAAAGAAGTTAATATAGACAGATACCAAAGTGCAAGACTTCAAAAGCATCATTTTACAGCAGCCTTTTCAAATGGCTACAGTGGAGGTATGTAATTTAGGACTCAGTTTATCAAAGGATCAAATAGTTGATGATACCACCACAAGTCCATGGGGAAGTGTCATGTACCTGTATGCGGAACCTGAGATGATGAGGGTGGCCGCTTGCACTGTTCCTGGCTGAACAGCCCTGGGTAGTGGGACAGAGGCTGGAGGGGCGAAAGACAGGCACAAGCGCCAAGTTTTTTGCCTCTTTGAAGTGGAACTTGAGAGCATTGGTATTGGATGAGCAAAGATACAGCTGGTGGTGCACTGCAAAAGCTCCAAGTTCCAAGTGGATGACTAGATGACACCAATCTTGAAGTAATCCAGAAGGTAGACTAGTTTATTTTCCAGATACAAGATATATACACTCAAGGGACAGTCCCCCCTCCCTGCATAATGACACAGGGTGGGGCAATCTACATTTAGTAACGAGACACACAGGTATTCAAACTTCACACCAGCAGACAGTCCCATCAGGAGGGAGGGCTGCTGGAGACAACCCCCCCCCACTAAGCTAATACACATAAACACATACAGTTGTGTTCAAAATAATAGCAGTCAGACATCACTAACCGGATCAATCACTGTTTTTGGTAGAAATGATATTTCTACATGGCAAATAATTTCCTAGCAGGTGTAGTAGAGTAATAGAAATCCAACAGACCCATCAGTCATGACATGCATGCTGCTGATTCTGTATAATTGAATCACTCATTGAAAGGGGCGTGTTCAAAATAATAGCAGTGTGGAGTTCTATTAGTGAGGTCATTCATTCTTTGAAAAACAGGTGGCAAGTATTGCCCTTATTTAAGGAAGGAAGGCAGCAAATGTTGTACATGCTGGTTGCAGTGCATTTCTCTCTGAAATTCTGAGGAAAATGGGTGGTTCCAGACATTGTTCAGAAGAACAGCGTACCTTGATTAAAAAGTTGATTGGAGAAAGGAAAACATATAAAGTGCAGAAAATGATAGGCTGCTCAGCTAAAATGATGGCAAATGCTTTAAAATGGCAACCAAAACCTGAAAGACGTGGAAGAAAGCGAAAAACTACCATTGGAATGGATAGAAGAATAGCCAAAATGGCGCGGACTCAGCCAACAATCAGCTCCAGGAAGATGAAAGAAGGTGTGACGTTCCCTGTGAGGACTGTTACAATTAGAAGACACCTATGTGAAGCCAAGCTATCTGCAAGAAGTCCCCGCAAAGTCCCACTGTTGGAAAAAAGACGTGTGCTGAAGAGGTTACAATCTGCCAAAGAGCACATTGACTGGCCTAAAGAGAAATGACGCAACATTTTGTGGACGGATGAAAGTAAGATTGTTCTTTTTGGGTCTAGTGGCCGGAGACAGTTTGTCAGACGGCCCCCAAACACTGAATTCAAGCCACAGAACACTGTGAAGACAGTGAAGCATGGTGGTGCAAGCATCATGATATGGGGATGTTTCTCATACTACGGTGTTGGGCCTATTTATCGCATACCAGGGATCATGGATCAGTTTGAATACATCAGAATACTTGAAGAGGTCATGCTGCCTTATGCTGAAGAGGAAATGCCCTTGAAATGGGTGTTCCAACAAGACAACGACCCCAAACACACCAGTAAAGGAGTAAACATCTTGGTTCCAGACCAACAAGATTGACATTCTGGAGTGGCCAGCCCAATCCCCGGATCTTCATCCAATAGAAAACTTGTGGGGTGACATCAAAAATGCCGTTTCTGAGGCAAAACCAAGAAATAGAGAACTGTGGAATGTCGTCCAATCATCCTGGGCTGGAATACCTGATCACAGGGGCCAGAAGTTGGGTGACTCCATGCAACACAGATGTACAGCAGTTCTCAGAAACAGTGCGACTACAACCAAATATTCATGAAGTCATTCAAAGGAAAGCAAAATCTTCAAACATTTCTCAGTTTATATAGTGAATGTTTGAGTTTGTAAAGAAGAATACAAACACTGCGATTTTTTTGAACCGTCTAATATTCACTTTTCTTAAATTTGTTTAGAGGAACAACACAAATTTTATATATTCTTCTTCATGTTGTGATTTGGAATAGAATGTGTCGTGTTCCCAATGCATTTGTGTGGATGGAAATAAAAGCTATTAGAAGGATTTTCAGCTTTATTCACTTTTTTCAACACAGTGCTATTATTTTGAACACAACTGTACATCCCATAATAGTTTGCTCCCAAGCCAGACAAACAATAGAAACTATGGGATGCAGCCACACAACACCAAACAATCAAAAAACCCCACCCCACCTATCTCCTAGACATGTCTACACAATATTAGGACAGATCACCCTGTACCCCTAACAGGCACAGGGTGACTTACACATAATGGGGATATGGGGAGCTGAGACAGGGGTCTCCCCACCTCTCCAAAGTGAGCTGGGTTCCATGGGCCCCCCACCCAAAGTGACTCCCGTCACAGGCAGCGAAGTACAGAATCACTAGGCAGAAGCAGTGTCAGTAGTCCAGGCTGGGGTCGGTAGCAGAGACAGGCAGCAGACATGAGCAGGTAGAGATAGTCCAAGAACAATTTCAGAGTAGAAAGGGGGTCGGTAACAGGGTCACGGATGCACATCAAGACTGGATCACGGGGATAAGACTGAAGACCTTACAGCACAGAACCATTGTAGGATTCAAGTTTAAGTAGGCCACTTGTCAGCAGTATGCACACGTTTGTATGCACATGCGTGTGCTCATACGTCCGCGTGAATGAGCAGTCTGTCTTGAATGCTTATGCCTATGTGCACGTGCATCAGTCAAACATGTCCTAGCCTGACTGATGGTACCATGCTCCAAACAGAAAGGCTCCATAAGCTCCTCTCATTGTCTCTGAAGACATGAGCCAACCTCTAGGGATGTATTTGACACAAGAACCATTCCCATCTGCACCCCAAGTTCAGAAAAAGTGCATATCTTACCTGACAAAAACTAGGGAAAGCCTTCTAATGGGATTAGGGGGGACGTCTTTTGAGCCAAGTCTCCACTTGCATTCAGTTTGTCCCACATGAGTTGTCACCGTCAGAGGGGATGTCTAGTCCAAAAGGCCCCTATTACTGGTAGGTATCCAAGGGACACCCACTACTCATCACTTTTCTCTAAGGGGACCCATCAATTGTCAACTGTGTTATGGTGCCAGTTTATTACCTGCACCAGGGCCATTGTTTTATAAAGTACATGTCAGGCAACCCCAGGCATTTGTCTGGCTTATGTCTATCTAGAATATTGTAGGCTAATCTTGAGTATTTCCTATTCCATACAAACATTAAAAAGGTCTTTTTTTTAGACATCTAAAGAAAGCAGTGGGACAGTAATGGGGATTGCATATAATATGAAGTCAATACATGCCAGAATATTCATTTTTAATAACATTTATGCTACCAAGAATCCCTACTTACTCTGTCCAGAAGTTTACTATAGTTGAGGTTATATAGTCTCTAGGTAGGGGAGGGAATCTGACCACCACGCAAAAGGGTCATTTTGTCTTAGGGAGGAGGACAGTGCCATATGGACATTAATCGCCAAAATTTCAGATTTTGTGTAGTTGATCTTAAAATTAGATAATTGCCCAATTGTAGATCTGCCAGCAGCACTGGGAGAGTATTATGAAGTATAATACATCATCTGCATAAGCAGATAACTTATGTTCAGTAGATCCTATCTTGAAGTCCTTTGATGTGCCCATTGTCTCTGGCCTTTCAAGGGAACACCTCTAGGGCCAAAGCAAAAACCAATGGAGACAATGGGCACCCCTGCCACATTCCATTTTGAATAAGGAAGTAGCCCAATAAATCTCCATTTACTCTAACTCAGGAACATGATAGGGTGCCAATATCCAGCCCAACATCTGTTCACCCAGTCCTAGCTGGGGAAGCATTACCTTCATGTATGAACCCATTGATTTCAATAAGGTTCTCAGCAACATTTGCAATTTGCTAACTTCTGGAGATGTTCAGCAAATGGCCCTGTGAATGGAACCTAAGCAGATTCGCTCATCACTATTTTTATACCGTAGCTGTCTGTGCCTCCCTTTTAGAATGAAGGGTTGGCTTATCCAAGACTCCCTGCTTAATAGCCTGAGGACCATAGGTGAAAGACCATGCAGTGCATTATGGTTTAAAAATCTTGTCTCAGGAAAACCTTTGCAAAACTTTGAAGGGACTGTGAACCCTGAACCCACAGAATTTAGATCAAACCCATGGTAGAGGTGAAAAAGAACCTCATCAGTCCCTGTGAGCTCCACAAGTTGGTGATCTCACTTATATTGTTGGGATGCAAACCCAGGAAGCCTCTAAGATGAATAGGAGAAAAATAAGCCCCATTGTTGATATCAGTGAAAGGTAAAATAAGACTCATCGATGGTGTCAGTGGGATCAAATAAGTTCCATTGTCGATGTCAATGATATACAATACCAGGCCCGGACTGGCCATAGGGCAGGGCAGGATATGAGGGGCAGCACATAAAGGAACCAGACCGTGCATTTCTCAGCACATAGAGAAACCAGACCGTGCATTTCTCAGTTCCTCTATGTGCTGCCCATCCTATCCATCTCCTGCAGGCCCTGGGTTCCTATATGCTCCCCCACGGCCGCTGCTCCCCCCCCATACTCATCTCCTACAGTGCTGCTGCCTGGTTCCCCCCTCCCTGCAGAGCATCTGTCAGCATATTCTGTCCCCAGTGCTGACAGTTCCCCCCACCACCACCACCACAGAGAAAGCTGGTTCTGCCCCTCCTCCTCCTCCCACCCTCTCCTCTTGTATCTGCCCCGCCACACTCCCTGACAGTCTTGTGTCTTCTCTCCTTTTTCTCTCTCTCCTCTTTCTTTCTTTCTTTCTTTCTTTCTTTCTTTCTTTCTTTCTTTCTTTCTTTCTTTCTTTCTTTCTTTCTTTCTCTCTCTCTTTCTCTCTTTTTCTCTTTCTCTTTCTTTCTCTCTCTCTTTCTCTTTCTTTCTCTCTTTCTCTTTCTTGCTTTCTTTCTCTTTCTCTCTTTCTTTCTCTCTCTCGCCTTCTCTCTATTTCTTTTTCTTTCTATCTCTCGGTCTCTTCTTTCTTATTCTTTTTTCTTCCTTTCTCTCTTTCTTGTTTTCTTTCTCTCTTTCTTGCTTTCTTTCTTTCTCTCTTGGTTTTTTGGTTTCTTTTTCTCTCTCTCTCTCTCTCTCTCCTTCTCTCTTTCTTTCTCTCTCTCCTCTCTTTCTCTCTCCTCTATTTTTCTCTTTCTCTCTCTGTCTCTTCTTTCTCTTTTCTCTTTGTTTCTCTTTCTTGCTTTCTTTTTCTCTTTCTTGCTTTCTCCCCCCCCCCCCTCTCTCTCTCTCTCTCCCCCCCTCTCTCTCTCCTCACTTTCTTTTTCTCTCTCTGCCTCTTCTCTGTTTTTCTTCCTTTCTCTTTCTTTCTCCTGTTCTTTCTCTTTCTTGCTTTATCTCTCTCTCTCCTTTCTCAATCTGTCTCTTCCTTCTCCTTTCTCTCCCTCTCTTTCTCTTTTTCTCTCTCTCTTCTTTCTCTCTGTCTTTTCCTTCTCCCTCTTACTCTCTCTCTCTCTCTCTCTCTTCTTTCTTTTTCTCTCTTTTTCTATTTCTTGCTCTCCTTTTTCTCGTTCTTTCTTTTTATTTCTCCCTGTTTGTCTCTTCTTTCTTTCTCTCTCTTTCTTGCTTTCTTTCTCTCTTTCACTTTCTCTCTCTCTCTTTCTTTCTTTCTTGTTCGCTTTCTCTCTCTCTCTCTCTCTCTCTCTCTCTCTCTCTCTCTCTCTCTCTCTCATTTTCTGTCTCTCTCTTCTCTCTATTTCTCTCTATATTCAATTAAAAAGAGCTTTATTGGCAGGACCAAAAAACATTCTATCATTGCCAAAGCAGTTTATATGGGAAAAGGTGGAGGGGGAAAGGGGTAATATAAAGGGGATGGGGGAAGAGACCCCCTGGCCACATTGCTGACATAGTCTACTCTGCTTGGGCTTATAGGTCTGTCTGTGCCATCCTGATTGGATTTCCACACTGTGGGCACTCAGTCTGTTCCAGCTCAGGGTCTGTCTGTCTTTGGGGTCTTGTAGCACCTCCAGGTATAGGGTTAGTTTGTAGTCTCTCTGCAGTGATTGGTAAACAGTTTCTTTGAGTTTGATATTTAATTTCTCCATTTCTCAACATATTTTTCTTGAGAATCATTCATTGTGTTTTTAATTTTGATTTTGTCAGGCCAGATTGTTGGGGATTTGGGATACACAAGGCGCTGAAGAGTTGTTGCAGGCCACATGGCTTTGACTGGTCTGTAGGGCCTTATGGTGGTATGAGTTAGGACTGCTGTTTTGCAGATGGCCCCAGAATGATAGCACCCTCTTCTGTACTGTGAGAAGCAAAGGAAATCTGCCCAGCTCAGACCGGCAAGCACTGTTGGAGGTGCTCTGATGGACTTGGAGGAGGTGCTTGCAAAATTTCAGGTGAAATATTTCTGGTGGGCTGGAGTCCCATTTGGATTGGTCTGGGTAGGTGACAGAACCCCAAAATTCACTGCCATAAAAAAGGATTGGTGGGATAATGCTATCAGAGATTTTAAGCCAGACTCTTACTGGTGGTTTTAGGTGGTACAGCTGTCTTCTGATGGCGTAGAAGGCTCTGCACGCCTTGTCTTTCAGGGCTTCTATGGCTGGCTTGAAACTTCCTGATTGGTTCATTTCAAGGCCGAGGTATGTGTAGCTGTGGGTTTCATCAAGAGTGCATTTGTTTAATGTAAAGGAAGGGTTCTTAGTTTGTTTTGTGTTCTTCCTTTGGAACACCATGAGTTTTGTTTTCTTATAATTGATAGGTAGTGCTCATGTGGCACTGTACTTCTCCAGCACTTCCAGACTGTCTTGTAGGCCTTTTTCTGCTGGTGACAGTAGTAGGAGGTCATCCTCAGACAGCAGAAACTTCACCTTGGTATCACGGAGAGTCAGTCCAAGTGCTGGGGATGATTCTAGAGCTGCAGCCAGTTCATTGATCTGTTGAAGAGAGTTGGACTTAGGCTGCAGCCCTGTCTGACTCCACGGGTCTGCTGGAAGTGTTCTGTTCTTTTCCTGTTCACCTTTACGCTGCAGCTGTTCTTGGTATATGAACTCTTGATGACGCCATATGTTTTCCTTCCTGTTCCACTCTCTAATAGTTTCAGCAACAGGCCTAGGTGTCATACTGAGTCAAAGGCCTTCTTAAAGTCCACAAAACAGGCAAATATCCTTCCATGTTTTGTATTGTGGACATGGTTCTTGATGAGACTGTGCAGGGTGTAGATGTGGTCTGTAGTGCAGTGATTTGGCATGAACTCAACCTGGCTTCTACTGAGGACATTGTGTTGCATTAGGAATCTGAGGATCCTTTTGTTGAGGATAATGTTGAATAGTTTCCCCAGTGTGCTGCTGACACATATCCCTCTGTAGTTGGCTGGATCATACTGGTCTCCACTCTTATGGATGGGTGTTATGAGGCCTTGGTTTCATACTTGAGAGTAGTGACCAGCACTCAGGACCAAGTTGAAAACTTTACATATTGCAGCATGTATATCTGGGGAGCCGTGTTTAATCATCTCTGGCAGGATTCCATCCATTCTGCTGGCTTTTTTAGTTTGCAGTTGAATTTTCTCCATCATTTCATGTAGTGTAACCGACACATCCAGGGGGCTTTGAAAGTCCTTGATTTTTTCCTCCATATCATTTAGTCTTTTGATGATGTCTTTTTGTCCCACAGTTAGCTCCTCTTCTGGAATATCTTTGTAGAGGTTCTTAAAGTGGTTGAGCCAGGTGTCACCATTTTGGATGTGGCAGTTATTTTTCCTGGGTGCTGAGCCAATATTCTTCCATATCTCCGAGAAAGCATTTTCCTGAAGTGTCTCTTATAACTGTTGCAGGTTGTTGGAGATGACTTTTTGTTTTTTCTTTTTAAGGGTTTGTATTTTTTCCGTAGGGTGCCATGGGCTATCTTTAGATCAGTGTTGTTGGGGTCTCTGTGTTTGTTATTTGAGACAGTCCGTAAGGTGCTCCTCAAGAATGCTTTGCATTCTTTGTCAAACCATTTATTGGATTGTTTGTTGGATGGTTTCTTGTGGTTGACTTTTCTCTCTCTCTCTCTTTCTCCCCGTCTCTATTTCTCTCTCTCTTTCCCCTTTTCTCTCCCCCCCCCCCTCTCTCTCTCCCTCTCTCCCTCTTTTTTCTCCCTCCCCCCTCTCTCTTTTTTCTCCCTCTCCCTCTCTCTCTCCTTTTTCTCCCTCTCCCTCTCCCCCTCTCTCTCTCTCCTTTTTTCTCCCCCTCCCTCTCTCTCTCTCTTTTTTTCTCCCTCTCCCCCCTCTCTTTTTTCTTCCTCTCCCTCCCTCTCTCTCTTTTTTCTCCCTCTCCCTCTCTCTCTCTCTCTCTCTTTTTTTCTCCCTCTCCCTCTCTCTCTCTTCTCCCTCTCCCTCTTTTTTCTCCCTCTCCCTCCCTCTCTCTCTCTTTTTTTTCTCCCTCTCCCTCTCTCTCTCTTTTTTCTCCCTCTCCCTCTCTCTTTTTTCTCCCTCTCCCTCTCTCTTTTTTCTCCCTCTCTCTTTTTTCTCCCTCTCTCTTTTTTCTCCCTCTCTCCCTTTCTCTCCTACAAAAGAAAGTAAAAAATACAAAATTGTAAAAAATTAAATAAAAATAAAAACCCGCTGACACTAGTGGCGGACCTACCAGGGTCGCAAAGGTTGCTCTTGCGACCAGGCCCTGGCGTTTCCCCACCAGGCTCCGAGGAAAGGGTCCCTGGGTATATGCAAACATATCATTACACGAAAAAACGTATTTTAAAACATATGCTTTATTACAGGGACATATTTGTGAAAAATACATAATCTTTAACAATATTAGCTCTGATGGATATTGCAAAGATACTTTCTTTACAGAATAATGAAATTCCCCAAAAGTTTCCCGATGCATTTCGATCATTCCACTTTTTGATCTTCTTAAGGGGAGCATAAATACAAGAAGGATTTCTAAATAAACATATAGAAATTAGTAATTATTTATTCATACCCTGCCGCACTCACACAATGCCATACAAGACAGATATTTCCTTTGGGATTGGCAATATGAGATTGTTACCCTGTGTAACATATTGAATATGTGTATTGATTCTGGATTCTTGATCATATGTTGCTTCATATTTCCTTTGCAATGTTTTCTGTGAAATGTACGCTGCCCCTTATTGCTATTATGAACCCTTTTTTTTCAATAAAATGTCTTTGGAACAAAAAAAAATAACTCATACATAGAACTACTAGTCAGTGACATTGATATAGTTACCATTATAGTACTTAGGCAATCAATATTGCAATCAATCAGAGCAATCCTAAAATAATGATATCCAAGATGAGGCTGCATGGTGCAATGTTTTAGTGGCATGAACTATCGGAAGAACAAAGGTGGTCTGATATCCATCTCATAGTGCTGACAGCAACAGAAGAGCGCCAAATCACCCTCTACAGTTGCAAGAAAAAGTATGTGAACCCCTTGGGATTACGTGGTGTTTTGCATGAATTGGGCATAAAATGTGCTCTGAACGTCATCTAAGTCACAACAATAGAAGAACACAGTCTGCTGAACATAATACTACACAAACATTAGATGTTGCCATGGTTTAATTGCACATAACATGTAAACATTCACAGTGCAGGGAGGAAAAAGTATGTGAGGCCCTAGCTTAATGACTTCTCCCAGAGCTAATTGGATCCAGGAGTGAGCCAACCTTGACTCCAATCAGTGTGATGATATTGGATGTGTTGCTGACAGCTGTCCTGACCTTAAAAAACACACACCTGTTTTGGGTTTACTGGTTTCAAGAAGCACTGTCTGATGTGAACCATGCCTCGCAGAAAAGAGCTCTCAGAAGACCTACGATCAAGAATTGTTGACTTGCATGAAGCTGGAAAGGGTTACAAAAGTATCTCCAAAAGCCTTGATGTTCATGTGTCCACGGTAAGACAGACTGTCTACAAATGGAGAAAGTTTAGCACTGTTGCTACTCTCCCTAGGTGTGGTCGTCCTGTAAAAAAGACTGCAAGAGCACAGCGCAGAATGCTGCATGAGGTAAAGAAGAATCCCAGAGTGTCAGCTAAAGACCTACAGAAATCTCTGGCACATGCTAACATTTTTGTTGACACATCTACAATAAGGAAAACATTAAACAAGAATGGAGTACATGGGAGGACACCACGGAGGAAGCCATTGCTGTCCAAAAAGAATATTGCAGCACGTTTGAAGTTTGCAAAAGAGCACCTGGATGTTCCACAGCACTACTGGCAAAATATACTGTGGACAGATGAAACCAAGATTGAGTTGTTTGGGAAGAACACACAACACTATGTGTGGAGAAAAAAAGGCACAGCACACCAACATCAAAACCTCATCCCCACTGTAAAACATGGCGGAGGGAGCATCATGGTTTGGGGCTGCTTTGCTGCCTCAGGGCCTGGACGGATTGTTGTCATTGATGGGAAAATGAATTCCAGAGTTTATCAAGACATTTTGCAGGAAAACATACGACCATCTGTCCGCCAACTGAAGCTCCGCAAAGGATGGCTGATGCAACAGGACAATGACCCAAAGCATACAAGTAATTCAACAAAACAATGGCTGCAACAGCACAGAATACGCCTTCTGGAGTGGCCCAGTCAGAGTCCTGACCTCAACCAGATTGAAATGCTATGGCATGACCTTAAGAGAGCAATTCATGCCAGACATCCCAAGAATATTGCTACACTGAAACAGTTTTGTGAAGAGGAGTGGTCCAAAATGACTCCAGATCATTGTGCAGGTCTGATCTGCAACTACAGGAAACATTTGGTTGAGGTTATTGCTGACAAAGGAGGGTCAACCAGTTATTAAGTCCAAAGGTTCACATACATTTTCCTCCCTGCACTGTGAATGTTTACATGTTATGTGCAATTAAACCATGGCAACATCTAATGTTTGTGTAGTATTATGTTCAGCAGACTGTGTTCTTCTATTGTTGTGACTTAGATGACGTTCAGAGCACATTTTATGCCCAATTCATGCAAAACTCCACATAATCCCAAGGGGTTCACATACTTTTTCTTTCAACTGTATATGTATATGTATTACCGCTGCTCACGGTAGAGAGACTCCCACTCTCCAAGCAACTACACCCCCGGAATAAAACCACGTGACCCTGTGGCGCAACGCGTTGGGGAGGGGCACTGACGTCACCACGTACCCGACTCCTTGGAACGGCGAGTATAGGCAGTGTGTGTCTACATGCCCCACAGGCTGGACACACTACACTTCATCAAAAGCGCTGAATGTTTTTAAAATCTGGAGAAAGTACATAGAGCCTGTTGAAGGGTGGACCCATATACTGGATTTACCCATAGCAGCATAACCAGGAGTAAGGAGGTGAACCATCCAGTCTTCTTTCTACAGAGGAACACATCAGAGTAAACCTTTGCTTTTTAGTCCAGTAGATTTTTCTATAGATTATCCGGATTATGTGAGCAGTCTATTATAGCACATTGAGTATGTCTCAATGTGATGGGATTTTACATTTGATTGGACTTTCTCATGAATTGGACATTTTTTATGTATAATTTTTTATTCAGATTTTTGTTATTAATATTTTTTGACATTTCCATTCATGTTTCACCATTATGCAACTTAATGTATTGATATAGGTAGTTTATCATTCACTTCCAAGTCATTATCTTATTACATCTAGATACACGTTCACTCAAAGGGTGCGGCACCATTTTTTAAATTTTATTGTTCCTCCTGTAGGTGCTAGCCCCGCTCGTGTGCTGCATAGGACGTCCGATCAGCTGCAGTCCAAGCAATCTACTTTATTGAACCAAGATAAAACCAATACAGACAGTGGAAGTACAGCGGTGGACTGGAAGGTAAACATGTTTCACGCTAAAGACAGCACTTATTCATTACCTGGGATTTTTATTTTTTTGCTATATAAATGAAAAAGTCCAAACATTTTGAAAAAACAGTGTTTATCTTATGTAATTTTGCACATAAGTAATCTTTATTCATAAATCTTGGCCAAAATGTATTCATCTATCTTTTTAGTAAAAAAAAAAAAAAGTTTATAACCAAAAATTATAATTTGTCAAACTTTTTTTACATTTTCATTTTATTTTTTTATATTATTATGTTTTTTTCAACATACTGTCACCCTAGCAGTACAGTGTCACCATAGTGACACTGTATTACTTTTGGGGAGTGATGAAGATTTTTTTTTCTTTTTTTACACTGATTGCTTTTAAACCCATAAAGGCTGTAAAAGCAATCATTTCTCCTTCTCTCTGGCTGCATTCCTGCAGCCATTGAGAAATACTGTGTGAGCTGTGATAGGTCACAGCTTGTCGCTTGGTACAAGGCTGTTGTGAATTGCCTTGTACCATGTGACCTCTGTGATCATTCACAGATTTCACAAGTAGTAAGCAATAATGTTAGGAAGTGACATCTTGTTTACTACTTTGCATGTGATCACTGATTGGCCAATCGGTGATCACATGAATTGGGACCTCACACAGAGGTCCCGTACAGTGATCGGTGTTCCGGATCGCGGGGCCACGTACTTCCAGGGAGCTCGCATGGGCAGTTTATGCAGGGGATGTTTATAAATGTCAACCTGCTCTAGCAATGCTCCCGTCTGGCCATTTATGTACATAGGCCAGACGGGAAGTGGTTAAAGGTAAAGACAGTTCTGCAACGAACAACAATTTTAACATCCCCAAAGTGCAACGCATAAAATCCAACACACCTGGCAGGGTCCTGTCCACGGCAGAAGTTCTGGAAGTTCTGGCATTTCTGCCAGTACCCTGCATGGCTGCAGAAGCACGCATCAGCCTCAGTTTGGTGCCAGACAGCCTTTATAGGGAGGCTCATCACTTCCTCTAGTTGCTGGATGATCTATAGCTCCCTGTGCCCTGTTCCTGGTTCCTGTGATTCTGACCTGTGATTTTGTGTTACCGACTCGGCTTGCTCCTGGACCTGCCTACTCCGCTTTACCCCTGATATGACCTCAGCTAGGCTTACGGATACTCTCTCTCTCTCTCTCTCGCTCCTCTGTGTATGACCTCAGCTATCCCATCTGACTACTTCTGCTCTGATTCCCACCTGGTACCTGACCTTGGCTTGAAACGACTACCCAGTAAACATCTAAATCCCGGAAGGGCTTGCATACCACTCACAGGCACCTCCTGTCTGCAGACCTATCTCCGTGCACCAGCTGTGCTTCTGAGTGGACCACCAACCAGCACTCCTACAGGTGACCTGTGCAACTTTGGGCCTGACTCCTGCTGTCCCACTCTCAGGGGAGTCCGGAACTTAGCCGCAAGGGAAGCCCTCTCTCCATTGGCCTCCATCACCAGGTATGTGATAACACCAACCACAGGGCAGGTGCAAGAATTCCCGCATCGCACAATGGAAATGGCAAAAATCAAGAATAAAAATGAAAATAAAGCTGTAAAGAAGGTATGGGAACAAGAAACAAAAACAACATCCCACGAAGAAAACACCATATAATGTATTTTGGATTCATCCCAAATAAGAAGATATACAAATGATAAAACTAGATATACCTCAGATCAATAAGAAAGTCTCTGTCCTATTCTCACCATCCCAGATATAATAAAGACCAAAAAAGCCAGAAAATAATGAAAAAAGATCAGCACCAAATAAACGCATGTATTCAAAAACCTGGTAAAACATAATCACGTCAGAGAGAGAACGTGGTGAGGCCATGGCTGGGCAAGGAAGTCACTCGTAAAAATGGGTAAGATCGCATTCAAAATTCAAACCATTGGGAATACGTGTACACAAATGAAAAATCCAAAGGACCACTTTTGCACGGCAATCTAAAGCCATCTCCACCCCTAGGAGACCTGTCCACCCTCTTGATGCCCTGTATGCTCAAAGCACTAAGGTCACCTCCATGAGCACTGTTAAAATGATTAGCGACATTGGTAGAATGATTCTTTTGTATGTCATGAACATGATCATGGAGGCAATCTTGTGGCCTCCTAGTCGTCCTACCAACGTATTGTACTTGACAACTTCTACAGGTGATCAATAGATTAGATGCTTAGTATTAGAGTTACATTACATCGAGTTTATATAGCGCCAAAGGGTTTGTTCAGCGTTATACAATAGAGGGGGGGGACAATACATGAAACAGTACAGCAACAACAAACAGCACACGAGGGGTTAGAGGGCCCTACTCTTTCGAGCTTGCAATCTAGGAGGGAGGGGGTAGTGGTACAGGAGGAAGTGGCTGTGGGGAATGGAGTGGAAGGAGGAATGAAGGAGAACGGCAGTTAGGTGAGGGTGGGGTAGGCTTCCCTGAAGAGGTGGGTTTTCAGGGAGCACCTGAAGGTGAGGAGCGAAGGTGACAGTCTGATGGATTGGGGTAGTGAGTTCCAGAGGATGGGGGAGGACCTGGAGAAGTCTTGCAGTCGTGCGTGGGAGGAGGAGACCAGGGAGCAAGATAGAAGGGGGTCCTGTGAAGAGCGAAGGGTATGGGTAGGGTGGTACTTGGGAATCAGGTTGGTGAGGTAGTTAGGGGCAGTGTTGTGAATGGCTTTGTAGGTCAGAGTTAGTAGTTTGAATTTGATGCGTTGGGCAATTGGGAGCCAGTGGAGGGAGAGGCAGAGGTGGAGCGGCTGGTGAGGTGGTTGAGTCTGGCAGCTGAGTTCAGGATGGTCTGAAGCGGGGAGATCCTGCACTGGGGTAGGCTGGTGAGAAGGGAGTTGCAGTAGTCGAGGCGTGAGATAATCAGGGAGTGAATGAGTAGTTTAGTGGTGTCTGGGGTAAGGAAGGAGTGTATCTTGGCGATGTTCCGGAGGTGGAGCCTGCATGTGTTTGTAAGTAATTTGACATGAGGTTGGAAGGAAGGTTAGAGTCCAGAATGACGCCAGGGACTTTGGCTTGCGGGGTGGGATTGATGGTGGTGTTGTTGGTAGTGATGGATAGGATGGGGGGGGGGCGAGGGCAGGGGGGAAGACGAGGAGCTCGGTTTTGGAGAGGTTACTCTTGAGGAAATGGAGTGACATCCAGTCAGAGATGTTGTTTAGGAGGTGAGTGATGCGGGCGGAGACTGTGGGGGTGAGGTGAGGGGTGGAGAGGTAAATTTGAGTGTCATCAGCGTAGAGGTGATAGTTGAAGCCGTGGGAGTGTATGAGTTTGCCAAGGGAGGAGGTGTAGATGGAGAAGAGAAGGGGTCCAAGTACAGAGCCTTGGGGGACCCCAACAGAGAGGGGGAAGGAAGGGGAGGTGGCACCGTTGTAGGAAATGCTGAAGGAGTGTTGGGATAGGTAAGAGGAGAACCAGGAGAGAGCGGTGTCTCTGATGCCAAGGGAGAGTAGTTTATTAAGGAGGAGGGGATGGTCAACTGTGTCGAAGGCCGCGGAGAAGTCGAGGAGTAAGAGGACAGAGTAGTCGCCTTTGGCTTTGGCGGTTAGTAGGTTGTTAGTGATTTTGAGGAGGGCGGTTTCGGTGGAGTGTAGGGGACGGAAGCCGGACTGTAGTGGATCAAGGAGGTTGTTGTCAGTTAGTTGCAAGTTGATAAAATTCTTGATCCTGTAAACCTTGCCACTAACCGTGGATCTAAAATCCTCCTCTTTCTTAATACAGCAGCCGTCTATACCACACCTACAGTATAGTTACTCTTAAAGCTCAGCCATGTTCTTTGAGTTTTTTGAGAGAAGAAATAGCTAGAGGACAGAGTATTGCCCAAAACTAGTGCACATCAGCAAACAATTTTGGTACCATGGGACAATATTTGTTCAAATATGGCATCACTCAGAAGTATAGGAAGATAGCGCTCATTGATCCTTTTAATCCTCCCAAACTCTAGGCTGAAATCAGTGGTGGAGAAAACTGGTGGTCCCTGCCTGGAACTACACCTCCCCTTTGTTATTAATAAGTTGTTCCTGTCAGTATTCCCACATGGAAGAAAAATATATTTGAAATATATCTTAAAAATATTATTCCCAAATATATTGACATATATTTGAAATACTACAATTTTGGCCATATTCAATATATTTCAAAATATATTTCAATACATATGTATATATATATATGTTGTCCCAGTCTGGGCCTGTACAGTCGCATTGTTGGTGTCATTGAGGTGAAATATCTTGGGGCTGCACTTCGTCTGAGTTCCACAAGATGGCGATCTCACCTATACCCAGACAAACATGGAAGTGATGTCAGGTATAGACAGGAAGTCTCTATGGAAGACAGGAAGTGATGTCAGGTACAGATAGGAAGTTCCGGGTGAGAGGTGAGGTGGGAGGAAGTAGAGAGGAGACGTTGGTGGAAGTGGTAGCAGAGGAGGTAATAAGATGTTATTTCCTATTAACACCCAGTAACCCCCCGTCATGTCCGTCCTCTTCCCCCACAGTCACGTCCATCCTCTTCCCCCACAGTCACGTCCGTCCTCTTCCTCCACAGACACGTCCGTCCTCTTCCTCCACAGACACGTCCGTCCTCTTCCTCCACAGTCACGTCCGTCCTCTTCCTCCAGTCACGTCCGACCTCTTCCTCCGCAGTCACGTCCGTCCTCTTCCCCCGCAGTCACGTCCGTCCTCTTCCCCCGCAGTCACGTCCGTCCTCTTCCCCCGCAGTCACGTCCGACCTCTTCCTCCGCAGACACGTCCGTCCTCTTCCCCCGCAGACACGTCCGTCCTCTTCCTTCGCAGACACGTCCGTCCTCTTCCTCCGCAGACACGTCCGTCCTCTTCCTCCGCAGACACGTCCGTCCTCTTCCCCCGCAGACACGTCCGTCCTCTTCCTCCGCAGACACGTCCGTCCTCTTCCTCCGCAGACACGTCCGTCCTCTTCCTCCGCAGACACGTCCGTCCTCTTCCTCCGCAGACACGTCCGTCCTCTTCCACCGCAGACACGTCCGTCCTCTTTCCCCGCAGTCACGTGCGTCCTCTTCCCCCGCAGTCACGTGCGTCCTCTTCCCCCGCAGTCACGTGCGTCCTCTTCCCCCGCAGTCACGTGCGTCCTCTTCCCCCGCAGTCACGTGCGTCCTCTTCCCCCGCAGTCACGTTCGACCTCTTCCCCCGCAGTCACGTCCGTCCTCTTCCCCCGCAGTCACGTCCGTCCTCTTCCCCCGCAGTCACGTCCGTCCTCTTCCCCCGCAGTCACGTCCGTCCTCTTCCCCCGCAGTCACGTCCGTCCTCTTCCCCCGCAGTCACGTCCGTCCTCTTCCCCCGCAGTCACGTCCGTCCTCTTCCCCCGCAGTCACGTCCGTCCTCTTCCCCCGCAGTCACGTCCGTCCTCTTCCCCCGCAGTCACGTCCGACCTCTTCCCCCGCAGTCACGTCCGTCCTCTTCCCCCGCAGTCACGTCCGTCCTCTTCCCCCGCAGACACGTCCGTCCTCTTCCCCCGCAGACACGTCCGTCCTCTTCCCCCGCAGACACGTCCGTCCTCTTCCCCCGCAGACACGTCCGTCCTCTTCCCCCGCAGTCACGTCCGACCTCTTCCCCCGCAGTCACGTCCGACCTCTTCCCCCGCAGTCACGTCCGTCCTCTTCCCCCGCAGTCACGTCCGTCCTCTTCCCCCGCAGTCACGTCCGTCCTCTTCCCCCGCAGTCACGTCCGTCCTCTTCCCCCGCAGTCACGTCCGTCCTCTTCCCCCGCAGTCACGTCCGTCCTCTTCCCCCGCAGTCACGTCCGTCCTCTTCCCCCGCAGTCACGTCCGTCCTCTTCCCCCGCAGTCACGTCCGTCCTCTTCCCCCGCAGACACGTCCGTCCTCTTCCCCCGCAGACACGTCCGTCCTCTTCCCCCGCAGACACGTCCGTCCTCTTCCCCCGCAGACACGTCCGTCCTCTTCCCCCGCAGACACGTCCGTCCTCTTCCCCCGCAGACACGTCCGTCCTCTTCCCCCGCAGACACGTCCGTCCTCTTCCCCCGCAGTCACGTCCGACCTCTTCCCCCGCAGTCACGTCCGTCCTCTTACCCCGCAGTCACGTCCGTCCTCTTCCCCCGCAGTCACGTGCGTCCTCTTCCTCCGCAGTCACGTCCGACCTCTTCCTCCGCAGTCACGTCCGTCCTCTTCCCCCGCAGTCACGTCCGTCCTCTTCCTCCGCAGTCACGTCCGTCCTCTTCCCCCGCAGACACGTCCGTCCTCTTCCCCCGCAGACACGTCCGTCCTCTTCCCCCGCAGACACGTCCGTCCTCTTTTCCACCGCAGACACGTCCGTCCTCTTCCCCCGCAGTCACGTCCGACCTCTTCCCCCGCAGTCACGTCCGTCCTCTTCCCCCGCAGTCACGTCCGTCCTCTTCCCCCGCAGTCACGTCCGTCCTCTTCCCCCGCAGTCACGTCCGTCCTCTTCCCCCGCAGTCACGTCCGTCCTCTTCCCCCGCAGACACGTCCGTCCTCTTCCCCCGCAGACACGTCCGTCCTCTTCCCCCGCAGACACGTCCGTCCTCTTCCCCCGCAGTCACGTCCGTCCTCTTCCCCCGCAGTCACGTCCGTCCTCTTCCCCCGCAGTCACGTCCGTCCTCTTCCCCCGCAGTCACGTCCGTCCTCTTCCCCCGCAGTCACGTCCGTCCTCTTCCCCCACAGTCACGTCCATCCTCTTCCCCCACAGTCACGTCCGTCCTCTTCCTCCATAGTCATTGTGACGTCTTTTATCTCCAGCAGATGATGATGATGATACACGCATATAAGTGGTGGTTTCAAAATGTTTCAAGACTAGTTTTGTAACACACCAACAGATGGCAACACCAGGTTGCATGCACAGTCACAGGGAGCACCAAGTCAGAGTGCAAAAGGCATCAACCTGTGTACATCGGGAGCTGTGCAACTGGTGTTGTTCTGACCACATGCATTACGACGTCTGCTATTTCATCATGGACAGCAAGTCAGAACAAAGAGCAAACGTGAAATTCTGCGCAGAACTGGGCAAGTCTGCGAGAAAGACGTTTGACATGATTCGGCAAGTATACAGAGATGCTGCAGTGAGTCATTCGAGGTGTTTTTGAGTGGCACGCGCGCTTCAAGAGCAGAAGAAGACCACTGGAAGACAACCAGAGATCAAGAAGACCTTCAAGGAGCTCAACCCCGAAAATGTTCTCTTTCCGAAGATGAAGATCCAGCTCAAATGTTACCGTTTTGACAACATTCCGGAGATCCAGTGATTTGCCCAGTTTCACGCGCAAATTTCATGTTTGCTCTTTGTTTTAACTTGCTGTCAGGGACCATCGCGACGCATGGGTCTACACAGGCATAGGTGTCTGCCAAGACGTGTAGGTGGCAGGGCACTAGGACCCAGGCGCACCCGTCGTCTTGACAGTACTAGGCAGGCTCTAGGACCTAGGCTGCGCCTGTCAGGTGCAGGGCGGGCTTTTTAAACCAGCTCTGCACAAACACTTGTTGCTGAATGGTCTTTGTATGTTGTTACCTGTGTTGTGAGTATCTTGATCTGGATTGTTTGACCTTGCTGCCTTCTCCTGTCCTGACCCTTGGCCTGCCTGACTCTGCTCCTGGATGTTCCCCTTTAAATCTGATCTTTTGGTATTGACCCTGTGTGTGACCCGACTATCCTTTGCCTACCGTTTTGTACCTCACCGACCCGCTAGTTACCGACCCGGCCTGTATGACTCTGATTTAGCTCATCCATCCATCCCACAGGGATCACTAGGCTCCCTCACATCAGACTCTTAGCCCCCTGGAGCTCCTGTCAGACTCCTCTACCCCTGTTGGAGATACCTGGTACCGGAGCGCTCCAAGTCCATCCCCACCATCAGGGGCCCTGGTGAACAAGTGCTCCGGTGCTTAGACTCCGCACTCTGTGGAGGCTCTGCCAGGGGATTGATAGAGGTGCTGTCAGGTGGTTCATTACACTTGCTGTCCATGAAGAAATAGCAGACGTGGTAACGCATGTGGTCAGAATAGCACCAGTTGCACAGCTCCGGATGTACACAGGACAATGTCTTTTAGCACGCTGACATCTGAAGGTTCGTTCTCCTTGTGACTGTGTGTGAAGCCTTGTGCTGTCATCTGTTGGCATGTTACAAAACTAGACTCTTATAGTGAGGAAATCTAGATTAACCCCTTCAGGGAAAGAACATTTCCTTACTTATGAGGCCGAAACATTCTCTTCATTGTGGAGATTTCACTTTCTCCCTTATAAGATACAAACATATTTGTGCCATGGCACATTATTCAAAGAAAACCACTCTCATTTATTAAGGTAAAATGAAGCATATCCGTATACCACAATGTTTCTAACCAACAAGATGGCCACCTCCTGTGTAATGACGTCACATGGCGCAACTCCACCCTACGCGTTTTGTCATCAATGATGACAAGAAGCAGTGTTCTATTGCATTTGGCTATTCTGGGGTCTGTGAACTGTGGGCTCTACTGCTTTTCCCTGTATTTTTGTAGGTTCCAGAATTTAGTGGGTGGGAGAGGCAAATCCTCACCTGAATATTAATGCAGCCTCAGCCAATTCCTGACAGGAAGCATGGCCAGCAGGGGGCTGTGGTGTGCATAAGTAGTCTGGGGCCTAGAACAGCAGGGTCCTTGTTTCTATGCCACATTATCACATAGGGGTCTTCTCCTCCCCCTCCTCTCTCTGGTCCCCCAGCTCTGATGATTCTCTCTCTCTGGTCCTTGGCCTCTGCTGACCGCCGAAACCTCTCTTCAGTGTGGCTCAGTAATATCCCTGGCTCTGCTAAAGTCCCACTTGGTAGTACCCCCAGCTCTGCTGATCCCCTGCTTTGTAATACCACCAGCTCTGTTGATCCTCCTCCTCCTCTCTCTGGTCCCCCAGCTCTGATGATTCTCTTTCTCTCTCTGGCCCTTGGCCTCTGCTGATCGTCTAAAACCTGTCTTCAGTGAGGCTCAGTAAAATCCCCGGCTCTGCTAATACCCTACTTAGTAGTACCCCCAGCTCTGCTGATCCCCTGCTCTGTAGTACCACCAGCTCTGTTGATCCTCCCCCTCCTCTCTCTGGTCCCCCAGCTCTGATGATTCTCTCCCTCTGATCCTTTGCCTCTGCTGATTGCCCAAAACCTCTCTTCACTGCGGCTCAGTAATATCCCTGGCTGTGCTAAAGCCCCACTCAATAGTACCCCCAGCTCTTCTGATCCCCTGCTCTGTAGTACCACCAACTCTGTTGATCATCCTCCTCCTCTCTCTGGTCCTTGGCCTCTGCTGATCTCCCGAAACCTCTCTTCAGTGCGGCTCAATAATATCCCCGGCTCTGCTCATACCCCACTTAGTAGTACCCACAGCTCTGCTGATCCCCTGCTCTGTAGTACCACCAGCTCTGTTGATCCTCCTCTTCCTCTCTCTGGTCCCCCAGCTCTGATGATTTTCTTTCTCTCTCTGGTCCTTGGCCTCTGCTGATCTCCTGAAGCCTCTCTTCAGTGCGGCTCAGTAATATCCCCGGCTCTGCTAAAGCCCAACTCAGTAGTACCCCCAGCTCTGCTGATCCCCTGCTTTGTAGTACCACTAGCTCTGTTGATCCTCCTGGTCAGGAGACCATGTTGAAGACCAGTTATGGCGCCTGTAATGCCAGGTGCTGATCCTCCTGCCCCTCTCTCTCTCCAATACCCCCAATATTCATGCAGCTGCCTCCTGCACATGTGCACACCTTCTTCTTTCTGGTAGACTAAGGACAGTTTAGTGCATTGCTGCCTCCTACTGGTGTAGTACTGCCATCGTATCCTTTGTTTTTACTTAATTAATTTAGGTTAGCTTGACTCAGAACAAGTAAAATGGTTTCAACACCTTTTAATTAACTCTAACTTTAAGAAAACTAGTAGGAAGTGCATAATGTTGATAACTGAGTAAGGTTAACACATTTATGTAAGTTAGGAAAGCTATTAGAATTTACAGTTCAGACAGGCAGTTCAACAGGAGAAAAATAGGCCCCGTTGTCAATATTGTTGAAAGGGAATATAAACCCCATTGTTGGTGTCAGTCAAATAAAATAAGGCTTATCGTTGGTCGTTAGTGGGATAAAATATGCCCCGTTGGTGTCAGTGGGATAAAATAAGTTCGCTTGTTGATGTCATTGAGATAAGAAAAAGTCCCTTCCTTGGTGTCAGTGGGATAAAGTAAGCAAGTAAAAGTAAGTCAGTGCGCTTTGTGAATGGCCCTGTATTCTTCTGGGATCTGTCATGTGTCCCATAAGACTACGGGGAGGGAGGACAACTTCTGCTTCTGATCGCCTAGGCAAGTGGGCGCGGGTACCTGTCAAATTCAGTGTACCCGCTCCCCAAAGGTGCCAATCCTTAATGGGGAGCCAAGGTAAGTGGGAGTGAGTACCTGTCAAATTTGGGTACCCGCTCCCCAAAGGTGCCAATCCTTAATGGGGAGTGAGGGACAAAGCATTAAAGTGGAACTTCCCCTTTTGGGTGGAGCTCCGCTTTAAGTCCTACTATCATTGGTGTCAGAGAGAACAAAGTGTAACTCCAGCCTAGTGTTGGTGTCAGGGCTCCCAGGTATGACCAGAGGTGTGTGACTGAAGCAGGGAAACGCAGACTTCAGATATGTGATTAACAATGTAATTTATTAACACTAACAATACAAACATAAACGCAGTGCAATACTAAAACATAATACAGTGCAACCAAACCAAACCAACCACCCACAGATAACAGTACATACAAGCAAGCGTCGTCAGGCAGGCCGGGTCAATATCAATAGGGCAGGGAGGTACAGGGGGAGCAAGCGGAGATGGGTCGGGGTCACAGGCCAGGTTCAGCAGGTAGCAAGCAGCGTAGTACAGAGGGTAAGGCGGAGGGATGGTCAGGGTCACAAGCCAGGGATCAGAACAGGTAGCAAGCAGCGTAGTACAGAGGGTCAGGCAGAGGGATGGTCAGACAAGCCAGGGATCAGAGCAGGGTCAGCAGAGAATCAGACAGGAACAGAGAGCAGGAACAGGATACAGGGCCCAAGAGAACACAACACCAAGGCAGAGTCTGCAAGTCTGGCCATCCCTTAAATACCCCAGCATAATCAGTTCCAGGTGTTAGCTGGCTGAAAGGTTGAGTCTCTGATTGCTGGGAGCACCCGCTGGCCAGCCCTGGTACTGCAGATCAAAAGGCAGGTGAGTCCCACCATTGCTGGCCAGTCCATTCCTGACAGTACCCCCCCCTCAAGGAGCGGCCTCAGGACGCTCCAAACAGTCCTAGCTGGGAAAAATGTTCCACCGCCCGGGTCTGGTAACTGGCGGGATATCAAAGACTGGCACACCGGGCAGGACTCCGGGCAGCGGTACACCGGGCAGAGGCACATCGGGCTGGACTCCGGGCAGAGGCACATCGGGCTGGACTCCGGGCAGAGCCACACCGGGCAGAGGCACATCGGGCTGGACTCCGGGCAGAGGCACATCGGGCTGGACTCCGGGCAGAGGCACATCGGGCTGGACTCCGGGCAGAGGCACATCGGGCTGGACTCCGGGCAGAGGCACATCGGGCTGGACTCCGGGCAGAGGCACATCGGGCTGGACTCCGGGCAGAGGCACATCGGGCTGGACTCCGGGCAGAGGCACATCGGGCTGGACTCCGGGCAGAGGCACATCGGGCTGGACTCCGGGCAGAGGCACATCGGGCTGGACTCCGGGCAGAGGCACATCGGGCTGGACTCCGGGCAGAGGCACACCGGGCAGAGGCACATCGGGCTGGACTCCGGGCAGAGGCACATCGGGCAGGACTCCGGGCAGAGGCACATCGGGCAGGACTCCGGGCAGAGGCACATCGGGCTGGACTCCGGGCAGAGGCACATCGGGCTGGACTCCGGGCAGAGGCACATCGGGCAGGACTCCGGGCAGAGGCACATCGGGCAGGACTCCGGGCAGAGGCACATCGGGCAGGACCCCGGGCAGAGGCACATCGGGCTACCAGGCGAAGCGGCAGGCCTCGGGCCCCCGGGCGGGGCGACAGGCCTCGGGCCCCCGGGCGGGGCGACAGGCCTCGGGCCCCCGGGCGGGGCGACAGGCCTCGGGCCCCCGGGCGGGGCGACAGGCCTCGGGCCCCCGGGCGGGGCGACAGGCCTCGGGCCCCCGGGCGGGGCGACAGGCATCGGGCCCCCGGGCTGAGCGACAGGCATCGGGCCCCCGGGCGGGGCGACAGGCATCGGGCCCCCGGGCGGGGCGACAGGCATCGGGCCCCCGGGCGGAACTACAGGTCTCGGGCCCTCAGGCGGAGCGGCGGGTGCCGGACCCCCAGAAGGAGCGACAGGCCTCGGGCCCCCAGGCGGGGCGACAGGCATCGGACCCCCAGGCGGGGCGACAGGCATCGGGCCCCCAGGCGGGGCGACAGGCATCGGGCCCCCAGGCGGGGCGACAGGCATCGGGCCCCCAGGCGGGGCGGCGGGCGCCGGACCCCCAGGCGGAACTACAGGCCTCGGGCCCTCAGGCGGAGCGGCGGGCGCCGGACCCCCGGGTGGAGCGACAGGTCTCGTGCCCTCAGGCGGAGCGGCGGGCGCCGGACCCCCAGGTGGAGCGACAGGCATCGGGCCCCCAGGCGGGGCGACAGGCATCGGGCCCCCAGGCGGGGCGACAGGCATCGGGCCCCCAGGCGGGGCGACAGGCATCGGGCCCCCAGGCGGAGCGGCGGGCGCCGGACCCCCAGGCGGAACTACAGGTCTCGGGCCCTCAGGCGGAGCGGCGGGCGCCGGACCCCCGGGTGGAGCGACAGGTCTCGGGCCCTCAGGCGGAGCGGCGGGCGCCGGACCCCCGGGTGGAGCGACAGGTCTCGGGCCCCCAGGCGGAGCGACAGGTCTCGGGCCCTCAGGCGGAGCGGCGGGCGCCGGACCCCCAGGCGGAGCGACAGGTCTCGGGCCCTCAGGCGGAGCGGCGGGCGCCGGACCCCCAGGCGGAGCGACAGGTCTCGGGCCCTCAGGCGGAGCGGCGGGCGCCGGACCCCCAGGCGGAGCGACAGGTCTCGGGCCCTCAGGCGGAGCGGCGGGCGCCGGACCCCCAGGCGGTGCGACAGGTCTCGGGCCCTCAGGCGGAGCGACAGGTCTCGGGCCCCCAGGCGGGGCGGCGGGCGCCGGACCCCAAGGAGGAGCGGCGGGCGCTGGACCCCCAGGAGGAGCGACAGGTCTCGGGCCCCCAGGCGGAGCAGCGGGCACCGAGTCACCAGGCACGACAGTGGGCTCCGAGTCAACTGGCATGACCGCTGGCACTAGGTCAGACATTGGATCGTCTGGCTGGACAGCGGGCATCGGGTCACCAGGCATCAGGTCATTTGGCTCGACAGCGGGCACCGTGTCATCTGGCAAGGCAGTGGGCTCCGAGTCAACTGGTATGACCGCGGGCACTGGGTCAGACATTGGATCGTCTGACCGGACAGCGGGCGTCGGGTCACCAGGCATCAGGTCATTTGGCTCGACCGCGGGCACCGCGTCATCTGGCAAGGCAGTGGGCTCCGAGTCAACTGGTATGACCGCGGGCACTGGGTCAGACATTGGATCGTCTGACTGGACAGCGGGCATCGGGTCACCAGGCATCAAGTCATTTGGCTTGACAGCGAGCACCGCGTCATCTGGCAAGGCAGTGGGTTCCGAGTCAACTGGCATGACCGCGGGCACTGGGGCAGACATTGAATCGTCTGGCTGGACAGCGGGCATCGGGTCACCAGGCATCAGGTCATTTGGCTCGACAGCGGGCACCGCGTCATCTGGCAAGGCAGTGGGCTCCGAGTCAACAGGCACGACAGTGGGCACCGGGTCATCAGGTACCGGATTGTCTGGCTCGACAGCAGGCATCGGGTCACCAGGTATGACAGCGGGCACTGGGTCACCAGGCATCAGGTCATTTGGCTTGCCAGCGGGCACCGCGTCATCTGGCAAGGCAGTGGGCACCGGGTCACCAAGCATTGGATCGTCTGGCTCGACAGTGGGCATCCGGTCACCAGGTATGACAGCGGGCACTGGGTCACCAGGCATCAGGTCATTTGGCTCGCCAGCGGGCACCGCGTCATCTGGCAAGGCAGTGGGCACCGAGTCACCAGGTACGACAGCGGGCTCTGAGTCAATTGGCACGACAGCGGGCACCGGATCAGGTACCGGATCATCTGGATCAACAGCGGGCATCGAGTCAACTGGCCTAATAGGATCGTCAGGCTGGATCAGTTCATTATGCTGGGTAGAGGCATCAGGCTGAATGCCGGCGTCCGGCCGAGTAGAGGCTTCAGGCCGAGTAGAGGCTTCAGGCCGAGTAGAGGCTTCAGGCCGAGTAGAGGCTTCAGGCCGAGTAGAGGCATCAGGCTGAAGAGAGGCATCAGGCTGCGTACCGGCATCAGGCTGAAGAGAGGCATCAGGCTGCGTACAGGCATCAGGCCGAGTACAGGCATCAGGCCGAGTACAGGCATCAGGCCGAGTACAGGCATCAGGCCGAGTACAGGCATCAGGCCGAGTACAGGCATCAGGCCGCGTACAGGCATCAGGCTGAACCACGGAAGGCAGGCTCACCGGTTTGGATACTGGCAGGATGGTATTGGTTGGAAAGAATTTTCGCTTTTTTCTGGTTTTAACTACTGGAGCACTGCAAGTAAACGCAGGTCTGCAAACGAATGGAGCAGCTGGAGACAGAGAAGAACTGGAGGATGGAACAGGAGAGGGAGCAGTTGCTACAGAGGGCTTTTTTACAGGGTTAAAGGCAGGATAGGTGCAGCGAGTGGGAACAGGGGACTGACATGCGGTAGATAGCCAAGTATACTGGGCTGTAACTGGAGGAGCTGTTGGGAATACAGGAGTAGAGTTAGAAGCAGGACTGGGTTTTTGTAAGCTGACTGAGGCTGGGTGCAACAAGTCTGTCCATGTCTGCAGTATGGGTTGAACAAAGCTGAGCTTACACAAAGCCTGTCTGGTCAATGACTGCACTGCGTTTATACAATCTCTTAGTGTCTGTGGTGAACATGTGGAATAACGCTCCAGAAAGTAACCCACATCATCCTCTAATAACCACACCAGGGACTCTACCTGGTCTGCACTAAATGGTGGCAAAAATTCATCCCTGCATTCGGGGGAACCAGATGAAACCAACTCAGCACAAACCTCAATCAATGGCTGCACCTCAGAGAACTCTGTGCCCTGATCTACTAGAACATGAGCGAGCCGTATACATTCTAGCAATTCATCCCGGGTATACTCCTTCAGAGTTTGATAAGCATACTCCCTGTCATCAAACACTAGCAGATATAAATACGCAACCTCATCCAGATCCATCCTTCCCATCAACAAACCAAGATGGCTTCCCTGTGCAGCCACTTCTGGTCAGGATTGGCCTTGGTGTAATGTCAGGGCTCCCAGGTATGACCAGAGGTGTGTGACTGAAGCAGGGAAACGCAGACTTCAGATATGTGATTAACAATGTAATTTATTAACACTAACAATACAAACATAAACGCAGTGCAATACTAAAACATAATACAGTGCAACCAAACCAAACCAAACCAACCACCCACAGATAACAGTACATACAAGCAAGCGTCGTCAGGCAGGCCGGGTCAATATCAATAGGGCAGGTAGGTACATGGGGAGCAAGCGGAGATGGGTCGGGGTCACAGGCCAGGTTCAGCAGGTAGCAAGCAGCGTAGTACAGAGGGTAAGGCGGAGGGATGGTCAGGGTCACAAGCCAGGGATCAGAACAGGTAGCAAGCAGCGTAGTACAGAGGGTCAGGCAGAGGGATGGTCAGACAAGCCAGGGATCAGAGCAGGGTCAGCAGAGAATCAGACAGGAACAGAGAGCAGGAACAGGATACAGGGCCCAAGAGAACACAACACCAAGGCAGAGTCTGCAAGTCTGGCCATCCCTTAAATACCCCAGCATAATCAGTTCCAGGTGTTAGCTGGCTGAAAGGTTGAGTCTCTGATTGCTGGGAGCACCCGCTGGCCAGCCCTGGTACTGCAGATCAAAAGGCAGGTGAGTCCCACCATTGCTGGCCAGTCCATTCCTGACAGTTGGTGGTCAGTGGTGGTACTTACCTGATCCCACCCTCCCGCTGCCTCTCTGCTGATGTCGGAGTTCTACTTTCACTGTCAGAGAGGAGATCACGGCTCCCAACAGTCTGGTATCATTGCAGTGCCTGGTGATGGAACCCGGAGGGTGTTCCAGCCGTCATCACCTCACTGCTGCTCCCCACAGAGTCCTGGAACTTGCGGGATGAGGACATGATGGGACAAAAATGAGAAGATCATGTTTACTCTTTGAGACTCCTCTAGGATTGCCACCTCATCCCTTCAAACCGCAACACATATATTAATGACACGGGTTCTGAGGCTAATTTAATCAGCCACAGAACCCGTGTCATTAATATGTGTTCTGGTTTAAAGGGATGAGGTGGTAACCCTAGACACCTCCCGGGGCTGCAGTTCTCCTGAGTTCAACAAGGTGGTGATCTCACGTATACTGAAACAGGAAGTGTTTATGGAACACAGACAGGAAGTGATGTCAGGTACAGACAGGAAGTGATGTCAGGTATAAATAGGAAGTTGCGGGTGAGAGGTGAGTGGGGAGGAAGTAGAAGGAGACGTTGGTGGAAGTGGCAGCAGAGGAGGTAATAAGATGTTATTTCCTATTTACACCCAGTAACCCCCCGTCATGTCCGTCCTCTTCCTCCATAGTCATGTCCGTCTTCTGCCTCCATAGTCATGTCCGTCCTCTTCCTCCATAGTCACTGTGACATCTTTTATCTCCAGCAGATGATGATACACACATATATAGTGTGGGGACCCAGATTAACCCCTTCAGGGGCAGAACATTCCCCCACTTACGGGGCCGTAACATTCTCCTCATTGTGGAGATGGGTCACCTTCTCGTCTCAGTAATCTCGGGTTGCATCAAAATTTGACCCCAATTTCCAGGATTTGAATTTGAGTTGAGTTTATGGATGATTAATTTTGGTTGCCAGCCGTAATGTCTTACACAGCCTTTTACCCTGGTCAGAAAACTCACAGCAGCCAATAGGAGGGGTGAGTGTATTAGGACACCCGTCACTATAAGAGGAGGTGTGAGATTAGGCAGTAATGTTGGGAGGTGGATATATTTTTATTTGTAAAAACTGCTACCATGTTGGGAGGTGGATAACCTCAAATATGTAAAAAAGACAAAACCTCAGCGCCCAGGACTCTCCTATTATACACACAATTCCCCGTGAGATGCTGCTGTACACAGGTGCAAAAACCAAAAAAACTTATATCAATAAAAACCAGCGCAAACCCACATAATCAATTGCATTACTCAACTTATTAAACAAACTTAAAGACTGTGACAAAAAAAAACACTTTTGTGTTAGTAAAAATTAAATTATATATAAATATAAAAAATTAAAATTCATAAGTCCAGTGACAAAAAAATCCCAAAAACTTAAGTAAACAGTCCCGTGACAAAATAAATCAAATAATAATTAAATTATAATTGGATTATAATTGGAAGTGGATCATTTTGAAAGAAAATCATTGTTGTTTCTAATAAAATGCGGGTTATACCCCGCTAAAATGTGAGTCGTTGTCAGGGCCTGGACTTGAACCTGGGACTTCTACTGTGTCAGGCAGTAACTCTACTCACTGAGCTACCTGGGATGCTGGACAACACTTTGCCTCATCTATTGGATAACCCTGCCTTGTTCCTTGTTTGCTCTTGAACCTTGAACTCCTTGCTCCTCCCATGAACTTCCTATATAAGCCATGTCCTTGGACTTCCTCCTTGCCAGATTAGTGTGCCTTTCCAGCCAATATCCTGCTACTGTTCCTGCTGCTGTCTACACCTCCGCTACTGACCTTTGGCTTGTTCCTGACCACGATTGATCTGCTACCATTTGTGACCGACCCTTGGCTTGTGACCGACTCTGCTTTCGTCTGATCCCTAACCTGTTGATCCGCTATTGGTTCCCAGTCTGCTCATTCCCTGGTGGGGTGATCCTGAGATCTGCGACCTGGTATTAACACGCAGCCCAATCCATCTCCACCATTAGGAGCTCTGGTGAATACCGGTTAATACTTAGACCCCGCACCTCAGGTGAGCCTGCGTCATTCCCAGGGGGATCCGCTGGTGTACCTATCCTGCTGGTTCCAGGTAAGCCTTTTACTGCTATAGCAACTGGTCTCTGAACCTGCCCTTACACCGTGACAGTCGTCTGGAGAGATTATTTTGAGGAGAAACCACTACGGTATCACGCTATGGTCTTTTCTTATTCCTGATTTTCCTTGGGGGATTCGGTGAGAAGAGTAAGCAGAAGAGGCACCCAGACATAAGAGGAAGCAGCATTTGGAGGTCTCATAAAAAGTAAAGGGGGTCCAGGAGCCCTTAATATTCCTGAAAGGCGTGTGACTCACTAATATCTGGTGAGTGCGGTTAATGTTGGTTTTTGCACTGGTGGATGGTGAAGGGATCAAAGGCACGGAAGAATCCAATTATAATTTAATTATTATTTGATTTATTTTGTCACGGGACTGTTTACTTAAGTTTTTGGGATTTTTTTGTCACCAGACTTATGAATTTTAATTTTTTATATTTGTATATAATTTAATTTTTACTAACACAAAAGTGGGTTTTTTTGTCACAGTCTTTAAGTTTGTTTAATAAGTTGAGTAATGCAATTGATTATGTGGGTTTGCGCTGGTTTTTATTGATATAGGTGGATAACCTGTTAGTACTGTAATTTTGTCCCTTCACCAGGTTGGCGGGAGCATATTGAGGACTAATTTGTCCCCTTCGCAGGGATCCAAGCAGCCATCTTGGGAAGGACAGAAATTCCCGTTAGATACTGAAATACTGTAGGATTTGGGGCAGCCATCTTGGGGAGTACATCTCCTTTTGGATGTTGAAATCTGGGCAGCCATCTGATGAAATAGCTCCCTCTGGGTCATTTTGGTGCACCCACAGTGTGGTAGTAGGATAAGGACAGAACCCCTCATGTCAGGGAGAGGATAGGTGTAGTGTCAGGGAAAGGAAACCAGGAGTGAGAGTGCTTTTGTTTCTTAAAGGGCAGCACCCTCAGTGAGAGTTCCAGGAACTACCTTCCACAGTCTTCACAACAGCTACTGGGGACTGAGAGCAACAAAGCAATCTTGGCATCCTCTCACTATGAAGGATCTCCTTGTACACCCTTAAGCCTGTAAGCCTTCCATCATATTGTTTTCCCTCAGAAGTACCTTGTTGTCAGCCTGTGCCTCTCTGACTCTACATGATTTATCTCAGACAGTGCCGTTCCACTCATCGGTCATGTTCTTGTTTTGAATTTTACCATAAATACCATAAAAGCTATGTTCAAGCATCAACGTGGTGTCATCTGCACCCATTTCCCAGGGTTGTGGGTGGTCCCACCTCATATGCCCTATCCTTAACCCTGCTCCTCATTAAAAGAGGTGGTCTGAGCTCAGCCAATGGGAGATGAGATGGATCACCCCATTTCCGCACTATAAGAGGGGGTCTGAGTTCAGCCAATAACGGGAGAGGAGGTGGACAACCCCGCCTCTCACTAAAGGAGAAGGTCTGAGATCAGTCATTAATGGGAAAGGTGGTGGACGACCCCGCCTCTCACCAAAGGAGAGGGTCTGAGATCAGTCATTAATGGGAAAGGTGGTGGACGACCCCGCCTCTCACCAAAGGAGAAGGTCTGAGATCAGTCATTAATGGGAAAGGTGGTGGACGACGCCGCCTCTCACCAAAGGAGAGGGTCTGAGATCAGTCATTAATGGGAAAGGTGGTGGACGACGCCGCCTCTCACCAAAGGAGAGGGTCTGAGATCAGTCATTAATGGGAAAGGTGGTGGATGACCCTGCCTCTCACCAAGGGAGAAGGTCTGAGATCAGTCATTAATGGGAAAGGTGGTGGATGACCCTGCCTCTCACCAAAGGAGAGGGTCTGAGATCAGTCATTAATGGGAAAGGTGGTGGATGACCCTGCCTCTCACCAAAGGAGAGGGTCTGAGATCAGTCATTAATGGGAAAGGTGGTGGATGACCCTGCCTCTCACTAAAGGAGAAGGTCTGAGATCAGTCATTAATGGGAAAGGTGGTGGATGACCCTGCCTCTCACCAAAGGAGAAGGTCTGAGATCAGTCATTAATGGGAAAGGTGGTGGATGACCCTGCCTCTCACCAAAGGAGAAGGTCTGAGATCAGTCATTAATGGGAAAGGTGGTGGATGACCCTGCCTCTCACCAAAGGAGAGGGTCTGAGATCAGTCATTAATGGGAAAGGTGGTGGATGACCCTGCCTCTCACTAAAGGGGATAGGAATGAGGAGAAAGACCCCCATCTCTCACTGTAGGCATGCTGTGAGACCAGCCAGTAATAGGAGTTTGATATGCCTATCCCTCACTATAAAAGGGGTCTGAGTTCAGCCAATGGCTCAATAAAACTTACTACACCATATGAGCTTTTTTGTTTGGTGGCTTATTCCTGGAGCTACTTAACCACTTCCCGACCGGCCGTTGCATATAAACGGACGGACGGTGGCAGTGCAGGGTCGGGTGGCCGTTTATAAACGGCCTCCCCGCACCCTGCTTGTGCACGCTCCCTGGGAGCGCGCAGCACCGCGATCCGGTGCCCGCTGTGTCCTCCGGACAAAGTGAAACACCGATCGTCGGACGGGACCTCTGTACGAGGTCCCGATCATGTGATCACTGATTGGCCAATCAGTGATCACATGCAAAGTAGTAAGCAAGATGTCACTTGTGACATCATTGCTTACTACGTGTGAAATCTGTGAATGATCACAGAGGTCACATGGTACAAGGCTATTCACAACAGCCTTTTACCATGTGACAAGCTGTGACCAATCACAGCTCACACAGTAGTTCTCAATGAGTGCAAGAATGCCCACAGAGAGAAAGAGAAATGATTGGTTTTACATCCTATATGGGTGTAAAAGCAATTAGTGTAAAAAAAAAAAAAAAAAAAATCTTCATCACCCCTCACCATGGTGACACTGTACTGCTAGGGTGACAGTATGTAAAAAAAAATAAATAAAAAATAATAATATAAAAAATAAAATAAAAATGTAAAAAAAATGTTTAAAAATTATAATTTTTGGTTATAAACTAATTTGTTTTTTTTTTTTTTACTAAAAAGATAATGGAATAAATTTTGGCAAAGATTTATGATGAAATATTATTTATTTGCAAAATTTTATAAAAAAAACACTTTTGTTCAAAATTTTTGGACTTTTTCATTTACATAGCAAAAAAAATAAAAATCCCAGCGGTGAATAAATACCACCAAAATAAAGCTTTATCTGTCTCAAAAAAATTGTAAAAAATTAGTTTGGGTACAGTGTTGCATGACCGCGCAATTGTCATTCAAAGTGTGATAGCGCTGAAAGCTGAAAATTGCCCTGGACAGGAAGATGTAAAAGTGTCCGGACAGGAAGTGGTTAACTTCTTGCCGACCGCGCATAGCCGAATGACGGCTTCACCGCGGCCGGCCAGTTCTGAGTGGACGTCATATGACGTCCTCCCAGAACGCGCTCTCCTGCGCGCCCCAGGGGGCGTGCACCCGGCGATCTCCGTGATCGCTGTGTCCTACGGACACAGCTGATCACGTGATGTGGTGAAAGGCCGATCCCACCGGCCTTTTACCACGTGATCAGCGGTGTCCAATGACACGCTGATCACAGGGAAATGCAAGTGCCGGTTCTCGGCTGCACTTTCCTCACGCTGTCAGATCGTGAGGAAAGTACTGCCGAGAACCGGCAGTTGTCAGAGCGGGGATCGGCACCGATCATCAGGGCACTGATGATCAGTGCCCTGATGATCGGTGCCCAGCAGTGACACCCGCAAGTTCCGCCCAGCAGTGCGCCCACTAGCCCCGCCCACCCGTTCCCAGCAGTGCCCCCACCTGTGCCCAGCAGTGCACCCACCTGTGCCACTCTGCAGTGCCACCTACCTGTGCCCAGAAGTGCCACCTACATGTACCCACCCACCTGTGCCCACCTGTGCCCACCCACCTGTGCCCACCAGTGCCACCCACCTGTGCCCACCAGTGCCACCCACCTGTGCCCACCCACCAGTGCTGCCCACCAGTGCCACCCACCAGTGCTGCCCAGCAGTGCTGCCAGTCAGTGCCACCAGTCAGTGCCCAGGGGTTGTGCCAGTCAGTGCCGCCAGTCAGTGCCCAGAAGTGATGCCAGTCAGTGCCGTCTATCAGTACCCATCATCAGTGTCACCTATCAGTGCCGCCTATCAGTGCTGCATATCAGTGCCGCCTATCCGTGACCCCTAATTAGTACTGCCTATCAGTGCCCTTTAGTGCTGCCTATCAGTGCCGCCTATCAGTGCCCATCAGTGCCGCCTCATCAACGCAAATCAGTGAAGGAGAAAAAATACCTGTTTGAAAAATTTTATAAAAGAAACAAATAAACTTTTTTTTTTTTTTCAAATTTTTTGCACTTTTTTTAATTTATAGCGCAAAAAGTAAAGCGCCCAGTGGCGATTAAATACCACCAAAAGAAAGCTCTATTTGTGAGAAAAAAATGATCAAAATTTCATATGGGTACAATGTTGCATGACCGCGCAATTGTCAATCAAAGTGTGGCAGTGCTGAAAGCTGAAAATTGGCCTGGTAAGGAAGGGGGTATAAGTGCCTGGTAGGCAAGTGGTTAAAGGTGGATATCCATGTTTGCTGACCTGATTGAAAGCCGGGTGTAAGTGAAACCAAGGAGCTGTCCTATTATACTGAGAGGGTCCCACTGAGAGGTCTGGAGTCCATTTCTAAGGCGTACTGATTACCTGAGAAGTGCCTCATCTATATCAGTTCCTAGATGACCACTAGTGCCCCACTGAGTGTCATATAAATGCGCAATTGAACTGTGCATCTGGTGAGTGCAAGCTCATCTCTTTTCTAATCCACAGAAGTCACAAGCACCTTATGAATGCAACCTCAGTGAGAATGAACCACTATTTCCACGCATTGGATGTCTCATAGGCGCTTAAAAGGAAAAGTCGTCTTTCCTTGGACTGTTATATGTTTATATTGTGCGTTACTTTTATCGTTATTAGATTGATTTAGGATTACGCACTATTGTCACTTTATTGCGCTTATCTATAGCGCTCTTATTCGTTTTCTATGCGTTTATATGAGATTTATATATTTTATTTATATGAGATTTATATATTTTATTTATATGAGATTTATATATTTTATTTATATGAGATTTATATATTTTATTTATATGAGATTTATTGAAATTTATATTGGATTTAGCGCTGCATTTTTTGATTTTCATAGGTAGGGATGCACCTGTACTGTTTTGTTATCAGCAAGTACGAGTACCGATACTTTTGGCCAAGTACTCGCTGATACCGATACTTTGCGGTGCAATTTGCATTAATGGATGCAAACTGCACCTCAAAGAATAGTATGCGATTCGAACATCCCCGCTGCTTTCTTACCTCTCTTTGCAGGGATGACAGTTTGGGCTAGAGGACTTTTGATTGGTCAGCAGCACCGTCACATGGATGGTGCTGACTAATCAGAGGCCATCTAGCCCAAACTGTCATCGCTGCATGGAGAGGAGAGAAAGCCGCTTCACAGATCTGGGGATTTTAAATCCCTACGGCTTTCTCTCCTCTCATTGCAGCGATGACAGTACGGTCTAGACGGCATCTGATTGGTCAGTACCATCCATGTGACGGTGCTGACCAATCAACAGCCCTCTAGCCCGAACTGTCATCCCTGCAAAGAGAGGAAAGAAAGTGGCAGGGATTTGAAATCCCTGTTGCTTTCTCCCCTCGCTATCACTGAGACTCAGCATGGGATGCCTGCAAGGAGGTTCCCCGCACTGTTTCTGTGTGAACTCGGGCTATGACAAGCCTGGGTTCACACAGGAGCAGCGGGGAAACTGCATGTGATTTGGGCAAGAATCGCATTTCTGTTCAAATTGCTTGCTAATCTTTGCGGTGCAGTTTGCATCCATTACCCCAAATCGCACCGCAAAGTATCTGTTAAGGTATCTGGAGTATTTTCACAAGTACTCATGAAAATGCTTTGTATCGGCACCCGTGCATCCCTATTATTAAGCAAAGATACCTGGGAGATGATTGCAGATGCAATGTCCGTTCTGTTTTTTACAGTACTTCGACCAGTCTGGGATCCAACTACTAACTGACAAAATTATAATACAATAAAACTTGCCTAATAGTCTCTGCTTCTAGTCTGAATAGACTACAACAACAGCAGCTCCTGCATGGATGGTCATATAGTCCAATTCTGTAAATCCTTCCTTCCTGAACAGTACCCTTTATAAAGAAATCAGAGTCCTCCAATTGAGGTTTCCTACCCAGCTAGCAGGTACAGGATGTACCTTTCTATACCAATTAACTCTGATATTACTTTACCAAGTAAATGCTTTTTAGAAATATAAACATTAGAGGGAAGCAGTGCCTAAACATGTGCCAATTCCCACTTGGGGCAACCCGCCTATTAACCCCTTACATCCGTATCTAATAATATGCAACCAATACAATCCAGATAATTTTCCATTTACAGAAAACCTGCATAGAGTACATCAATGAGGATGGAGGAGGACCAGAGTCACATGACTGAGAAGATGCTAAACCTCATCCTGGAGACCATCTACCTGCTGACTGGAGAGGTGAGGATTCTGGGAAGTCACATGACATCACTCATATCTCCATTAATAAAACACATACCTAACCAGAGAGGTGAGGAGGATTCTGGGAGGTCACATGACATCACTCTCATCTCTATTAATAAAACACAGCCCTGACCGGAGAGGTGAGGAGGATTCTGGGAGATCACATGATATCACCCTTATCTCTATTAATAAAACACAGACCTGACTGGAGAGGTGAGGAGGATTCTGGGAGGTCACATGACATCACTTATCTCTATTAATAAAACACAGACCTGACCGAAGTGGTGAGGAGGATTCTGGGAGGTCACATGACATCACTCTTATCTCTATTAATAAAACAGACCTGACCGAAGAGGTGAGGAGGATTCTGGGTGGTCACATGACATCACTCCTATCTCTATTAATAAAACAGACCTGACCGGAGAGGTGAGGAGGATTCTGGGAGGTCACATGACATCACTCTTATCTCTATTAATAAAACAGACCTGACCGGAGAGGTGAGGAGGATTCTGGGAATGTGACATATTATTTCTGTTGTTGAATACAGAGTTTTCCTCCTGTGAAGTCTGGAGATCAACTGACCATCACAGTACCTCCACTTTACTCCCTGAAAGCTGAAATAAACAGCAAAAAGAAGATTCTAGAAGTTACCCAGAAGATGATGGAGCTGCTGACAGGAGAGGTGAGCGGTGCCGGGAATTCTGGGACATTCTCCAGTAACAGACAAGGGATGTGTCTGGATGGTGACTGTATCATTGTGTGTGTCAGGTTCCTATAAGGTGTCAGGGTGTCACTGTCTATTTCTCCATGGAGGAGTGGGAGTATTTAGAAGGACACAAGGATCTCTACAAGGACGTCATGATGGACAATCAGCCGCCCCTCACATCACCGGGTAAGAGGAGACTTTATTGTAAAGGAGAGAGCAGTACGGAGGATCCACCTAGATCCCCCATCATCTGATAAACACATAGAAACAATGGATTCAGTCAGTGTGTGTGTTTCCTACAGATGGATCCAGTCATGGGAACCCACCAGAGAGATGTCCCCGTCCTCTGTATTCCCGGGATTCCACACAGGAAGGTCACACCATCCCTCACCATCATCAGTTAGATGGATCCAGTCATGGGAACCCACCAAAGAGATGTCCCCGTCCTCTGTATTCCCGGGATTCCACACAGGATGGTCACATCATCCCTCACCATCATCAGGTCAATGGATCCAGTAATGGGAACCCACCAGAGAGATGTCCCTATCCTCTGTATTCCCAGGATTCCACACAGGAAGGTCACATCATCCCTCACCATCATCAGGTCGATGGATCCAGTAATGGGAACCCACCAGAGAGATGTCCCTATCCTCTGTATTCACAGGATTCCACACAGGAAGATCACACCATCCCTCACCATCATCAGGTCGGTGGAGTTGAGGGTCTGGAACATAAAGTGATGGAACACTCTGACATGTGGAGACGATGTGTGGACTCTACAAGATGATATTTTCTATGTGATCTCACATCATAAATCCTTCTATATTACAGATGTTATTTCTGCCATTCTGTTGGTTTAGGGTGAAGATCTGATGAAGATGAAAGTTGAGGGTGAAGTAGAAGAGACGTATGTGAGGGATGATCAGCAATATATGGAGGAGGCTGGAATGATGAGGACATTCAAAGAGGAGGACACTCCTACAGAGATCAGCACAGGTGAGCCACAATATATTCTTTTGTTATCTCTGCTCTTTTACTGCACACTGATTGGTCCAGAGTAGGGTGGGAGATGAGTAATATCAGCCAATATTAGGTTGATAATAGTCACTGATACCCGTCCTGCATATTATTTCTTACTCTTAAATAAACCCCCTTCTCTGTGCTGCAGACACAACGTATGTACTCAGACATGATTTATATAGATTCTGTGGGTCAGCTGGCATTTTTAGGCACAGCAATACAAATTGAGCTTTTCAGAGGTTTGTCCCTCTTCTTTTAGCAGACTTAAACCTAAATGTTAACATAAAACTCAATTAAAGGTAATCCAGGTATAGTATATTATTGCATAGCTAGATTGGAGCAAGCTGGACTAATATATTGTAACTATGTATAATATACAATGCCTGGAATCCTTCTTTAACAGTCTTGCTGGGATGAAAAGTAATAGGAGCCAGGGAGTCATTACTGCTTGGCCCTTGGGGTCTGGTATAGATTTTAAGGGTGACCCCAAAAACAAACTGGTGTGGGGTCCTCCAAATTTCTAGAAAACCATTGAGTCTGGTTTGGATTCTAAGGGGGGACCTATGTAAAATGCAAAAAAACCACATAGGTTCCTCCCAACATCCATATCAGAGCTTTATCGGAGTATGCAGCCTGGCTAGCCCAGAAAGGGGGTTTTGAGCATTTGCCCCCCACCTGTACCATATAAGGCTACATGCCCTCAACATGAGGAGTGTACCTTGCCAGTGGGAGCCCTCTGGAAAAGCACCCTGTCCCCATGTATATAAGGAGAAGGGCCTCTTCCCCACAACCCTGGCCCATTTGGTTTTTGGGTTCTGCAGGTGGGGGGGGCTTGTTGGAATCTGGAAGCCCCTTTTAAAAATGAGGGTAGTTCCTAGAAACTATAAATATATAATGTGTTGCGCTCCCAGTGATAATATCTTTGATATATGTATCTAATTACCCTTAATATACAAATAATTCTCGGGTGATGAATAAAAATATACGAAATCAAAATATAAAAGTGATTTGAAAAAATATCAACCACTATAGTGTATATAAATATGATGATAATAACCGCAAAACCAATAAATGTAGCATTGTATACTAAAATATACAAATAAAAGGAATATACATCATAAATAGTGAATACTCAAAAATTATATATATATACTGCCAAATAATTGTGATATAAATGTCCTTTAAATTCAGTGACTTTGTGCTTGAATAAATCTCGATTTGGTGACTATTTTGTGAATCTGTGACTTTCTTTGAATCCTCAATTGGTAAAGATGTATGCTCACCTCCTTGTTAGCCTGCAATTAGGCTATACACACTTGTGGTTCACCTCCTATGGAACCTACTTAGATGGAATTCCTCCCTTATGGATGGTGAGAACGTGGATGTGCGTTATCCTCAATTAGCCCATGTGCGTTTTTCCATATGTGGGGATAAATTGCCAGACATAGTGTTTTATCCTTATAAAAAGGTTTCTCCTTTATTGCTTTCCAACAGGTACACTCACATGTGTGATATGCGGTATAAAATGAAATTGCTCAGCTCTAATGATCCGCCAGCCGTCCGGCCAAGCACCTGCCGTCTGTCAGATACTCCAGCTCTCTCCGAGTGACACCGCAGCCCCACCCCTACGCGTTACGCCACTGGTCACGTGGCTTCATCAGGGGGTTGTGATGTGTTGTGTTCACAACCCCCTGATGAAGCCACGTGACCAGTGGCGTAACGCGTAGGGGTGGGGCTGCGGTGTCACTCGGAGAGAGCTGGAGTATCTGACAGACGGCAGGTGCTTGGCCGGACGGCTGGCGGATCATTAGAGCTGAGCAATTTCATTTTATACCGCATATCACACATGTGAGTGTACCTGTTGGAAAGCAATAAAGGAGAAACCTTTTTATAAGGATAAAACACTATGTCTGGCAATTTATCCCCACATATGGAAAAACGCACATGGGCTAATTGAGGATAACGCACATCCACGTTCTCACCATCCATAAGGGAAGAATTCCATCTAAGTAGGTTCCATAGGAGGTGAACCACAAGTGTGTATAGCCTAATTGCAGGCTAACAAGGAGGTGAGCATACATCTTTACCAATTGAGGATTCAAAGAAAGTCACAGATTCACAAAATAGTCACCAAATCGAGATTTATTCAAGCACAAAGTCACTGAATTTAAAGGACATTTATATCACAATTATTTGGCAGTATATATATATAATTTTTGAGTATTCACTATTTATGATGTATATTCCTTTTATTTGTATATTTTAGTATACAATGCTACATTTATTGGTTTTGCGGTTATTATCATCATATTTATATACACTATAGTGGTTGATATTTTTTCAAATCACTTTTATATTTTGATTTCGTATATTTTTATTCATCACCCGAGAATTATTTGTATATTAAGGGTAATTAGATACATATATCAAAGATATTATCACTGGGAGCGCAACACATTATATATTTATGACTTTTTTGGACACCTAGGTAGTGTTGTGTTGAGTGTTCGCGATCCTATATATATTTTGGACAATTAGTGTCCATTCTCTTGATTTTGAGAGGTTAATATTGGGTGGATACAGACTGGCTCGCAAGTCACACAGATATTTGCTAGTTCCTAGAAACTGCCCCCACAATGAGTACCCCGAATGTTAAAGCGGAGTTCCACCCAAAAGGGAAAGTTCAACCTTAAAGACTGGTGCTCAGCTCCCCTTTAAGGATTGGCACCTTTAGGGAGTGCGGTGGGGGGAGCGGGTACCCAAAATTGACAGGTACCCCCTCTCACTTTCTAGGTGATCAGAAACAGAAGTTGTCCTCCTACGCTCCCTCACTGTAGCCTTCTGGGACATGTGACAGGTCCCAGAAGACTACGGGGCCATTTAGAAAGTGCAGCGCTACTCACGCATGAGCAGTGGGCACCCGGATGTGAAGCCGAAAGCAGACCCACGTCCCATGATGTACAACTGTTGTCAATCATCTCATCCAGTGATACATATCCACATCAATCACAGTTAATGAAAGATGGATATCTGGGGTCTTCTTACTGTCTTGGAAATTCGCTTTTAACGAATTTCTCCTTACCGTGAGTACTCGCAGTTGGATGCACAGCAATCCCCCATAAAGCTGTGTGAATCTCGCTTACCGCGACTGCAGCTAAACTCCACTATTCCTGCGCCTCCAACTGGTCTAGCTCTGTTGAGATGGGAAAATGGAGCTCCCGTTACCTAGGAATGATCACACGACACTCTCAGGTTGCTGTTGGAATTCACATAGCGACCGTTTCCATCCTCAACCTCCGGTTTTGTTACAAGCACACACATGCCCCCCACATGAGTCAGGTCAATCCCCTCCCACAGAACAATGCATGGGGAGTGTCTATACACAGAATGTACATCCTGATTGGAGCGTAGCCTTTCCTTTTATCTATACTGGAAACCAGTTCTCCCCTCCCCCTTTCCCATGGTGAGCTCTCTGAGGAGAGTAAACTTCCCCCTATCCTATCAGCTCCTAGCAGTTTGTCCATTCTCTGTACAAGCATCCCTTAGATTAAACAGTGTCAGTCTGTATCTGAATGGGCCCGATACGATCTTTATTAAAACACATCCATCCAGATACAGTTTCAGGTTGGTAATGGCTTGTAAGATATACATGAGCCTACACGCGGAGTTTGCACTGCCTGGCGCCTGGCGATACGAAGTCCATGTAGTACTATGCTGCTGATATGTGGATACAGGCCCGTGGCCTACCGCCGGCGGCTTTCGCATCGAATGCCGTGGTGGTATACACGCCGGTCTATAAGCGCAGATCTGCCATCTCATCCATTACTGAGCTGAGTACTGTAATACATACATTGTACATGCGCATGGCCCAATTGCAGCCTTCAGAGCTTTAATTAAGCCACACGAGAGACATATGAATAACACTCATATATGACACATTTAAAGTTCAACCTGTGAATACAAAATTTCCATGACATTACTTTAAAGGTGGCTTCCAGGTCCTAATAAGCTCCTCACCCACAGACCCCAACAATTACCAGTCCAAGGTTGTGGGAAAAGTCCTTTGTCCTCATCAAGATGGAGACGAGGTGTTTTACCAGGGTACCCCTTGTGTTGAGGGCATGTAGTATGGTATGGTTCAGGAGCGGAGTTCAACATTCCTAGCCTTCCAGGCTGAATATTTAGAAAAGGATCTGTTATAGATTTTATGGGGACCTCGCAATTGTTTTTTTTTTTTTTGCATGGGGTTTCCACTTCAAATCCATACTATACCTTAAGGATCTCCTATTACTATTGGGGGGACCCCACAACATTACCTTTTTTTTTATCCCTGCCCCTTGGTTTACATTCACCTGTCAGCGAACATCATCCATTTAGTTAGGCCATTTGCCTATCAAGTACTTGGTGGAGACTGGAATGTTGTGCTCCTCCTGCCCAACACTCCTGAAGGTGGAGACAGAGTGTGTGGGCATGGAGTGACAGGAGAGCCAGAGTAGCTGCCTGGTGGTATCCACTCTTTAGGTGAGTAGACCTGGAAGTCACAGTCCTTAGGACAGGATGCAGAAGCAGCTTGGCACCAGAGCAGGAGGTGGTAGTGGGAGCTGGGAAGCAGGCGGAAGACAACAGCCGGGTAATGGGGGGACGAATCAGCAAGGTCAGTAACAGCCAAAGTACAGAATCAGCAAGGAAAGGAGAGTCCAGTAAACAGGCTGAGGTCAAGGGAAACCAGATGAGCAGGTTTTGAGGCAGCAGGCAAAAGCAAAGCCATGGGTAGGCAAATATAGTGGATCAAGTTTCAGGAACAAGCTGGAGACCATTCAGCAACTTCTCACAGTCACAGATCAGTTTAAATAGGCCGCTGGGATCCAAGTGTACACGCTGATTGCTGTGTGCATGTGGTGAACGTCTGATATTACCCAACGTCCATAAAAGCAACCTCTGGGAAATCATCCCTATTTATATAGATTCTGGGATTCATCTGGCAGTGTTAGGCTGTGTTTTTCATCTAGTTACAGTAGCATTGATGTGATAACACATATTGTGCATTACAGGGCCGGTACAAGGGGAGGGCTAAGCAAACACCTTTCCCGGGTGCTGTGTTAAGGAAGAGGGGTGCTGCAGAGTTGGCTGCTCCTGCTGCTGACTGACAGCTGTGACTGCAGTGGCACTCCTGTCAGAGCAGCAGCCGAAAGCTGCTGCTGGAGGGAGGATTTGGCTTTCTCCCCTCCTCCAGTTCTGCTGAGACATAGAACTCTTCGCAGTCTCAGCCCCGCGCTGCTGAGGAAGTAGGGCAGACTGTGTCCTTTTTCTCTCTCCCCCTGTGTTGTGACATGTCACATGACTTGAGAGGAAGGGGACACTGCCTTCATTACAGTGAGTACCAATCTGCCAGTACAAGGGGGAAAGAAGGGGAAACAACTCATAAGTATGGACCCCTGATGTAAAGGGGGACTCTATTGGGGACACCTGATGAAAAGAGAGACTCTACTGGGGACACCTGATACCAAGGGGACTCTACTGGGGACACCTGATACCAATGGGACTCTACTGAGTACCGATCTGCCAGTACAAGGGGGAAAGAGGGGGCAACAACTCATAAGTATGTACCCCTGATGTAAAGGGGGACTCTATTGGGGACACCTGATGAATAGAGAGACTCTACTGGGGACACCTGATACCAAGGGGACTCTACTGGGGACACCTGATACCAAGGGGACTCTACTGGGGACACCTGATACCAAGGGGACTCTACTGGGGACACCTGATACCAAGGGGACTCTACTGGGGACACCTGGTACCAAGGGGACTCTACTGGGGACACCTGGTACCAAGGGGACTTTACTGGGTACACCTGATACCAAGGGGACTTTACTGGGTACACCTGGTACCAAGGGGACTCTACTGGGGACACCTGGTACCAAGGGGACTCTACTGGGGACACCTGGTACCAAGGGGACTCTACTGGGGACACCTGGTACCAAGGGGACTCTACTGGGGACACCTGGTACCAAGGGGACTCTACTGGGGACACCTGATACCAAGGGGACTCTACTGGAGACACCTGATGTAAAGGAGAACTCTTTTGAGGATACCTGATGTAAAGGTGGACTCTATTGGGCATGCCTGATGTAAAGCGGAACTCTACTGGAGATGACACCTGTTGGGGGTGGGGTGCAATTCGCCATCTTTGCCATGGGCACTGGATGACCTTGTTCTGGCACTTGTGCCTCGGTCCCTCTTGTTCGAGCAGACTTGTGGCTGAAGGATAACAATTAGTAGGACAGGCGTACAAAGCTGGGTGTTTATAACAGGAGGTTGTAAATCAGGAGACATCACATGGGAGAAGGTTCATGCATATTCCCGAGAGTGGGTTGTGGAGATTAGAGAGCAAACCCCAGACCTCCTGAGATGAAGATGAGAATACCTGATCTGCTTTGTTTCAAATGCAAGATCAAAGAGCAAGTTGGTGCTGAAATGTTGACCAGGGTCAAGGAATTTGCTTGCAGTGGGACAATTTCATCTTCAACAAAATATCAAGGATGATGGCAAAATCCCAGAGATTTGTTGGTATTTTATCGATTGGACAGAGGACGATCATTCGGCGAGTGGGGGTGCCGATGTGAGTGGTGGTTGTGTGTGTTCTAAAATGCAGAGTCAGGCTATTTCTCTCTCTTTTTTCCATGGAGCCCAGCAAAAGTACAAAATTTGAGGATGGACTTGCGTAACTTATCATCTGTTTTTTTTCTATTCTTTTACATTTCTATGTTAGTGTTTTGCTTTCTTTGTAAACAGGGGCGGACTGACCATTTGGAAACTCAGGCACTGCCCGAGGGCCCGGGGTCAGTAGGGGGCCCCATGAGATGCCCCTGGTACCTTTTTTCATAGGCTTTTTTGAGTTTGGGCAAGGACACAGGGGCCCCATGATCCCCTATTGCCCGGGGGCCCTATGAGTTGTCATTCCGCCCCTGTCTGTAAATATATGACCTTCACGTCTTTGGGCATTGCGTATATTATTATGAATATCATTATTCATATTATCACTATTAATATGATCAGAGTTCTAACAGAAGAGCACATTATAGGAAAATATGAGATATTAATATTTTAAACAGGAAGAAACATCCCCAGATATTTTAAACAGAAAATACTTCTCCAACACCCTCCAGTGCTGCTTATCACCAGAAGCCTAGGCCTATGGTCACTTATTTTATGCTAAAGGTTCTACAAGTCTGAATTTTCACATCTTGATTATCAGAGATCACCTGACCCAGTGCCTAGGCTTGTGATTATATAAAGAGCATGCACCTCCCAGTCCCCATTGGTTCCTGCTCTCAAGGCTTTGTAAATGTAGATGTGATCTGGGAAGAGGACCCTTTGATTGAAGTAGGGAAAGGTCCCATCTGGTTGGAACATCCACAGAGAGCATCTGCTCACTCAAGTCTACCTGATCCAGATAGAATCATGATTTAAGAGAACAAACTCTCTCATGTCTTTGTATTTTCCAGGACACTCCATCGAGGAACCCTCAAAGGATCGTCTCACTTTATCTCCAGGTTGTAAAATGGAAGATGAGGACATCACAAGAGATTGTGTCGGAGAAAACACGATGAGCTCGGCTATCGGTGGTGCTCTTCTCAGTGTAGATAGACTATGGAATCCCTCTGACTTTGAGCAACATTTGAGGGATGGTGTCAAAATTCAGAGGGAAGAAAAGTTTTCCTGTTCTGAATGTGGGGAAAGTTTCAGCTCTGAATTAAGTCTTTCTGTACATCAGAGATCTCAAATGTGTGAGAAGCTTCATTCCTGCTCTGAATGTGGGGAATGTTTCCTTCCTAAATCAGAACTCATCGTACATTGCAGAGCTCACATGGGCAAGAGGTCAAATTCCTGGCCAGAGTGTGGGAAATGTTTTACACGGAAATCATTCCTTGTTGGACAACTGAGATCTCACACGGGAGATAAGCCATATTCCTGTCCTGAGTGTGGGAAATGTTTTATTCAGATATCAAATCTTCTTAGACATCAGAGATTTCACACAGAAAAGCCGTATTCCTTCCCCGAGTTCACAAATTGTTTTTCACAGAATAAAAGCCTTGTTGGACATCAGGGATTGCATACAGGGGAGAAGCCACATTCTTGCCCTGAATGTGGGAAATGTTTTACACGGAATTCAAACCTTGTTAGACATCAGATATTGCACACAAGCAAGAAGCCGTATTCTTGCCCTGAGTGCGAGAAATGTTATTCACAGAAAATACACCTTGTTCTCCATCTGAGATCTCACACAGGAGAGAGGCCGTATTCTTGCCCTGAGTGCCGGAAATGTTATTCACGGAAACAACACCTTGTTAGACATTTGAGAACTCACACGGGGGAGAAGCCGTATTTTTGCCCTGAGTGCGGGAAATGTTTTTCAAGGAACTCTCACCTTGTTAGACATCAGAGATCTCACAGAGGGGTGCAGGGATGAGTCAAACATTTCTGAGTTCAGTTTCTGGGAGGTTTTGAATGTTAATCCGAACTTCATTGACATCAATGGGAGCAGAATCTTTCAAATCAATTCAGGCCATTTTTAAGGCTAATATGTGGGCTGGCTCCGGTTTCACTAGCTGTAAGCCCACACGGTTCTCGGGCTATGCCATACAGGGGGCGGGGTCACTCACCCTATACATGAGGTACCTTCTGTGTGTTCACGCTCTCACCAATGCCCAGGCTGTGTTCAGATGAAATTGACCTTAAGGCAGCCCATGACCCCCAATGTAGAGAAGAGTCGTCCACAGCGTGTAGCAATTAACTGTACAGAATCCCTCTGCATCTTAGAGGGACACTGCTGAGCCTGTGCCCTCTCCACACATCCAGCTTACCTCTGTCACCTGACTCCCAGTGACAGAATGGGGCCCCGCTGAGCACCTTGTGTTGACCTCATGCCTGCTTTTCCTTAACTGCTGGATATTTTTCTCTCTCCCATACCATGTGGTTAGGCTAAGGGTCTCCATACTGCAGGTTTGGTCCTGGTTGCTATGGGGAAACCGACTGCTGGTGAGGGAGCCAGAACACTGACCCCCTCGCTACCGGAGGCAACCTGGCTACAAATATATAAAGGATTTTCAAAGGGCATGGACAGCTGGGCACTGCCCTGAAAGATACCTAGATATATACCAGAAAACTGTAGACCAGTTAGCCTAACATCAATAGTATGTAAGGTATTTGAGGGAATGGTAAAGGACTCCATACAGAAGTTTGTCTGTGATAAAGGTATCATAACTGACATGAAAAACTTCTTGTCAGACCAACATGTTATCATTCTATAAGGTGAGAAATTGGATAGTTTAAGTCCAGTGGATGGAATTTATCTAGATTTTGTACCTTGTGAATGTTTACTGTAGAAAATAAGGTCTGTTGGAGTTGATGAAATTGGATGTACATCGATAGGAAACTGGTTACATGAACGAGTCCAGAGAGTATTGATAAATGAATCGTCTCCTATGGAGATTTTTAGGTCTGTATTTGGTGTCACTCCATGGACGTATGCAGTTTTAAAGCATGACATGTTTGGTATCTATTTACTTAGCTTAACATCTTTATAGTTGACTAATCAATTGGGTATTATATTGTGTTTGTGTTCACTAAAAATGTATGTTTTTTTTTTTTAAATTGCGTTCGAAAAACTGCTGAACAAATACTGTGTGGCATAAAATAAACACCCACCATTTTATCCTATGGGGCCTCTGCATATATATTTGTAATGTTTGGGGGTTCTAAGAAATCTTCTAGCAAAAAGATTTTTTTTTCATGTATGTAGCACCCTCCTAGTTAGTTAGGGGGAGCTAGAATCCTGATTGGGTCAGGAGCTGAGAGGCTCTGCAGACCAGCCCTCTGGAATTTCCTCCTATTCTAGGCCTTTGGAGAAATGTCTAGAAGCAGTGGGTGGACCTGAGGAGTGACATGCCTGAACTCGTGAAAAATCCTGGCCAATCCCCAACAGGTGACTTGGAAAGGGACAGGGACAACGTTTAAGAGTTTCTGAGGCTGCTCAGCTGCAGGAGAGTTCGGGTGGAAGACAGTGAGGAAGATGTGAAACTGAAGGCAGGAGTTTGGGAGGGGGCCCAGATGGAGAGAGGAGCTCACCTACAGGCAGTAGAGCTGGAAAGGAGGAAAGCTCAGTACTTCACCAGCCCCCTGAGAGAGTACCCAGCTAAAAGGCCTGGTAGCAGCCACCAACCCATCAGCAGTACAGGAGAGGACCTGAGTGAGCACCCCTGCACCACCTGGGTGGATAGGGGAAGGAGCACTCTGGTGGGAAACCAGATTCGCTGCCTACTTGGGATTGTCCATTTCTTAAAGTAACAGGCACCAGATCCCCTGTTCAGGGATACCCCCAGATTGCAGGGTGAAGGAAGAGGAGATCATCTAGGATCTGGGGCAGTACATTAAAGAGACGCTGGCTGGCTCTCCTACAGATACTGTGTTGCAGTGGAGGCTTGTAAATAATTCCAGGAATTGTCCTCAGTTCATCAGTTCTATTGGAGATCCTGTATACCCCTAACCCTATCCCAGTTCAAATCCCCTAAATAAAATCACAAAACCAAAGCTTAATGACTGATATCTGACTCTGGATGCAAGCCTGTGAGAAGATGTGTGTTGTCTGGCTGTTAAACTGTGAAGGACTAAAGGGGGACCCAAATCTTAAGCAACTCCTAAGGGGGTAGTGCTACATGTAGGAGAGAAATGTCAGCATTAACGTGGGAGGCAAGCGGTTAATGATATAGATGTTGAAGTCAAGAGCTCAATTGCAGTGTTTGCTGATGATACCAAATTATGCCAGGAAATGGCATCATTACAGGAAGACCTTGATAACATAGGGGGCTGGGCAACTACATGGCAGGTAAGGTGCAATATTGAGAAATACAGAGTTATGCACTTGGGTGCCACAAATACACATTAGGAGGGGCTCCCCTTGAAGAATTGGTGATAGAAAAGGATCTGGGGTGCCTGTAGATCACAGACTTATCAATGACATGCAATGTCAAGCCACAGCTAGTAAAGCCAGCAGACTAATGAGGTAATAAGGACAGTATTTCTACCCCTTTACAAAACATCCTCATCTTGAATATGTAGTTCAGTTTTGGCCACCAATCCTGAGGAAAGTCGTTGTGCTTTTTATGAATGATGAATTATTAATAATTCATCCAGCAGTATTTCCAAAAATATGTTCTACGAGGTAACGCCTGGACAATTAATTCAGTCAGCTAAAGGTGCTAGCAAATATTGCAATAATTTATAAAGTAATTTAACTGAATTAATAATTCTGAGTAATTTAGAGCCAACCAAAATCCTTTAAAACACAGTTCAGATCAGTGTAATTATGGACTACAAATTATGAAATAAATTATTATTTTTTTACAATAAGTCACATACAAACACGTAATAGCTCGATTGTGAAGCACATAGACACCAAGATAATTTGCATAAACTTTACAAAATTTTCCGTATCACTAGTTTATGTATAGATATATTGTGACGGAGGGTAGGCAGGACAGAACACACAAGGCAGATGGCAAACACTTAAAGCTTTATTAAAACAGACAACAGTCACTCAATGGGAAGTAGTGCAGAGAGAGAGCCCAAAATACTTTGTAATTCAGCCCCGGTGGGCAAAGTTAAAGTCTCTACAGCAGTTTGTAATCAAACAGGGAGATAAGCGCCAGGTCATAAACAGGTCAGATAACACAGAAGAACTTTGTAGTCCAACCCCGGTGGGCAGAGTTAAAGTCTCTACAGCACTTTGTAATCCAACAGAGAGGTAAGAGGCAGTTCATAAACAGGTCAGATAACATAGGAGAAGCATACACTCACGCAGAGCTGATGTGATAGTCCCAGATAGAGCTGGCAGCGTCTCAGGCAGAGCTGGTGTGGTAAGCTCAGGCAGAGCTGATGTGGCTTCTGGGGTCCCCCTTCCTCCAATGGGGCTCAGGCAGAGCCTGGGCCACTAGAGTCCAGCCGCAGCTGGACCACTCAGTGGCTGCACAGCAGAATGGCTCAGGAGAGACCAGCACTGACCTCTTAAACCCCCTGAGATGGACGTGAGGTGGAGGGGGGTCATTAGCAGGATGACAATGGAGGGACTGCCTTAATTGAGTTTAGGGACATTTTGGATGACAATGGAGAGAATGGACAAGAACAGAAATTGAATTTGTAGCTGTAAACAGGAGGACAGTGGGGAGGATATTATATTTAGGCAAAAGACTGGTTGGACAGGATGGACAAGGAAACACAATAATTGAATTTGCAGCTGTAAACAGGATAACAGTGGGGAGAATACATTAATACAAAAGTAAGGCACTAATTAGGGATGTAGGACATCTGGGCACAAGACAGGATGGACAAGGAAACACAATAATTGGATTTGCAGCTATAAACAGGATAACAATGGGGAGGATACACTAATTGAATTTGGGACCTTTTGTGGAGGAGGCGCGTTAATTACAGCTAGGGGCCTTTGGCACAGGGAGTAGAATACTAATTGGAGGATGCTCTTCCTATGGCCAGGAGGGATTAAAGGAACAAGGAATTAATAACTGGGCTGGCAGAGAACTCGTGACACTCCGGATCATTAATCGGGAATTAATAATTGGCCGGGCCCCTATACCGTGACATATATAGGATGCATAAAATCAATAATGAATTTCTCCCCATAGAAAAAATAACCATTAATATATAACTATCAGACGTTTTATGGACTTTCAGTGGTTACACCCCTGCAGAAGGAATAAGCATCAAAATACGCAAAACCGTATGCCAATATAGCCCAAGGACAAAGTAAAATAAGAATAATACTACTACTAAAACTAAACTATATAAAGGTGGGGTAACATAAATGTGAGATTCGGGTAGTTGAGATGTGGTGTGATCAGTAGAAATATGTAATTGTAGATCTAGTTTCATTCCATTTTATTACAGATCAGTGTTCAGTATTTAGTCAGAGACATATGTTCAATTAGCATCTGAAAGGACAGAGCAGCTTCTAGGCTGGAGGTGACACCTAGACCCAAATAAAACGTTGTCACCTATGTAGCCAGACTTTGCCACCTTCTTGAACCTAAAAGAAGAATCCTAGTCATTTTGGCTACAAGAGTCAGCTGGAGAAGGCTCCAAAATGTCTGCCAGCTCTGATTTATATCCACAGATCATAAGAATCTGTTTCATCTTTCATAAAAGCTAAAATATTAGTTGCGGAGAAATGAAAATAATTCCTGCTGATTGGACACACTTTAGGCTCCATCTACATGTAAAACGTTAGTTGTAGCCTATGTAGAATCCCAGAGAAATGCACAAAATGGTTATATGGCGCCTGACTGTGACAGCTGAACAGTGATTGGTACTGTCACGATCAGACTGACGCGTTGGTGTCAAACCCTATCCTTGATTCAGCCACTAGAACCGTTCCTGGCCCATTCAGCTCTGGGCACTTTAGAGTACAGAACATCCTGTGGGCTGGTACAGGAACACCCCACAGGGTTGATTGGCCAAGGGCTAAAGTCCCGCCCACATCCATATTTCAATAAATTGAGGACCCTGAGATATGGACGGGGTGATTCGTTTGGATCCGGTTACATATGACTGGCGAATCGTGGACTTTCGTTGACTTGCTCCAGTCACAGGATAAATCTTGGTAAAAGTTTTATTTCTGGTTTTATTCCCTTTTTATTTCATAGTGAATAGACAATTGTGTGTCTTGTTGTCTTTCTTGTAATTCCTTTTTTCTTTGTACATATTTTATGCTTCGCCCACTTTTGGGATATTAAATCATAACATTAATAAGTGACTTCTCATATCTCCGGAGAGAATGTTGTATTGTAGTGTCTGTGTGCTTGGTCTAAGTTCATTGCCAATCTGTATGCCATTGCACTGAGTGTTGGCAGATTGCATGCAGATTGTAAAGTAGCAGATCTGCCAGACGGAGATCTGTATATGTGTGTGGTTGCCCAGCAGACCAGTCTGTGGACAAACTGTTGGGTGGTAGCAAGCTACCATTTGTTTTGTGCCTGATGTGGGGGGGGGGGGTGTGGACAGTGCAAGAGTGATTAACACCGGGGTTCTAGCTTGTAGGATAGCTGGAGAAATCCTAGAGGGGTGTGCCAATTGCTAGACTGCTCCCCAACCCTTAGAGTGCACCAGATTGTATGTAAGATTCCTATCTGCCTGTGTGTGGTCAGCCAGATGGATTGAAGTGGGGTCTCCCTCTAGTGGTGGCTAGAGGTAGTGCAAGCTGTGAAAGGTATCACGTCCAGTCCTATATGCTCAAAGTAAGTCCCCCTCATTCCCTCTTTACCCCCAGTCAGGGACCACCCTTCAGTTAGCTATTCGCTGTGGGCATGCATTATCTGTGACAGGTGGGTGGGTATTTTATCGTAAGGAGAGAATTAGGTTACCACAAAATGACAAAAAACATATTAATTTGGTCAAGCTGCATGACCAAAATAGAGATTTTAGTTACCCTCCAATTCTCAGGTAAATCAAAAGATGGCTGCCGATTGATGGGTGGAGTTGAGCTCTCAGAAAATGGCATCTGGACAGGCTAGAGTTGTGTGCCAGATATGCAGTAAGATGGATGGTCAGATGGAAGTTGTGTCCCAATGGAATGTTGTGATCAGATGTATGGGGTCTTAGCTTGTGAAAGTGATCTGTGTCAGTGAATGTCCTCCCCGATCATTGAATGTCCTCCCACTGTCATTGAATGTCCTGCCCCTGGCATTGAATGTTCTCCTGTCTACATAACTTTCCCTTTTATCTATTGGCATACAATACATTCATCAAATTTGAATATACCGGCCTAAGAGGTAGCCTGGTAGGTGTTACCTTCTCTAGATTGGTGACTTTGTCTCAGATTCCACCCATTGTTTGTTTGTTTTAGTATTTGCACCAGTTTGCCACTCTAAGATAAGTCCTGACTATTTTGAGTTTCCTTGAAATTGAAGTAACTAATTTGTTATAAGAAAAGATTAATATTTCACTATAACAAATTGGACTTTGTGACAACTGGATAACTGTCTTGGCCATTGTGCCATTGTAAGGCTTCATAAATGAAACAAATCCATCAGAGAGAGATAGCAGCAACATTATGAGTGGCCAAATTAACAGTTTGGTACATTGAGGAAAGAAGAACGCACTGGTGAGCTCAGCAACATAAAAAGGCATGGATGTCCACGGGAGACAACAGTGGAGGATGATCGCAGGATCCTCTCTATGGTAAAGAAAAACCCATGGACAACATCCAGGCAAGTGAAGGACACTCTCAAGGAGTTGGGAGTATCATTGTCAAAGTGTACAATCAAGAGAAGACTTCACGAGAGCAAATACAGAGGGTTCACCACAAGGTGCAAACCATTCATAAGCCTGAAGAATAGAAAAACCAAATTAGACTTTGCCAAAAGACATCTAAAAAAGCCAGAGCAGTTCTGGAAAAGCATTCTTTTGACGGATGAAACTAAGATGAATCTACCAGAATGATGGTAAGAAGAATGTGTGGAGAAAGGTTGGAACAGCTCATGATCCAAAGCACACAACGTCATCTGTAAAACATGGTGGAGGCAGTGTGATGGCATGGGCATGCATGGCTTCCAGTGGCACTGGGTCATTGGTGGTTATTGATGATGTGACAGAAGACAGAAGCAGCCGGATGAATTCTGCAGTGTTTACAGATATACTGTCGGCCCAGATTCAGCCAAATGCAGCAAAGCTGATTGGACGGTGCTTCACAGTACAGATAGACAATGATCCAAAACACACGGCAAAAGCAACCCAGGAGCTTATGAAGGAAAAGAAGTGGAATATTCTGCAATGGCCGAGTCAGTCACCTGATCTCAACCCAATTGAGCATGCATTTCACTTGCTGCAAGCAAAACTAAAGGCAGAAAGACCCACAAACAAAGAACAACTGAAGACAGCTGCAGTTAGAGCCTGGCCAAGCATCAGAAAGGAGGACACCCAGTCTTTGGTCATGTCCATGGGTTCCAGACTTCAGGCAAAGCATCAGAAAGGAGGACACCCAGTCTTTGGTCATGTCCATGGGTTCCAGACTTCAGGCAAAGCATCAGAAAGGAGGAAACCCATTCTTTGGTAATGTCCATGGGTTCCAGACTTCAGGCAAAGCATCAGAAAGGAGGAAACCCAATCTTTGGTAATGTCCATGGGTTCCAGACTTCAGACAAAGCATCAGAAAGGAGGAAACCCAATCTTTGGTAATGTCCATGGGTTCCAGACTTCAAACAAAGCATCATAAAGGAGAAAACCCAGTCTTTGGTCATGTTCATGGGTTCCAGACTTCAGGCAAAGCATCGTAAAGGAGGAAATCCATTCTTTGGTAATGTCCATGGGTTCCAGACTTCAGGAAAAGCATCAGAAAGGAGGAAACCCAGTCTTTGGTAGTGTCCGTGGGTTCCAGACTTCAGGCAAAGCATCATAAAGGAGGAAACCCAGTCTTTGGTAGTGTCCGTGGGTTCCAGACTTCAGGCAAAGCATCAGAAAGGAGGAAACCCAGTCTTTGGTAATGTCCATGGGTTCCAGACTTTAGGCAAAGCATCGTAAAGGAGGAAATCCAGTCTTTGGTAGTGTCCGTGGGTTCCAGACTTCAGGCAAAGCATCATAAAGGAGGAAACCCAGTCTTTGGTAGTGTCCATGGGTTCCAGACTTCAGGCAAAGCATCAGAAAGGAGGAAACCCAGTCTTTGGTAATGTCCATGGGTTCCAGACTTTAGGCAAAGCATCGTAAAGGAGGAAATCCAGTCTTTGGTAATGTCCATGGGTTCCAGACGTCAGGCAATCATTGCCAGTAAAGGATTCTAAACAAAATATTTAAAATGAACATTTTATTTATGATTATATTAATTTTTCCAATTACTTTTGAGCCCCTGAAAATGGAGGGACTGAGTAGAAAAATGGTTGCAGTTCCTAAATTGTGTACTTGATATTTATGTTCAACCCCTTGAATTAAAGCTGAAAGTCTGCACTTCAAATTCATTTGGATTGTTTCGTTTGAATTTATTCTGGTGGCATACAGGGCCAAAAGTATGAAAATTGTGCCTGTGTCCAAATATATATGGACCAAACTGTATATCCATATCTCCTTATAAATCTACTAATTCACATTCTTCACTACTGATTGGTTAGAGATTTGGCATCACACGTACACTATTTCTACAATAAGATCACTTTCAACACACTAAATATAATGGGATTAAACATAACAGCCGGTGTTAACCCCTTCATGCCTAAGGGTAAGACAAATCTTAACACCTAAGCACAATTGTGCAACTTTACCCGTACTTATCATCACAACTACTTTGTACATGCAGGTGGATTATACCTTTTTTTTTTTTTTTTTTTTTTTTTTTTAACCACTTCCTGTCCGGACACTTTTACCCCCTTCCTGACCAGGGCAATTTTCAGCTTTCAGCGCTATCACACTTTGAATGACAATTGCGCGGTCATGCCACACTGTACCCAAATGAATTTTTTGCCATTTTTTTGAGACAGATAAAGCTTTATTTTGGTGGTATTTATTCACCGCTGGGATATTTATTTTTTTTGCTATGTAAATGAAAAAGTCCAAAAATTTTGAAAAAAAGTGTTTTTTTATAAAATTTTGCAAATAAATAATATTTCATCATAAATCTTTGCCAAAATTTATTCCGTTATCTTTTTAGTAAAAACAAAAAATCCAAATTAGTTTATAACCAAAAATTATAATTTTTAAACATTTTTTTTTACATTTTTATTTTATTTTTTTATATTATTATTTTTTATTTTATTTTATTTTTTTTTTTACATACTCTCACCCTAGCAGTACAGTGTCACCATGGTGGCACTGTACTACTTGTGGGGGGTGATGAAGATTTTTTTATATAGGATGTAAAAGCAATTTCTCTTTCTCTCTGTCTGCATTCTTGCACTCATTGAGAAGTACTGAGTGAGCTGTGATTGGTCACAGCTTGTCACATGGTACAAGGCTGTTGTGAATAGGCTTGTACCATGTGACCTCTGTGATCATTCACAGATTTCACACGCAGTAAGCAATGATGTCACAAGTGACATCTTGCTTACTACTTTGCATGTGATCACTGATTGGCCAATCAGTGCTCACATGATCGGGACCTCGTACAGAGCTCCCGTCCGACGATCGGTGTTTCACTGTGTCCGGAGGACACAGCGGGCACCGGATCGCGGTGCTGCGCGCTCCCAGGGAGCGCGCACAAGCAGGGTGCGGGGAGGCCGTTTATAAACGGCCACCCGACCCTGCACTGCCACCGTCCGGCCGTTTATATGCAACGGCCGGTCGGGAAGTGGTTAAGGACAAATTGGGCTTTCATTTGGTGGTAAATGGGAACGGATATCTCCTGATTTTTCTTTTTATTATCAAAGGAAAACTGGGCCAAAATAGTAAAAAAATTATATATTTTTTTAAATTTAGCTGTGTGTTACTTGTTACTACCATAACCTACCACCAAAAAACAACCCAAAATAAATCTCCCAGCTCTTGACGATCGCAGCGATACCATATATGTGTATGTTTTTTGTTGTTTGTACCGGCAGTACAGCCCAGAAACAATAGTGTGCATTTTGTTTTTTTTACCTAAAACACACTGACGCTGATACCAATTTAAAAAAAAATCCTGACCCTGACCCAAACACTAACCCTGGCACTGAACTAGATCAAACCTTGATCTAGGTATTTTTTTTTTATTTTTTATTTTCTTTTTTTTAACATTTATTTATTTATCTCTTTTTTTTAACAAACAGGTTTTTTTTCCCTCTATGCAAGGAGTTAAAGAGATACAATGTATCTCTCTCCTCCATTCATAGAGAAGAAAAAAACAAACAAGGGGGGTGGGCTATACATCGATTGATTAATATGATTGCCAATCAGTGGCTTTCACAGTGATGGGACCCGATCCTTAGAATGGGACCCGGGGCTCTCAGTGACACCCCGGTCTTTGTGCTGGGAGCGTGCCATGCTGCACACTCCCAGCACAAAGACAGGTATGCAAATATGTGGCCCCACTGAAAAAAGCCCAGTCCTATGAGGCCGCATATTTGTGTGATGTCAGTGGGAAGGGGTTAATATTCAGTATTCCTTTCTTACAATGGGATCTTGTGTCCGGATAAAATCTTTTATAGATACCTTGCGACTTTGTGTTATAATTTTACAATCCTATATTTCTGAATATATCTGATATTTATAATTGGTTTTGTCCAGAAAAAGAATTATGTGGATAGTTTTAAACATATATATGGTTCAAAGGTTTAACCCCTTTCCATCCAGAGGATTTCCCTCCCCCTCCCCCCTCTTTCCCGATCAGGCCATTTTTTGCGTTACGGCACTGTGGTACTTTAACTGACAATTGCACGGTCATGCAATGCTAAACTCAAATGAAATTTACATCCTTTTGTTCCCACAAATTGAGCTTTCTTTCGGTGGTATTTGATCGCCTGTGCCTTTTTATTTTTTGCACTATAAAAAAAAAAAATATTTTGGACTTTTTGCTATTAAACTTGTCCAGTAAAACAATTTTAAAAATCAAATTTTGTCATAAATTTAGGCCGAAATGTATTCTGCTCCATGTTTTTACTGGAAAAAAAAATCCCAATACGTGTAAATTAATTAGTTTACGAGAAAGTTATAGTGTTTACAAATGGCATAGATACTGGGATTTGTTTTTCTCTACTAGTAATGGTGACGATCAGCGACTTATAACGGGACTGTGGCGGACATTCTGACACTGGGGGGGAACTAACTTGGTGTCGCTGACATCCCCAGTGACACCAATACAGTGATCAGTGCTAAAAAAAAAAAAGCACTGACACTGTATTAATGGCACTGGGCAGGAATGAGTTAACATGTGGGGCGATCAAAGGGTTAACGGTGTGCTGTTTTACTAGGGGGCTGTGTGTGTGCTTCACTGTAAGCACACTGATTTGCATGCAGCCATGCAAAGCAGTGTGCACGAGATGACAGGGAGGAGAACTGTTTTGGTACTGGACAGGAAGGGGCTAACATGGGAGGTGATCAAAGGGTTAACTATATGTAGGGAGTGTTTTACTAGGGTGTGCTTCACTGTAAACACACTGATTGGGCAACAATCCCGAGCAGTGTGCTCCATCTGACAGGGAGGAAGATTGTTTGTAAACAAAACAGTCTTCCTACCTGTCAGAGATGCTCGGTAATTACCGGGCGCCGGTGGGAAATTACTGGCTAAGGCCCGTTGATTGACAGCCGTGGATGGCGGCACAGGTAGGGCGCTCGTGTGCCCCCTACCCGGAAATGGAAAGTAACATATATATATATATATATACGTGATTTTGCGCATTTTTAGCAGTATTTCTTTATCCTTTATCCAGTATTTATTTATTATCCTTCTGTGCTAGCATGCAGAAGCGAATGCATACGTACAGTAAATCGTGCACACATATGCAAACAGTATTCGCAGAACCATTTCCCCAGCATTCAGATCCTTCTCCTCCTCTCTCTCCAGTAGCCCCAGCATTCAGATCCTTCTCCTCTCTCTCTCCAGTAGCCCCAGCATTCAGATCCTTCTCCTCCTCTCTCTCTCTCCAGTAGCCCCAGTATTCAGATCCTTCTCCTCCTCTCTCTCTCTCCAGTAGCCCCAGTATTCAGATCCTTCTCCTCCTCTCTCTCTCTCTCTCCAGTAGCCCCAGTATTCAGATCCTTCTCCTCTCTCTCTCTCTCTCTCCAGTAGCCCCAGTATTCAGATCCTCCTCCTCCTCCTCTCTCTCTCTCTCCAGTAGCCCCAGCATTCAGATCCTTCTTTTCCTCTCTCTCTCCAGTAGCCCCAGCATTCAGATCCTTCTCCTCCTCTCTCTCTCTCCAGTAGCCCCAGCATTCAGATCCTTCTCCTCCTCTCTCTCTCTCCAGTAGCCCCAGTATTCAGATCCTTCTCCTCCTCTCTCTCTCTCTCCAGTAGCCCCAGTATTCAGATCCTTCTCCTCCTCTCTCTCTCTCTCTCTCTCTCTCTCCAGTAGCCCCAGTATTCAGATCCTTCTCCTCCTCTCTCTCTCTCTCTCTCTCTCCAGTAGCCCCAGCATTCAGATCCTTCTTCTCCTCTCTCTCTCCAGTAGCCCCAGCATTCAGATCCTTCTCCTCTCTCTCTCTCTCTCTCTCCCGTAGCCCCAGAATTCAGATCCTTCTCCTCTCTCTTTCTCTCTCCAGTAGCCCCAGCATTCAGATCCTTCTCCTCTCTCTTTCTCTCTCCAGTAGCCTCAGCATTCAGATCCTTCTCCTCTCTCTCTCCAGTAGCCCCAGCATTCAGATCCTTCTCCTCCTCTCTCTCTCTCTCTCTCTCCCTCCACTAGCCCCAGCATTCAGATCCTTCTCCTCTCTCTCTCCAGTAGCCCCAGCATTCAGATCCTTCTCCTCTCTCTCTCCAGTAGCCCCAGCATTCAGATCCTTCTCCTCCTCTCTCTTTCTCTCTCTCTCTCTCCAGTAGCCCCAGCATTCAGATCCTTCTCCACTCTCTCTCCAGTAGCCCCAGCATTCAGATCCTTCTCCACTCTCTCTCCAGTAGCCCCAGCATTCAGATCCTTCTCTTCTCTCTCTCTCTCTCCACTAGCCCCAGCATTCAAATCCTTCTCCTCCTCTCTCTCTCTCTCTCTCTAGTAGCCCCAACATTCAGATCCTTCTCCTCCTCTCTCTCTCTGGTAGCCCCAGCATTCGGATCCTTCTCCTCTCTCTCTCTCCAGTAGCCCCAGCTCTTCCCTTACCTTCCGTTGTAAAGTTCAGTGTTCTGGCACCTGCGCATCTGTCCGGTCCCGCTCCTGTGCCTCCATGTTGAAGACCATATTGTAATGGCAACTTTGGGAATTCCAGGTAAAACTCCGGACACAAACTTGAGGAAAACAAGCTTTATTAACCAGCTGGTGACATAGCCAGACTAACATCTACAAAGTTAAGTGGCTTGAAAAAGCATCTTACAGGGTATACATATCAGCAATTATGTCACAATGTATATATTTCCTCTTTCACTTTCTGTACATATAAAAGACTTTCTAAGCAGTGCAGGATATGCCCTTGCTAGATAAATTATCTTCAGCTGAAAATAAGGGTGCCAGCTACAGACTGGAACACATTATTTCACAGGAAATAAGGGAGGGGGAAGTGAACTGATGACCTTGCTTTGCAGACAGATGCTGTTAGAAATGTTAAAACTTAAGGGGAACTCTACAATATTTGGGTGCTGCCACAATATATGTTGCCTGTAGATGCTAGGTGCTGATCCTTATCTCCCTTTGTCTGGTGCCTCCAGCATTCATGCAGCTGCCTCCTGGACATTTGCAGACCTTCTTCTTCCTGGTAGACTAAGGACAGTTTAGTGCATTGCTGCCTCCTACTGGTGTAGTAATGCCATCATATCCTTTATTAAGACTTTATTATTTTAAGTTAGCTTCATTCAAAACAATAAGTAAAATGGTTTAATCACCTTGCAATTAAGCAGTAAAGCACGCTTGTTATACTCACTGTAGAACCTAAGGGGTTAATCCTCTGCATTGTTTAAAAAGGCTGTTTGATCCTGTCTTCTCTGCCCCTCCTCTTGTTGAAATTACCCCGATACAGACTGAATCCATAGTCACATGCACATGCTCAATTTGGTGTGTATTGCTAGAGAGGGTTTTTTTTTTCTTGGGAGTGCATGTGATCAGCACAGGGCCAATCAGCACTGTCCAGACAGAGGGTCAGGGGTTCAGCATCCTCCTAGAGCAGAATGAAAACTCCCTTCTACAAGCTTTAACCAGTGCTCTGCTGAAGTCACAAGACTGTTCTAACTGCTGATGAGAAAAGGTATTTAGCAGTAGATGGGAAGTTCAAGAGGAAAGAAATAAGGCCCATTGTCAAAATTGGTGAAAGGCAAAATAAGCCCCATCGTTGGTGTCAGTGGGCTAAAATAAGCCCCATCGTTGGTGTCGTTGGAATAAAATAAACCCCATTGTAGGTGTCAGTGAGAACAAAGTGTATCCCCAGCCCAGCATTGGTGGTCAGTGGTGCTCACCTGATCCCACCCTCCCGCTGCCTCTCTGCTGATGTCAGAGTTCTACTTTCACTGTCAGAGAGGAGATCACGGCTCCCAACAGTCTGGTATCATTGTAGTGCCTGGTGATGGAACCCGGAGAGTGTTCCAGCCATCATCACCTCACTGCCACCCTGTACTGAGTCCTGGAACCTGAGGGATGAGGACATGATGGGACTGGAGACAAAATCCTGGGACTGTCCTGCTAAACTTTCTCAGGGCTGCATTTCCTCTGAGCTCCACAAGATGGTGATCTCTCAAATTCCAAGAAAGGAAGTCTCAATGGAAAGCAGACAGGAAGTGGTGTCAGGTACAGACAGGAAGTGATGTCAGGTACAGAGAAAGGGATGTCAGCTACAGACAGGAAGTGATGTCAGGTACAGACAGGAAGTGATGCCAGGTACAGACAGGAAGTGATGTCAGGTATAGGCAGGAAGTTCTGGGTGAGAGGTACGGCGGGAGAAAGTAGAGAGGAGACAATGGTGGAAGTGGCAGCAGAGGAGGTAATTATTTATTTCAGGTACTTATATAGAGCTGTCAATTTACGCAGAACATGCAACTCCAGGCAGGTGGTGCCGTGGTTGGGATTCGAACCGGTGACCCGAGTACTGCCAGGCAGAAGTGCTAACCACTTAGCCACTGTGGTAATAAGATGTTATTTCCTATTTACACCCAGTAACCCCCTGTCATGTCCGTCCTCTTCCTCCATAGTCACATCCGTCCTCTTCCCCCATAGTCACGTCCGTCCTCTTCCTCCACAGTCACGTCCGTCCTCTTCCTCCACAGTCACGTCCGTCCTCTTCCTCCACAGTCACGTCCGTCCTCTTCCTCCACAGTCACATCCGTCCTCTTCCTCCACAGTCCTGTCCGTCCTCTTCCTCCACAGTCACGTCCGTCCTCTTCCTCCACAGTCCTGTCCGTCCTCTTCCTCCACAGTCACGTCCGTCCTCTTCCTCCACAGTCCTGTCCATCCCCTTCCTCCACAGTCCTGTCCGTCCCCTTCCTCCACGGTCACGTCCGTCCCCTTCCTCCACGGTCACGTCCGTCCTCTTCCTCCATGGTCACGTCCGTCCTCTTCCTCCATGGTCACGTCCGTCCTCTTCCTCCATGGTCACGTCCGTCCTCTTCCTCCATGGTCACGTCCGTCCTCTTCCTCCATAGTCACGTCCGTCCTCTTCCTCCATAGTCACTGTGACATCTTTTATCTCCAGCAGATGATGATACACACATATATAGTGTGGGAACCCAGATTAACCCCTTCAGGGGCACAACATTCCCCCACTTCCGGGGCCGGAACATTCTCCTCATTGTGGAGATGGGTCACCTTCTCACCTTAGCAGTCTCTTGTAACGAGGGATGAGATTCGGGTTGTACTGAAATTTGACATCTGCTTTCAGGATTTGCATTTGAGTTGAATTTGTGGATGAATAATTTTAGTTGTCACCCATAATGCCCTGCACTGCCTTTTACCCTGGTCAGCAGACTCACAGCAGCCAATTGTGAGGGGAAAGTGCAACTGTAAGAGGAGGTGTGAGACTAGCAATAATGTTAGGAGTTGGAATACCCGGTAGTGCTGTAATTTTTTCCCTTCACCAGGTTGGCTGAAGCTTATAGAGAACTAAATTGTCCCCTACGAAGGGCTCCAGGCAGCCATCTTGGGAAGGACAGCGTCTCCTGATGGACACTGAAATCTTGTGAGATTTGGGCACCCATCTTAGATACAGAATTGGGTAAATAGCACCCTCTGGGTTTTTTACAGTAGGTGCACCCACAGTATGGGAATAGGGTAAGGGCAGAACCCTGCTTGTCAGGGAGAGAATAGGTGTAATGCCAGGGAAAGGAAAAGAACGAGGAGTGAGAGTGTAGGACTCTCTTGGCAGTACCTTCAGCAAGAGCTTCAGGAACTGCCTTTCACAATCTACACAACAGCTACTGGGGAGAATCAAAGAAATTTTGGTACCCTCTCACTAGGAAAGAGCTTCTCGTGTGCCCAGTAACCTGTAAGCCTTCCACCATATTGTTTTGCCTCAGGTGTCCCTTGTTGTCAGCCCTTGCCTCTAAGCCTGTACATGATTTATCTCTGACAGTGCTATTCCACGAATCAGTCATGTCCTTTTTTTGAACTTTACCATAAAACTTTGTTCAACCACCAATGTGGTGTTGTCTGCTCCCATTTCCCAGGGTTGTGGGTGGTGCCACTTCATAAGCCCCATCCATAACCCTGCTCCTCATTATTTGAGATCAGCCAATAACTGTAGAGGAGGTGGCTAACCCTGTAAGAGGGGGTCTGAGATCACCCATTAAAGGAGATGGATAACCCCACCTCCTCACTATAAAAGGTCTGAGATCACCCATTAAAGGAGGTGGATAACCCCACCTCCTCACTATAAGAGGTCTGAGATCACACATTAAAGGAGGTGGATAACACTGCCCCTCACTATAAGGGAGATAGGGGTGAGGAGAAAGATAACCCCATCCCTCACTATAAAATATGGTTTGAGACCAGCCATTAACTGGTGAGGAGTTTGATATGCTCATCCCTCACCATAGGATGGGACCAACCCTGATTAAAGCCAGCCAATGATGAGGGGAGGAGGTTTAAAACCCACATACCTGATGAATGGGTTCTGTGTGGCTCAGAAACATTGCACTTTGTCTTTTGTGATGCGATCACTTCTTCGATAAAGCTTTTGTACAAGACTTGATGATCCATGGTGCGCTTACAAATATGTACTCTGAAGTTGATAACCCCACCCCATTACTGTAGGAGGGGTCTCAGATCAGCTAATAATAAAGAATGGGGGGGGTGATAACCCAACCCCTAAATATGAGAGGGTATGAGATCAGCCATTGTGGGAGGAGGTGAATATCTCAACCCCTTTACAGTGGACAGCAGGTCACAATTAACAACAGCCATCTGGTGTCCGTAGCGTCTTCATTGATGACTACTCTTGTGGCAGCAGCTTGGGCACTGCTTGCATTTGACACAATATAGATCTCCACCACAAAGAATGGCATGAGCAGAGTATCATTATGGTCCCTGGCACAGCAGGTACTCTTTAATGCTCCCTTGTAAGCACACCACCAGTAGTATTTTGATTAAAGCGCCCAGCCTTCCAGTCAACCCAGTATGGACAAGGGGTATCATACTACCCTTCAGAGTTCAGCTATGCCCAGGCATGAAGATGGTTCACCCAGATTTCACACTCGTACCACCTCTTAGATCCAAGTTGGCAGCACATACCCTCTGGGTATAGCAAGACACCCTCTGTATAGCTCCACACTCCATGGACTCTTCCTGCAAGGGACACTAAGCAGGAGTGTGGCCCCTGGTATGACACCATCAGCACAGCATATTTTCACCTGTCACGAGCATGTAAACACTCTTGTTCTTTGACAGCTGGTGGTATCATTCCAATATCCCGGCTTTGGTTGTGATACATTCTTTCTGTCGGTCCACCTGCAAGGTGATTGATGTGGTTAGTCTCTAGGTGCAGACCAACCTTGATTAAAGCCAGCCAAGCCTGCAGTCGCATGCTTGTGATATTGCACGAGTAACACATGCTCCAAGCTCTCTCTGCCCTGTTCCTGCTCTGCTGTTTGGATTCCCTCATTGATAACCTCAGATCGGATATCAACTACCTTCTGAATTCTGCCTGCCTTTTGACTACGGATTAACCCTGACTATTCTGAACCTTGCCTGCCTTGTACCTGGATTGTCACTGAACCACTCTGCATGTGTGCCAAACGCAAGGCACTCTAGCATTGTGTATAACTCCTGGGGGCAACCGAGTTCCGGTAAGCAAGCCTGCCTTATGGGAAAGGGGGCTCTTATATAAGTGAAGAACACAGAAGCTAGCTATAGTGTCTGACCACCTGCATTAAGGGTAAGTGTAACAACACCCCTTCATGCTGGTGCCACATTCTGGGATGTTGGGGACCTCAGTATTTAACATGCCCCGGGACATCTTTCACCATGTTGTACGGCTCCACCATCTCCATCAGTTGGTCCACCTTCTGGGGTTCCCAGTAACTGGCCCAACGGTGCTGCTCATTAAGTAGCAATCATAAGGCGTTGTCCATTAAATCTGTTCCATCATCTGTAGTCCGATTAACTTCTCTTGCTGCAACCACTTCATAGCCAGTAGTAACAGGTTGTGCATTCAGGACCGTGGTGACTGTCCAGCATGCTATCTCCAGCAATGTATCCAGTGTGCCCAAATAGCCACAGTCTCCCCAAGATGGACTATCTCCCTCTTGAGTTTTGCATAGTCTTTGGTGTCAGCTGCCAATAGTTCATAGTATGCCCTGGTAGAAATAGGCCGATGAGGCTCGCCCACTGGTCCTGAGGCCCTTCTTCTTTCTTGTCTATGCATTCAAATGTGGTCAACAAGGCCTCCGTGTCATCATGAGTACTACGTTTCTTTAGAAAATGGCTAGCACTTGCCATCACTGGGTTGCTAAGGGTGAAAAACACCTTCAACCCTTCTACTAAAGTGGCCACCTGGGTCTTGCTGAGACTCCAGTTGCACCATCTGAGACTGCTGAGCCTGTATCAACAAAGTCAAGGTCTCCTCATGGGGCCTATTGCGCAAAGGCCTGTTCCTGATGGGCCTGGACTTCCTCATGCCAGCGGAGGCATATAGTTGCACCCGAATAGCCTCCTGCTGGACCACCATGGCCTGAACCCCATCTCTTATGACCTCCTCCATACTTTCTTCAGAGGTTTGCAGTGCCTGAGCCACTCTGACCCAAGAAATACAAAGCAGGATCTTTAAATGTCAGTATTTTGCTTTAATCAGCTTTCCCAGCTAGATTGGCCACATCCAAGCACAAAATGTAAAATTACGGGGCTCCGGATCAACTGACTGCCAACCAACTCTATAAGAAGCAATCTGTGTTTTATTGTTCAAAACAGTCAAACAAAAACGGCTTTCTTCAGCATACCGTAACAAAAACACTCCATAACTCTGGTATACAGAAAATCACACAATGGCTCACCACCAGCACACTAGTCCCACAAGAGGATTTGAGGTTGCTGCCTGCTTTGGGGTCCAGGAAAATGCCACAGGAGCCCAGGCAGTGTCTCAGTAGCCCGATAGAACACAGCCCTCTCACAAATGTGTCCTCTTCCACTCAACACCTCAGACACCTGCTGACTGCTTCCTGCCCTTTTCAGTTCTCTTGCAGGTGTGTCAACCCTTTCAGGATACCAGTACATCTAGTTAGGTAGTCAGAGTTGGAGGCTCTTTCTCACCAAAAGGCTCTCTGAGCCTTCGAATTTTGAATCCCATTTGAGGAGTTAACTGCAAGTCAGTTTTCCTGTTTTGCTGATTCACCCTGGAACCCCCTATATGGGTGAGAATCCCTGAGTACTCCCAAACTGTGCTCCCCTTTTTAAAGGTACCACAGCCCAAACAGCAGTGATATACAGTTGTGTTCAAAATAATAGCAGTCAGACATCACTAACCGGATCAATCACTGTTTTTGGTAGAAATGATATTTCTACATGGCAAATAATTTCCTAGCAGGTGTAGTAGAGTAATAGAAATCCAACAGACCCAACAGTCATGACATGCATGCTGCTGATTCTGTGTCATTGAATCACTCATTGAAAGGGGCGTGTTCAAAATAATAGCAGTGTGGAGTTCTATTAGTGAGGTCATTCATTCTTTGAAATACAGGTGGCAATTATTGCCTTTATTTAAGGAAGGAAGGCAGCAAATGTTGTACATGCTGGTTACAGTGCATTTCTCTCTGAAATTCTGAGGAAAATGGGTCGTTCCAGACATTGTTCAGAAGAACAGCATACCTTGATTAAAAAGTTGATTGGAGAGGGGAAAACATATAAAGAAGTGCAGAAAATGATCGGCTGCTCAGCTAAAATGATCGCAAATGCTTTAAAATGGCAACCAAAACCTGAAAGATGTGGAAGAAAGCGAAAAACTACCATTGGAATGGATAGAAGAATAGCCAAAATGGCGCGGACTCAGCCAACAATCAGCTCCAGGAAGATGAAAGAAGGTGTGACGTTCCCTGTGAGGACTGTTACAATTAGAAGACGCCTATGTGAAGCCAAGCTATCTGCAAGAAGTCCCCGCAAAGTCCCACTGTTGGAAAAAAGACGTGTGCTGAAGAGGTTACAATTTGCCAAAGAGCACATTGACCGGCCTAAAGAGAAATGACGCAACATTTTGTGGACCGATGGAAGTAAGATTGTTCTTTTTGGGTCTAGTGGGCGGAGACAGTTTGTCAGACGACCCCCAAACACTGAATTCAAGCCACAGTACACTGTGAAGACAGTGAAGCATGGTGGTGCAAGCATCATGATATGGGGATGTTTCTCATACTACGGTGTTGGGCCTATTTATCGCATACCAGGGATCATGGATCAGTTTGAATACATCAGAATACTTGAAGAGGTCATGCTGCCTTATGCTGAAGAGGAAATGCCCTTGAAATGGGTGTTCCAACAAGACAACGATCCCAAAAACACGTGTAAACGTGCAACATCTTGGTTCCAGACCAACAAGATGGACGTTGTGGAGTGGCCAGCCCAATCCCCGGATCTTAATCCAATAGAAAACTTGTGGGGTGACATCAAAAATGCAGTTTCTGAGGCAAAACCAAGAAATAGAGAAGAACTGTGGAATGTAGTCCAATCATCCTGGGCTGGAATACCTGATCACAGGGGCCAGAAGTTGGGTGACTCCATGCAACACAGATGTACAGCAGTTCTCAGAAACAGTGCGACTACAACCAAATATTCATGAAGTCATTCAAAGGAAAGCAAAATCTTCAAACATTTCTCAGTTTATATAGTGAATGTTTGAGTTTGTAAAGAAGAATACAAACACTGCGATTTTTTTGAACCGTCTAATATTCACTTTTCTTCAATTTTTTTAGAGGAACAACACAAGTTTGATGTATTTTTCTTCATGTTTTGATTTGGAATAGAATGTGTCGTGTTCCCAATGCATTTGTGTGGATGGAAATAAAAGCTATTAGAAGGATTTTCAGCTTTATTCACTTTTTTCAACACACTGCTATTATTTTGAACACAACTGTATATACAGTATAAGTATATATGTGTGTATATATGTATATATATATATATATATATATATATATATATATATATATATATATATATATGCACTTGTTGACTACTAAATGACAAAAAATAAAACACAGGAACACTTGTATGATAGTCTCTGTTTCTGGTCTGGATGAACTACAAGAGCAGCAGCTCCTACGTGGATGGCCATATGGTCCAATTCTGTTCCTACTTCCTAGAAATTACCCTTTATAAAGAAATCACACTCCTCCAAATGAGGTTTCTTACCAAGCTAGCGGGTACAAGATGTACCTTTCTATACTACCGTATTTTCCGGCGTATAAGACGACTTTTTGACCCTTGAAAATCTTCTCAAAAGTTGGGGGTCGTCTTATACGCCGGTATACGGCATGCTGACACTTTTTAGGGGGGCGGTGCGGTGCCGCCGCCGCCCCCCCCCCCTTCCGACAGAAGTGAAACTAAGTACAGGGGTGGGCAGGGGTTTCTGTTTCTTACCTGGCTCCGGTCCCACGACGATCCGGTCCAGGAAGCGCAGCTGCTCCTTCCTTCAGTTCGGCCACTGGATATTCGTGCGGCTGCTCGGCTCCGCCTCCGCCCCGGTGATTGGCCGCCAGAACTGTATCTCAGGAAAGGCACACAGGCGGCCAATCACCGGGGAGGAGGCGGAGCCGAGCGGCCCCGCAAAAATCAAGTGAAGGTAAGTGTGCCATGCACAGGTGCTGCTGCAACCGTATATGCTTGCTGCAGCAGCACCATACTGAACAGGGGTCAGCAAGTGTCAGTGGGAGGAATAGTGCCCCATCATTGGTGTCACTGATACCAATGATGGGGCATTATTCCACCCACTGACACCAACGATGGGTCACTATTCCCCCCCCCCCACTGACACCAATGATGGGGCACTATTCCACCCCCCACTGACACCACTGATGGGACACTATTCCTCCCACTGACACCAATGATGGGGCACGATTCCTCACACTGACACCAATGATGGGGCACTATTCCTCCCACTGACACCAATGATGGGGTGCTATTCCTCCCACTGACACCAATGATGGGGTGCTATTCCTCCCACTGACACCAATGATGGGGTGCTATTCCTCCCACTGACACCAATGATGGGGTGCTATTCCTCCCACTGACACCAATGATGGGACGCTATTCCTCCCACTGACACCAATGATGGGGTGCTATTCCTCCCACTGACACCAATGATGGGGTGCTATTCCTGCCACTGACACCAATGACTGGGCACTATTCCTCCCACTGATACTAATAATGGGGCACGATTCTTCCCACTGGTGTGCATTGGAAGAGGGGTAGTCTTATACGGCGAGTATAGCCCAAACTGTCGTGGTGGTTTATGTAAGGATATATATTATTTATAAAGGGCGTGTCCCTTTCCCTTAGATGAAATATTACGGTGCCTCCAGCCGTTAAAATACGGCAAATATTTAGTAAACCAATAATTTGGACACCTTGATAATTTGATCACCACTTATTATTATACCTTGAATTCTTTTAGCCAATATGATTTCGTACCATACACACAAAATTTGCCTTATAATAGATAAATATAAAAATTTATTTATGTACAAAAATTATATATACATTAACACAAAACACAAAAGACTGGTGATAAATGAATATTGGTACACACGATCAAAAATATATCCTACCAATGTAAGACACACTAATAAGGTCTCTAACTAATTTCATCAATCACAAATTTTCAATGATATGATTATTTATTAAATTTATTAATAATTAATAATTTCGAATATCTCAAAGGTTATATTCTCGCACGCCGTGGCCATAGGATTGCAAGAAGTAAGCCCTTGATATGTGATACTCTGGTTATTAATATTCAATAAATTATGAAATATGGAAAAATTTATAATATGGCAATAAACAATTTTTAACAGTAACACAGTATCTGACTACAGATATCTAACTACCCAATATTGTTGTAATACACTAAGGTAATTTTATGATTCTACACAACAGAGAAAGTAATTAATACAAAATCAAATAAACATCTCACCACACCCGGACGTCAGACTAGGCAACTCTCCCGTGGATTTAGCTGGCAGTGGAACGCCTTTAGACTGATATATAGGCAAGTGATAGATTCAATAGGGGAGAATGTAGGAAGTTATAAGTTTAGAGGTTTAAAGTTTTAAGAAGTTGAAAAGATGGAAGAGTAGTTATTTCAGCAGAGATCTTCTTCAGATGTCAGGTCTTTCCATGAGGTCTTTATGAGGGTTTTTTTTTCTTAAAGCACATGGGCTTTTATATCCACTAGTCCATTGTTCTAAGATACCTTCCCACCAGGCTTCCTGATTGGCTAGTTGAGAAATGTGTGTACATAAGCTATTTCTCACCTGCCCACCAGGTGGCGGTCATGTATCACAGAACAATGTGAGCATTTGCGATGACTCATACCTTGGGTGGAATCTTCAGGTAATTTCAGGAATAAAATATACGGCACTTTCCAGATATAGCAGTGATACCTATATTATTCTAAATAGGGACCATGGAATATAGGTGTATATTCGGTTATTCCTCCTTGAAGTACCATCCTGTTTGTTTCCTGATAAGACATGTAACTAATGCTAGTTTATAATACATCTTACTTCCCATCATCTCAATACTCAAGTTAGTGATATATAGTTCCCATTGCTGAGTATTTAGTGGTGTTTAAAGTCTATGACATCTTATTTATAATCTGTTTTTGTAATACATTTTTGTAATGATATACAGTGAACTTTTAGACTTAAATGTCCTGAATTTCACCCCTTTGTTTCAGAATCAACATTTTTCTCTGTGTAGGGAAAAAACTCTCTATTTGCATGGCCCTTGTATTGGGCTCATGGTAAACAATTGTTAATGCTTTCACCCTTGGTGAACAATAGTATATGGTAATAGTTTCAGAGGTCTGTTGGTTCATCACACTCTACAAGGTTTGGGTAAGCTCTCAGACAATCAGTTTGGTTCCTCTATTGTCCTGTCCAGACCTTGTATATGTTTACCTGCTTATTGAAGTCTGAATAATGGTGTTTGATCACCTGTAGAACTTTAAAATAGTATTGTCTCTAGGAGGAAAGAAAAACAATCCCTTCACCCATTCTCTCCAGTTCTTTAACTAGAATTCTTGGTGGTTCAACCAAGACAAAATTAACTCTTAACATCCGGTTATGCTGATCTGTTTGCCATATAATATTATGTCTTGATAAAAGTCATATTCTTGACATGATTCAAAAGCCCACAACAAAACACTACATTTTAACAGGAAAAGTAGGGGGGTCGTCTTATACGCCCAGTCGTCTTATATGCCGGAAAATACGGTAGTTAACTGCTTTTTAGAAATAAAAACACTAGAGGAAAGCAGCTCACTACAGATGTGCCAATTTTCACAGAGCAGTCTGCAAATGAATGCCTTAAATATGCATCCTAATATTGTGCAATCAATACAGTCCAGAAAATTTTCCATCTACAGAAAACGTACAAAGATCACATGACCACATCAATGAGGATGGAGGAGAACTGGCATCACATGACTGAGAGGATACTAGACCTCACCCTGGAGATCATCTACCTGCTGACCGGAGAGGTGAGGAGGATTCTGGGAGGTCACATGACATCACTCTTATCTCTATTAATAAAACACAGACCTGACCGGAGAGGTGAGGAGGATTCTGGGAATGTGACATATTACGTTTTTTCTTGAACACAGAGTTTTCCTCTTCTGAAGTCAGGTGATCATATGACCATCACAGTGCCTTCACCTCACTCCCTGACACCTGAGGTAAGCAGAAAAAAGAAGATTCTAGAAGTCACCAAGAAGATGATGGAGCTGCTGACAGGAGAGGTGAGCGGTGCCGGGAATTCTGGGACATTCTCCAGTAACAGACAAGGGATGTGTCTGGATGGTGACTGTATCATTGTGTGTGTCAGGTTCCTATAAGGTGTCAGGGTGTCACTGTCTATTTCTCCATGGAGGAGTGGGAGTATTTAGAAGGACACAAGGATCTCTACAAGGACGTCATGATGGACAATCAGCCGCCCCTCACATCACCGGGTAAGAGGAGACTTTATTGTAAAGGAGAGAGCAGTACGGAGGATCCACCTAGATCCCCCATCATCTGATAAACACATAGAAACAATGGATTCAGTCAGTGTGTGTGTTTCCTACAGATGGATCCAGTCATGGGAACCCACCAGAGAGATGTCCCCGTCCTCTGTATTCCCGGGATTCCACACAGGAAGGTCACACCATCCCTCACCATGATCAGGTAGATGATTGATAATTATTCGTAATTCTAATTAATACACAAGTATGTTTCTTACAATGAATATGGTCCTCCTGGACCTCTCTGCGGCCTTCAACACAGTCGACCACCCCCTCCTCCTTAATAAACTACTCTCCCTTGGCATCAGAGACACCGCTCTCTCCTGGTTCTCCTCTTACCTATCCCGACGCTCCTTTAGCGTTTTCTACAACGGTGCCACCTCCCCTGCCCTCCCCCTCTCTGTTGGGGTCCCCCAGGGCTCTGTCCTTGGACCCCTTCTCTTCTCCATCTACACATCCTCCCTTGGCAAACTCATACACTCCCACGGCTTCAACTATCACCTCTACGCTGATGACACTCAAATTTACCTCTCCACCCCCCACCTCACCCCCACATTCTCCGCCCGCATCACTCACCTCCTAAACGACATATCTGACTGGATGTCACTCCATTTCCTCAAGCTTAACCTCTCCAAAACCGAGCTTCTCGTCTTCCCCCTTCCCGCGCCCCCCCCCCCCCCCCATCCTATCCATCACTACCAACAACACCACCATCAATCCCGCCCCGCAAGCCAAAGTCCTTGGCGTCATTCTGGACTCAAACCTCTCCTTCCAACCTCATGTCAAATCACTTACAAACACATGCAGGCTCCACTTTCGCAATATCGCCAAGATACACTCCTTCCTTACCCCAGACACCACTAAACTACTCGTACACTCCCTGATTATCTCACGCCTTGACTACTGCAACTCCCTCCTCACCGGCCTACCCCAGTGCAGGATCTCCCTGCTTCAGTCTATCCTGAACTCAGCGGCTAGACTCATCCACCTCACCAACCGCTCCACCTCTGCCACCCCCCTCTATCATTCCCTCCACTGGCTCCCTATTGCCCAACGCATCAAATTCAAACTACTCACTCTGATCTACAAAGCCATTCACAACACTGCCCCTAACTACCTCACCGACCTGATTCCCAGGTATCACCCCACCCGTACCCTTCGCTCTTCTCAGGACCTCCTTCTATCTTGCCCCCTGGTCTCCTCCTCCCACGCACGTCTACAAGACTTTTCCAGGTCCTCCTCCATCCTCTGGAACTCACTACCCCAATCCATCAGACTGTCACCTTCCCTCCTTACCTTCAGGCGCTCCCTGAAAACCCACCTCTTCAGGGAAGCCTACCCCACCTTCACCTAACTGCCGTTCTCCTTCATTCCTCCTACCACTCCATTCCCCACAGCCACTTCCTCCTGTACCACTACCCCCTCCCTCCTAGATTGTAAGCTCGAAAGAGTAGGGCCCTCTAACCCCTCGTGTGCTGTTTGTAGTTGCTGTACTGTTTCATGTATTGTCCCCCCCTCTATTGTACAGAGCTGAGCAAACCCTTTGGCGCTATATAAACTCGATGTAATGTAATAATCAATATCCTATTATATTTTCAGAGTGGAAATTTCGGGGATATTAATAATGTTGTTAAGGAAGAATTTAAAGAGTTGGATGAGGAGTATGGAGTGATGGAGGAGTTCTCAGAAGGACACAAGGATATGATGGAGCCACTTAACACCAGAAACCCACCAGAGAGATGTTCCCGTCCTCTGTATTCCCGGGATTCCACACAGGAAGGTCACACCATCCCTCACCATCATCAGGTCGGTGGAGTTGAGGGTCTGGAACATAAAATGATTGAACACTCTGACATGTGGAGACGATGTGTGGACTCTACAAGATGATATTTTCTATGTGGTCACAAATCCTTCTAGTTTACAGATGTTATTTCTGCCATTCTGTTGGTTTAGGGTGAAGATCTGATGAAGATGAAAGTTGAGGGTGAAGTAGAAGAGACGTATGTGAGGGATGATCAGCAATATACGGAGGAGGCTGGAATGACGAGGACATTCAAAGAGGAGGACACTCCTACAGAGATCAGCACAGGTGAGCCACAATATATTCTTCTGTTATCTCTGCACTGTTACTGCACACTGATTGGTCCAGAGTAGGGCGGGAGATGAGTGATGTCAGCCAATAAGAGGTTGATTATAGTCATTGATACCCGTCCTGCGCATTTTTTCTTCTTTTCTCTCAGATAAACCCCCTTCTCTGTGCTGCAGACACAATTTATGGACTCAGACATGATTTACGTAGATTCTGGGGTCAGCTTGCAGTATTAGGCACAGTAGCACAGTTATAATAACACAGAATGTGCCTTTCGGAGGTTGGTGACTCTTCTTTTTAGCAGACTTATACCTAAATGTTAGCAAAAAATTCTGTTAAAGAAGGATTCCAGGTATGGTATATTTTAGTAGCATAGTTAGATTGGACCCAGGTGGAGTAATGTAACGATGTATTATATACCATTCTTAGAATTCTTTAACAGTCTTGCTGTGATGAAAAGTAATAAGGTCATTATTGCTCAGCCCTTAGGGTTTGGTATGGATTTTAAGGGGGAGCCCAAAAACAAACTTCTACTAAACTATTGGGTTTCCAAGGAGGAACCCTTTGCAAAAATACAGGGAAAAAACATGGGGTCTCGAAGAAATCCGTATCAGACCCTTATCCAAGTATGCAGCCTGGCTAGCCTGGAAAGGGGGCTGAGCATGCATACCCTTCCTGTACCATACAAGGCTACATGCCCTCAACATGAGTGGTGTTCCTTGTCGGGGGGAGCACTCTTGCAAAGCACCTTGTCCCCATGTAGATAAGAACATGGCCCTCTTTCCCACAACTTTGGCCCGTTGGATGTTGGGGACTGTAGGTGGGGGCTTGTTGGAATCTGGAAGCCCCTTTTAAAAATTAAGGTAGTTCCTAGAAACTGCCCCACCCCCAGTGAGTACCCCTTATGTTAAGTAAATAAATATGCCGACCGATGTCCCATGATGCAAAAACTGTCATCAGTCATGTCGTCCAGTGATACATATCCACATCACTCACAATGATGTGGATTTCTGGGGTATCCTTACTTTAAAGGTGTATTCCAGATTCTGATAAGCTCCTCACTCACAGACCTCAGCAACTGCCAGGCCAAGGTTGTGGGGAACATTGGGACAAGGCGCCTTGCCAGGGTACCCCCTATGTTGAGGGCATGTGGTCTGGTATGGTTCAACAGGGGGCCCAACTTTCCTGGCCTTCCAGGCTGCATGCTTAGGTAAGGGTCTGTTATAGATTTTAGGGGGACCTCACTTTTTTTTTTCATGGTATTCCATCCTAAAATCCATACCAAACCTTAAGGGTCTGGTTTGAATTTTGAGGGGAACCTTGTGGTAGATACTCCCCTGATTGGTAGTATAACCACTGCTTCCTGTTTCAGCCAGAGGTTTGGCTCAGCTAAAATCCCATTTAGTTAGGATGTTGGTACCTGGTGCAGACTGGAACGTTGTGGGGGCCTCTTGCCCTCTTGAAGGTGGAGACGGAGTTTGTGGGCATGGAGTGGCACAAGTGCCGAAGTAGCTGTGTCGGGGCTCCGGGAATAACCAGAGGTGTGTGGACCGACACAGGGAAACACAGACTTCAGGTATAGCGTGTAAACAAGATCATTTATTAAGGACAACACAAACATAAACGCAGTGCAACAAACCAAACCCAAAGCTAACACAAATACATACAAGGTGAAACAAACCTAAACTGATATATATACAGTATATATATATATATATATATATATATATATATATATATATATATATATATATATATATGGAGCACAACGTAGTCAGGCGGGCCGGGTCGGTAGCTAACGGGCAGACAAGGTACAAGGAGTAGGCAGAAGATTGGTCAGGAGTAGCTGAGGTCGGTGCAGGCAGAGTTCAAGCAGAGTCCGGATAAGGCAGGAAGCAGACAGGATGCAGGTACAGGGGCTCATGGGAACAATACACCAAGGCCCTGACTGCAGGCCTGGCCATTCCTTAAATACACCTGCTGCAATCAGCCTCAGGTGATGGCTTGATTGCAGGAGTGAGATTCTGGCTGCTGAGAGCACCCGCTGGCCAGCCTTGGTACTGCAGCCCACAAGGCAGGTGAGTCCCACTACCATTGGCGAGTCCATTCCTGACAAGCTGGCTGGTGGTGCTCACTCTTTAGGCGAGTAGAGCTGGAAGTCACAGTCCTTAGGACAGGATGCAGAAGCAGCTTGGCACCAGAGCATGAGGTGGTAGTGGGAGTCGGAAAGCAGGCTGAAGTGGACAACAACAGACTGGCAACGAGGGGCCAAATCAGCAGGCGGAGCAAGTCCAGGAAGCAATCCAAGGTCAGTAAGAGCCAGGCAAAGCAGTACAGAATCAGCAGGCAAAGGAGAGTCCAGTAATCAGGCTGAGGTCAAGCTAAACCAGATGCTGAATTTGAGGCAGCAGGCAGGGATAAGCCGGGTCATACACAGGTAGGAATATACAGCAGATAAGGTCTCTTGAACAGGCTGAAGACCATTCAGCAGCTTCTCACAGTGACAGATAAGTTTAGCTAGGCTGCTGGTTGCCAAATCTGCACTCTAATGGCTACGTGCACGTGCGCGCTCTCATGTTGAAAGTCTGATTTTGCTTAGCATTGGCGAGTGTGCAATGCACATGAGCATAAGTCCGCACTGGTTTACTGATCCTAGGAATCTGGTTTAATTTATATTCTCCAAAGTCCGAACCAGCAACCTCTGGAAGCTCACCCCTGTTGATGTAGATTTTGGGGTTCATCTGGCAGTATTGGGTTGTGTTTTTCTTCTAGTTACAGTAGCACAGATATAATAATTGTGCTTTGGCCCCTATGTAGGTGAAGCATAACATAAAACTTTGTTTACAGTCTTGTTGGGATGAAAATTAAGGAGGAACATAAAAAAACAGAAACACTTTGTTTAACCAGCTCCCACCCATAGCAAACTGATGGCCGAGCAGGAATTTCATCAATCCGGGTGGGCATCATGTGATGTCCTCCCAGATCGCCACCTCGTGCTTTCCCGCGGGGCAGCACTGTGCAGACATCTGTCACCAGCTGTGTCCATCGGACACTGCTGATGAAAAATCTGTGTATGTACCATCCCGTTGCCGGTACTGTGTGACTGTTGTGAACAATCACAGCAGGTCACATGACAATTGTAAACAATGGCTGGTTTCCTTTCATGCCATGCATTGTTTACAATTGTGTTGCTAGCTGTGATTGGTTACAGTGATCACATGGTACAGACTGGGCCAATCACAGCCCATCTTTGTCGTGTGATTAGCTGTGGCCAATCACAAGAAACAATACTGAATGAATTGATTTCATTCAGTTAAATGCTTGCCTATAGCAGTGAAATTCACTTCTATAGGCAATCATAATATAGGTGATCACAAAAAAAAAAATTACTGATCACTTCCCCAAAGTAGTACAATGGTACTATGGTAACATTATATTACTCTGATTACAGTGTTTTATACAAAAAAAAACTCAAAAAAGAAAAAAATGTAATAAAAATGATTAAAAAAATTTAAAGACATTTTTTTCATATACTCACCAGTCAGTGTCCCTGATCACTGCCACACCAGATATATGATGATGCTGTACTGCACTGGTGACAGTATGTAAAAAAAATGGTGAAATAATGTTTTTTTTTCATTGGTTTAATTTCCAAAACATTATGACAGAAAAATTACAACTTTAAAAAACTCCACCTGCCTCTTACTAAATACTGCAAACTGTCTACTTTCCAAAAAGGGGTAATTTGGGGGGTATTTGTACTTTCCTGATTAGGGATGGGCTGTATGTTTGAGTCGAACGTTAGTTTGACTCGAACATCGGCCGTTCGTGTGTTCGGCAATGCAATGCTCCCTGACAGTGCATTGTGATTGGCCTAAGCAATGCACCTGACCACAGGTCAGATGCAATGCTTTGGCCAGTCACAGCGCATGATGAGGTCACAAGGGGACAGGAGTGACCCCGCCCCCTTGTGCCATCATTACACTATTTAAGAACTATCATCCCGGCGCAGCTGTCAGAAGGCGGGAGCCAGCGACCAGAGCAGATCGTTTTTTCTTTTTTCGGGTCGGCGGTGGCAAGCATCGTGATTGACGTTGGACCTACTCTGGAGGACATTTTGTTAGTTTTTGATAAAGGGCTTGTCAAAGACTGTCTACTGTCATTTTTTACAGTACACTTTTTTTGTGAATGGGTAGCTGTCAGGCTGACCATTTGGGAACTCGGGCACTACCTGAGGACCCTGGGTCAGTAGGGGACCCCATGAGATGCCCCTGGTACCTTTTCATAGGCTTTTTTGGGTGTGGTTTGATTGTGGGCAAGGACACAGGGGCCCTATGATCCCCTATTGCCCGGGGTACCCATGAGTTGTCTGTCCGCCCCTGGTAGCGGTACCATGTACTCATTCACATGGGGGGGTGGGTTCTGGGGGCCCCCTGTTAAAGGGGGTTTCTAGATTCCAATAAGCCCCCTGCCCACAGACCTCCACAACCCCCGGCCACGGTTGTGGGGAAGAGGCCCTTGTCCCTATCAACATGAGCCATACAAAGCAGTGTGCAGGAGCTGATGGGAGAGAACTGTATTGTTTACTTACAGTTCTCTCCCTCTGTCGGTAATGCTCTGCGATCACCAGGTCATTGATAGCCAAGGCCTCGAATGGCGGTGCAGATACGGCGCGCACACCCCCTACCCGGAAATGCAAAATCACGTATATATATATGTGATTTTATGCACCTCTGTCACCCTGTAGCAGTATATCTGCTATAGGGCGGTGGGAAAGCAGTGAATATGATCAGAGTCCTGACATTATAGGAAAAGACAAAATCTTTAGATTTGAAATAAAAAGAAACACCCCAGATATTTCACACATCTTTTCATTAGAAAAATACTTCTCCAAACACCCTCCAGTGCTGCTTACCACCAGAAGCCTAGGCCTATGGTCACTTGTTCTATGCTAAAGGTTCTACAAGTCTGAACTTGAACCTCTTGATTATCAGAGATCACATGACCCAGTGCCTAGGCTTGTGGTTATGTAAAGCGCATGCATCTCCCAGTCCCTATTGGTTCCTGCTCTCATGTCTGCGTAAATGTAGAAGTGATCTGGGAGGAGGACCAAAGGACCTTTGATTGAAGTGAGAAGGGTCCCAGCTGATTGGAACATCCACAGAGATCATCTGTTCACTCAACTCTACCTGATACAGATGGAGTCTTGATTTAAGTGAACAAACCCTCTTTTTTTTTTTTTTTATGTTTTTCCAGGACACGCTATTGTGGAACCCTCAAAAGATCGTCTCACTTTATCTTCAGGTTGTAAAATGGAAGATGAGGACATCACAAGAGATTGTGCAGGAGAAAAGACAATGAGCTCAGCTTTCCATGGTGGACTTCTCAGTGTGGATGGACCATCAAATCCCTCTGAGCAACCTCGTACTGTGAGGGATGGTGTCGGAATTCAGGAGGAGGAGAAATTTTCCTGTCCTGAGTGTGGGGAAAGGTTTAGCTCTGAATTAACTCTTATTGTACATCAGAAATCTCACACGGGTGGGAAGCTTCATTCTTGTTCTGAGTGCGGGACGTTTTTTCTTCATAAATCAGAACTCAGCCTACATTGCAGATTGCACAGGCACAAAAAGCCAAATTGCTGTCCTGAGTGCGGGAAATGTTTTACACGGAAAGCATTCCTTATTAGACATCTGAGATCTCACACGGGGGTGAAGCCATATTCCTGCCCTGAGTGCACAAAATGTTTTTTGCATAAATCAGACTTTGTTAAACATCAGAGATCCCATACGGGGGGGAATCCACATTCCTGCCCTGAATGTGGGAAATGTTTTGCATGGCATTCCAACCTTGTTGTACATCTGAGATCTCACACAGGGGAGAAACCGTATTCTTGCCCTGAATGTGAGAAATGTTATTCACAGAAATCAGACCTTGTTAAACATCAGAGATCTCACATGGGGGAGAAGCCTTATTCTTTCCCTGAGTGCGCAAAATATCTTTCACAGAATAAAAGCCTTGATAGCCACCAGAGATTGGATACGGAGAAGAATCCACATTCCTGCCCTGAATGTGGGAAATGTTTTGCGTGGCATTCCAACCTTGTTATACATCTGAGATCTCACACGGGGGAGAAGCCGTATTCTTGCCCTGAATGTGGGAAATGTTATTCACAGAGTTCAGACCTGGTTAGACATCAGAGATCTCACATGGGGGAGAAGTCTTATTCTTTCCCTGAGTGCGGAAAATATTTTTCACAGAATAAAAGCCTTGATAGCCACCAGAGGTTGGAAACGGAGGAAAATCCACATTCCTGCCCTGAATGTGGGAAATGTTTTGCATGGCATTCTGACCTTGTTGTACATCTGAGGTCTCACACGGGGGAGAAGCCGTATTCTTGCCCTGAATGTGGGAAATGTTTTGCATGGCATTCTGACCTTGTTGTACATCTGAGGTCTCACACGGGGGAGAAGCCATATTCCTGCCCTGAATGTGGGAAATGTTTTGCATGGCATTCCGAACTTGTTGTGCATCTGAGGACTCACACGGGGGAGAAGCCATATTCCTGTCCTGAATGTGGGAAATGTTTTTCACGGACATCTCACCTTGTTAGACATCAGAGATCTCACACTGGGGAGAGGCCATATTCTTGCTCTGAGTGCGAGAAATGTTATACACGGAAATCTCACCTTGTTAGTCATCAAAGATCGCACACAGGGTTGTAGGGATGAGTCGAACATTTCTGGGTTCAGTTCCCTCGGGGGGTTCGCTGAACTGCTCCTAGGTTCTGAATGTTAATCTGAATCCCATTGAAGTCAGTGGAAGAAGAATTTTTCAGATCAATTCAGGCCATTTTTTTATATGTGGGCTGGCTCTGGTTTTACTACCTGTAATCCCATGGGGACTGGGCAGAGGCCGTGTTCAGCTGAAAGCAACCTTAAGGTGGCCCCCGACTTAGAGATAAGCTGTGCACAGCGAGTGTAGAGTTCCTTTGCGATGTGCTGCGTTCAATGTCACTTCACACCTTACTGTAACTTGCATTTAGGAGGGACACTGCTGAGCCCATGGCCTCTCCACACATCCACCGTACCTTTGCCAGCTCACTCCCAGTGACAGAATGGGGTGCTGCCAAGCACCTTGCATGGACTTCATGCATGCTCTTCCTTAACTCCTGGTTCTGTTTTTCTCTGGGGTGTTTTTCTCTCCTATGTGACTAGGTTGAGGGTCTCCATAATGCGGGTTTGGTCCTGGCTGCTGTGGGAAACTGACCACTGGGGAGGGAGTCACAGCACCAACCCCCTTGCTACCGGAGGGCACCTCACCTCACCCAGGTACCACGCTTATGACAAGCTGTTATTCACTCCACTCAAGGCCTTGGTTACCCTTGGCAATTGCTTACTTCCTCCACTCCTCCGGCTGAGTTAAACCTCTGTAACAGACTTGCTTCATACCCGCTTTAATGGACCATAGTTTATGTGCCTTTACTTTCATGCACCCTTGTAAAGTAACTTCAGACCAGGCTCATGAAGCCATTAATGAACTTTACTGAAGGCTTCTGCAACATAACAATTTAAAGTGCAAAACACAGCTGAAATAGTCCCATCCTTAACTAACTGTACTATTTGGTTGCTGCCCAGGCATACCTTATTAAGGTTATATTCTATTCCTTTTGAAAGTCCATAACTTGGTGGTTCTATGGAAAGCCAGCATCTTCGGGTGGATTGCAAGTTCCAGAAGCCCTCCTCCGCAGAGTGATGTCACAGCATCTCAGCACTAGGAACCTGCAGAAAGCTTGCTTTTAGCCCCAGGTATCCAGCCTTTCCCCCTTATTTAAGACTGTCAAGGTAGGAAGGCTGGGTCCCAAAAACCCAGGAAATGGAACAATATAATTTTAACAACTTCTCCCTGCCTGGGACAGCCACTACTGAATATCTACTGTTGGCAACATGCCTACATATAGGCAAGAGATTGTCAAAGGGCATGGGGAGTTGAGCACTGCTCTAGGGGATATCGAGATGTATATCAGGAAACTACAGGCCAGTCAGCCTAACATCAATAGTTTGTAAGGTATTTGAGGGAATGGTAAGGGACTCTATACAGCCTGTGATAAAGGTATCATAAGTGACAAACGGCATGGATTTATGAAAGACCATTCTTGTCAGACCAACCTGTTATAATTCTATGAGGGAGGAAGTGAGAAATTGGATGATGGAAGTCCAATGGATTGAATTTATCTAGATTTGTACCTAGATCTAAATCTAATCTAGAAAATAAGTTCTGTTGGACTTGTTGAAAGTGTATGTACATGGACAGAAACCTGGTTACATGAACGAGTCCAGAGGGTAGTGATAAATAACCCATTCTCTGAATGTTGGGCCCCAGGAATTTGTCTTGGGGCCAATACTGTTCAATTTGTTTTTTAAACTTGCTGCCCATAGGAAGTCATATGATGTCTTTGAGTTTTAGTTCAGCTGCAGATGGGCGTACGCAGTTTTAAAGCATGACATGTTTGGTGTATATTTACTCAGCGTAAAATCATCTTTTATCTTTTGTCAATGAGGTATTATATTGTGTTTGTGTACAATAAAATTAACTTTTTTTTTATTGCTTTTGAGAAAAAAAAGGTACATTTTTTACATGTAAGAGAAAAATATCAGAATTAGCCTTGGTGGCAATATTTTCGGCACAGGATATAGAATCATTACAGGAAGACCTTAAAATAAGGGGGTTGGGCAGCTACATGGCAGACGAGGCTCAAAAATGAGAAATGTAAAGTTATGCACTTGGGTGTCAAAAATGACACATTAGGAGGGGCTTCCCTGGGGGAGTCTATGATGGAAAGGGATCTGAGGGAGCTTGTAGATTAGATTTACCAAAGACAAACGGGGAAATTTACTAAAACTAGACCACGCAGAATCTGGTGCAGATGTGCATGGTAACCAATCAGCTTCTAACTTTAGCTTGTTCAATTAAGATTTGACAATAAAACCCGGATGGTGATTGGTTTCTATGCAGAATTGCACCAGTTTTAGTAAATCCCAGCCAAAATGTGGAGCCGCAGCTAACAAAGCCAGCAGCCTACTTTTATGCGCTAAAAAAGACATACACTCACCGGCCGCTTTATTAGGTCCACCTTGCTAGTAATGGGTTGGGATCCTTTTGCCTTCATTCTTTGTGGGATAGATTCAACAAGATGTGGGAAACATTCCTCAGAGATTTTGGTCCATATGGACATGATAGCATCATGCAGTTGCTGCAGATTTGTCGGCTGAAAACCCATGAACTGTTGATACAAGGCAAGATGAATCCATGTTTTCATGTTGTTTACGCCAAATTCTGACCCTGCTATCTGAATGTCGCAGCTGAAATCAAGACTCGTCAGACCAGGCAATGTTTTTCCAATCTTCTATTGTCCAATTTTGGTGACCATGTGTGAATTGTAGCCTCCGTTTACTGTTCTTAGTTGACAGGAGTGGCACCCGGTGTGGTCTTCTGCTGCTGTAGCCCATCTGCTTCAAGGTTCGATCTGTTGTGCATTCAGAGATGGTATTCTTCGTACCTTGGCTGTAACGAGTGGTTATTTGAGTTACTGTTGCCTTTCTATCATCTGGAACCAGTCCGCCCATTTTCCTCTGACATCAACAAGGCATTTTCCTGCCACTCATTGCATATTTTCTCTTTTTTGGACCATCCTCGGTAGACCCTAGGGAAGGTTGTGTGTGAAAATCCCAGTAGATCAGCATTTTTTGAAATACTCAGACCAGTCTGGCACCAACAATCATGCCACGTTCAGAGTCACTTAAGTCTCCTTTCTTCTCCATTCTGATGCTCGATTTGAACCTCAGCAAGTCATCTTTCACACGTCTAGATGCCTAAATGCATTGAGTTGCTGCCATGTGATTGGCTGATTAGCAATTTCTGTTACCAAGCAATTGAACAGGTGGACCTAATAAAGTGGCTGATGAGTGTACATTCCAGAGATAAATCAACCATTTTATAAGACACTGTTTCACCCTCGTCTTGATTATGCAGTTTAGTTTTGGTCAGAAATCCTCAGGAAAGCTGTTGTTGAATAAGAAAACGTTCAGTGAAGGGCAACAAAATTATTAAGTGGGATGGAGGGGCTCAGCTATGAGGAACGATGACATAGATTATAGCTATTCACTCTGGAAAAGAGGTGAGGGGATATGTGTCACGTACCTGGTTGGGGAGCCTGATGTGGAGAGGAGGCGTCCTCTTACTACTCCCTCTCGGAGCCCCTGATAGTGGGAACAGAGGGCGCAGAGCCAGGAGCGGCATGAGTGCCGGGTAGGTCTGGAGCTGGTAGCAGATAGGTGAACACCCAGGAGATCCGGATGCAGGCCAGGTGCGGATGCAGGAACGTAGGTGCAGCAGCAGGCAGGTATGGCGGCAATCAGGATGCAGACCGGGAACATACACAGGAGTGTGGATGCGGCAGCAGGCAGGTATGGTGGTAACCAAGAGGCAGGCCAGGTGCAGGACCGTGGGTGCAGCAGCAGGTAAGTATGGCAGTGACCAGGATGCAGGCCAGGTGCAGGACCGTGGGTGCAGTAGCAGGCAGGTATGGCAGTAATCAGGATACAGGCCAGGTGCAGATAAAGGTAAGTAGATACAGCAGATTCAGACAAGCCGGGTCAGGATCAAACGAGCAAATCAAGTACAAGGGAGCAGGCGAGCGGATAGTCAGTGTCAGGAATGGATTCACCACTGGTGGTGGGACTCACCTGCTGTGTGGGCTGCAGTACCAGGGCTGGCCAGCGGGTGCTCTCAGCAACCAGAAGCTCACTCCTGCAATCAGCCATCACCTGAAGCTGATTGCAGGAAGTGTATTTAAGGAATGGCCAGTCCTGCAGTCAGGTCCTTGGTGTATGTTTTCCCATGAGCCCCCTGTACCGTGTATCCTGTGTTCCTGTTCTGCTGACTAACTGATTTGTTGCCGACCCTGCCTGATCCTGACCTCTGCTGACTTCTCCTGCTTGATCCCTGGCTTGCCTGACCATCCTTCTGCCTGATCCTCTGTACCGCACTGTCCATGAGTTACTGAACCCGGCTTGTGACCCTGACTATTCTCTGCCTGCTCCTCCGGTACCTCGCTGCCCGCACGTTGCTGACCTGGCCTGCCTGACTACGCCTGACGCTACCCAGACGATCCATCCATCCATCCATCCCGCACGGATCTGTCCCTGTTACCAGACCTGCCAGCCCCTTCACATCAGGCTTTCCCCCGGTACATACCCTCGGCGGACCCCTCTACCACAGTTGGGTGCACTCAGGGGCCGCGACCTGGTGTCAGTCCTGCGCCAAGTCCATCCCCACCATCAGGGGCTCTGGTGAAAAGGCAGACTGGGGCTTAGACTCCGCGCCCTGGAGAATCCTGTTCTGTGGGTCACTAGACATCCCGCCGGGCGGTGCCTGACAGTACCTTACGGCCTGCCTGACCATTCCACCTCTCCAGCCCTGACTACGCCTGTGTTCCCACACATTTCTGGTCATACCCGGGTCCTTAACAGTCAGGGATAAGCCGAGGTCCGTACAGGCGGAGTTCTTTCTTAGTCAAGTCAGATCAGATACGGGCAACAGAATCAGGTTATGGAGTGCAGAACGTTATAGACCAGAAGGCATTGACTAAACTGTATTGCAGGTTTAAATAGCCCGCCTTGCGGTGATGTGTATGCTACTGCGCATGCGTGCACTCGCATGCTCCTGCGCATGCACGCCCACATGCTCCCCTGCATGCGCACTCGCACCTCCACGGCCAGAAGGGATCCGGCACCGCTGCACGGAGAGATCTCTGACAATATGATTACATTGTAGAAATAGATCAAAGGTGACTCCAGTAATTGTAATAAACTGTTTACCATAAGGTCCCTGAAGAGAACACGTGGCCAAGATTTGTGCGGTTAGAAAAAAAAAGGAGGTTTAAAGGATAAGTTAAGAACAGAAATGGCCGGCACTCAGGAAGAAATCCAACTGTATACTTCTTTATTATAAAGGCATGTACAAAGCTAAATTCTCCAATGCGTTTCAGACAATTCAGTCCTTAGTCATTGTTCAGAACTGAATTGTCTGAAATGCGTTGAAAAGTTTTGCTTTGTACATGCCTTTATAATAAAGAAGTATACAGTTGGATTTCATCCAGAGTGCCGGCTTTTTCTGTTCTTTATGTATCCTTGGGAGTTTCGGCAGCTCTTGGGTCTGAGCACCGGGGTGGACCAACTATTGAGGGAGGTGGTAGCATCCTCACAACCGTTTCTCTTTAACAGGTTACCGCCCGGCCTATGGCCAGATGGCAGCCTGCAAAACCCCTCGTCCCTCCGGGTGGATGCCATATGGCGTACTTTTAGGCATGCGCAGTTTGCATGCCCGCAGAGCCATGCAGCGGCGCGATCTGTCACCGGCCGTGTACCTCGGACACAGCCGATGACAGATCTGAGTACCGGCCCCGTTGCCGGTACCATGTGACCTGCTGTGACCAATCATAGCAGGTCACATGACAGTTGTATACAATGGATGGCTTCATTCATGCCATCCATTGTATACTAGTATGTCTAGCTGTGAATGGTCAAAGCGATCACATGCACAAGATGGGCCAATCACAGCCCAGCTGTGTCATGTGATTAGCTGTGGCCAAATCACAGCTAAGCATAAAAAAAAACCCTAAATGAATTGATGTCATTCAGGTAAATGCTTGCTTATAGCAAAGTAATTCTTTGTTATAAGCAAATTGTGTAAAAAAAAAACCCAAAACAAATACTGATCACTTCCCCAAAGTAGTACAATGTTACTATGGTAACATTGTACTACTTTGGTCATAGTGAAATATGAAAACAAAATCTGAAAAAAAAGTAATACATTTTTTTTTTAAAATTATAATTTTTTTTGTCATGCTGTCACCAGTCAGTGTCTCTGATCACCACCATGCCAATTATATGATGACGCTGTACTGCACTGGTGACAGTATGTAAAAAAAAATAGTGAAAATAATTTTTTTCATTTTTTCATTTTTCAAAAAATTATGACAAATAAAATACAACTTTAAAAAACTCGCCATTCCTCTTATGATGTACGTCGGACTGTCTACTTTGCAAAAAGGGGTCATTTGGGGGATATCTGTACTGTTCTGACATTTGGGGGATATGTCATGGAAATTTTGTATTGTTGTTCGAACTTTAAATGTGTCATATATTCGTGTTATTCATATGTCTCTCGTGTGGCTTAATTAAAGCTCTGAAGGCTGCAATTGGGCCATGTGCATGTACAATGTATGTATTACAGTACTCAGCTTGGTAATGGATGAGATGGCAGATCTGCGCTTATAGACCGGCGTGTATACCACCACGGCATTCGATGCGAATGTCGCTGGCAGTAGACCGCGGGCCTGTATCCACATATCAGCAGCATAGTACCACGTGGGCTTCATAACGCAAGGCGCCAAGCGGTACGAACTCCGCGTGTAGGCTTATGCATATCTTACAACCCATTACCAATCTGAACTGTATCTTGGATGGATGTGTTTTAATAAAGATCGTACCGGGCCCATCCAGGTACAGACTGATATTTTTAGGGAGTGCTTGTGCAGAGAATGGACATACCAATAGAAGCTAGTAGGACAGGAAATATGACCTCAGATGGCTCATGGGGGGGAAGGGGAGGAAGTCTGCTGACCTCAGAAGACTCATGGGGGAGGACCAGTGATAGATAATAGGAAAGGCTATGCTCCAATTGGAATATACATCCTGTGTATAGGCACTCCCCATTGCATTGTTTGGTGGGAGGGGATTGACTTTATTCATGTGGGGGGCATGTGTGTATTTTTAATAAAACAGAGAGCTGGGTCTAAAACCGGCCCTTATGTGAGTTGCAACACCATCCTGAGAGTGTCGTTTGATCATTCTAGGGTAACAGAGCTCTAATTCCCCCACATCTCAACAGAGCCAAAGTATTTGGATGGGCAGGAATCGTGTAGTTTAGCTGCAGTCGTGGTAAGCAAGATTCGCACAGCTTTATGGGGGATTTCTGCGCATCCAACTGCGAGTACTCACGGTAAGGAGAAATTCGTTAAAGCGGATTTCCAAGACAGATATCTGTACTGTTCTGACATTTGGGGATATCTGTACTGTTCTGACATTTGGGGATATCTGTACTGTCCTGACATTTGGGGGATATCTGTACTGTTCTGACATTTGGGGATATCTGTACTGTCCTGACATTTGGGGGATATCTGTACCATTCTGACATTTGGGGGATATCTGTACCATTCTGACATTTGGGGGATATCTGTACCATCCTGACATTTGGGGGATATCTGTACCGTTCTGACATTTGGGGGATATCTGCACCGTCCTGACATTTGGGGGATATCTGTACCGTCCTGACATTTGGGGGATATCTGTACTGTTCTGACATTTGGGGGATATCTGTACTGTTCTGACATTTGGAGGATATCTGTACCGTCCTGACATTTGGGGGATATCTGTACCGTCCTGACATTTGGGGGATATCTGTACCGTTCTGACATTTGGGGGATATCTGTACCGTTCTGACATTTGGGGGATATCTGTACCGTCCTGACATTTGGGGGATATCTGTACTGTTCTGACATCCTTGGACCTCAAGAAATTAGATTGGCTGTTAGTACTTCAGGATTGATCAATATTCAGATCTATACCATAGTTTGTGAACTCTATAACTTCCTACAAACTAAAAAATACATCCTAATTTGGGTTATTTTCACCAAAGACATGTAGCAGAATACATTTTGGCCTAAATGTATGAAGAACAATGATTTATTAGCAAACTTTTATAACAGAAACAAAGAAAAACGTGTTTTTTTAATTTTTGGTCTTTTTTGTTAATTTAGCAAAAAATAAAAACGCCAGTGTTGATTAAATACCACCAAAAGAAAGCTCTAGTTCTGTGAAGAAAATGATAACATTTAAGTTTGGGTACAATGTTGTATGACCGCGCAATTGTCATTCAAAGTGTGAGAGCGCTGAAACCTGAAAAATGGCCTGGGCAGGAAGGGGTAAAAGTGCCCGGTATGGAATCGGTTAAAGGATAAGTTCCCCTTTTTTTTTTTTTTAAATCCAGCTCCCCTATGTGCACCAATATATCATTTAATGTACCTTGACTGAAGAAAAATAAAAAGCTTTTTTTTGATTTTTAGAACAAGGCCTTACCTTAGCCCTTGCTGTGTTCCACAGAAAAATTCATCACAAGGATAATAATGTTTGAAAGATATTGTAAGTAAAGGGGAATTATGTTCTTTTCACGAATTAAAAAATAAGGAAATATTTTCAATATTAGATGAGTGGTGGTATTATCAAGTGAGACATTTTAATGCAATGATTATGAACACAGTTGAAATGAATTATAAATGTAATTATAAATGTCTTGAAAGATGGTATAGAACACCTAACATAGCACATACACAAAGATCAGAGGTATCACCTTTATGTTGCCCAAGAATGACCAAGAGACGACCCAGAACAACTGGTTCCTCCCGGATGCCTAGCAGTCCTGGAGTTATGGTGGGTATGCAGAAGGCAGGTGCGCAGTCCCTCCGGTACGAAACATCTACCATCTGGTCTCTCGGGAGGAGCGTCAGTTTGAGCCGCCAAAATCTGCTCCCCAAGGGGAGAAGTCAGACTGGTGCGAATGGCAGCAAGGATCTGATCCGGAGGTATGACCAAGGTTGGCTCAGAGTCCTCCCTGGACAACTCAGAGTATTGCCGCGACACTGCATCAGCCCTGACATTCTTGGAACCAGGCAAATAGGACACCACATAGTTGAAACGCGACAAGAACAAGGCCCATCTGGCCTGATGGGGCGTCAATCTCTTGGCCTCCGAAAGATATGTCAGGTTCTTGTGATCGGTAAGAATGAGGACCGGAACCGCGGAGCCCTCGAGCAGGTGCCTCCATTTCCTGAGAGCCAGAATGATGGCCAACAACTCCCTATCTCCATTCTAATAGTTGCATTCTGCAGAGGAAAGCTTCCTGGAGTAGAACCCACAGGGAAGTAGGGGTCCATCGGGCGACTGACGCTGAGACAGTCTTGGATGCATCAACCTCGAGGACAAAGGGAAACCCAGGATTGGGATGAGACAGTATCAGAGCCGAAGCAAAGGCGGATTTCAGAGCCTCGAAAGCTACGATGGCCTTGGATGGCCACTCGTGAGGATTACTGCCCTTCTTGGTTAGGTCTGAGAGAGGCTTTGCCAGTGTGGAGAAGTTCCTGATGAACTTCCGATAATAGTTGGCAAAACCCAAAAAGCGCTGAATGGGCCGAAGACCATTGGGACGAGGTCATTGCAGAACCGCCGCAACCTTCTGAGGGTCCATGGAGAATCCCACCGCAGAAATGATGTAGCCCAAAAAGGCAACCTGGGACCGGTGGAATTCATACTTCTCGAGCTTACAAAAAAGTTAATTCTCACGTAACCATTGCAGCACCCGCTTGACATCCTGGATATGAGATTCCATGGACGCAGAGTAAACCAGGATGTCATCCAAGTAAACCACCACGCACTGCTGCAACAAGTCACGAAAGACATAATTTATGAACTCCTGAAAGATCACGGGCGCGTTACACAACCCGAAGGGCATCACCAGGGATTCATAGTGACCGGTTCTGGTGTTAAACACGGTCTTCCACTCGTCCCCCTGCTTGATTCGTACGAGGTTGTACGCCGCTGTTGGTTCTATTGACCCTTAGACCCCTGGTCTAAGTTCTCTGTCACTCGTTCTGTCTCCTCAGGCCTGGAGAAGCATTGGTTACAAGTAATCACACATGAGACCGTCTTGTAAGTAACCAAAAACTTCTAATTTATTCCACAACGAAAACTCTCTTATATAGTACAATATAGCGTTAACTTTCTCAAGAATAAGGAATGTCTATAATATTACATAAAAACTTATCTGCTACATACAATAGAATCTGGCTAGATACTTTTCAAGGCTGTGAACATGATCTTTCTCAGGCATTTGTAATTAGTTATAAGTAACAAACAATTATTTTCTCATGGAACAGAAATATTTGACATTTAATTGTATCATAACAGAAACAGGTGCTTGTTAATACAAAGAAATAATTGAATACTTTCACCGTCTCTACCAAGGCTAAGCTAAGATAAAAGATAGAAGAATGTTGTGAGTATAGTTCTGTAATACATAACTGACATAGCATATTTTCATTAACTCATTCTGGGTATAATACAAAACAATTAATCAACATGGAATATAAAATGGAGTGGGAAAAACAAAATGACAGACCTAAAAGACATACATTTCCCTTCAATCCCCTCTTAAAATCATTATTTACATATATGATTTTTATTCTCCCTTATACAACATAGTTCTTTTTCTGCTTCTTTTTGTATTTGGCTAGATAACTATTGTACTCTTTGGGTTTTGGGTTCAGTGGGGCAGTTTGTTCTTGGATTTCTTCCTCGTACATAGTCATACCTATTCCTTTGTTCATAAGCTTCTTAATACACGGAATCACACAGCACACTATCAGGGCTAGAAGTATCAGGGTGACTACAATAATCACTCCTATTTGTGCTAGCATCTGCTTCCATCCCTTGAGCCATCCAAAATATTGATCCCATGGATCAGTGATCCCTGAATTCCTTTTCAACTCTTCCGACAGATCAGTTTTTTTATAGCCATAGTGACCTTGCCATTTGGCCCAGTGTTGTCTGGGATGTAGGTACAACAAGTACCTGTTCCTTTTATCATTGCACACACACCACCCTTTTCTGCAAGCATCATATCTAAGACCATACGATTTTGAAAGGTCATGGTGGAATCAGCCTGCAGCTGCTCCGCTATCCCCTTCAATGCATCCCTGGTGTAGTTGACAAACCTCTGTTGATTGTAATATATATAATTTATCCAATCAACATTCTTATTGACTGTGATGATTGGAATGATTGACTCAAAACCTGCTTTGACCTGGTCCCTGGCCTTAAACTCATCTGGGACCCCTCTTGGAACCCCTATGGCGTCTATATACACATGTGGGTCAAAACTACCCATCGGGGCCTCCCTCTTGTACCTCTGAGTACCTCCTGTTACATCTTCAGGGATCTCAGAAGGAGTTTCACTAAAAATATGCAGGGGCATAATAGCTTTGGCCAAAGCACACTCACCAGACCACTCCTTCTCCAATCTAGACCTGATCATACCATCACCACAAATCCAGTAGATATCACCTAAAGATTGTGTCTGATTCTGTAAAAGCCTAGATGAGATGTTGCTGTATGTGTGACAAAAACCTTTTGTAAAATTTCCAAAACTTCTTTTCCTTGCCACTCCTCTATAGCAGGTATAATTCCCTGGGTAAATTTGCAAACCTTCGCCTGGTTTGGGGTTTTTTGTAACTATGGGATACTTTGCTTTCCAGGTTTCACAGGAAGCATTCTTGTCATGTGCTCCTGTAAAAAGACTTAGAAAACATTCTTCAACATCTTCAGGAAGGTTTAGTGGCACTGTTCCCACATGGGGTCTGGCTGCTCCACAGACATAACAATTAGACTTGTTGTACTGCAGGGCACTGTACCTCATCCATTCTAACCAAAGATTTACATCTGAAAATCCCGTCTCCGCTGCTACGGTATCTTCGAAAGAAGGATCAGCAATGGCAATCATATCCCTAATAGTACTGATATGTGGCTTCAGGGGATTGTAATCATTGTTATTATGCATGTCTTGTATCCTAAAATTCCCCCTTGTGCCTGATATACCTCCTCCCCAGTATAACCCAAATACATACATTCCCGAATCACTAGGGCTGGGATTTTCTATGGTAAGCGTATATTTGGCATTGGGCTTAGTAAGAGTCATTCTGTTTATGAGGGATTTTCCGTTCTTGTCCTTCTTATTTATGGCTGTGTCAGGTTTGTATCCCCAGTCAGTTCCTATGTTCCACCCCACTGCTCCCCAATAATCACAGTTACTCCCCCAATAATCATCAGTTACACAAATGTAACCTATTCCCTCCCTCTTATGTGCCCTTTTCCTGCTACTCTCTTCATCCCCTTTTTCTGTTAGATCGTCATAGGTGAAAGAAAAGGTAGCAACATAGGTATTAGATGAGTCAAACCACAATGTAATAATCTTCCCCTCTCTGGTAATAGCAACCTTTGGTTTCTGTGCTGGTACATTGGTTTCTCTTTTGGTCCTAGTGTGTATTGGGTGTGCGTTTTCTGAGGTGTTTTTATCATTGTTGTTGTGACCACATATAACCTGAACAGCACCCAAATCCTCTGGGGAGTATATACAGTTAGTCACTGTCCATATTGGGGTGAACACTAAAAATGTAATCACTCCCAGCAGAATCCATAGTTTGCCAGAGTCCTTGGCTAATAGAATGCTCATCTTGATTATTTTCAGAGGCTTTGTTACCAGCTTCACTCACTCTTCGAGGATTTGTATCACCTGCTTCACCTCCTTTAATAAACAGCACCTTGTCCTGTTCGAGGTCAGGGCTTTCTGCCCCCGTTAGTACCTCCTTTTCTTGATTGTCCTGTTCGAGGTCAGGGCTTTCTGCCCCCGTTAGTACCTCCTTTTCTTGATTTTCCTTGGGTCTGGTCCTTTCTCGACCAGCTTTGCTCTGGAAGCATGGATCCAGGTGGAACTATGTTCAGTGAGGACTGCTGTTCTGGTTACTGCTACAACCGTAGTTTCTGGTCCATAGGCGAAATCCTGCTGTTTCTTGTCAGCTGTTTCACCACAATACGATCTCCAGCCTGGAACGGGTGGGTATTTTCCTGTAAAAAAAACGGAAACTTGCGGATAATATCGTTCTCTTTTTGTGAGATACATTTCTTGCCATCGGGAAAACACATTTGTGACCACACAAGCTGGTTGTTGTCCTCTCTTTTGTTTGGGGTATGTGTGTAAAGTCAATTTGAAAAAGATGTGTAAAAGGTGTTGTGGGGTAAGGCAGGTGTTGATGCATGGCTTTATTTGGGTTGTTTGGGTTACTCCTGATACATGCGATGTATCTTTTCACATAATCTTGTACTAACTCCGCCATTCCTGTGGTATAAAAATCTTTTGGAGTTGTTTTAGGGTTGCCTTCCATCCTATATGTCCTATCCCATGGTATTGTGCAATGTATATCGGGGCGCTACACCGTGGGATGCATGGTATCCCCTCTTTGCAGATTAATCCAGTCCTTGGATTCTTCTGTAAAATAGGGTAGCACCAGTCTTTGAGCTCCTTTGTGAAAGCTGACTGCTACAAAGTTGTGATCAATTAGGAATCATCTGGGAGGATGGGGCATAAAGTGGGCATCTGCAGTAAAGCAAATTATTACTGAGCTACCCTTTTTGCTTCATAATCTGCTAGAGCGTTACCTTTTGTTATATCATCGTCCCCTTTGGTATGTGCTCTGCAGTGTATGACAGCAAGTTCCTTGGGAAGTGTGAGAGCCTTGAGCAAATTGGCTAATAGTTGGGAATGGGCAATCCTTTTTCCCATCAGCTCCTATGTAGCCTCTGAGAAACCATAATACACCATGGTCATACACTGTTCCATAGACATATTAAGAATCTGTGTAAATAGTGACAGACTGATCTTTGTACAATTCACATGCTTTAGTGAGAACAATCAATTCAGCAGCCTGCGCTGATTGAAAAAAAGATTTGTCATTTGGCCTAGTGCAGGAGCCATCTATGAAAACAACATCAGCATTTAGGATTGGAATCTTTGATAAATCTAGTCTGGGTGAAATATTAGCCTCAATGGATTTGAAGCAGTCATGAACCTCGGGTCCTAGATCATTTGACAATTTGAGACCCAACAATGCCTTTAGAATCATTGCTGGACTTGGGTTGTTTGCGCTATACTTGATATGCAACATGGGGTTGCTCATCAAGATAACCTCACATCCGCTGAGTTGTTGGGAGGACATGTGCTGAGTGTGTATATTTCTTAATAAAATAACTACATTATGTGTAGTGTGCAATATCATGGGGTGTCCTAAGGTGAATGACATAGACATCTCCACAGTCATAACGTAAAATGCCAACACTTAGAGACACGCAGGCATGCCTTGGACCTGAACTGGCACCATTTTTGAGAAAAAAAACTACAGGGCAAAGTCTGCCTCCGTGCTCCTGGGCGAGTACACCAGCCATGGTCTTACAATTGTCCCTTGCATACACATGAAACCTTTTTACATAGTCAGGAAGGCTAAGGCCTGGGGCAGTTATCATTGCATTTTTCAAATAAAAATATACATCAACCATGTCATCTGACCACTTAACAATTTCTGACATTTTCTGGGTTGTGACTTATCATAATAGGAACAGTCAGGTATCCACTGGCGGCAGTAACCAATGGCTCCAAGAAAGGAGAGCATGTCTTTCTTGGTTTGTGGGCGGGCAAGTTTCAGGAGAGCCACAGCTCTCTTTGGACTGACTTTCCTTTCCTCCTTTAGTAAACACAAAACCCAGATATTCAACACTTGCTTTACACCATTGTAGTTTTTTCTTTGACACTTTGTATTCACTTTCAAAGAAACATTTCAACAAACTCTCCCCATCCCTCAGGCCGGCCCCCTTAGTGAGACTGCAGAGGCAGATGACATCCGCGTACTGCAGCAGGACTGACCCATAGTCCGGTGTCCACTCCCTCAGAGTGACCTGGAGAACAGTTGAGCAGACTACAGAAAAATCTACAAAAAACCCTGAGACATTAAACAGAAAGCAAAAATGGGCTGTGTCTCTGCATCAACAAGGACGCTAAAAAATGCATTTGCTAAATTAATTACTGAAAAACATTCAGCATTAGACGGTATGGCTGCATAAAAAACGGAATGTCAAACACCAACAGAACAATGTTTTATAACACAGTCAATGTCCTCTATGTCCAAACATTTAATTATTAACGTGTCTCCTACAGTGAGAAATTGACATTGCTTGGTTTATATCGCCACCTTGTATCTGGTTCTACCTGCCTTTCCAGGACTGAAAATTTTATCTATTCCTGCTTTATTTGCCAAGTCTACTAATAGGGACCCTGATATCTCTTTTAATCCTTCAGCAGAAAAGGTTTCCTCATTCTGTATGGAATCAGGAATTCCTTGGGTGGGGGTTAAGGTTGGTCTTCCACAGCGTCCTGGACTGGGACGGGGGATGGAGCTGTGGATTGGATTTGCTGCTGTGCTGCAATAAAAAAAATCACGTCCTCTTTGGAAAAGGAGGGATATATTCTGACAGTACGGAGCTGACAGTACAGAGCGGGTCTAGTAACACATAACCACTTATCACTCTCAACAAAAGATAGACAATAAGAACTTAAATATTGACTCTATTTCAATAACTTCAACCCGTTCACTTACCAACCAGGTTCACTTATTTGCATAAACAAATTATCTTATACTATATACATTTGATAGTAGAAGCAAAGAAAAGAAAGTTGGTTACCCTCAACAGACTAGTTAAGACTCTGTAATTATACCTAGACCCCGTCTAGGTATTTCAAATGTAGACCCCGTCTACATTAATCACCTTTCCTTATCTGAGTTTCCCGGAGACTCAATGAAGTATTCCGGAATACAATTGAAAGGTTGTCCATAGCCCCTGGCTATCAGTCTTTATAGTCAGTTTCAGGTAAGGACGCGTCGGGGAGATTGACTTCATCTCAGAAAAGACAACAGACATACACATACACACAGTGATAGTTGAAATCAATCTCTCAAGTTTATTATCGGGAAGGAAGGTCTATTTACAATATCTACAATAACGTGACTATTACTATCATAACCTTTATAATGTATCAGCAAACCACATTTACACAATGTACATGTCATTACATAGACCTCCCAGTTGGTGTCACCATGCATTCACCTTTGTCAGGTCAACAACCAATAAGGTCTAGCTGAGAGGGTGGTGCGTCTTACACCTTCTGACAAATAGGTCTTCAGTGATTTCGGTCTGTACACTTACCACCTCAGACTTACTACTCATACAAAACAAATTATCTTATACTTCTATATGTAGAAAATAATAAACTTTAGACACAGAATGAGTGACTATAGGCAATCTCCCTGAGATTGCTTAGTCTCCCTGAGACAATTTTACTAACACTCCCGGAGTGTTCTGCTCCCAGAGCATATATTGGCTTAAATGGATATCGGACTAATCAGAGCCTCCCAGTTTCCTTATATCCAACTTGTACAGGTTATATAGAAAATAATTCTACTTACCGGACAAGTGGATGGTTACTGAGCGGGTGATTCCGATATCCCGGGCGAGCCCCCAAAACTGTTGATTCTATTGACCCTTAGACCCCTGGTCTAAGTTCTCTGTCACTCGTTCTGTCTCCTCAGGCCTGGAGAAGCATTGGTTACAAGTAATCACACATGAGACCGTCTTGTAAGTAACCAAAAACTTCTAATTTATTCCACAACGAAAACTCTCTTATATAGTACAATATAGCGTTAACTTTCTCAAGAATAAGGAATGTCTATAATATTACATAAAAACTTATCTGCTACATACAATAGAATCTGGCTAGATACTTTTCAAGGCTGTGAACATGATCTTTCTCAGGCATTGTAATTAGTTATAAGTAACAAACAATTATTTTCTCATGGAACAGAAATATTTGACATTTAATTGTATCATAACAGAAACAGGTGCTTGTTAATACAAAGAAATAGTTGAATACTTTCACCGTCTCTACCAAGGCTAAGCTAAGATAAAAGATAGAAGAATGTTGTGAGTATAGTTCTGTAATACATAACTGACATAGCATATTTTCATTAACTCATTCTGGGTATAATACAAAACAATTAATCAACATGGAATATAAAATGGAGTGGGAAAAACAAAATGACAGACCTAAAAGACATACATTTCCCTTCAGCCGCCCTAAGGTCGAGTTTGGTAAAGACCGTTGCTCCCTTGAGGCGGTCGAACAACTCGGTAATCAATGGGATAGGGTAGGCATTCTTGATGGTGATTCGATTGAGACCCCTATAATCGATGCAAGGCCTCAATTCACCACCCTTCTTCTTTACGAAGAAAAAGCCCGCTCCTGCTGGGGAAGTAGACGTACTCTTCCATGGCCTGATTCTCCGCAACCGAAAGAGGATACACCTGCCACGCGGAGGAGTGGCACCGGGTTGCAAGGGTATGGCGCAGTCGTAAGTACGATGGGGAAGTAAGGCACCAGCGCGCACCTTGTCAAACACATCCAGGTACTCCCCATAGTCTGTGGGCAACGCAGAGTCCGAGGAGGCACACAACACCTTAACCGGCCCACAGATGCACCCGGCCCCACACTGTGGAGACCACGAGAGAATCTCGGCCGTTAGCCAATTAAAGGTTGGATTGTGCTTCTGGAGCCTGGGATACCCCAAAACCACAGAATAGTGCGGGGAAGAAATTACCTGAAAACAGGCCAACACCCTGTGAACAGCCCCAATAGCTACTTCAACCGGCAGAGTCTCGTGGGTAACCTGCGGCGGTTGCAAGGGCCTGTCATCTATCGCCTCGAGAACCAATGGGGTAACTCGAGCCTGCAGGGGAATGGAGTGTTGGGCGGCAAACGAGCTGTCCACAAACAACTCGCCGGCCCCAGAATCTATCAATGCCTGGGCCGTCACCGAGCCTTCCGCCCAAGAGAGGACAACGGTGATCAGTGGTTTATCCTTGCAGAACGCCGGGGATGAGGAGATTCCACCCAAGATCTGTCCCCGACAGGATCTCAGGTGCGAGCGTTTCCCGGAAGGACTGGACAGGACTGCCGAAAGTGCCCACCAAGGCCACAGTACAGGCAGCGACCCTCCCGACGCTGAGTGGCCCGCTCTCCCTCGGAAAGGCGAGCAAACCCCAGCTGCATGGGCTCACCACCAGACAATTCATCCCCAGGAGGCGTGGGAGGAGAGGGAGGAACGGGTGGGACAGAAAACACAGGCGCCAGTCGGTTGGGAGGCCTCCGCAGGTGTTCCTTGAGTGAAGGCCTCTCCCTGAGCCTGCTGTCAATCAGGATTAGGAAGGAGATGAGTGCTTCCAGCTCCACAGGCAGTTCCTTGGCTGCAATCTCGTCCTTCAATGCATCTGAAAGACCATGAGAAAAAGCAGCCACCAGAACCTCATTGTTCCAGCCCACCTCTGCCGCCAGGGTACAAAATTCTATGGCGTACTCGGCAACGGTCCGTGAACCCTGATTCATGCACATGAACAGCTTGGCAGCCGAGGCGGAGCGAGCTGGTACGTCAAATACCCTACGGAAGGCATCAACAAAACCGGAAACCTCGTGAATCACCGGGTCATTCCTCTCCCATAAGGGATTTGCCCAAGCCAAGGCCTTGTCTGAGAGCAGCGAGATTAGGAAACCCACCTTTGACCTCTCAGTCGGAAAAGCGTGGGGTATTAACTCAAAATAAATGCCCACCTGGTTGAGGAACCCAAGACACTGACTCGGCTCACCCCCAAAGCGCTGTGGAAGAGGGGCTGAACCAGTCATACCTCTGGGCACCGCAGGTGCCGCAGCAGCCGCGGCGGTAGGCGCGACAACCGGAGCAGCAGCGGGGGCGACCACCGGAGTGACAACCGGCCTAATAGCACCAGGAGTAAGGTGCGCGGTGTGTGCAAGCAGAGTCTGCAATGCCTGAGCGAACTGACCCAACAGGAGATCAAGTCTGGCGACTAACATGGGAAGCGAAGGCGTACCTGCACCATCAGGATTCATGGTATTCGTGTAATGTCAGGGCCGGAGCTGTGGATTGGACAGGCAGGCCTAGTGGCAGGGCCACTTACTGACTGATGACAACCACCACCCACAGACCGGAGTCTCTCAGGGCACGGAGTCCAAGTCCCAGGCTGCCCTTCACCAGGGCCCCTGATGGTGGGGATGGACTTGATGCAGCCAGGAACCAGGTCGTGGCCCCTGAGACACCCCAGCTGCGGTAATGGCCGCCGCAAATGGCGTGTAGCTGGTAGGAACCAGATCAGACAATAGCGTAGTCGGGCAGGCCGGGTCGACAACAACGGGACAAACGGTACAGAACAGTAGACAAGAATAACAGGTCACAGGCCGGGTTCAGCAACGAGAGGTCAGATCAAAGGAAAACACAGAGAATGGTCTAGTCAAAAGCCGAGTCAGATTCCAGGAGAGTCACGAGAGTATAAACAGAGCTGTTGCAACACTAACACACAAGACACGAATGCAAAGAGCATGTGCGGACAACAGACTTATATGTGATCAACCACACCCCTCTGGGGGATGGATTGCAGAGACCTGAAGGCATAAAAGATTCCCACCATGCTCTTTGCAGAAACCCAAGATTGATGCCAGCACATGGAGCAGCATAACCTCTGGGAAAAGGTAGGACCTTGACAGCTTCTAGAGGAGTTTTTTAGCTGTAAAAATGCTCTAACGCTGAAAAACCTGGCAAACCGGTGTTTTTGGACTTCTTTTGACCAAAAAAAAATTTGGGGGGGGGGGGGAACCTAAAAAATGCAAAAGCAGAAAAACGTGGGAAAACACTGCTAAACGCGGCTAAACGCTAATGCAAAAACGCTAAAAAAAAGCTGAAAAACTCAGGTTTTTAACACAACTTTACACAGCTATCAAAACATCCCATTTGATGGGAAGTAATTATATGAAGTTATATGAGTAATTATATGTCAGTTGCGGCTGCAATCTTTCTTGGTCTACCTGACCTTGGCTTGGTATCAAGAGATCCCCGAAATTTCCACTTCTTAATAGGTGATTTAACAGTACTGATTGGCATTTTGAAGGCTTTGGACATCTTTATATGTCCTTTTCCATCTTTATAAAGCTCCATTACCTTGCCACGCAGGACTTTTGACAGTTCTTTTCTGATTCCCATGGCTCAGTATCTATCCTAGTCAGTGATTCTACATAAGAGCTAACAAACTCATTGACTATTTATACACTGACACTAATTGTAGTTTAAGAAGCCAGAGATGTGGAACATTAACCTCTAATTGACATTGTAACCCGTGTGTGTCACCTTGTGTGTCTGTACCAAGGCCAAACATTCCAGGGGAGGGAAACTTCTGATCTGGGCCATTTGGGTGATTTCTGTTATCATTATGATTTAAAAAGGAGCCAAACACCTATGTGATAATAAATGGCTTCATATGATCATCATCCTTCAATAAAAGAGCATTTTTTGGGATGATCAGTCATATTTTCAATATCAATGCGAACATTTCACAATTTCTGCCAGGAGATGCAAACCTTTGAGCACAACTGTATGTACACATCCTGAATATAGTCCGAAAGAAGCGATTATAACCGTGAAACGCGTAGACAGGATATACAGTATCTCCCAGAAGTGAGTCCACCCCTCACATTTGTGTAAATATTTGATTGTATCTTTTCATGTGACAACACTGAAGAAATGACACTTTGCTACAATGTGACGTAGTCAGTGTACAGCTTGTGTAACATGTAAATTTGCTGTCCCCTCAAAATAACTCAACACACAGCCATTAATGTCTAAACCGCTGGCAACAAAAGTGAGTCCACCCCTAAGTGACAAGGTCCAAATTGGGCCCAAAGTGTCAATATTTTGTGTGGCCGCCATTATTTTCCAGCACTGCCTTAACCCTCTTGGGCATGGAGGTCACCAGAGCTTCACAGGTTGTCACTGGAGTCAGTGAGATAAAATAAACCTCATTGTTAGTGTCAGTGGGATAAAATATGACCCAATATTGGTGTTACTGAAATCAAATAATCTCCATGGTTGGTGTCAGTGGGCTGAGCTCCGCACAGAATCCTGGAACCTGCGGGATGAAGACACAAAGGGAACATAGCTAAAATCTAGAGACTGTCCTGCAAAATCTAGGACACTTGGAAACAACAATGAATTCATAGTGTGTCTAAGGGCTGCAGTTCCGCTGAGCTCCACTAGATGGTGATCTCACTTCTACCCAGATGGGAAGTCTCTATGGAATACAGACAGGAAGTAATGTCAGCTACAGACAGGAAGTAATGTCAGCTACAGACAGGAAGTGATGTCAGGTACAGACAGGAAGTTCTGGGTGAGAGGTGAGTGGGGAGGAAGTAGAGAGGAGACGTTGGTGGAAGTGGCAGCAGAGGAGGTAATAAGATGTTATTTCCTATTTACACCCAGTAACCCCCCGTCATGTCCGTCCTCTTCCCCCATAGTCACGTCCGTCCTCTTCCCCCATAGTAATGTCTGTCCTCTTCCTCCATAGTCATGTCCGTCCTCTTCCTCCATAGTCATGTCCGTCCTCTTCCTCCATGGTCACGTCCGTCCTCTTCCTCCATGGTCACGTCCGTCCTCTTCCTCCATAGTCACTGTGACGTCTTTTATCTCCAGCAGATGATGATACACACATATATAGTGTGGGAACCCAGATTAACCCCTTCAGGGGCACAACATTCCCCCACTTCCGGGGCCGGAACATTCTCCTCATTGTGGAGATGGGTCACCTTCTCCCTGGAGATGAGATGAACTGTCCTGGGTTCGGTTTGGTGAACTTCGAAGATGTTACGATGCTGAACCCAAACACTAATGAAATTAATAGAAGACTCATTTGTCAAATTGTAAAATACCCATTTTCTGGGCTAATAGGCAAAAGGGTGCCAAAAAAATATAGCACGAAGGGGTGGGTACTGCCCAGGGGAACATGTACTAATGCAAAAACATTCTTAACCTCTTCCCATCTGGCCCATGTCGATAATCGGCCGGACAGGAGCACTGCCGATGAGGGTGGAAGTTTCAAAACATCCCCACACATCCATTGCCTGTGCGCGCTCCCCGGGATCTCGCAGCACTGCGATCGGTGGCCACTGATCGCTGCACAGGACCTCTGTGTGAGGTCCCGATCATGTGATCGCTGATTGGCCAATCAGTGATCACATGAAGAGTAGTACACAAGATGTCACTTCTGATATCATTGCTTGCTACGTGTGAAATCTGTGAATGGTCACAGAGGTCACATGGTACAAGGCTATTCACAACAGCCTTGTACCATGTGACAGGCTGTGACCAATCACAGCTCTCACAGTATTTCTCAACGGCTGTAAGAATGCAGCCAGAGGGAAGGAGAAATGATTGCTTTTACAGCCTTTATGGGTGTAAAAGCAATCAGTGTAAAAAAAGAAAAAAAAAATCACTATGGTGACACTGTACTGCTAGGCTGACCGTATGTAGATTGTAGGCTCCAAGGATCAGGGCCCTCCTAACCCTCTTGTATTGAACTGTATTGTTACTGTATTGTCTCCTGTTATATTGTAAAGTGCTGAGCAAACTGTTGGCGCTATAGAAATCCTGTATAATAATAATGTTAATAAAACACATAAATAGCAGTCTAAAAAAATAAAATAAAAATTAAATTTGAAAAATTATAATAACTTGTTATAAACTAATTTGGGTTTTTTTTGTTATTTAGATTAATACATTTTGGCCAAGATTTATGAAGAAAGATTATTTATTTGCCAAATGTTATAAGAAAAACACTTTTAAAAAAAAAGTTTGGTCTTTTTCATTTATATAACAAAAAATAAAAATCCCAGCGGTGAATAAATACCACCAAAAGAAAGTTTTATCTGTCTCAAGCTAAAAAATTCATATGGGTACAGTGTTGCATGACCGCGCAATTGTCATTTAAAGTGTGATAGAACTGACAGCTGAAAATTGGCCTGGACAGGAAGGGGGTGAAAGTGTCCGGACCTAAAGTGGTTAAAAAATTCCATTGGGCCAGGAGCAGTGATTTGTTTTTAAAATGCTTAAAGTGAAACATTCAGAATGTTTAATTTCTTTAAATAACATGTCTGGGGGGTGTCCTAGTAATGTCTGTGAAGGGGCATCTCTGTGATGAATAGAAAATGCTGCATTTACAAAAGAGAAAAGTGTTTAAAATTGCCAGCAAATGACATTTCATTGCCGGCTTCTTTGTTTTTGAAAATTTATTTTTTCAAAAACAAAGAAGCCGGCAATGAAATGTCATTTGCTGGCAATTTTAAACACTTTTCTCCTTTGTAAATGCAGCATTTTCTAAAGACACACTGGCCTAAAAAGGCTTTTTATTTTGGGGCGCTTTACAGGGGTCAGTATGCTGTTTTTATTTATCAAAGCAAAGAGGCCGGCAATGAAATGTCATTTGCTGGCAATCTATATTGTATCGTTTTTTTCCTTTGTAAACGTTGCTGAAGCACATCATTATTATTTCAGGTACTTATATAGTGCCATCAGTTTCCGCAGCACTTTACATATATATTGTACATTCACATCAGTCCCTAACCCTCAAGGGGCGTACAATCTAAGGTCCCTAACTCACATTCATACATACACATACTAGGGACAATTTAGACAGGAGCCAATTAACCTACCAGCATGTCTTTGGAGTGTGGGAGGAAACTGGAGTACCTGGAGAAAACCCACGCAGGCACAGGGAGAACATGTTGGGCAGCACAGTGGCTAAATGGTTATCGCTTCCTCCTGGCAGTACTAGGGTCATGGGTTTGAATCCCAACCACGGCACCACCTGCCTGGGAAAACTCCAGGCAGGTGGTGCCGTGGTTGGGATTCAGACCCACGACCCTAGTACTGCCAGGAGGAAGCGATACTCATTTAGCCACTGTGCTTCCCATCATCATATGGCAAGAATCAATAAAAAATTGTGTAGATTCCCTCCCAAGACACATGTCTGATCCTATGGATTTTAAAGGGGTACCTCACTCAAAAAAAACAAAATGGGTGAGGTTCCTCTAAAAATCTATATCATACTCTTAATCTGAGCATGCAGCCTGGCTGGACAGGAAAGGGGGATGGATGTATGGAAAGGGAACCTCCTGCACTACCCGTGTCTAATTAAACTAGGTGAGTTGCAGCAAACACCTTATTCTGTACCCGAAAACCTAGTAAATCAACCAAAAATGATGCTGCGCTACTCAATGTATAGTGCAAAGCCAATAACCAAACTGAATTGATGGTTAGAACATTGTCTATATATTGAGTAGCGCAGCATCATTTTTGGTTGATTTAGGAAGTAGGGATGAGCGTCTGCCCCCCTCTCCTCCTAAACCCAGGGGCAGACTGATAACTCATGGGGCCCCCGGGCAATAGGGGATCATGGGGCCCCTGTGTCCTTGCCCAAACTCAAAAATGCCTATGAAAAAGGTACCAGGGGAATCTCATGGGGCCCCCTACTGACCCCGGGCCCTCGGCCAGTGCCTGAGTTTCCAAATGGTCAGTCCGCCCCTGCCTAAACCATAACAGACCACATGCCTCCAACATGGAGGGGTGACAAAGCACCTTGTGACCATGTTGATAAAGACAAGGACCAATTCCCCACGATCCTGGCTAGTGGTTGTAGGGGACTGAGGATTGCTGGGCCTTTTGGACTCTGGAAGCCATCTTTAGTATTAGGTGAGCCCTCAGATACTCCCTCACAAAAAAAAAGAACAGAATTGTAACTTAGAGAAAACCCCAAACAATTGAGAAGTCCTTTATTAAAAAAATAAAAATCCCCCAAAAAGTTGCTCCTTGTACAGTGAGGCGAGGTTCACATATATGCATTTTGCATTTGAAGCTTTCTCCAGTGCTTTTTGCAGTTTGATTTGTGGTTTTCTACACACGGTTTTAATGTATTTTGGTCAGCTTTTTTTTTTTTTTTTGTTGCTGGGCAGACTAAAAATGCAAAACACAGCAAAAACGCACCACCATGCATTTCAGCAGCTTCTTCATTGAACCCTATCGTAGCAAAAATGCAGATTTTTGCTTTTAAAAAAGTCCCCGACCCTTACCAAAAACGCAGCAGCTCAAAAAAGCCTAAATGTGAACGTGTCCCATAGGAAACCATGTTACATGGACTGTAGTGCGTTTCTGCAAAAAGCCCTAAAAAACACATTGGTGTGAATGGAGCCTCAATCCATTATCAATCACGAGCCATTATCAATCTCAATCCATTACACTGTTCAACAGGTAAAAAGTTTTGGGCATAAAATTAGCTAATCTTACATAATTTGGGGTGCTGAAAACGAAAATGACCCTAAAAAATGTTGATTGGCTCTAGTTTCCATGATATATTCACCCATCTAATGACGTAAGCCATTCAAAATTATGATGCAACTTCAGCTGCATATTGCGCAATTGATACTGGTGACCAATAGAAAATTGCATGTATACTGAGATGATGTAATATTAGCCTTTAATTGCATCACTTCACTGCATAAAAGCTGCAGTATCTGTAGCTGATTGTAGTTCGACAGCGTCTTTACATTTCGTTTTATGCTTATATAGGCTACTCAGTAATGCCTCGAACTTGTGTGAATAAAGCAGATAATTTCTGCTATATCTGCGGTGAAATAACTTTTATCTCACAAAAAAAGGAGGATAACAGGAATGATTAAGAAAGCCTACAACTTGTATTTTGGCTGCAAGATAGGAGACCAGGACAAGAGCTGGGCACCACATATATGCTGCAATTCTTGTGGGACGGCACTGGAGCAATGGTTGAATGGAAAAAAGGCATCTATGCCTTTCGCTGTGCCAATGATTTGGAGAGAGCCAACAGATCATGTTAGTAATTGTTACTTTTGTATGGTGCCTCCAATTGTAAAAGGGCTAAATATCCAAATATTCCATCGGCAATACGTCCAGTTCCTCATGGAGAGGGGCTACCAATTCCTAAAGCACCAGAATCCTTCGTGGTTGAGTCAAGTGAGGAAGAACCTGAAGCGTGTAGTCACGTGCAGTTGTAAGAGTTAGCCCTTTCCTCAAATACAAGAGAAAAGCCAAGAGAAGCAAAACCGACACAAACTGAAGACAAAACTAGTGAGAATCCTAAGTATTAAAATGATTCAACTTAGCTTATGGCTATAATTTTTCTTGGTAATCCTATGCAATATATTATGCCATTTAGGCTGTTATGTAGTCAATATCACTTGCTTTATATTTGTGGAAAGACATCTATCTATATAATTATTGTGCATTATGTAGTCATTACGCCTATAGTAGAAAACTTTCCGTTTACAGAAAAACTAGAGCCAATTGACAAATTTCATTGTTATATTTGAACTCAGAATGTGAAATTCATTAAGAAATGGATCCTTTTGTTTCCAAAACTGGCAAAAAATAAAAATTTGTTGAACAGTGTTATCAATCAACCTTCTGCTTACTCACTGATTAAAAAAAAAAAAAAACAATCCCCAAGGGCATGAGGAGATAATTTGGTCTGAACTGACCAGATATGACCATATTTGGTCAATGTGGCCTCCATTATCTCCACCTCTTCCCTTTTATTACTCATGACAGCTTGGGGAGCTTTCATTCGGCTATCAATGAAAGCTCCCCAAGCTGTCATGAGTAATAAACGGGAAGAGGTGGAGATAATGGAGACCACATTGACCAAATATGGTCATATCTGGTCAGTTCAGACCAAATTATCTCCTCATCCATACTTCTCACCTTCGAGGTCCCTCAAATATTATTCAGATTCGGGTTGTACTCAAATTTGAACACAATTTAAAGGATTTCAAATTTTGGTTAAATTTGTTGGTAATGAATTTTGGTGCTCACCCGTAATGTACTACTCAGTGTTTGACCCGGGTCAGCAGCCAATAATAGGGAGAAGGTAGATTAACCTTCCGTTGTTATAAGAGGTGGTCTGAGATCAGACAATAATGGGGGGGGGGGGGTGGATAACTCTAGGCAGGTGCAATGTTGCACTTTTGTTTACTGACTCACATCAGGCTGGTCAGAGCCCATTGAGTGCTAAATTGTCTCCTGCCAGGGTCTCCAGACCATCTTGAGGAGGACATATCTCCTTTTGGATGTCAAAATCTAGTGTCATTTGGGCAGCCTTCTCAGACACAGGAATGCTTTTATAGGACTCTCTGGGTCATTTAGGTGCACCCGCAGTGTGAGAGTAGGAGCGGGACAGAACCCCTCTTGTCAAGGAGAGAATAGGTGTAATGGCAGGAGAAGGAACGAGACGAGGAGGGACAGTACACTTTTTCCTTAGGGTGCAGCACCCTCAGCAAGTGGTCCAGAAGCCACCTCCACCTGCCAGACAGACTTTACAGAACAATTACTGGGGACAATTCTGGGCTTCACTATGAAAGAGATCCTCGTACTCCCAGCAACCTGTAATCCTTCCATCATATTGTTTTCCATCAGAAGTCTCTCGTTGCCATTTTGTGCCTCTCTGCCTGTACAGGACTTATCTCAGACAGTTCTGTTCTACTCATCAGTCATCTTGTTTTGAACTTTACCATAAATACCATAAAAGCTACGTTCACCCATCCAAGTGGTGTGGTCTGCTCTCATTTCTTGGTGTCACTTCATAAACCCCATGCCAATACTGCTTCTTACTATAGGAGGGGTCTGAGATCAGCCAATAATGTGGGAACAGGTGAATATCCTCACCTCTAACTATAACATGGTTCCAAGACAAGCCAATAATTGGGAAAGAGGTGAACAGTGAACAGCAGAGCACTTCTGCCTGGCAGTACTAGGGTCATTGGTTTGAATCCCAACCATGGCACCACCTGCCTGGAGTTTGCATGTTCTCCCTGTGCCTGCGTGGGTTTCCTCTATGTACTCCGGTTTCCTCTTATGCTCCAAAGACATGCTGGTAGATTAATTGGATCCTGTCTAAATTGTCCCTAGTATGTGTATGTATGAATGTGAGTTAGGGACCTTAGATTGTACACCCCTTGAGGGTTAGGGATTGATGTGAATGTACGATATATATGTAAAGTGCTGTGTAAATTGACAGCGATATACAAGTACCTGTAATTATAATGAATATATATATACATACTATATTTTCAAAAGTATTGGGATGCCTGCCTTTCCACACACATGACCTTTAATGGCCCCCCAGTCTTAGTCGGTAGGGTTCAATATTGAGTTGGCCCCGCCCTTTGCAGCTATAACAGCTTCAACTCTTCTGGGAAGGCCGTCCACAAGGTTTAGGAGGGTGTCTATGGGAAGGTTGGACCATTCTTCCAGAAGCACATTTGTCAGGTCAGGCACTGATGTCGGGGGAGGAGGCCTGGCTCACAGTCTCCACTATAATTCATCCCAAAGGTGTTCTATGGGGTTGAGGTCAGGACTCTGTGCAGGACAGTCAAGTTCCTCCACCCCAAAGTGGCTCCTCCATGTCTTTATGGACCTTGCTTTGTGCATTGGTGTGTAGTCATGTTGGAACAGGAAGGGGCCATCCCCAAACTCTTCTTACAAAGTTGGGAGCATGAAATTGTCCAAAATGTCTTGGTATGCTGACGCTTTAAGAATTCCCTTCACTGGAACTAGGGGGTCAAGCCCAACCTCTGAAAAACAATCCCACACCATAATCCCCCCTCCACCAAACTTTACACTTGGCACAATGCAGTCAGGCAAGTACCGTTCTCCTGGCAAGTGCCAAACCCAGACACGTCCATCGGATTGCCAGACAGAGAAGCATGATCGGTCACTCCAGAGAACACGTCTCTACTGTTCTAGAGTCCAGTGGTGGCGTGCTTTACACCATGGCATCCGACCCTTTGCATTGCACTTGGTGATGTAAGGTTTGGATGCAGCTGCTCGGCCATGGAAACCCATTCCATGAAGCTCTCTACGCACTGTTGTTGGGCTCATCTGAAGGCCACACCAAGTTTGGAGGTCTTTAGCTATTGACTCTGCAGACAGTTGGTGACTTCTGCGCTTCAGCATGCGCTGACCCCGCTCTGTCATGTGACGTGGCCTACCACTTGGTGGCTGAGTTGCTGTTGTTCCCAGTTGCTTCCACTTTGTTCCACTTATTCTGTCTATAACCAATCATTTTTGTGATATTTACCAAACAACAGCTATTTACAATTACAGAAACTAGAGAGAAGCAGTTCCCTATACATGTGCCAATTCCCACTGGGGACACCCAGTTAACCCCTTACATCCCATCCTAATACAGTACAAATAATTCTTCATCTACAGAGAAACCTACAAAGATCACATGACCATAACAATGAGGATGGAGGAGGACTGGAGTCACATGACTGAGAAGATACTAAACCTCACTCTGGAGATCATCTACCTGCTGACCGGAGAGGTGAGGAGGATTCTGGGAGGTCACATCACAGCACTCATATCTCTGGACTTGGCTGGAGAGGTGAGGAGGGTTTTGGGATTCTAATATTATATTCCTATTGGTTCCTCAATACAGAGATTTCCTCCTCCAAAGTCAGGTGATCATATGACCATCAAAGTCCCTCCATGTGACTCCCTGAAACCTGAGAGACACAACATGCAGAAGATTCTAGAAGTCACCAATAAGATGACGGAGCTGCTGACAGGAGAGGTGAGCGGTGCCGGGAATTCTGGGACATTCTCCAGTAACAGACAAGGGATGTGTCTGGATGGTGACTGTATCATTGTGTGTGTCAGGTTCCTATAAGGTGTCAGGGTGTCACTGTCTATTTCTCCATGGAGGAGTGGGAGTATTTAGAAGGACACAAGGATCTCTACAAGGACGTCATGATGGACAATCAGCCGCCCCTCACATCACCGGGTAAGAGGAGACTTTATTGTAAAGGAGAGAGCAGTACGGAGGATCCACCTAGATCCCCCATCATCTGATAAACACATAGAAACAATGGATTCAGTCAGTGTGTGTGTTTCCTACAGATGGATCCAGTCATGGGAACCCACCAGAGAGATGTCCCCGTCCTCTGTATTCCCGGGATTCCACACAGGAAGGTCACACCATCCCTCACCATCATCAGGTAGATGAGGAACAATCACTGGTGGTATCATTAGGATCTGTACATTATCTGCATTGTTACCATTGATGTCATTTTTATAATATATTCAGAATGGAAACCTGAGAGATCTGAAAGTTGATATTAAAGTAGAGATAAAGGAGGAGGAGGATGAGGATGGGGTGATGGAGGAGTCAGAATTTCTTAAAGTACACAAAGATCTGTACCAGGACACCATGGTGGAGTCATCCAGCTACAGGAACCCACCAGAGAGATGTCCCTGTCCTCTGTATTCCTGGGATTCCACACAGGAAGGTCACACCATCCCTTACCTTGATCAGGTAAATGATGAATAATTGGTAGCTATGATTTATACACAGCATGTTTGTTACAATGAATGTTTTATAATATCTTTCAGAGTGGAATCCTCGGGGATTATAATATTATTGTTAATGAAGAGTTTAAAGAAGAGAATGAGGAGTATGGTGTGATGGAAGAGCTTTCTGAAGGACACAAGGATCTCTACAAGGACATCATGATGGAGTCATCCAGCTTTGGAAACCCACCAGAGAGATGTCCCCATCCTCTGTATTCCCGGGATTCCACACAGGAAGGTCACATCATCCCTCACCATCATCAGGTTGGTGGAGTTGAGGGTCTGGAACATAAAGTGATGGAACACTCTGACATGTGGAGACGATGTGTGGACTCTACAAGATGATATTTTCTATGTGATCTCACATCATAAATCCTTCTATATTACAGATGTTATTTCTGCCATTCTGTTGGTTTAGGGTGAAGATCTGATGAAGATGAAAGTTGAGGGTGAAGTAGAAGAGACGTATGTGAGGGATGATCAGCAGTCTATGGAGGAGGCTGGAATGACAAGGACATTCAAAGAGGAGGACACTCCTACAGAGATCAGCACAGGTGAGACACAATATATTCTTCTGTTATCTCTGCTCTGGTACTGCACACTGATTGGTCCAAAGTAGGGCAGGAGATGAGTGATATGTATAGTGCTACCCCTGCAGGAGCCATTTGATAATGCTTTTCCCCAGTGGTTGACCTTGCAATCCTCCCAACACCACGGACACTCTGGGCTCAGACATATTTCAGCAGTATAGAATAATAATAACGAGAGAGACACAATTCTTTAGTAACACCTCTATATTAAACTTGTTCAAAAGAGTAGGCCACAGAAATAATGGGTTTAGGGTGTACAACACAAGTTACCACGTAAAAGCAGGACAATGGTAAAATAGAGATAACCAATTAGCAACATTTAACAGATTATACAGTCATGAGTAGTAAGTGTCAACCATTTAATTGCAACACCAGTAGCAAGAGGGGGAAGAAAAGGCTTGTTCACTTATCAGCTCCCTCCGGACCACCAGCACCACAATGGAGAATGCAGAGAATTATGTAAACGTATACTCCACTATGAATAGATATAAGTACCCCAATTTTAATAGAAATGGCCTTAGAAGGGAAGAGGTCCCTCTTACTAGAGATTGCAACTTGAGTCCTGTGATGTTCTTTATATGGTGGTGTCCTTTGTCTTCTGCTAGCAATGGTGGGACCCATAAACATTCGTGAACACTGATAATTCAATGAAGTTAAACAGGTAGACTGTGGTACTGCTGACAGCAAAGGTCTCCTGGTAACTGAGGACTTAAGGTGTCTGCATGCATTGTGTCTAGAGAGTGATGACAGAGGTTGGCATCCACACACTCACCAATCCTATGGATATCAGGGCCTTCTAGGAACAGAGATCTTGCCCAGGTTCCTTGTTTGTAGGGATGTGCAAAGTTACCAACTGATGGTCTGTCAGAGATGTTTGTGTGAAACAAAGAAAACAAATGGAGGGTACACAGGCCTAGTGCATTGCATTTAAAAAAAACATTTATTGATAAAAAATAAGAGGTAATATACTCAGGAATGACAATATTGTCAAAGGCACATAATATAAAGAACAACACTGTCCAGTCCGCACTGGGTGATATCCTCAAGGGAGTCCAGAACCTCCAACAGGCTAACGCATTTCGAGGGCTTGCCTCTTCCTCAGAGCCAATACCTACAATGCCTGCACCCTCTCTTATATGTCCTAATATCCTGTAGGTGGGTAGTCCCAGACCCACCCATGGGCGGAGACAATTAGGACAAGTGCCTGAATATTAGGGATTAAATTAACTTGTTGCCGCCCAGCCTATGACCAAATGGCAACCGGGCGAACACTTCATCCCTCCGGGAGGACACCATATGGCATCCTTCCCAGAATGCGCATTGCGCATGTCCACAGGGCTGCGCTGTGGTGAGATCTGTCACCGGCCATGTACCCCGGACAGATCTGTGTATCGGCCCCGTTGCCAGCACCATGTGACTTGCTGTGACCAATCACAGCAGGTCACATTACAGTTGTATACAATGGATGGTTTCCTTTCATGGTATCCATTGTATACAAGTGTGTCTAGCTGTGAATGGTCACAGCAATCACATGCACAGGCTGGGCCAATCACAGCTAATCACAACAAAAAAAACTTGAATGAATCAATTTCATTCAGTTAAATGCTTGCTTATAGCAAAGAAATTCTTTGCTATAATCAATCAAATTGTATAACAAAAAAAAATACTGATCACTTCCCCAAAGTAGTACAATGTTACTATGGTAACATTTTACTACGTTGGTCATAGTTCAATATAAAAAAAAAAATCTTAAAAAAAGAGAAAAAAATTAATAGAAAATTAAAAAAAAATTAAAACAAATGTTTTTTTTTTTTTGTGCTGTGACCAGTCAGTGTCCCTGATCACTGCCACACCAGTTATATGATGATGCTGTACTGCACTGGTGACAGTTTGTAAAAAAAAAAATTGCTAATTTTTTTTCTTAATTTCTTCTTTTTCTGAAAAATTATGACAAAATAATTACAACTTCAAAAAACTCGCCATGCCTGTTATGAAATATGTCGGACTGTCTACTTTTCAAAAAGGGGTCATTTGGGGGATATCTGTACCATCCTGACATTTGGGGGATATCTGTACTGTGCTGACATTTGGGGGATATCTGTACTGTCCTGACATTTGGGGGATATCTGTACTGTCCTGACATTTGGGGGATATCTGTACCATCCTGACATTTGGGGGATATCTGTACTGTCCTGACATTTGGGGGATATCTGTACTGTTCTGACATTTGGGGGATATCTGTACTGTCCTGACATTTGGGGGATATCTGTACTGTTCTGACATTTGGGGGATATCTGTACTGTCCTGACATTTGGGGGATATCTGTACTGTCCTGACATTTGGGGGATATCTGTACCATCCTGACATTTGGAGGATATCTGTACTGTTCTGACATTTGGGGGATATCTGTACTGTCCTGACATTTGGGGGATATCTGTACTGTTCTGACATTTGGGGGATATCTGTACTGTCCTGACATTTGGGGGATATCTGTACTGTTCTGACATTTGGGGGATATCTGTACTGTTCTGACATTTGGGGGATATCTGTACCATCCTGACATTTGGGGGATATCTGTACTGTTCTGACATTTGGGGGATATCTGTACCGTCCTGACATTTGGGGGATATCTGTACCATCCTGACATTTGGGGGATATCTGTACTGTTCTGACATTTGGGGGATATCTGTACTGTCCTGACATTTGGGGGATATCTGTACTGTTCTGACATTCTTGGAACTCAACAAATTAGATTGGCTGTCATTACTTCAGGATTGATCAATTTTCAGATCTATACCATAGTTTGTGAACTCTATAACTTTCCTACAAACTAAATAATAAACACTGATTTGGGTTATTTTCACCAAAGACATGTAGCAGAATACATCTTGGCCTAAATTTATGAAGAACAATTATTTATTTGCAAACTTTTATAACAGAAACAAAATTTTTGGTCTTTTTTTGTTAATTTAGCAAAAAATAAAAACCCCAGCGGTGAGCAAATACCACCAAAAGAAAGCTCTAGTTGTGTGAAGAAAATGATAAAATTTTAGTTTGGGTACAATGTTGCATGACTGCGCAGTTGTCATTCAGAGTGTGAGAGCGCTGAAACCTGCAAATTGGCCTGGGCGGGAAGGAGGTAAAGCTGTCCAATATTGAAGTGGTTAAATGATAACTTTCTATAAAAATAACAAAAAAACATACATTTTCATTTTCTTTCCACATTTTCCAAAAACTTGTGGCACAAAAAAATTACATTTCCAAAAGACTCTCTGGGCCTCTTAGGAAATATGTTGGTGTTTTCTCTCCAAAATGTAGTTGTTTTGTGGGTGTTTCCTTGTTCTTTTGCTCCAAGGCCTCCAAGAAATGTGATGGGTAGTTAGGAAATTTAATGAATAATTATGTTTCTTGAAAGCCTGATGTTGCTCCTTGGATTTTGGGCCTGTCTGTGTGGTTCGGCTGTAAAAAGCCTCACACATATGGTATCATCATACTCAGGAGGAGTAGCAGAATATGTTTTAGGGTGTAATTAAGTGTTCTTGCATTGCAAGAGCACTTATTGTTATCTCACATATATATTCTTATTATTATAGCCCCATTTTTCCACCCTAACTCCTCCCACTGTTTTTACACTCCATAGACAGTAATATACCGAAACGTGCAGATTGTTCCCGATTGGTGCGCTATTACTTTGTGGAACGTTTCGCCGAATGGTTCATGAAATATCAGCGTTTTTGTGGTGAAATTGGTCCCATAGGAATGAATGGAAGAATGTTCAAAACTAGAGTGGGAGCTGACAAAAGCTAGAGTGTGAGCTGAAAAATCAGGACATGATTTGTAAACTGCCATCTCTCCTTCATTTTCAAGCCCACCTACACAAATCTTATACCAAAACGTTCAGCTATCCCCGCTGCCACTATAAATGTCCACGGCTAAGCCATAGTCCTGACAGTTTTCACAATATGACCATTTGTTTGCAACCCACGCCGCCCATTGACATTCACTGAAACTCCACTCTAGCCACCTGAAATTTGAAGGGCAATTTCTAAACTGTGACTATGCCTACATTTGTAATATTTCAGAAACATACTATGCATCAAAATGTAGAAAGACAAAACAGAGGGCGCACGGGCCTAGTGCATTACCATAAAAAATGTTTGATAAAAAATAAATAATAAATAAAGTATGTGTTGTACTCACAAACGACAATATAGTCAAGGCACATCATAAAGAACAGCTAGGTCAACACCTTCCTCAGAGGGCTCTGAGGAAGAGGCAAGTCCTCGAAACGCGTCAGCCTTTTGGATGTCTATACTCCCTATTGTGGACTGTTACTCAGCATGGTGTTGACCCCGCTGTTCTTTATGATGTGCCTTGACTGTATTGTCGTTTGTGAGTACAACACATACTTTATTTATTATTAAACATATTTTATGGTAATGCACTAGGCCTGTGCGCCCTCTGTTTTTTCTTTCCTCATTCAGTATATTTGGATTTCCCCCGGTCCATTTGAGGGCAGCAAGGTGTGCATGTTCCAGGACATTCTTAATGTGGTTGTAGCCTGCATCGAGTCCATCCCCAAGCGCAGGAGCATTTGTGTTTGCTGCATCAAAATGTAGGTCTGGGTCTTGTGATTCTCACAATATAAAGCTCTTCGGTGTAGGATTTATAGTTTTTAAACTACAACCGTTTGAAGATGGCAACCGCCAGTGAAGTGAGCAAGTTGGAGCAGTTTGTTTTTAACAGCTCTTCTCTTCCCTTGCTGTAGAGTGAGTTGCCATAGGAACCCAGGTGTGTTAGCAGCCAGCAGAGCGACGAAAGCTAGAGTGTGAGTTGTAGACTACTGGTGGAGGCAAGAACACTTCACACAATTTCCCCAGAAATTGTAGATTTTCTAGTTCTTACTATGCTGTGTTAGAAATATAGTCTTGCTTGGCAACTTTGTATAAAAAAAAAATAAAACTTCATTTTCTTTCACACATTTTTAGAAAACTTAATGGAAAAAATAAAATTGCCAAAAAGCTCACAATGTTCACAATAATAATACTACTAATAATAATACAATGCTTAGATAGGTTATAGATTTAAGGGGGTACCTTGCACTTTAAGGGGGCACCTTGCACTTTAAGGGGGCACCTTGCACTTTAAGGGGGTACCTTGCACTTTAAGGGGGCACCTTGCACTTTAAGGGGGTACCTTGCACTTTTTTTGTTTGTTTTTTTGCATGGCGTTCTCTGTTAAAATCAGTACTAGACCTTAGGGGTCTGACATGAATTTTAGGCGGACCCCTCCCCATCTTGTTTTTTTGTTTTTGTTATATTATTCCTGCCCCTTTGTTTACATTCACCTCTCAGTGGGCAATCCTCGGTTGACCATTGAATGGGCAAGGATACATCACAAGTAGTTAGGATGCTAGCCGTCACTGGCTCCCAAGCAACCAGCTTCAGTGGGAAGCTGTCACATTTTGTAATACCGTTGCCAAATGTTTATCTTCCTGCTTGAGCCAGAGGTTTGGTTCAGCTGAACACCCATTTAGTTAGGCCGTTTATGTATATTATATACGACGCGCTTGTTGGAGCCCAACGTCTGTAGCTGTAAGATAAAGGTGCCAGATGGATATCAGGGATGGATGGATGGAAGCAGTAACACTGAGGCAGCTCTTCTTAGAGTGGAAGCAAGGCTCTAATGCAGTAACAAGAAAAAGAGAGGAAGGCGCCTCTAAGTGCAGTATTAACAATTTATTAGTAGACAATGGAAAATTTGCACTTACAAGATCAACGGTTAAAAAGACTCATCGAGTGGTAATTGGATCCAAGTGGGACATCCAGCCGTCCAGCAGCAAGCTATGCCTATAGGATCAGGAAGTAGAGTCCAGGATGTGCATGTGCATCAAAAATGAAGCTTGGAGAGCAGAGTCAGATGTAGCAGGTGAAAGGGGCGGTAATGCGTTTTGGAGCATGCTCAATAGGCTCCTTATTCAGACCTCTTGACCTATTGAGCATGCTCCGAAATGCATTACCGCCCCTTTCACCTGCTACATCTGACTCTGCTCTCCAAGCTTCATTTTTGATGCACATGCACATCCTGGACTCTACTTCCTGATCCTATAGGCATAGCTTGCTGCTGGACGGCTGGATGTCCCACTTGGATCCAATTACCACTCGATGAGTCTTTTTAACCGTTGATCTTGTAAGTGCAAATTTTCCATTGTCTACTAATAAATTGTTAATACTGCACTTAGAGGCGCCTTCCTCTCTTTTTCTAGTTAGGCCGTTTGCCCAACCTCTGGAGAAGCAACCTCCAAGAGCTCATCACTGTTGATGTAGATTATGGGGTTCATCTGGCATTATTAGGTTGTGTTTATTACAGAAGCATAGATGTGATAATACTGATTGCGTTTTGGTCGCTTTTCTTCTTCAGACTTGTAGCTGAAGGTTAACATTCAATTATATTTACCGTCTTGGGATGAAAATTAAGAAGGAGCATAAAAACTGAAACACATTGTTGGATTCAGCATTTTTTTTATTCATATCAGACATTTCAGGATTGCTAATGCCTGGTTATGAATAAATCCTCTGGTCACTGCTAAAGGCCATCTTAACCATTTTACGCCCGGTCTATGGCCAAATGGCGTCCGCAAAAATGCATTACCTTTCCGGGAGGTCGCCATATGGCATCCTCCCGCACATGTGCAGTTCACGCGCTTGCAGAGCGGCGCGATCTGTCACCGGCTGTGTACCTCGGACACATCCGATGACAGATCTGAGTACCGGCCCCATTGCCGGTACCATGTGACCTGCTGTGACCAATCACAGCAGGTCACATGACAGTTGTATACATGGATGGCTTCATTCATGCCATCCATTGTATACTAGTGCCTAGCTGTGAATGGTCACAGCTAATCACTTGCACATGTCATGTGATTAGCCATGGCCAAATCACAGCTAAGCACAAAAAAAAAAAAACCTGAATGAATCGATGTCATTCAGGTAAATGCTTGCTAATAGCAAAGTAATTCTTTGCTATAAGCAAATTGTGTTAAAAAAAAAAAATACTGATCACTTCCCCAAAGTAGTACAATGTTACTATGGTAACATTGTACTACTTTGGACATAGTGAAATATGAAAAAAAAAAATCTTAAAAAAAAATTAAAAAAAAATATAAAATAAAAAAAAAATAAAAAAAAACATATATTTTTTTTCACACTGTCACCAGTCAGTGTCCCTGTTCACCGCCATGCCAGTTATATGATGACGCTGTACTGCACTGGTGACAGTATGTAAAAAAAAATAGTGAAAATAATTTTTTTTTATTTTTTCATTTTCCGAAAAATTATGACAAAAAAATACAACTTCAAAAAACTCGCCATGCCTCTTATGAAGTACGTCGGACTGTCTACTCTGCAAAAAGGGGTCATTTGGGGGATATCTGTCCTCTCCTGACATTTGGGGGATATCTGTACTGTTCTGACATTCTTGGACCTCAAGAAATGAGATGGTCTGTCAGTACTTCAGGATTGATCAATATTCAGATCTATACCATAGTTTGTGAACTCTATAACTTTCCTACAAACTAAATAATACATCCTAATTTGGATTATTTTCACCCAAGACATGTAGCAGAATACATCTCGGCCTAAATTTATGAAGAAAAATTATTTATTTGCAAATTTTTATAACAGAAACAAAGAAAAACGTGTTTTTTTTTTTCAAAATTTTCGGTCTTTTTTGTTAATTTAGCAAAAAATAAAAACCCTGGCGGTGATTAAATACCACCTAAAGAAAGCTCTAGTTGTGTGAAGAAAATGATAAAATTTTAGTTTGGGTACAATGTTGTATGACCGCGCAATTGTCATTCAAAGTGTGAGAGCGCTGAAACCTGGAAAATGGCCTGGGCAGGAAGAGGGAAAATTGCCCGGTATTGAATTGGTTAAGAACCAGTAGAGCAGGCGTACACAGTTTATAACAAGACGTAAATAAGAAGTCATCGCCTGGAAGAAGGTTCATGCATATTTCCGGGAGTGGGTTGTGGAGATAAAAGAGAAAACTCCAGATCTCCTCTTGAGATGAACTCTGGATGACTCCGAATGGAAGATGAAAGGGCAAGCTGGTGCCAAAATTTTGACCATGGTCAGGGAATTTGCCCGCAGTATGACAAAACTTTCTGGTAGAGAATATCGGGGATAATGGCATAACCCCTAGGATTTTCAGATATTTTACTGATTTGGACAGAGGACAATCAGGGGGCGAGTGGGGGTGTCAATGTGGGTAATGGTTGTGTGTGTTATAAAATGCTGAATCAGGCTATTTTCTATCTATCTTTCCTTGGAGTACAGCCAAAGTACACAACTTGAGGACAGACTTACGTAACTTATCTCTTTACTTCCGTTGTAAATGAATAAGACCTTCACTTCTTTGAGCAATGTATATACTGTATTATTATTTATACTATTAATATTATCAGAGTTCTTTCAGCAGAATATACTTCTCCAAGCACCCTCCAGTGTTATGTGTTACCAGAAGCCTAGGTCTATGCTCACTTGTTCTATGCTAAAGGTTCTGAACTTGAATGTCTTGACAAAGATCACTTGACCAGTGCCTAGGCGTGTGGTTGTGTAAAGAGCATGCACCTCCGGGTCCCCATTGGTTCCTGTTCTCAAGACTGCTTAAATATAGAAGTGATCTGGGAGGAGGACCAAAGGCTTTTTGAAGGGGGGAAAGGGTCTAAACTGGTTGGAACAGGCACAGAGAACATCTGCTCACTCAAGTCTACCTGATCTTGATTTAGGTCAAGGGTGTCAAACTGGCAGCCCTCCAGCTGTTGCCAAACTACAAGTCCCATGAGGCATTGCAAGATTGACAGTTACAAGCATGACTCCCAAAGGCAGAGGCATGATGGGACTTGTAGTTTCGCAACAGCTGGAGGGCCGCCAGTTTGACACCCCTGATTTAGGTGAATGAACCCTTGTATATAACAATGTTGTTTTTATATTTTCCAGGACACGCCACCGAGGAGCCCTTAAAGGATCAACTCACTTTATCTCCAGGTTGTAAAATGGAAGATGAGGACATCACAAGAGATTGTGCCGGAGAAACGACAATGAGCTCCACTATGGACGGTGGACTTCACAGTGTGGATAGATTATCAAATGCCTTTTACTCTGAGCAACCTCCTACTGTGAGGGATGGTGCCGGAATTCAGTGGGAGGTGAAATTTTCCTGTCCTGAATGTGGGGAAAGTTTTAGCTCTGAACTAAGTCTTACTTCACATCAGAGATCTCACTTCGGTGAGAAGCTTCATTCCTGTTCTGAGTGCGGGAAATGTTTCCTTCTTAAATCAGAACTTGTCGTACATTGCAGAGCTCACATGGGCAAGAAGCCAATTTCCTGCCTAGAGTGTGGGAAATGTTTTACAAAGAAATCAGACCTGGTTAGACATCTGAGATCTCACACAGGGGAGAAGCCGTATTCCTGCCCTGAATGTACAAAATGTTTTTCATGGAAATCAGACCTTGTTAAACATCAAAGATTGCACACGGGGGAGAAGTTAAATTCCTGTCCTGAATGTGGGAAATGTTTTATAAAGAAATCAGACTTTGTTGGACATCTGAGATCTCACACGGGGGAGAAGCCGTATTCCTGCCCTGAGTGCTCAAAATGTTTTTCATGGAAATCAGACTTTGTTAGACATCAGAGATCTCACTCTGGGGAGATGCAAAATGCATGTGCTGAATGTGGGAAATGTTTTACAAAGAAATCAGTTCTTGTTAAACATCAGGAATTACACACAGGTGAGAAGCCACATTCCTGCTCCGAATGTGGAAAATATTTTTCATATAAAACAAGCCTTATTAGACACCAGAGATTGCACACAGGAGAGAAGCCATATTCCTGCCCTGAATGTGGAAAATGTTTTACATGGAAGTCACAATTTGTTAGCCATCAGAGATCTCACACAAAGGAGAAGCCGTACCCTTGCCCTGAGTGTGAAAAATGTTTTTCAGATAAATCACACCTTATTAGACATCAGAGATCTCACACAGGAGAGAAGCCGTATTGCTGTCCTGAGTGCGGGAAATGTTTTTCAGCTAAATCAGACCTTGTTAGACATCAGAGATCTCACACGGGGGAGAAGCAAAATTCTTGCCCTGAATGTGGAAAATGTTTTTCAGAGAAATCACACCTGGTTAGACATCAGAAATCTCACATAGGAGAGAAGCCGTATTCTTGCCATGAGTGCGGAAAATGTTTTTCAGTTAAACCACACCTTGTTAGACATCAGAGATCTCATACAGGGGAGAGGCCGTATTCGTGCCCTGATTGTGGAAAATGTTTTTCAGTTAAACCTCACCTTGTTAGACATCAGAGATCTCACACGGGAGAGAAGCCATTTTCTTGTTTTGAGTGTTTGAAATGTTATTCACGGAAATCAGACCTTATTATACATCAGAGATCTCACACGGGGGAGAAGCCTTATTCTTGTGTTGAGTGCAGGAAATGTTTTTCACGGAAGTCACACCTTGTTATACATCAGAGATTCCACACAGGTGAGAAGCCATATTCCTGCACTGAGTGTGGGAAATGTTTTGCACGGAAATCAGTCCTTAATATACATAAGAGATCTCATACGTTAATCTGAACCCTATTGAAGTTATTGGGACAATGATCTTTAAAATCTATTCAGGCCATTTTTAAGGCTAATAGGCACATTATTCCCCTGTCGAAGAGGACAAGGGCCTCTTCCCTGTACCCCTAGTCTTGTGATTGTAAGGTCTGCAGGGGAAAAAACAGGATAAGAGTGTTATGCACAGAATGCAGGGGTCAGCAATATTTAATGTACAGAATGCATGGGATAAGAATATGTAATGCATAGTAGGAGTCAGAAGTACAAAACAAAAAGAGTGCATGGGTCAGGGGTGTGTAAGGCACAGTGTAGGGGTAAAGAGAGTGAAAAATTCCCCCCACAAGCAAAACTCTCCCTCCCTTTACCCTTTCAGCAAAAATTCCTACTCCCTCCCCTCAAAAAAAAAAAAAATCCAGCAATGATCTTTGGAATAGCAGAAACCTTGAACCATTTGAATTCTAAGCAACAAAAACAACATGGAATCTCACAGTACCTCTTCTGCAATAAACCACTAACTGTTTTATCAGAGTACACTCTGTTTATATTCTGTATATCCACACTTATGTATAGGCAAGGACATAGCTACTCTCCTGAGACTTGGTTACCCATATAAATTAACTGTTCAGTATATGGCGCCTGACTTGCTTCTTCAGCTAATGATGGGGCCCAATCTGTATGGTGGTACACTTACTACTGTCAATTTAAGACTGCATGCAGTGAGATACTTTTAGGCTGTCCAGCATAAGGCAGTCTCCTGTCGTACTGGATCACTGACAGTAGAACAAAACACAGCTGAATCTGCTCACCTGTCCTGGTACATACAAACCTTGTCTTGGACAATTGGCAGTCTGCTGTCCTCTGGAACCCAGCCCCAGTAACTCTGTCCTCACAGTCAGGGTCTCTGGACTCCACTCTGCTGCTCTGTCTCTGGTAAGCACAGACACACCCAGGCAACAGGTCTGTACTGCTGCAGTCTCCAGCAGCAAGACGTTCTCATGGCTCAGTCCTTAGCACTCTGGCCCTTATGAGGCTCTCCCTCAGTGCAGCCCATTAGCCTTCTTTATAGAGAGCTCTCTGCAGGATTACATCTCCGAGGATCCAATGTGGTTGCAAAGTAAGTCCTTCCGCAGCCACCAAATGGCTCAATCACTGCACCAAGGAGGGAGAGGAGCAGGAGCAAGAGGGATTGCACACAGAGTCCACTCTGTCTGCAGCAGACAGCTGCTCTGTCACATACAGGAGTCTCAGCTGCATTGGGGGAGTGAAGGAGTGCGGGAATAGAAAAGCACAGCCTGCTCTTCACAAATGGCCGACAGCACACCCAGCGGGAGAAGAGTTATTAGAGGGGCACAGGAAACAAAGCTTGTGGGCAGCACCTGGCTACACATTCCCCCCACCAGAGAACCTTTGGTCCCCAAAAGAGAGATGTAGTCCCTGACATGGTTATTCCAAGCCCCCAACGATCTACTAATTGGTGGTCATGGGGAAATGTTCTTGCTTTCTAAAGTTTTGAGAATGGTAAGTGAGATGCACCCTTTGAGATGACCAACAGGAGGTCCAGTGCCAGATTACACTCTTCCCTTATAAGGAGGATTCCTTCTTTGTTTTGGTCTATTTCCAGTAGGGTCTTTCCATGGCACTTGCCTAGCAGGAAGAATCGCAAGCCCCTTGGACTTGGAGTCCAGAAAAGCACTATGATAAATCGTTGGGAATCTGGAGTCACCCACTACCTAGATCTTGTCCATTCTAAAATGCATCTCTTGAAGGAAATTTAGAGTGTGTGTTTTGAACCTCCGGAATTGCCAAGGAGTCTGGTGCATTTGTCAGCACTTTCAAGTCCTTTGATATTATATTATATTTTGTGAAACATGTGGCATGGTAAAATGGGGTGTGACAATGTGAAGAAGAATGGGAGATAGGGAGAGGGTGTGGGAGGGAAAAAAAGGAGGGGGAGGTGGAAGAAAAGAGAGACTTTTCTTTGTCAGATAACTAGTAAGTCATAGGAGGAAACCCACCGATAGAAGATGTGGAGGGAAAAACCCTATCATAAAGAGTGGATGTTGTCAGGGTCCGCCGCGGCTCCGTCCCCGGCACATGCGCAATAGCGGCGGCTCACGCCGGGACACAGGCACCAGATCCCGGCTGGGCCGCGGCTGACAGGAGGCCGCGCATGCGCAGTAGGAGCCGCTGGCGCACCTCGGGCGGCCAATGACAGCCCGGGGGCGCGTCCTGGGTGGCCAATGACAGTGCAGGGCGCAATATTTAAAGATGCCCTGCACTGTCACAAATCGCCGCAAGGTCTGACCTGTTACCTGTGTTCCCTGTGCCCTGTGATTGTGACCCGGATAGTTTGACCTTCTGCCTGCTCCTGCCCTGACCCGGATTATCTGACTACGCTGCCTTCTCCTGTGATTGACCCGGATTGTCCCTGACTACGCTGCCTTCTCCTGTGTTTGACCCGGATTGTCCCTGACTACGCTGCCTTCTCCTGTCCCGATCCTCGGCTTGTTTGACCATTCCGCGGACTGACTCCGGTAACTGACCCTGCGTGTGACCTGACCACTCTCTGCCTGCCGTCTCGGTACCTCGCCATTTCCCACGGTGACAACCGCCGGTTTATCCTGCCTGGTCCTGCCGGCCTCCTCACATCTGGCTCTATTCTGTCCTACTCTCATCCCCGGAGGCTCCCTCTGCCACTGGTGGTATTGCTAGGAGGTCGTGACCTGGTCCTGGTTCTGCTCCAAGTCCATCCCCACCATCAGGGGCCCTGGTGAAAACGCAGACCGGGACTTAGACTCCACGCTCCGGGTGATTCTGCCTAGTGGGCTGCCAGAGGTACCACCTGGCGGATCCGTAACAGATGTATAGATAAGACTGAGCAGGACATGACATTTTGGATCCCATCAGTGTGAAAAGAGGGCTAGGTGCAGAATGCTCCTAGTATACCAAGAAGGGGAGAAGTGTCTATTGTGGCAAAAGTGGTCAATCAAAGCATTATTCAAAGGTGCGACAAAGTGGAGGTGGATCCCTGAAAACAGAAATATACTGCAAACCTAGGAACCATTTAACAAACATTATTTATAGGGCAAACTCAGAAATTGTTTCAAAATATTATTTGGGAGGGAACTAAGGGGTCCCACTTCATGTAACAAATGGCATTTCAATTGGGGCTCAAGCCCTACAGACTCTAGTAGGTGGGTGCAAAATCATGTCTTACTAGTAGGTGTCATGGACCCCTTCTCCCATGTTGACCTACATCATGTACTAAAGGGGAGCACCCTCCTAGATAGGTGCTAGGATTAAGTTAGATTTAGTGCTGGCTCACTATATGTCTTTTTGTTGGTTATAGTGAGCTTGCCTTGCTGTGTCGCTGCAATTGATTAGTTAGGTCTGTTCAATGTTCTCAGCTGCTCTCAGTCTGGTAACTCCCTCTACTTTCTAGAAATCAGAAGAGCCTTCTGGATTATAGGTGTGGAGCTATGCAGATGGCAGCCTGAATACTTATACAGCCCTGGCCAATCCCAGGGAGCAAGGCCCTGAAGGATGCTGGGTACCTGTATATATTCTCTGAACACACTGAGCTCTGGGTCCATTATGTTATGTGCTTGCTGTTCATGAGGCCTCGGGTTGGTGACCGGAGGGCCTGGATGTTGAAGCTGCTGAGAGCTGAATGAGGGGATGTCTGCTGAAGATCTAGTCTGGTATCACCAGGGGAAAGTGTCTCTTGTGGTTGGAAGGAGGCAACCAGCTCTCCCTGGACCTTTCGTGAGTACAGACTGCTGAGAGATCTTATAGACTTTTTGGCCTGTTGCTACCCCACCTCTTGTGTACTAGAGAATCAGCTGTGTGTTTACTAAATGGGGCATTAGCTGGTGTCTGGAAGAACTTAGTCTGCCTAGTTCTCTGTTCCACTACAAGCCAAGTCTACAGTTTGCTATATGCAAGGACTTCTGCTTCGGCCTTACAGAAAGGAGCTTACTGTTCTCACTTTGTACATAGAAAACCACACCCTAGACTGATCATTGGAGAAACATGTGAATGAGCTTCTGAACCTGGCTGTGGAGCAAAGCTTATGGGGAAGATCTGGACAGTATTTCTGCAGCTCCCGGGTGTAGTGCTACATCAGGAAAGGCAAGGCAGTAAATATGTAAATAACTATTTAACTGGTTTCCATCGTGCTATAGCCTAATGCAGGCCATAGATGGGGAGAAAAACGGACGATTTTTCGTCCGAAAATAAAATCGGCCAATTATCTTATCGTTTCGTCGGCCGTTTTTCGTGTATTTTGGACTTTCAGATTATCGGTGATGTTGGAAAATTTTCGGAAAACGCCCGACTTTATCCTCATTGATGGTCAAAAACGAACGATCGTTTTCCGAAAATTTTATGCGCACGTGCAGTGACCTGGAAAGAGAAGTTTGCAGCGTACGAAGTTTCGTTTCCGGTACAAATGTAAAAAAGTTCTAAAATGTAAACATCACATCATTGTATGCACTAGTGTGTAAATAAATAGTTGTGTGTGATCTGTAATATATTTATTTAACTGTGCTGAAGTACCCCACATATTAAAATCGTTTATGTTCAATCTCACCATATATATTAACTTTTATAAAAATAACAAGTCAGATTTTTAAAGCAGAAGTGCTTTATTGAACAATTTTGTAAGTATCCAAAATAACATTATCCAAAATAAAATATTTTTTATTATTTTAGAAGCATTATGTTTTTTGTTCATAAAAAACAATTTACTGTCTATTCTCAATATAAAATGTGACAATATAGATAAATATGGTTTAATGGCAGAGACCTTCAATAAAGAAGACATAACAGCATCCTCAATGTGTGCAATCACATTGTAATTTCAAGTTTGCTAATTGCTGACATGACTGTAATCAGTTTGTAAAAATATGTACATATAAGCATAATTCCAGTGCTGACATGAATGAAAGCAGTTGAAAAAATTAGTCAGAAAAAAGCATAATGTATGTATAGGACATCCTTTAGCAAAACCTGTGTGCAGGCAAGACTGTAATCAGTTTTTTAGAATATCAGGTAAAAGGATATACAAGGCTCAAATCAACAAGCATAGCATAACCCCAGTGCTGACATTCATAACAGCAGTTCTAAAAATGTGTCTGAGAAAAGGATAATCAACCTGTGTGCAGGCAAGACTGTGATCAGTTTAGAATATCAGATAAAAGGATATGCAATGCTCAAATCAACAAGCATAGCATAACCCCAGTGCTGACATTCATAACAGCAGTTCTAAAAATGTGTCTGAGAAAAGGTTACAATGTGCAAAACATCCATTGACAAAACATAATTGCTGACATGAATCAAGTGTAATATTCAGAGAAAAAGGGTTAGACATTTAACAGTGGAACATTTTTAAAACAATGGTAAGGGATATACAATACGCGAATCATATCAGTTTGCAGAGTGTATCCAAAACTGTATTGATCCTGCATTGCATGGTGTTCAAAGTTTCCCTCATGTCCTCAATCTGGACGTTACAAGCCATCAATTCTGCCGTAAGTTTTTGGGTGGTATAACTGTTTAGTGCTGGTGACTCTGGATTTCCTGTTAATACAAATCAGAATTATTAATGTATGTTTTCAGACAGATGAATGCATGTATAGATAACTGTATATAGATGAATACTTGCCCCAACTTGTGCTATTGACTGCATCCTCCTCAACAGGCATGAGGTTCAGTATTACTTCCTCAGAAACCTCCACAGGGTCATCCATAACATTTTTTGCCAAGTCCTTATAGACAGATTCATGTTTCTCAGATTTATCTTCATCAATATTCTTGCGTTCTCCTGTGTGAATTAATGTGAAAGTAATCAATACAGCACTGAAGTTCTATTGACTGATGACTGTAACATTATTGATCATAATAAAATATGTCACATTAAAACAGCATATTACATCAAGAAAGAGGCATAACACTTTTAGCATACATATAGGGAAAACATTATACAACCTATACAAAATATTTTTTTATTGAAGACAATACTCACTTTTTTTGAGAATTTTTCTTATTCTCTTGAACTGATCAGCTTCCCTCAACTTCAGATCAGACCATCGTTTTCTCAGTTGGTCCTTTGTGCGTTTTACCCCAAATTGTTTCCAAAGCACTTTAAGTATTTTGCCCATTATTGCATCCTTCCTTTGATTGGTGTTGTTGTAAACTTGCAGCTTGCAGTCATAATCCTTTCTGAGCAGGATTCTACCCATCTCCACCATTTCCTCCAAAGACATGTTGGTTGCCTTTCTTTTTGTATCTTTCCCAGTTTGTAGAAGCTGCTGCTGTGATCCTTCTTGCTCACTAGGTTTGTTGAACTCCTTCTGCTCCGCCATCTTGTTCCCAGCAAAAGAGGGAGGAGGAAGGGGCGGTGTTTATAGTGTGAAAGAGCGCCAAAAAGCACGTACGTTCGGACGTTCGCGGACAGAACGTTCATTCGACCGGCGATCGTATCTGCTGAGGAGGGCTGCTAGTGTCTGCGGAGGAGGGCTGCTGGTCGGAACGATAATTCGTGCATAATTCGGCAGGAAAACAAAGTTTCTGTGTCAAAACGACATCAAGTCATCTTTACCAGTAGGTACCTTGCAGAATTCGATACATGTTTATAGTTATGCAACATGTTGCAAGGCTTTCCTGTCTCATGTGCTGGGTGCTGTGTACAATTTAACCCATTGTGACAGCATAAGCATATTGTATTATTATCATTATTTCTTATAATATATATTTGCGCCTCATTGTAAACCTTTTTTTTTTTTCTTCTTTCAGCTATGGCACAGAAATTCACATCTGTGGCGTTTTTGCCAGAGTTTATTGACATGTACAGGGAGATGCCCTGTATGTGGAAAGTGAAATCTAAAGACTATTCGAATCGTTTGATGCGTGATGAGGCGATGAAACTGTGTGCGTACATGCAGATGAGACCTATGTAAAGAACAAGATTTCAAATCTGCGTACTGCATTTAAAAAAGAGTTAAATAAAATTGAAAACTCCAAAAAATCTGGTGCTGGCACAGATGAGGTGTATGTGCCACGGCTGTGGTATTTTAACAGCCTCAGGTTCCTGCATGACTCAGATGTGCCAAGGGAGTCTCAATGTACTTTGCTGCCTGGTCCCTCTGATGAACCATCCTTTACACCTCTGCCTGAATTCGAGGTACCAGAGACACAGGTAATTGAAGTCAAACATATACTTTACAATATATGATCATATGTAACCTCAGAATGTACAATTAAATCAATGAACACAAATTTTGCAATATATATTTACTATTTAAATGCACACATGCACCTTTTTTTTGCGCAACTAAAGTCAACTTTAATATATACATTAGACAAACTTTAATATATACTTTAGACAACATTATCCTGCCAAGATACTGCACCATGGCCCACAAAATATTGCATATAATTAACACGATTTTCACGCGCTGTCGCAGTTGACAAAACTGGACGCGCAGGAGCCAAATTTTCAAGGCCTCCATTATCGCTCCTCCATTCTCCTGGCAGAATTTCACCGCTTAACGGATCTTCTCTGTCCACTGATAGTGGTGACATATAAGCTGTGTTGGTCGACCTGAGAAAATTGTGGATTAGGCAGCAGCTCTCCACAATCACATCAATTGTGTCAACGCTCACATTGATGGGAGTGTGGAAAATCCTGAAGCGACTTGCCAGGATGCCAAAGGCATTTTCCACCACGCGTCGTGCCCTTGACAGCCTGTAATTGAACACTTTTTGATTGTGATTCATATTTCGCCATGGAAATGGCTTTAAAATATGTTCACTCAAAGGAAAAGCATCATCCGCTACAAAAACAAAATTAAGTCCTTCAACTGTATGCTCGGATGTTGGAAGATGTAGAAGTCCACCCTTCATTCTTCTGTGGAATTCAGTATTCTCCATCACTCCTCCATCGGAATTACGGCCATTTTTTCCAATATCCAGATACATAAACTCATATTTGGCGTTCACAATGGCCAATAGTATGATACTGTAGAAGCCTTTATAATTAAAGTAGTAGGACCCGGAGTGAGCCGGCAGTGTAATGCGCACATGTTTGCCATCTATGGCACCACCACAGTTAGGAAAGTTCCACAGGTCTTGGAAGTCTTTGGAAATCTGCATCCAGTCTTGAGGGCACATTGGAAACTGTAACAGATAAAAAGGTTTTTATTGCCTGTTTTTGTAACATTTAACATGTGTTCTACATTTCTGTTTGTTATAGGAAAGTGAGGCAACACAAGAGAAAAATACAAGATCATTGCACGTGAACAAAGGCAAAAAAAAAAGAAACCCAGATTCGGAAACAACATTATTTTTAAGGCAAGCATCTGCTGCCCTGGCCGAAAAAGAGGATGAATGTGACGCATTTGCAAAACATATTGCCCACAAGCTGAGAAATATGAGCCTGCAACAACGGGATATAATAGACCCACTGATGTACCAGCTATTGGCCAAAGGGGACAGGGTACCTATGACACCCGAATTGTTGGATTCACTAGATATCCACCTCCACAGGGCACAGCACAACCACATAACATGCCTCCAAACACACCAGCCAGAGAGCCTCTTAATTTGGCTGTCTCCCCAATTAATCCACAGTGGCCAGAACAATCCCACAGTACTTGGGATGTGAACTACCTCAACCTGTGAGATAGTGCAAAAAACGTGTTCTCATTAAAAATCTTAAAATGTTTTTTTTTATCTGTTTTTAGTTCAATAAACTTGTTAAAAGTTATATAATATAAGACTGGAATCTTATTTTTTCAGAATCGTTTCTCATTGTGGTTTTCCTCTTTATTGTGTGGGGGGGTGGGGGAAGTAAGAAGAATTTATTAAATTTTTTTGCTTTTGTTCTAAATGTTTGATAATTTCACTATGACCAAAGTAGAACAATATTACCATGGTAACATTGTACTACTTTGGTGAAGTGATAATAATTTATTTAACTATTTGCAAAGCATTACTTTGCTATTAACAAGCATTTACAGCAGGGGTCCTCAAACTACAGCCCGCGGGCCACATGCGGCCCGCAGAGCAGATTCATCCGGCCCGCCGGCAGGGGACATTAAGTACAGGGGCAGGCAGGGGGCTGCTGTCTCTTATCTGGCTCCGGTCCCAGTACCACGATGATCCAGTCCGGGATGCGCAGCTCCTTCTCTCCGGCCGCTCCCTCACTCGATGTCCGCGCTGCCGCTCGGCTCCGCCACCTCGCCGGTGATTGGGCGCAAGTGCTGTAGCTTAGGAAAAGCACACAGGCAGCCAATCACCGGCGAGGAGGCGGAGCCGAGCGGTCCCACGAAAATAAAGGGAGGGAGAGGCCGAAGTGCAGGAAGGAGGACAGCTGACCGCCCGGTAAGTGCCGTGCAGATGGTGCTGCTACAATCAGGTATGATGGCTGCAGCAGCACCATGCTGGAACAGGGGTCGGCTAGTTAAGTGTCATTGCTGTCAGTGGGAGGAATAGTGCTCCATCATTGGTGTCACTGATACTAATGATGGGGCACTATTCCTCCCACTGACACCAACGATGGGACACTATGCCTCCCACTGACACCAATGATGGGACACTATGCCTCCCACTGACACCAATGATGGGGCAGTATTTTGCTCCATAAGACACACTTGGGGGAAATGTCTGTGCGTCTTATAGAGTGGCTGGACCAGTATTCCCATCGCCGTTGTATGTCCGCAGTCTCTGAACAAATGCGGACACAGTACAGGAGAGGACCATATTTTTTTTTTTTAAAAACTATAGTCCAGCCCTCCAATGGTCTGAGGGACAGTGAACTGGCCCCCTGTTTAAAATAGTTTGAGGACCCCTGATTTACAGGAATGACATCAATTCATTCAGGTTTTCTTTACTTAGCAGTGATTTGGACACGGCTAATCACATGACACAGCTGGCCTGTGCTTGCGATCGCTGTGACCATTGACAGCTAGGCACACTAGTACACAATGTATGGCATGAATGAAGCCATCCATTGTATACAACTGTCATGTGACCTGCTGTGACTGGTCACAGCAGGTCACATGGTACCGGCAACAGGGCCGGTACTCCGATCTCTCATGGGCCGTGACTGAGGTTAACATGTGGGTTGATGAAATGGTTAACTGTGTACTGTTTCACATTACATGCTGTCAGTGATTTGCACTGTATGCACATTGCTTTTTATGAGTAAGATAAGCAGAGTCATATAAACCAGTGTGCAGGAGCAGAAAGGGGAGAGAACTGTTAGATTTACAAAGACAAAACAATATAACAAAATAATATAATATTTCAGTTAAATATATATATATATATATATATATATACACATATGTAATAACTACCTTCATATAGTGAGCTTTCAGCACGCTGGATATTGTTGCACACGTTTCTGGGATTATCCGACCTAAGGACTGTGCGGATATACCCGTTGAAAACTTGAGGTCTTCATAGGATCTTCCTGTTGCTAGGTAACGTAGGGTTGCAATGAGTCTCTCCTCTGCGCTGATGGATTTGCGCATGCAAGAGTCTTTTTTCTTAATCTGGGGTCCAACCATGGATAGCAGGAGCTCAAAAGACTGCTGTGACATTCGCAAATAGTTTTTAAAGTCATCAGGATTGTGTACTTTTAAATTGGAAAGCAGGTTCATGTGTGAAAACATGGCACGTTGAAGAAGCCAGTGTTTGGACCATACTCTGCTCTTCCTTGCTTTCTTACTTTTGTTTTTCTTCTCCACTGCTAACAGGCGAACCATTATTAAGGCCAGTTTTTGTTTGGTGATATTTCGTGGCATTTTCGTCCAAGAAACAACGATACCTCGTTCGTACGACACGATTATTATTTCCTCTTTCGTCAGGTTCCGGTGAGAAGGATCACAAAGGTCACAAAATGACATCATTTCCCGTTATAGGTTACTCATTAATCGGCCGATTTTCGTAATAATTGGTGGTCAGGTAAGTTTTTTAGACCGACCGATAGTTCGTTAATCGACCGAAAATCGGCCGAATTACGATACATCTATGGCCTGCATAAGTACGGCTACAGCGCAGTTGTGTAATCCTGGGACAACGTCCATGAAAGTCATTCCAGGACATGCACCCAGCCCTGCTGGTGATCGCTGCGTCCTACGGACACAGCTGATCTCAGGGTATGGTAAATGGCCAATCATGGTGGCTTTTTGCCACATGATCAGCTGTGTCCAATGATACAGCGATCACCTGGTAAATACAGTTGCCAGTTATTGGCTGCACTTTCCTCACGTACTGCCGAGAACTGGCAATTGTCAGAGAAGGGATCGGCACTGATGATCAGTGCCATCCACCTGTGCCCAGCAGTGCCACCCATCAGTGCTGCCCGGCAGTACTACCTAGCAGTGCTGCCTATCTGTGCCAGCTCATCAGTGCCTCCTATAAGTGCCCATCAGTGCTGCCTCATCAACGCACATCAGTGAAGGAGAAACATTACCTGTTTGCAAAAATTTATAATAGATACAAAGAAAACCTTTTTTTTTTCCCAATTTTTTCTTTTTTGTTTATAGCGCAAAAAAAGAACACCCAGCAGTGATTAAATACCACCAATAGAAAGCTCTATTTGTGTGAAAAAAATGACAAAATTTTGTATGGGTACAGTGTTGCATGACCGCGCAAATGTCATTCAAAGTGCGACAGCGCTGAAAGCTGAAAATTGGCCTGGTCAGGAAGGGGGTATACGTGCCCTGTAGGCAAGTGGTTTTTAACCTCTTGGCGCCGGCTGAATGGATATGTGCAGCCTCCCGGCATCTGGGACTAGATGCTGAACGGCCGCACATTTGTGTTCTATTAAAAAAAGACATATGGGTGTGCCCTACGCGCTCCCAGCACACATGTCCGGTACTCACAGAAAGGTCCTGATCTCCTCTTTCGATCAGGACCTTTCCCGATCATGTGACGTTGTGTCACGGCGGTCACATGACTCTAAACCCCACCTCCAGGCTTCTGAAACCCTTAATGGGCCGGGAGGCGCTGGCGCCAAGGGGTTAAGCAATAGAACCATGGTGAACTGTGCCTACAGTCCTAGACAAAATTGTACAACCCAAGAGTACTTGATTTGTCAGTGGCAGTATTAGGGGCAACCATACCCCAGCAGCCCTGCACGAGGGACTCCCAAACCATGTCTTCACACTTCACCAATGGGTCATCTGAAAATGGATTTCTTTACCAACCTAGTCAGGATCGTACTGTGGAACGTCTTCTTGCCTGATGGGTATGGTAAGATGTATGAAGTCCACCCAGTGTATCCACCAGGGGAATGGTAGAATTAGGAAAGGTAGACTTTGGGACTCAGCAGGGTACATGCCGCCCAATTTTGGAATGTGAAGGGCCCCTTCAAGCTTCAGTCTGTGAGCATCGCAGGGTGAGAGAGTTTACTGAAAATGGTAGAAGCACATTAAGAATTAAGGAGAACCAATAAAATAGGAACAGGAAAAACTGGACCGAGATCATTCAGTCACTGAGTCTCTGACGATCCTCATCGGCTCTAGGATCCGATGTCCTCATTGGCTCTGGGATTGAGAGTTCGGTTGGTGTGGACCTCTGGATTGAACTCTTTGATGATTGTTAATCAGCATTGCGCTACCCGTATAATTCTAGCATTTGTGTCTTTGGATGTCTTAGTAAATACACTGCCCATGTGAGCTACAGTACATCTTTGTGTGACCCCAGAGGTTATCTTCATTGTAGATTTCATCCAGGTGACAGATTAAGAGTGCTGCAGACTACTCTGTACACACATCCTCATGGAAGTGTTTGGATTTTTGGTGTTCACAACAATATTAGAGATACGATAAGCCCCATTGTTGGTGTCAGTGGGATAAAATTGGCTCCATCATTGGTGTCAGTGAGATAAAATAAGTCCCGTTCTTGTTGTCAGTGAGAACAACGGGTAACCCCCAACCCACCATTGGTGGTCAGTGGTGGTACTTACCTGATCACACACTACCACTGCCTCTCTGCTGATGTTGCAGTTCTACTTTCACTGTCAGAAAAGGGATCACTGCTCCCAACAGTCTGGTATAACCCTAGGTTCACACCTATGCAGGTTGCATTTTGTGTGTGTTTCTGTGTTGTGTTTTGCACTTGCGTTTTTGCCGCGTTTTGTGTTTTTTTTCCATTTTCTTAAATTTTTCTTGTTGTTAGGCAGATTTTAAATGCAAAACTCATAAACTATGCATCAAAAACAGCACAGTGGCTAAGTGGTTAGCACTTCCGCCTGGCAGTTCTTGGTTCATTGGTTCAAATCCCAACCATGGCACCACCTGCTGGAAGTTTGCATTCTCTCCTTGTGCTTGCGAGGTTTCCTCCAGGTACTCCAGTTTCCTCCCACACTCCAAATAAATCCTGGAAGGATAATTGGATCCCTTCTAAATTGGCCCTAGTATGTGAATGTGAGTTAGGGACCTTAGATTGTACGCTCCTTGAGGGTTAGGGACTGATGTGAATGCACAATATATATGTAAAGTGCTGCGTAAATTGATGGCGCTATATAAGTACCTGAAATAAATAAAAATGCAGTAAAAACACAATACATGCTTTTCTGCAGCATTCCCATTGAAGTCTATAGAACCAAAAACGCGACGCTTTGCGTTCAAAAAAGTCCCTGACCCTTTCCAAAAAAATGCACTGGGTGGAAACGCAGAGATGTGAACCTATCCCATAGGAAATCATGTTAAATGGACTGTACTGCATCTCTGCAAAACGCAGCGGAAAATGCTTAGGTGTGAACCTGGGGTAAGGCTGTGTTCATAATATGACCTCTCGGGGTTGCAGTTCCTCTAAACTCCACAAGGTGGTGATCTCACTTATATCAATACAGAAAGTCTATGGAATACAGACAGGAAGTGATGTCAGGCACCGACAGGAAGTGATATCAGGTATAAATAAGAAGATCCGGGTGAGAGGGGAGGAAGTAGAGAGGAGACGTTGGTGGAAGTGGCAGCAGAGGAGGTAATAAGATGTTATTTCCTATTTACACCCAATAACCCCCCCCCCGCCATATCCGTCCTCTTCCCCCATAGTCACGTCCGTCCTCTTCCCCCATAGTCACGTCCGTCCTCTTCCCCCATAGTCACGTCCGTCCTCTTCCCCCATAGTCACGTCCGTCCTCTTCCCCCATAGTCACGTCCGTCCTCTTCCCCCATAGTCACGTCCGTCCTCTTCCCCCATAGTCACGTCCGTCCTCTTCCCCCATAGTCACGTCCGTCCTCTTCCCCCATAGTCACGTCTGTCCTCTTCCTCCATAGTCACGTCCGTCCTCTTCCTCCATAGTCACTGTGATGTCTTTTATCTCCAGCAGATGATGATACACACATATATAGTGTGGGAACCCAGATTAACCCCTTCAGGGGAACAACATTCCCCCACTTCCGGGGCCGGAACATTCTCCTCATTGTGGAGATGGGTCGAACATACCTGGATTCGGTTCAGTGAATCTCGAAGATACTAAACCCAAACCCTGTTGACTCCCATCTGTCCTTTCAGCCCCAAATCCAATCGCAGTCTAAATCTTGTAGACTTCACCTCCGCAACATCTCCAAGATACGCCGGTTCCTAACCTCGGAAACCACTAAGCAACTTATTCCCTCCCTTGTTATATCTCGCCTTGACTATTGTAACTCCCTCCTCATTGGCTGACCTCATCGCAGGCTATCCCCTCTTCAGTCTATCATGAATGCTGCTGCCAGACTCATCCACCTTACTAACCGTTCTGTATCAGCCACCCCTCTCTGCCAATCCCTCCACTGGTCTCCATTCAGTGTCCTCCACCCCTCTCTGCCAATCCCTCCACTGGCCTCCATTCAGTGTCCTCCACCCCTCTCTGCCAATCCCTCCACTGGCCTCCATTCAGTGTCCTCCACCCCTCTCTGCCAATCTCTCCTCTGGCTTACCATTGCCCTACGAATAAAATTCAAAACATTAACATATAAAGCCATTTATAACTCTGCCCCAAATTACATCACCGATCTTGTCTCCAAATATTGCCCAAACCATACTCCGCTCCTCCCACGACCTCCTGCTCTCTAGCTCCCTTGTCTCCTCCCATGCTAGATTATAGGACTTCTCCAGAATGCATTACACATGGGGTGTAGGGATCAGGAGTGCATCATGCATGGGGTGCAGGGTCTGAGAATGCATTACACATGGGGTATAGGGATCAGGCATGCATTAGCACAGGGTTTCAGAGTGCATTACACATGGGGTGTAGGGATCATTAGTGCATTACGCACAGGATGCAGGGTTTGAGAATGTGTTACACATGGGGTGTAGGGATCAGGCGTGCATTATGCCAAGGGTGCAGGGTTTCAGAATGCATTACACATGTGGTGTAGGGATCAGGCGTGCATTATGCCAAGGGTGCAGGGTTTCAGAATGCATTACACATGAGATGTAGGGATCAGGCGTGCATTACGAACAGGTCACAGGGCTTCAGAATGCGTTACACATGGGGTGTAGGGATCAGGAGTGCATTACGCACAGGGTGCAGGGCTTCAGAATGCGTTACACATGGGGTGTAGGGATCAGGCGTGCATTACGCACAGGGTGCAGGGCTTCAGAATGCGTTACACATGGGGTGTAGGGATCAGGAATGCATTACGCACAGGGTGCAGGGCTTCAGAATGCGTTACACATGGGGTGTAGGGATCAGGCGTGCATTACGCACAGGGTGCAGGGCTTCAGAATGCGTTACACATGGGGTGTAGGGATCAGGCGTGCATTACGCACAGGGTGCAGGGCTTCAGAATGCATTATACAGTATACAGGATGCAGGGTTCAGAAGTACACTATGCACAGAGTGCAGGGTTCAGAAATACATATCTCACAGGCCAGTTTAAAACCAAAATGACCTTCACCCTAAATTCTCCCCAAATCACCGCCCCAGTACAGCTCTCTTTTCAAATAAGGGGGTTAACAAATAAAAAGTAACCAGTAATCCAAGCAAATTATGAAGAGAACTACTGCACCCAGTATATAACAAGAATATAAGTATATAGATACACACCAGTATAGAAAGAAAGAAAACTTTATGTGATGTAATCAGTGGTGATACAGAGATCGTTGTAGGCACTCCAATGTCAGCCTATCTACTCTGCTTCTCAACCTCTTAATTCCCCATCCTAATATTATATACAACCATTATAGTCCAGAATATTCTCTGTTTACAGGGAAACCTGCATAGATCACATGACCACATCAATTAAGATGGAGGACCAGAGTCACAAGACTGAGAGGATACTAAACCTCACCCTGGAGATCATCTACCTGCTGACCGGAGAGGTGAGGAGGATTCTGGGAGGTCACATGACATCACTCTTTATCTCTATTAATAAAACACAGACCTGACCGGAGAGGTGAGGAGGATTCTGGGAGGTCACATGACATCACTTTTCTCTCTATTAATAAAACACAGACCTGATCGGAGAGGTGAGGAGGATTCTGGGAGGTCACATGACATCACTCTTCTCTCTATTAATAAAACACAGACCTGACCGGAGAGGTGAGGAGGATTCTGGGAGGTCACATGACATCACTCTTATCTCTAATAATAAAACACAGACTTAACCCGAGAGGTGAGGAGGATTCTGGGAGGTCACATGATATTGTTTTTTAAATATAGAGATTTCCTCTTCTGAAGTCAGGTGACCATATGACCATCACAGTGCCTCCATGTGACTCCCTAAAACCTGAGAGACACAACATGCAGAAGATTCTAGAAGTCACCAAGAAGATGATGGAGCTGCTGACAGGAGAGGTGAGCGGTGCCGGGAATTCTGGGACATTCTCCAGTAACAGACAAGGGATGTGTCTGGATGGTGACTGTATCATTGTGTGTCAGGTTCCTATAAGGTGTCAGGGTGTCACTGTCTATTTCTCCATGGAGGAGTGGGAGTATTTAGAAGGACACAAGGATCTCTACAAGGACGTCATGATGGACAATCAGCCGCCCCTCACATCACCGGGTAAGAGGAGACTTTATTGTAAAGGAGAGAGCAGTACGGAGGATCCACCTAGATCCCCCATCGTCTGATAAACACATAGAAACAATGGATTCAGTCAGTGTGTGTGTTTCCTACAGATGGATCCAGTCATGGGAACCCATCAGAGAGATGTCCCCGTCCTCTGTATTCCCGGGATTCCACACAGGAAGGTCACACCATCCCTCACCATCAGGTAGATGGATCCAGTCATGGGAACCCACCAGAGAGATGTCCCCGTCCTCTGTATTCCCGGGATTCCACACAGGAAGATCACACCATCCATCACCATCATCAGGTAGATGAGGAACAATCACTGATAGTATCATTAGGATCTGTACATTATCTGCATTGTTACCATTGATGTCATTTTTATTATTCAGAGTGGAAACCTGATGAATATAAAAGTTGAGGTTAAATCAGAAGAAGAAGAAGAGGCGTATGTGAGGGATGATCAGCAGTCTATGGAGGAGGATGGAATAACGGGGACATTTATAGAGGAGGACACTCCTACAGAGATCAGCACAGGTGGGTCATGAACACTAAATCCATTCCTCCACCCATACTGCTCACTGATTGGTCCAGAGTAGAGCAAACACTTGGCAATATCAGCCTGTAAGACACAGTTTATGTATCTAGACTGGATTTACGGAGATTCTAAGGTTCAGCTGGCAGCAAAATGTTGATTTTCACCATAGACATTGCTTGACCTAACGCTGGTGCTGTGTCTTCTTCCCCATGCCCAGGTCTAGTAAGATCTCTGACAGAACCATTCTCCCAGGGTTACTTGCTCTGTGGTCTGCTGGCTGTGCCGGGTGGAGGGATATGTCTGTATAGTCTCAGACCCAAGTCACTGAGTGCAGTCTCAGGAGATGGGAGGTAGCGGTGTGGGATCTCTGCAACTTGTCTACAGTAAACATCCAAGCTTCCACTGATTACTGTATACCAATATTATGTGTCCTGACCCTTACACTGTATATTGCATGGTACAAAGTTTTGACCCCTGCACATTTTTTATTACATAGTCCTGACTTCTGCTTTCTACCCTCTACCCCCTGCTATATATAAACACAGTATGCATTCTTTTGTTTCTGCCAGCTGGACATTTTATATCGGATGATGTGATTGGTGCACAGACTTTTTTTACATGTTGATAATAATGTGATAACATCCTCCAACTTTGGACCCTTAATCAGAAAGTGATAATGAGGGAGGAGTCAATACCCCAATGATGGTGGTCTTCAGGATCAGTCCAGTCTTCATCTTGGTTGTTCTCCCCCCATCCTCACTCTCTGACCTCTGGTGGGGTTCAGCCCTGCTGTTCTTCATGACTAAATCATGGACTAACTAAGGAAGTGCAGTACTTCTTGTGTTGGGAAGATGGCGATGAGTGATAGAGGGGGTGGGGACCCTCGTCCTATAATCCCCTCATCACTGTCCCTCCTATAAAAGACAGTTCTGGTTGTTTCCTCACTCTCTGACTAAGGTCCATAAATAAAGAAATGACCTGGTAGGAGATCAGAGGAGCCATTTCCTAGTTCCCTTGAGGGTGGAATTGTAAGTTCCTCAGAGACCAAGCTGCCTGATGTGGGCAGAGTCCTGGTTTGGGGGAACCAATCAGCTCCTGTCTAGTAATCATTTTTTTTTTCACTTCAAAAAACTTCTTTATTTGAAAAGTGTTTCAATGCACATAGTAAGCCCATCAAGAGAAACAATTAGGCCAAATATTCAAATTTGTAAGGTAACATCAACAAATGCAAAGGTGTACAGCACCATTTTTTCAATGCAAAGGTGTACAGCATTCCTATATAAATTATAAACTCCATTAAAACAGTGGGTTGAGGTACTTGCAGGGGCAAAAGTCCTATTTAGTCCTTAATGCGGGATTAACAAAAACAAGTCAAAAGCTTTGAAATGAGAAGGGAGCAGATTCTCAATCACATGTATCTGGTAGTGCAAGCCATCTATCCCACAAGCCATCTATCCCACAAGCCATCTATCCCATACTTTATTGTATTTTGCAGGACAACCTCTATAGAGGCAAATGAGCTTCTTGTAGGCAAAGGTGAGGTTCACCTCTCGCTTCCAAGAATCTAATGTAGGGGGGTTGTTTTCTGCATCCAAACCTGAGCAATGACCTTTTGGGCAGCAAATAATGTTTTGTGAAGAACCAAGGTTAGTGTTTTGTCCATGTCAGGATCTGGAAGGAGACCAAGTAAACATACTTTTGGATCCATGGTCAAAGGGATCTCATATGATCATGTAGGAAGTGGACAATTTGGGTCCAGAAGGTTTGCACAACAGGACAGGACCAGATGAGGTGATAGAATGTACCCGTATGAGTCATACATAGGGAATGTTCTGTCTCTCCAATCTAAGCATTGAAAGTGTGATCTGTGTAACTTACAGTTGTGATGAGATAGCGATAACTCCAATCTTAGTTGAATAGCACAGGCAGTGACTCAGTTCAGAAGATATCTTGTAAAGTTTATTTAATAAACTAAGAGAATCTTACAACAATGAACATCGATAGGTCAAAAGATCATAATGTGTCTTGCTCCATGACATGAGGCTAGAGCTGCAATGCATTTCTGGGAAAAGGGGTGGGCTATCTATACAGGATTAACTAAACCAGAGGAAAGGGAGGAGCAGAGACAAAATATAGAAAACACTTAAAGGCATATGACAGTCATGTGAAACATGATGGAATATAGTGGGTTGCAAATGGGCTTTTACCGGGATACACAGACTGGGGTCATGTAGGCCTTATGTAATATATACAGCTGAGTGAAGCCACCAGAATCCTTAGAGGATACAAGTTTGTAATTGTCGAGTATCTCTTCCCGGTCGTCATCCACAATTTCCCCCAGGTCTCGGATCCATTTATTTTTTACCCTTGGGGCCAATTTTGTAGTGGATGGTGTTAGCAGGGCAGTGTATATAGCAGAGATCAATTTGGCAGAGCCCACAATTATATCCAACAAGGGTAGGGAGGCCATAGGGGGGGAAGGTCTGAAAATTGAGCCCGCACAGCATGGCGTAGTTGTAAATAATGAAACGGCATGGAATTGAGTAGGGAGAATTCAGATTGCAATTCAGCAAAAGCTGTTAGCCCCGAGGTATGAAACAGCCTGTGTAAATAAAGAATCCCAATGGATGCCCATAGACTAGGATCTGGGAGTTGCAACAATCCAGGTAATTGGAGGTTGAACCATAATGGGGTATGTGTATGGAATGGGGGGTTACCAAGTCTAACCAGGGCCAGCTCCCAGATATGTTGATGGTGATATAGAATGCTAAATCAAGTAAATTGATGGCCCATTCCTCTGGCTCTCCTGGGCTGGGTGAGGTGGATGGCCACAAAACCTGATGTCTGCCCAGGTCTGCTTTATCAAAGTAATAAAAATGAGATCTTTGGGCCTCCATGTAGTATAAGCTGAAATCTGGTAGGGCAGCACTGCCCAGAGAGGCTGGGTTCTTCAAAACTAACCATGGTAATTTATGCCTACTAGTGCCCCATACAAAGGAGTTTAATATGGAATCTCTAGTCTTGAATATTTTAATATAGGTATATACACTATATTGCCAAAAAGCATTGGCCCCGCCCTCCAAATCATTGGATTCAGGGGTTCTAATCCCCTCCATGGCCATAGGTGTATACAATCAAGCACCTAGGCATGCAGACTGCTTCTACAAACATTGGTGAAAGAATGGGTTGCTCTCAGGAGCTCAATGACTCCAAGCGTGGTCCCGTGATAGGTTGTCACCTGTGCAATAAGTCCATCCGTGACATTTCCTGGCTAATAAATATTCCACACTCAACTGTTAGTGGGATTATAACAAAGTAGAAGCAACTGGGAACAACAGCCACTCAGCCACCAAGTGGTAGGCCACGTCACATGACAGAGCGGGGTCAGCGCATGCTGAAGTGCGCAGAAGTCACCAACTGTCTGTAGAGTCAATAGATAAAGACCTCCAAACTTGGTGTGGCCTTCAGATGAGCCCAACAACAGTGCGTAGAGAGCTTCATGGAATGGGTTTCCATGGCCGAGCAGCTGCATCCAAGCCTCACATCACCAAGTGCAATGCAAAGCGTTGGATGCAGTGGTGTAAAGCACACTGCCACTGGACTCTAGAGCAGTGGAGATGTGTTCTCTGGAGTGACCAATCATACTTCTCTGTCTGGCAATCTGATGGACATGTCTGGGCTTGGCCATTGCCAGGAGAACGGTACTTGCCTGACTGCATTGTGCCAAGTGTAAAGTTTGGTGGAGGGGGGATTATGGTGTTGGGTTGTTCCTCAGGGGTTGGGCTTGGCCCCCTAGTTCCACTGAAGGGAACTCTTAAGGCGACATTTTGAACAGTTGCATGCTCCTAACTTTGTGGGAAGAGTTTGGGGATGGCCCCTCCCTGTTCCAACATGACTGCGCACCAGTACACAGAGCACGGTCCATAAAGACATGGAGGAGCCAGTTTGGGGTGGAGGAACTTGACTGGCCTGCACAGAGTCCTGACCTCAACCCCATAGAACACCTTTGGGATGAATTAGAGCGGAGACTGTGAGCCAGGCCTCCTCCCGCGACATCAGTGCCTGACCTGACAAATGTGCTTCTGGAAGAATGGTCCAACCTTCCCATAGACACCCTCCTAAACCTTGTGGACGGCCTTCCCAGAAGAGTTGAAGCTGTTATAGCTGCAAAGGGCGGGGCCAACTCAATATTGAACCCTACGGACTAAGACTGGGGGGCCATTATAGGTCATGTGCGTGGAAAGGCAGGAGACCAATACTTTTGGCAATATAGTGTATATGGGAGAATGTCCAAGGATATACAACAGTTTTGGTAATAAAACCATTTTGCCCAGATGAATCCATCCCATAACTCCCAGTGGTAGTCTCGCTCATGCCTGGGTTTTTTGCTTGAGTAACGTAAAGAAAGTTTCACTATTCATGGGGATGTAATCTTTATTCAAGACACTTACACTCCCAAATAACGGATTGAGGCTACTCTAACAAGAGGTAAATTGGCCTGTACAACTGAAGATGGAAAAATATCCAAAGGGAGAATTTGTGATTTTTTTTTTTTTTTCCCCCAATTAATTTGTAGGCCTGAATGAAAGCCCAGTTGGTCTATTGTATTCAGTGCTGAGGCCGGTGAAGTGCCCAGGTCCAATAAATAGAGAATCGTGTCATCAGCATACCCACCTTTTCCCCCAGGCAACCAACTCGCAGACCTGGAATCTGGTCATTAGAGGGAGATGGCCAAAGGTTCTTCTGCCAGGGCATATAGAAGGGGAGAAAGTGGGCAGCCCTGATGGGTAGCCCAGATCAGAGTGAAGAGGTCTGATACCCACTCAACAATCTTTGTCTTTGTATTTTAGTCCATGGCCGGGAGATGAGGAAAACCTCCGAGGATTGTCTCACTTTGTCTCCAGACTGGAAAGTAGAAGATGAGGACATCACACAGTATAGTCCAGGAGAAAACCCGGCTCCCTCCAATGTCCATCCGGCACCACCCAGTGTTGATGGACCATCGGATTCCTCGTATCCTGAGGAACCTCAGACTGTGCGGGAAGCGGCTGTCCTTCCAACAGAGAAGAGGTTTTCCTGTACGGAGTGCGGGAAGGGTTTCAATTTTAAATTCAATCTTAATGTGCATAAAAGATCTCACACAGGTGAGAGGCCATATTCCTGTTCTGAGTGCGGAAAATGTTTTTCTCATAAGTCCCATCTTTACATACATCAGAGATTGCACACAGGTGAGAGGCCGTATTCCTGTTCTGAGTGTGGGAAATGTTTTGTACAGAAATCAGATCTTGTCAAACATCAGAGGTCTCACACGGGGGAGAAGCCGTATTCCTGTCCTCAGTGCGGGAAATGTTTTTCATTAAAGTGCAATCTTTGCAAACATCAGAGATCACACACAGGTGAGAAGCCGTATTCCTGTTCTGAGTGCGGGAAATGTTTTTCACGGAAGTCTCTTCTTTACAGACATCAGACATCTCACATGGGGGAAGCCACTTTCCTGTCTTGAGTAAGGGAATTGTTCCTCACCAAAGTCCTGTCTTCCTGTACATCAGGGATCCCACACAACCCTCGAAGTGTATTAGTGCCTTGAGTGCAGGAAATGTATGAATGTTGCTAGACATCCCAGCTCTCATGTGGGGAAGAAGCACACCCTGATATACACCTCAGATATACTCCATGGCTGATCTTCATCATGGAAGAAACAGTTCATAAGGAGATCAGAGGTCACCAAAGACATGGATGAAGTGTGGGACCGGGTTGCCCATTGATAGCAGGAGAAGAATAAAAATGTCATCACCTTATAGTGGCTGATTAGGAGGTCTATCTTTTTTAAAAATGTAACTTTACAAATGTTGTTTATATTTTATTTCTTGTCATGATTTCCTTTGATCATTGGCTCCATCTAGTGGCCATAATGCATATTGCACTATTTTTGCTGGTTGAGATATTTCAGGATCAATGCTGCATTATGGCCACTAGATGGAGCCAATGATCATAGGAAATCACTGTGTTAATTAAAATACAACTAGAACTTGTCATGGCTGGATAAAGACTTGTCACTATCATTCAACAATTTTTTATAAATAGACCCCTCCCTTTGTCAGGCATGGTTTACAACAAATAAGTGAGATCATACTCATTTATAAGTACAGTAGACATAGAAATAAATAAGTTATGTAAACCAATAGTATTAAACCAACCATTAATTTAAAATTAAAATGACTAAATTAAGCTACTATATCCCCAGACCATCACTGACCCACCACCAAAACGGTCATGCTGAACGATGTTACAGGCAGCAGAACGTTCTCCACGGCTTCTCCAGACCCTTTCACGTCTGTCACATGTGCTCAGGGTGAACCTGCTCTCATCTGTGAAAAGCACAGGGCGCCAGTGGTGGACCTGCCAATTCTGGTGTTCAATGGCAAATGCAAATCCAGCTCTATGGTGCCAGGCAGTGATTACAGGGCCCACTAGAGGACATCAGGCCCTCAGGCCACCCTCATGAAGTGTGTTTCTGATTGTTTGGTCAGAGACATTCACACCAATGGCCTGCTGGAGGTCATTTTGTAGGGCTCTGGCAGTGCTCATCCTGTTCCTCCTTGCACAAAGGAGCAGATACCGGTCCTGCTGATGGGTTAAGGACCTTCTACGGCCCTGTCCAGCTCTCCTAGAGGAACTGCCTGTCTCCTGGAATCTTCTCCATGCTCTTGAGACTGTGCTGGGAGACACAGCAAACCTTCCGGCAATGGCAGGTATTGATGTGCCATCCTGGAGGAGTTGGACTGCCTGTACAACCTTTGTAGGGTCCAGGTATGGCCTCATGCTACTAGTAGTGACACTGACCCTAGCCAAATGCAAAACTAGTGAAAAACAGTCAGAAAAGATGAGTAGGGAAAAAAATGTCAGTGGCCTCCACCTGTAAAACCATTCCTGTTTTGGGGGTGGTCTCATTGTTGCCCCTCTAGTCCACCTGTTGTTAATTTCATTAACACCAAAGCAGCTGAAACTGATGAACAACCACCTCTGCTACTTACCTGACCAGATCAATATCCCAGGAGTTTCATTGACTTGATGCTACACTCTGAATAGTGTTCCTTTAATTTTTTTGTGCAATGTATATATGTTCTGAAAGCAAAGGCCCTGGAGAACAAAATGGTGGCAATTCCAGTTTTTATATATCAGATGATGGTGCAGCAGTTTAAGGTAAATATGAGTGAAGAGTACAGCAAATGTATTTTAAGTGCACACAAACACAATATAATACCCGATTTTTTGGTAAAATATAAAAACTGAGGTTGTGTCGAGTAAAGAGATACCCAACATGTCAAGCGTTAAAATTGTGTGTGATCCCACCCCCTTCCCAAAACTCCTCCCCCTACTATTGCTTTATTTTCTTTTCTAAAGTACTTTCTAGACCTCTAAAATGATAAAAAGGTAATTGGAGAGGTAAGATGGCTTTATTTTTGTCATATGGACCCTACTCTATGTTAATGCCTATTGGTTTATATAATTGTCATACACTATCTGTATATACCTTCTGGATTGTCCTTTTCTCAAGTAAACAATTTATTTTAAAATATTGTGTGTTGCGGTTCAATGACGACAAACTTGGATCCCAAAAAAAGTCCCATCGATGGTGCTTCAGAAGCCCCTACAGGTCATCAGAGTTAACTGTGAATAATGGACCTAGAATTATCGCTCTCCCTCCAGAGTGCATGACGATTTGTAATGCGTGGAGCACAATGTATGTAGGCGCTTGCAACATGTGTATGTACGTGTAATGGGGGCTCAAACAGTACAGGACACAGGCAACATATTCATACACCATGGGTTATAGGTGATTGGGCACTGGCAAGCTTTTGAGGATACACCCCCTTGGGGAACCTTCCCTATAACCCTACCCCACTCAGTGAGTCCTCCGTTTTTTAGCTAGTGTCTGAAGGTGATGGACTTCTCCTTTCCCGAGGAACAAAATCCACTAGTTTCTTATGTTTTCATTTTATTTGAAATCTTCTGTCAACACTTCGCTGTCTTCTCACACCTATACAGAAGCAGTGTATCCAGATCAGATCAGGGCAACCTCCGTAAAACCTTCGGAGCCATACCTGGACCTCACGCTGTGAAGATGGCCTGTAATGTTCTTTCGGGCACTGGCTCCTGCTTGGGGCACTCATGTTGGCACTTGGCATGGGTTGACTGGCAACTTTTGGCCTGGGGGCAAGTACAACTCATTGGTTCCCCTCCTTCTCTCCCTCTTCCCTGTCTCCTCCTTACCTCATCCCAGGTTGAATCTCTGCTCCAGGTACTCTGCTTACTGGGTGGGTTGGAGTAGACTGTCCCTGCCGCACCAACTCCAGGTTCCTGACCTGACCAGCAGGGGGTGACCAGGGTGGCACAGTTGGTGCTGACCAGAGGAGAGCTTCCGGTAGGGCATGGAGCAACCACTGCTTGGACACCATGCATGCCGGGGGGGCAGTCTGCACTCTGTCCTCATCCTGCACGCAGTAGGACACTAGTGGGGACCTTTTACTCCTCTTCACCAGGAAGCCTTTTCGCATGTCTGCAGTGGAAGGGGTGCAACCTTTTTACGGGGCATCAGAGCTAGGGTTGCCACCTTTTCTTCAATCCCAACCTGAACACTTTAGCAGTGCATGGCATTATTTTTTGTAGTCTACACTATAGGATTGTAAAAGATCTGGGACACCTTTGGGTGCCCTGAAGAGAGTAGTAATGCGCATAGCGAGCTGTGGCAAACAGTGGGTGAGGCCAAATTGTGTTGACAGTGGGAGGGGCTTAAAGAGGCATGGTCAGATAAAACAAAAGAGTTCTTGTACCCATAAAATATGCTTAGGTGGTTGTGCCACAAGAGTCTTACATACATTTATAAACATCAGCACAATAATCTCTCAAATAAAACTCTTCCATTACCTATGATTTTGGGTACACTGAATATAGTCAGAGACCAGGGGCGGACTGACCATTTGGAAACTCGGGCACTGTCCGAGGGCCCGGGGTCAGTAGGAGGCCCCATGAGATGCCCCTGGTACCTTTTTTTCATAGGCTTTTTTGAGTTTGGGCAAGGACACAAGGGCCCCATGATCCCCTATTGCCCAGGGGCCCATGAGTTGTCAGTCTGCCCCTGTCAGAAAGCTAACATTTTATCTGGAACTGCTGAGCAACCAGCAACTGTGAAGACGATGAACACTTTGGGGAGAAGTATGTAATGTACAGTATTGTGTATATGGTGCAGGAGTCTGGAAGGCAGAGTGCAGGGGTTGAGGGTTTGCAATGTACAGAGTGCTGCAATCAGTGTTGGGTCTAGGATACATAGCAGAGAGTGCAGGGGGGTCCAGGGTGTGTAATGCAATGTGTTCAAGGATCAGGAGTATGTAACGCACTGAGTGCTAGTCAGTGCCAGGTTTAGGAGTATGTGACACACAGAGAGCAGGGTCCAGGAAAACATATTGCACAGAATGCAGGGTGTGACGAACGTGGTGCCCGACCCCTGCCCTTCTCACCAACTCGTGACAAAGGACTGGCCAATCTCACACTGCGCTGTCATGAAACAATGTCACTCTCAGCTGCACCCTGCGCAAAGATTTCCCAGCTCACAGGACCACAGTCTAGGTGCCAGCAGCCTGAAAACGATTGTCACTGGGTTAAATTTATCAAGCAATTAACCCTTTACATGCCACCACCACCTTTTTACCGAGAAGGAGGAAACTCGCAGTCTTAGAGATAACTAAGATTTTAGAATAAATGTCCGCAACATGCACTGTCACCACAGACAGGTACACTATATTGCCAAAAAGTATTGGGCCAGCCCTCCAAATCATTCTACAAACTTTGGTGAAAGAATGGGTCGCTCTCAGGAGCTCAGTGACTCCAAGCGTGGTCCCGTGATAGGTTGTCACCTGGGCAATAAGTCCATCCGTGACATTTCCTGGCTACTAAATATTCCACGCTCAACTGTTAGTGGGATTATAACAAAGTGGAAACAACTGGGAACAACAGCAACTCAGCCACCAAGTGGTAGGCCACGTCACATGACAGGGCGGGGTCAGTGCATGCTGAAGCGCACAGTGCGCAGAAGTCACCAACTGTCTGCAGAGTCAATAGCTAAAGACCTCCAAACTTGGTGTGGCCTTCAGATTAGCACAACAACAGTGCGTAGAGAGCTTCATGGAATGAAAGCACGCCGCCACTGGACTCTAGAGCAGTGGAGACGTGTTCTCTGGAGTGACCAATCACGCTTCTTTGGCAATCTGGTGGACATGTCTGGATTTGGCAGTTGCCAGGAGAATGGTACTTGCCTGACTGCATTGTGCCAAGTGTAAAGTTTGGTGGAGGGGGGGGATTATGTTGTGGGGTTGTTTTTCAGGGGTTGGGCTTGGCCCCCTAGTTCCAGTGAAGGGAACTCTTAAGGTATCAGCATACCAAGACATTTTCATGCTCCCAACTTTGTGGGAAGAGTTTGGGGATGGCCCCTTCCTTTTCCAACATGGCTGCACACCAGTGCACAAAGCAAGGTCCATAAAGACATGGAGGAGCCAGTTTGGGGTGGAGGAACTTGACTGGCCTGCACAGAGCCCTGACCTCAACCCCATAGAACACCTTTGGGATAAATTAGAGTGGAGACTGTGAGCCAGGCCTCCTCCCCCGACATCAGTGCCTGACCTGACAAATGTGCTTCTGGAAGAATGGTCCAACCTTCCCATAGACACCCTCCTAAACCTTGTGGACGGCCTTCCCAGAAGAGTTGAAGCTGTTATAGCTGCAAAAGGCGGGGCCAACTCAATATTGAACCCTACGGACTAAGACTGGGGGGCCATTACAGTTCATGTGTGTGGAAAGGCAGGCTGACCAATACTTTTGGCAATATAGTGTATGTTCAGAAATTTAGAAACCATGGAATACTAGTCAGGAACAGTGTGCAAAGTATATTTGATTTGGAAGAATAAATCACCTCCAACGTTGGGTGTCCTACATGTGTGGATGTTGCTGCATTATGTAAAACTATTAGAATAGTCTTTTACATTTTAGAATGGGGTGCCTTTTTAAAAAAAATTTGGACAGTTTTGAAGCACCCCATTTTAGAAAGGGGTGCCTCAAGACTGTCCATAATTTTAACGGGTGCCCCGGGACTACCCATAATTTTAAAGGGTGCCTTGACTGAAAAAAGGTTGAGAAACACTGTGCTAGGGGTCACGTTGGAAGGGGAGAGGACATGTGTTAGTAGGTTGGGGGGGAGGGTTCTTATATGCTGGGAGGGTGCTATGGAAGAGGAGAGGACTTGTGCTAGCATGAGCGGTGGGGTTTGGATATATGCTGGGGGGCTTTAGAAAAGAAGAGGACTTGTGTTACCAGGGGGGTGGGTTGGACATTTGCTGGGAGGGTGCTTTGGAGGAGGGAATGTCACGATCCCACGATCGTTGCCACCAATATGTCACGATCGTGGCGTCAGACCCCAGACCTTCTCACCAAACTCGTGACCGAAGGACTAGTCAATCTAAAACCGCGATGTGATGTGCGTAACAATGCCACACCCAGCTGCACCCTTCACAACGATTTTCCAGCTAATGGACCACAAAGCGATGTACCAGCAGCCTGAGCGATTGTTACTGGGTCAGGTTAATTAGGCAATTAACCCTTCACACTGCCACCACCTCCTTTTTGTACAGAGAAAGAGGAAACTCAGCGCTATCCGCTAAAACATGTAATGGTTGAGATAATCGTCTGCATAATGCAGTCCTCGCAGGCCAATTATGCAGAGGGTTAAACAAACACAGTAGCATCTCTTTAGAGGCAGGAATTCGTAAATTGCAATAAAGCGCTATAGAAACAGTTCAACGCTTTCAGAAGGAAAGATTTATTACTAAAAGGTCAAACGGGTGCAATAAAAATATTTACAGAAAAAGATGTCACTTATATATATAAACATACAGAGACCAACAGCACAGCAAAGAGATATCAGAGAGAGGTGAAAGGGTTAAGGTACTTGCCACAGTCCTGGGTTAGCAGATCCAAGTTTCAGAGCAAAAGGCAGGGGTCTTCCCAGGTGGTATTGATGTTAAAATGGGAGACGTCTTCAACTTTCCACTCTTAGGCCTGACAGCCTGTTTTGTGGTTCCCAACAGGGGGTGGCTCTGCAGTCAAGGACCAATCTCCGCTTAGGGCATGGAGATATGGGTGGATGCCTCAACTAGAGCAAAAATCTCCCATAACTCATATTTGGCCTATAACTTTTCATCTGCACAAGTGACATTCCACCTGCGGGTAGATTATTATGCAGACAAGTCTGAGGATTGATTAGATATGAATTATGAAAGTGTACACTGAACGGTTCGCAAGATCTATTTTTCTGCTTTCCTGTGTGTCCGAGACAAGGCGAGTGACCCACCAAAATGTTCGGCTCCTCTTAGCCCATCTGGCGATATGCTCGGTTTTTATGCAAGTCTCTCATATTCCAAGATATAAGACATAGGGTAAAAATCGTTTAAACAGAGGTAATCTGATTCTGTCACCTACGCTGAGTTAGGTTTTATTAGGTTGTAATCTCTCTCAACTCTGGAGAAAGCTTGCCTTATCTCTTCCGAGGTGTGAAATGGGACAGCTCGCCCAGACAGCTAGGCACCTAGCTTAGAGATGACTTGGCCTGCCAGTGACCCACAACCAGCACACACACACACGCTAGCCAAATGTCTCCTCTCAGAGAGGGAGGGGGAGGGAGTGAGGGGAGAAAAATGGATACTCTTAACAAAATGGTGGACTGCGTCAGTCTCTGTTGTGCACGTTTGTGACAGGGAGGACTTGTGTTAGCATGGGGGGTTGGATATATGCCAGGGTCACCCAGTACCACGGCTCGTTACTGTGTAAACAGGGTTATGTTTGGATTGTATTCACTTACGGTATAAGCTTTTCGAATTTGGAGCTAAAATTCAACCACTTAGACCTAAGTCTAAGGTGGACATCACACCAGAAGTATGGTCTTCTGCTAGCAATGGTGGGGCCCACATATATTAGTGAAGACTTGTAATTTAATGAAGTTAAACAGGTAAGCTGTGACACTGCTCAAAGCAAACATCTCCTGATACTGAGTTGTGAAGGTGTCTGTGTGCAGTGTCCCTAGAATGATGACAATAAGAAGTTGGGTATCCACCCACTCACCAATCTCATGGATAGCCTGGCGTCCTAGGAACAGGGTTCTTGCACAGGCTCTTGGCTGTTTGCAGAGAAGTAGAGAGTTTCCACCTGACAGCCTGTCAGCATAACGTGCAGTGATGACTGGCTGAGGACCAGACAGTGATAGCCCTGAAGCTGAGAGGCTGATGTGATCCCGGTGTGGCGATTGGTGTCACCTCTGTGCTAAACTGATGTGCAAAGTCCCACAGCAGTAGGCCCGCGATTAGTCTCTGGAGGAGAACGGCAGTCCCCCGTGTGCAGCCCTAAGTCTCGCACCAAGAAAGAGAACCAGTCCCTTGATGTAGAATATATCTGCTCTCCCAGCATCCTTCTAGTTCCTCAGCTCTCTGGCAGTTGTAGTTCAATCAGCACTCGGAAATACAGTATTGGCTATAGGACTACAAGTCCCAAGATCCTCTACTGTCAGAAGAACTGGATCCAACAGGAAGTAATGTAGTGGTCCCAGTACTGGGCACTAGGGGGAAAATGATGAATCATAGTCTCATCTGTTAATGTCCCTGAATGGCATAAGGAGATAGCCGACACCTGGCTACATCAGCATTGGGCTACCCCCATCATCTTTTATGTCTTTGAATATTTTGGTAATTACACATCCCCTGTGAGCCACTTCCTTAAGTAGGTTTAATTGTTGGTGTCAGTGGTTTAAAAAAGGTCCCTATCGTTGGTGTCAGTGAGATAAAATAAACCCCATTGTTAGTGTCAGTGGGATAAAATAAACTCCATGGTTGGTGTCAGTGAGATAAAATAAACTCCATGGTTGGTGTCAGTGAGATGAAATAAACTCCATGGTTGGTGTCAGTGGGATGAAATAAACTCCATGGTTGGTGTCAGTGAGATCAAATAAACTCCATGGTTGGTGTCAGTGAGATAAAATAAACTCCATGGTTGGTGTCAGTGAGATAAAATAAACTCCATGGTTGGTGTCAGTGAGATCAAATAAACCCCATTGTTAGTGTTAGTGAGATAAAAACTGCCCCATTATTGGTGTCAGTAAAATAAAATAAACTTCATTGTTGGCGTGAGTGGGATAAAATAGGCCCTATTATTGGTGTCAGTGAGAACAAGATCCAACCCCAGCCCAGCATTGGTGTCAGTGGTGGTACTTACCTGATCCCACCCTCCTGCTGCCTCTCTGCTGATGTCGGAGTTCTACTTTCACTGTCAGAGAGGAGATCACGGCTCCCAACAGTCTGGTGTCATTGCAGTGCTTAGTGATGGAACCCCGGAGAGTGTTCCAGCCGTCATCACCTCACTGCCGCTCCCCACAGAGTCCTGGATCCTGAGGGATGAGGACATGATGGGACAGGAGACAAAATCCTGGGACTGTCCTGCTAAATCTAGGACACTTGAACAATGGCAAGGCAAAAATGACACATTTCTCGGGGCTGCAGTTCCTCTGAACTTCCCAAGGTGGTGATATTGAGACAAGAAGTGTTTATAGAATACAGCCAGGAAGTGATGTCAGGGACAGACAGGAAGTTCCGGGTGAGAGGTGAGTGGGGAGGAAGTAGAGAGCAGACAGTTGGTGAAAGTGGCAGCAGAGGAGGTAATAAGATGTTTCCTATTTACACCCAGTAACCCCCCGTCATGTCCGTCCTTTTCCCCCATAGTCACGTCCGTCCTCTTCCTCTATAGTCACGTCCGTCCTCTTCCTCTATAGTCACGTCCGTCCTCTTCCTCCACGGTCACGGCCGTCCTCTTCCTCCACGGTCACGTCCGTCCTCTTCCTCCACGGTCACGTCCGTCCTCTTCCTCCACGGTCACGTCCGTCCTCTTCCTCCACGGTCACGTCCGTCCTCTTCCTCCACGGTCACGTCCGTCCTCTTCCTCCACGGTCCTCTCCGTCCTCTTCCTCCACAGTCACGTCCGTCCTCTTCCTCCACAGTCACGTCCGTCCTCTTCCTCCACAGTCACGTCCGTCCTCTTCCTCCACAGTCACGTCCGTCCTCTTCCCCCATACTCACGTCCGTCTTCTTCCCCCATGGTCACGTCCGTCCTCTTCCCCCATGGTCACGTCCGTCCTCTTCCCCCATGGTCACGTCCGTCCTCTTCCCCCATGGTCACGTCCGTCCTCTTCCCCCATGGTCACGTCCGTCCTCTTCCCCCATGGTCACGTCCGTCCTCTTCCCCCATGGTCACGTCCGTCCTCTTCCTCCATGGTCACGTCCGTCCTCTTCCTCCATAGTCACGTCCGTCCTCTTCCTCCATAGTCACGTCCGTCCTCTTCCTCCATAGTCACGTCCGTCCTCTTCCTCCATAGTCACGTCCGTCCTCTTCCCCCATAGTCACGTCCGTCCTCTCCCTCCATAGTCACGTCCGTCCTCTCCCTCCATAGTTACGTCCGTCCTCTCCCTCCATAGTCACGTTCGTCCTGTCCCTCCATAGTCACGTCCATCCTGTCCCTCCATAGTCACGTCCGTCCTCTTCCTCCATAGTCACGTTCGTCCTCTTCCCCCATACTCACGTCCGTCTTCTTCCCCCATACTCACGTCTGTCCTCTTCCCCCATAGTCACGTCCGTCCTCTTCCTCCATAGTCACGTCCGTCCTCTTCCTCCATAGTCCTGTCTGTCCTCTCCCTCCATAGTCACGTCCGTCCTCTCCCTCCATAGTCACGTCCGTCCTCTCCCTCCATAGTCACGTTCGTCCTGTCCCTCCATAGTCACGTCCGTCCTGTCCCTCCATAGTCACGTCCGTCCTGTCCCTCCATAGTCACGTCCGTCCTGTCCCTCCATAGTCACGTCCGTCCTGTCCCTCCATAGTCACGTCCGTCCTCTTCCTCCATAGTCACGTCCGTCCTCTTCCTCCATAGTCACGTCCGTCCTCTTCCTCCATGGTCACGTCCGTCCTCTTCCCCCATGGTCACGTCCGTCCTCTTCCTCCATGGTCACGTCCGTCCTCTTCCTCCATAGTCACGTCCGTCCTCTTCCTCCATAGTCACGTCCGTCCTCTTCCTCCATAGTCACGTCCGTCCTCTTCCTCCATAGTCACTGTGACGTCTTTTATCTCCAGCAGATGATGATACACACACATATATAGTGTGGGAACCCAGATTAACCCCTTCAGGGGCACAACATTCCCCCACTTCCGGGGCCGGAACATTCTCCTCATTGTGGAGATGGGTCACCTTCTCACCTCATCAGTCTATACTAATGGATTATACCACTTTTATTAGTGGCGGGGGATGGGGGTATTTAGGGAGGAGATGTCTCCCTCTCACTGTTATTATTATACAGGATTTATATAGTGCCAATAGTTTGCGCAGCGCTTTACAATATGACGGGAGACAGTACAACTACAATACATTTCAGTACAGAAGGAATAGGAGGGCCCGGCTCATGGAGCTTACAATCTAAAGGAAGGGGGAGGTGATACAAAAGGTGATAGCTGTAGGGGATGATCTGGTGGAGGTGGCTCAAGTACAGTTCTGAGGTGGAGGTGGGGTAGGCTTCCCTGAATAAATGAGTTGTTAAGAATTGTCTAAAGGCGGACAGAGTAGGAGCTAACCGGACATAGTGGGGTAGGGAGTTCCAGAGGATTGGAGGCGCTCTGGAGAAGTCCTGGTAGTGAATAAGCTGTTTTGTGTGGTCATTGGTCAGGAAGTCTCTATTGATGAGTTAAACTATCCTAGGTTTCAGTGAACTTCAAAGATGTTTGGATGCCAATCCCTATAGAAATCAATGGGAGCTGAATCTGTCAAATTAAAAATGTCCGTTTTCTGGGCTAATAGGCAAGGAGGTGTCAAAAAAATAGCATGTGGGGCGGGAGGAGAGGCACTGCCCTGGGGAACATGTACCAATGCAAGAAATGTTTTTAGAGAATCCCATTGGGCCAGGAGCAGTGATTTTTTTTTTTCAAATGCCTAAAGTGAAACATTAAAAAAGTCCAAATCCTTTAACCCCTTGCCCTCCAGAGGATTCCTCCCCCCCTCACCCCCTTCCTGACCAGTCCATTTTTTGTGATAAGGTGCTGCATTTACTGACAATTGCGCAGTCGTGCAACGCTGAACCCAAATTACATTTATGTCCTTTTTTCCCCACAAATAGAGCTTTCTTTTGGTGGTATTTGATCACCTGTGCGGTTTATATTTTTTGAGCTATGAAAGACCGACAATTTCGGAAAAAAACAGTATTTTTTCCTATAAAACATATCCAATAAAAAAATTCTAAAAATCAAATTTCATTATAAATTTAGGCTAAAATGCTACATGTCTTTGCTGAAAAAAAATAAGTGTAAATTAATTGGATTGCGCACAGGGTAGTAGGGATCAGGAGTGCATTACACACAGGGTGCAGGGTTTAGGAGTGCATTACACACAGGGCGCAGGGTTCAGGAGTGCATTTTGCACAGGGTGCAGGGTTCAGGAGTGCATTACACACAGGGTGCAGGGTTCAGGAGTGCATTACGCACAGGGTGAAGAGTTCAGGAGTGCATTACACACAGGGTGAAGGGTTCAGGAGTGCATTTTGCACAGGGTGCAGGGTTCAGGAGTGCATTTTGCACAGGGTGCAGGGTTTAGGAGTGCATTACGCACAGGGTGCAGGGTTCAGGAGTGCATTACGCACAGGGTGCAGGGTTCAGGAGTGCATTATGCACAGGGTGCAGGGTTCAGGAGTGCATTACGCACAGGGTGAAGAGTTCAGGAGTGCATTACGCACAGGGTGCAGGGTTCAGGAGTGCATTTCGCACAGGGTGCAGGGTTCAGGAGTGCATTATACACAGGGTGCAGGGTTCAGGAGTGCATTTCACACAGGGTGCAGGGTTCAGGAGTGCATTTCACCCAGGGTGCAGGGTTCAGGAGTGCATTTCGCACAGGGTGCAGGGTTCATTTTGCACAGGGTGCAGGGTTTAGGAGTGCTTTATACACAGGGTGCAGGGTTCAGGAGTGCATTATGCACAGGGTTCAGGAGTGCATTTCACACAGGGTGCAGGGTTCAGGAGTGCATTACGCACAGGGTGCTGGGTTTAGGAGTACATTACGTACAGGGTGCAGGGTTCAGGAGTGCATTATACACAGGGTGCAGGGTTCAGGAGTGCATTATACACAGGGTGCAGGGTTCAGGAGTGCATTACGCACAGGGTGCAGGGTTCAGGAGTGCATTACGCACAGGGTGCAGGGTTCAGGAGTGCATTACGCACAGGGTGCAGGGTTCAGGAGTGCATTACGCACAGGGTGCAGGGTTCAGGAGTGCATTATGCACAGGGTTCAGGAGTGCATTTCACACAGGGTGCAGGGTTCAGGAGTGCATTACGCACAGGGTGCTGGGTTTAGGAGTACATTACGTACAGGGTGCAGGGTTCAGGAGTGCATTATACACAGGGTGCAGGGTTCAGGAGTGCATTATACACAGGGTGCAGGGTTCAGGAGTGCATTACGCACAGGGTGCAGGGTTCAGGAGTGCATTATACACAGGGTGCAGGGTTCAGGAGTGCATTACGCACAGGGTGCAGGGTTCAGGAGTGCATTACGCACAGGGTGCAGGGTTCAGGAGTGCATTACGCACAGGGTGCAGGGTTCAGGAGTGCATTACGCACAGGGTGCAGGGTTCAGGAGTGCATTACGCACAGGGTGCAGGGTTCAGGAGTGCATTACGCACAGGGTGCAGGGTTCAGGAGTGCATTACGCACAGGGTGCAGGGTTCAGGAGTGCATTACGCACAGGGTGCAGGGTTCAGGAGGGCATTACGCACAGGGTGCAGGGTTCAGGAGTGCATTACGCACAGGGTGCAGGGTTCAGGAGTGCATTACGCACAGGGTGCAGGGTTTAGGAGTGCTTTATACACAGGGTGCAGGGTTCAGGAGTGCATTGTGTGCAGGGTTTAGGAGTACACTACACACAGAGTACAGGGTTCAGGAATGCATATCTCACAGGCCAATTTACATCCAAAATGACCTTCACTCTAAATTTGCAAAGCTGAACTCTTGGTCAGTGCTGATGCAGAGATCTCTGCACTACTCAAGTGTCAGCCTATCTACTATACTTCTGAACCTGTATCAGTTTCTAATCTGCCATGCAATTGGATGTCTAGCTGTCTATGGGCCACCAGATTCCTAGTCTGGCTCTACCCTAAGCTCTTTACTGAGCCCTGAGCTAAAGCTCAGTCCAGAAGGGACAGCAGTTAACTAAGTTAATAGGCGCTTCATATACACTCTATTTAAATAAAGAGGATCACCCAATAATGTACTGCAAGGTGACCATTACACACATACAGATTTTAGATACACACAGAAGCTGCAATAGAAAAACTATTAGAACAAAGGAACACTTACCTAATAGTTTCTGCTTCTGGTCTGGATGAAATGCAACAGCAGCAGCTCTGGCATGGAAGGTGGTCAAATTATGTGTCTTCTTCCTGGAAATTTTCCATTTATAAGATATCAATGTTCTCCAATCTGGGATTTCTGATGTCTCTAACACTGACAGAAAGTGCCTTTCTATAACCAATTATCTTGTGATATTTTCCAAGCAACAGCTATTTACAAATACAGACACTAGTGGGAAGCAGCTGCCAAAATATGTGCCAATTCACACTGGGGGCAGCCTATCTATTAACCCCTGCATCCCCTTTCTAATATTATAGAACCAATACAATCCAGATAATTCTCTGTCTACAGAAAATCTGCATTGATCACATGGCCATATCTGTTAGGATGGAAGAGAACTGGAGTCACATGACTGAGAGGATACTAAAACTCACTCTGGAGATCATCTACCTGCTGACCGGAGAGGTGAGGAGGATTCTGGGAGGTCACATGACATCACTCTTATCTCTATTAATAAAACACAGACCTGACCGGAGAGGTGAGGAGGATTCTGGGAGGTCACATGACATCACTCTTATCTCTATTAATATTATACAGTATTTATATAGCGCGAAAAAGGTTTGCTCAGCGCTGTACATTATAGTGGAGGACAGAACATAAGACAATACAGTAACAAACAATACACGAGGGGGTCAAGGGCCCTGCTCTTTCGAGCTTACAATCTAGGAGGGAGGGGTTAGTGGTACAGGAGGAAGTGGCTGTGGGGGATGGAGTGGTAGAAGTAGATCGGCGGTTAGGTGAGGGTGGGGTAGGCTTCCCTGAAGAAATGGGTTTTCAGGGAGCGCCTAAAGGTGAGGAGGGTAGGTGACAGTCTGATGGATTGGGGTAGTGAGTTCCAGAGGATGGGGGAAGTCCTGGAGAAGTCCTGCAGTTGGGCGTGGGAGGAGGAGACCAGGGAGCTAGAAAGTAGGAGGTCTTGTGAGGAGCGAAGATTACGGGTTGGGTGGTATTTGGGTATCAGGTCGGTGAGGTAGTTTGGGGCAGCGTTATTAATGGCTTTGTATGTCTGTGTTAGTAGTTAGAATTTTATGCGTTGGGCAATCGGGAGCCAGTGGACGGAATGACAGAGGGGGGTGGAGCCAGTGGAGGGAATGACAGATGGGGGTGGAGCCAGTGGAGGGAATGACAGAGGGGGGTGGAGCCAGTGGACGGAATGACAGAGGGGGGTGGCAGATGCGGAGAGGTTGGTGAGGTGGATGAGTCTGGCCGCTGAATTCAGGATAGACTGAAGCGGGGATAGTCTGTGATGAGGTTGGCCGGTGAGAAGGGAGTTGCAGTAGTCCAGACGTGAGATAATAAGGGAGTGAACGAGTAGTTTAGTAGTGTCTGGGGTTAGGAACGAACGTATTTTGGAGATGTTGCGGAGGTGGAGCCTGCATGAGTTTGCCAATGATTGGACATGGGGTTGGAAGGACAGGTTTGAGTCTAGAGTGACACCTAGGACTTTGGCTTGTGGGGTGGGACTGATGGTGGCATTGTTGGTCATGATGGAGAGGGTGGGGGGGGAGGGGGGCACGGGCTGGGGGGAAAATCAGAAGCTCGGTTTTGGAAAGGTTCAATTTGAGGAAATGGAGCGACATCCAGTCTGATATGTCGTTCAGTAGGTGGGTGATACGGGCGGAGATTGAAGGGGTGAGGTGAGGGGTGGAGAGGTAAATTTGCGTGTCATCGGCATAGAGGTGATAGTTGAAGCCGTGGGAATGTATCAGTTTGCCAAGGGAGGAGGTGTAGATGGAGAAGAGATGGGGCCCGAGGACTGAGCCTTGGGGGACCCCAACAGAGAGGGGGAGGTGGTAGCATTATAGGTAACGCTGAAGGAGCATTGGGATAGATAGGAGGAGAGCCAGGAGAGAGAGGAGTCTCTGATGCCGAGGGAGTGTAGTTTATTAAGGAGGAGGGGGTGGTCGACTGTGTCGAAGGCTGCGGAGAGGTCGAGTAGTAGGAGGACTGAGTAGTGGCCATTAGCTTTGGCGGTTAGCAGGTCATTAGTGATTTTGAGGAGGGCGGTTTCGGTGGAGTGTAGGGGACGGAAGCCAGACTGTAGTGGATCGAGGAGGTTCTTGTCAGTGAGATGGGCGCTTAGGTGATTGTAGACTAAGCGCTCAAGGAGCTTGGAAGTAAATGGCAGCAGGGAGATGGGTCTAAGGTTGTTCAGATCGGTGGGGTCCAGGGAGGGTTTTTTGAGTATGGGGGTGATGTACGCGTGCTTTAGGGGGGAGGGGAATGCGCCAGTAGAGAGAGAGATATTGAAGATGTGGGTAAGGGAGCGTAGGATGGAGGAGGAGGGTGACCAGGGGAGTTGTGTGGGAACAGGGTCAAGGGGGTAAGTGGTGAGGCGGGCTTCTGAGAAGACCTTAGTGACCTCCTCAGTGGTAGCAAGGCTGAAGAAGCGGAGTGTTGGGGAGGTTATAGTGTGCGGGACGTTAGGTGTGGTGGGAGGTAGGGCGGTTGCGAGGTCAGAGGAGGGGAGAGTTGGTGGGGTTATGGTGGGAGGGAGGCTAGGTGGGGAGGTAGGTTGAGCATTGGCGATGTCTTTACGGATTGCATCCATCTTATTTTGGAAGTGATTGGCAATCTCGTGGGCGGTGAGTGAGGTACTGGGTGGGGGTGAGAGAGTAGGGAGTTGAAAGTGGAGAAGAGGACAGGTGGAGAGGGTGTTGATGATGCTATTAATAAAACACTGACCTGACCGGAGAGGTGAGGAGGATTCTGGGAGGTCGCATGACATCATTCTCATCTCTATTAATAAAACACAGACCTGACCGGAGAGGTGAGGAGGATTCTGGGATTCTAACATGATATTCCTATTGGTTCCTCAATACAGAGATTTCCTCTTCTGAAGTCAGGTGATCATATGACCATCACAGTGCCTCCATGTGACTCCCTAAACCCTGAGAGACACAACATGCAGAAGATTCTAGAAGTCACCAAGAAGATGATGGAGCTGCTGACAGGAGAGGTGAGCGGTGCTGGGAATTCTGGGACATTCTCCAGTAACAGACAAGGGATGTGTCTGGATGGTGACTGTATCATTGTGTGTGTCAGGTTCCTATAAGGTGTCAGGGTGTCACTGTCTATTTCTCCATGGAGGAGTGGGAGTATTTAGAAGGACACAAGGATCTCTACAAGGACGTCATGATGGACAATCAGCCGCCCCTCACATCACCGGGTAAGAGGAGACTTTATTGTAAATGAGAGAGCAGTACGGAGGATCCACCTAGATCCCCCATCATCTGATAAACACATAGAAACAATGGATTCAGTCAGTGTGTGTGTTTCCTACAGATGGATCCAGTCATGGGAACCCACCAGAGAGATGTCCCCGTCCTCTGTATTCCCGGGATTCCACACAGGAAGGTCACACCATCCCTCACCATCATCAGGTAGATGGATCCAGTCATGGGAACCCACCAGAGAGATGTCCCCGTCCTCTGTATTCCTGGGATTCCACACAGGAAGGTCACACTATCCCTCACCATCATCAGGTCGATAATTGCCAATTCCTGATAGTTGTGATTTAAACACAGCATGTTTGTTACAATGAATGTTTTATATGATCAGAGTGGAATCCTCGGGGATGATAATACTGTTCCTAATGAAGAGTATAAAGACGATGAGAAGGGATACGGAGTGATGGAGGAGCTTTCTGAGGGACACAAGGATCTCTATAAGGACATTATGATGGAGTCACCTAATGACACAGCATGTTTGTTACAATGAATGTTTTATAATATCTTTCAGAGTGGAATCCTCGGGGATTATAATATTATTGTTAATGAAGAGTTTAAAGAAGAGAATGAGGAGTATGGTGTGATGGAAGAGCTTTCTGAAGGACACAAGGATCTCTACAAGGACATCATGATGGAGTCATCCAGCTTTGGAAACCCACCAGAGAGATGTCCCCATCCTCTGTATTCCCGGGATTCCACACAGGAAGGTCACACCATCCCTCACCATCATCAGGTCGGTGGAGTTGAGGGTCTGGAACATAAAGTGATGGAACACTCTGACATTTGGAGACGATGTGTGGACTCTACAAGATGATATTTTCTATGTGATCTCACATCATAAATCCTTCTATGTTACAGATGTTATTTTCTGCCATTCTGTTGGTTTAGGGTGAAGATCTGATGAAGATGAAAGTTGAGGGTGAAGTAGAAGAGACGTATGTGAGGGATGATCAGCAATATACGGAGGAGGCTGGAATGACGAGGACATTCAAAGAGGAGGACACTCCTACAGAGATCAGCACAGGTGAGACACAATATATTCTTCTGTTATCTCTGCTCTGTTACTGCACTCTGATTGGTCCAGAGTAGGGCGGGAGATGAGTGGTATCAGCCATTAATAAGCTGATAATAGTCATTTATACACGTGCTGCTTTCTTCCCCTCATGATTTATGTAGATTCTGGGGGTTAGCCAGCAGTTTTAGGCACAGTAGCACAGATATGATAACAGATTGAGCCTTTTGGTGGTTGGTCCCTCTTCTATTTACCAGACTAATACCTAAATGTTAACATAAAACTATATTATCCCCTCGCCCTCCAGAGCATTTCCCTCCCTTCCTGACCAGGCCATTTTTTGCACTGCATTACTTTATCTGACAGTTGCACATGCAATGCTGCACCCAAATGAAATTTATGTCCTTTTTTCCCACAAATAGAGCTTTCTTTTGGTGGTATTTGATTGCCTGTGCGGTTTTTATTTTTTGCGCTATAAACAAAAAAAGTCCGACAATTTTAAAAGAAAAATATTTTTGCTATTAAAACATATCCAGTAAAACATTTTTTAAAAAATCAAATTTTGTCATAAATTTAGACCAAAATGTATTCTGCTCCTTGTGTTTGCTAAAAAAAATCCCAATATGTGTATATTAATTGGTTTACGTGAAAGTTATAGCATCTACAAATGGCGGTATATATACTGGAATTTAAAAAAAAAATGTTATACTAGTAATGGCGGCGATAAGTGACTTATAGCGGGTCTGTGGCAGGCATTCTGACACTGGGGGGGAACTAACTGTCACTGACATCCCCAGTGACACCAATACAGTGATCGGTGCTAATAAAAAGCACTGACACTGTACTAATGGCACTGGGCAGGAAGGGGTTAACATCTGGGGGCAATCAAAGGGATAACTGTGTGCTATTTTACTGTGTAAGCGTGCTGTTTTGTATTGCTCTGCTATGCAGAGCAATACAAAGCAGCATGCTGGTGCTGACAGGGGAGAGATCTGTATTGTTTACATACAGGCCTCTCCCCCATCAGTGATACTCGGCGATCGCCGGCGATCAAAGGGATAACTGTGTGCTATTTTACTGTGTAAGCGTGCTGTTTTGTATTGCTCTGCTATGCAGAGCAATACAAAGCAGCATGCTGGTGCTGACAGGGGAGAGATCTGTATTGTTTACATACAGGCCTCTCCCCCATCAGTGATACTCGGCGATCGCCAGGTATCAGTGGGCAATCTCCAGCTGGGACCTGGTGATCTACAACTGTAGCCGCCAATGTCGGCACAGTTAGGATAGTAGCAGTAGTTCTGCTATAGGGTGGTCGGGAAGCGGTTAAAGAAGGATCCCAGGTATAGTATGTTTTTACATAGTTACATTAAACCAGTGTTTCTCAACTCCAGTCCTCATGGACCCCCAACAGGTCATGTTTTCAGGATTTCCATTATTTTGCACAGGTGATTTGATCAGTTTCACTGCCTTAGTAATTACCACAGCTGTTTCATCTGAGGGAAATCCTGAAAACATGACCTGTTGGGGGTCCATGAGGACTGGAGTTGAGAAACACTGCATTAAACCAAGCTGAGCTAATGTAATGATGTACCGTATAATATACAATGTCTGGAATTCTTCTGGGGTGAAAAGTAATAGGGGTCATTGATTCATTCCTGCTTGGCCAGTAGGATCTGCTACGGTTTTTAAGGGTGACCCCAAAAACAAACTGGTGTGGGACCCACCAATTTCTACTAAACCATCAGTTCTGATTTGGATTACAAAGGTAAACCCTATGCAAAATACAACAGAAAAAACATGGGGTCTCCAAACAGTCCACATCAGACCTTTACCTTGACTATGTAGCTATCCCTGAAAGTGTAACATACAAGGCTACATGTTCTCAACATGAGGGGTGTATCTTCCCGGAGGGGGGAGCCCTCTGGCAAAGCACCTTGTCCCCAGGTAGATAAAGACTTGGGCCTCTTTCTCACAACCCTGGCCCGTTGGTTCTGAGGATCTGCAGGTGGGGAGCTTGTTGAAATCTGAAAGCCCCCTTCAAAAATGAAGGTAGTTCCTAGAAACCATCCCCCCTGATGAGTACCCAGAATGTTAAGTAAATAAACATGCAGACCCAGGTCCCATGTCGTAGGACTATTGTTAATCATGTTGTCTAGCGATACATATCCACATCAATCACAATGAATGAAAGATGGATATTCGGGGTCTCCTTTCTTTAAAGTCAGCTTCCAGATTCCTTTTTCTTCCAGATCTTTTGTCCTCATCAACATGGAAACAAGGTGCTTTCCAAGGGAACCCCCATATTATAGGAAAAGACAAGATATTTATATATTTTATCCACACATCTTTTCACTAGGAAACACTTCTCAAAACACTTTCTAGAAGCCTAGACCTATGGTCACTTGGCCAGTGCCTAGGCTTGTGGTTATGTAAAGAGCATGCATCTCCCAGTCCCCATTGGTTCCTCCTCTCAAGGATGTGTAAATGTAGAATGGAACTAGAAGAAGGACCAAAGGTCCTTTGACTGCAGGGGAAAGGGTCCCATTTGGTTGTAACATCCACAGAGAACATCTGCTCAATCAAGTTTACCTAGTCCATATGGGATCTTGATTTAAGTGAATGAACCCTCACATATCGATTGATCATGTTTTTATATTTTCCAGGACATGTTATTGAGAAACCCTCAAAGGATCGTCTCACTTTATCTCCAGATTGTAAAATGGAAGATGAGGACATCACAAGAGATTGTGCAGGAGAAAAGATAATGAGTTCAGCTATGGATAGTGGACCTCACAGTGTGGATGGATCATCAAATCCCTCTGACTCTGAGCAACCTCGAACTGTGGGGGATGGTGCCAGAATTCAGGGGGAGGAGAAATTGTCCTGCCCTGAACGTGGGGAAAGTTTTAGCTCTGAATTAAGTCTCACTGTACATCAGAGATCTCAAATTGGTGAAACGCTTCATTCCTGTTCTGAGTGTGGGAAATGTTTCTTTCTTGAATCAGAACTTATCAAACATGGTAGATCTCACAAGGGCAAGAAGCCAAACTCCTGTGCTGAGTGTGGGAAATGTTTTACAAGGAAATCAACTCTTGTTATACATCAGAGGTCTCACACTGGGGAGAAGCCTGTTTTCTGCACTGAATGTGGGAAATGTTTTAAACGGAAATCAGAACTTGTTAGACATCAGAGATCTCACACGGGGGAGAAGCTCTATTCCTGCCCTGAGTGCACAAAATGTTTTTCACAGAAATCAGACCTTCTTAGACACCAGAAATTACACACGGAGGAGAAGCCATATTCCTGCCTCGAATGTGGAAAATGTTTTTCACAGAAATCAGACCTTGTTAGACATCAGAGATCTCACACAGGGGAGAAGCCGTATTCCTGCCCTGAATGTGGAAAATGTTTTTCACAGAAAACAAGCCTTGTTATACATCAAAGATTGCACACAGGGGAGATGCCACATTTCTGCTCTGAATGTGGGAAATTGTTTACATGGAAATCAGAATTTGTTAGACATCAGAGATCTCACACGGGAGAGAAGCCGTATTCTTGTCCTGAGTGCAGAAAATGTTATTCACGGAAATCACACCTTGATATACACCAGAGATCTCACACAGGGGAGAAGCCATATTCTTGTCCTGAGTGTGGAAAATGTTATTCGCGGAAATCACACCTTGTTATACATAAGAGATTCCATACAGGTGAGAAGCCATATTCCTGCCTTGAGTGTGGGAAATGTTTTGCTCGGAAATCAGTCCTTAATATACATCAGAGATCTCACATGTGAAACTCCATTAAAGTCAATGAGAGCAGAATCTTCAAAATTAATTCAGGCCATTTTAAGGCTTAGAGGCAAGAGATTGTCAAAGGGCATGGGGATCTGTACACTGCCCTGGGGGATATCAAGGTTTATACTAGAAAATTGCAGCCCAGTCAGCCTAACATCAATAGTATGTAAAGTATTTGAGAAAATGGTCTCATAATAAAGGTATCATAAGTGACAAAAATTAAAGAGAATGTCCAGCGCTTCAGGAACAATTATAAAAGGGGAGTGTTATCCTGCAGATGACTTTCCAAGCCTCTTTCCAGATTTCCAATCCACTTTGAGTCCAATCCAAATGGGTCCAATACACTGTCAAAATCACCAACTGTGTGTCTTCTCCTTTATTTACCTTTTCTTCCCAAATATCTTCAATTCATCACATGTGAAACCCAAAAGAATCTCATATAGTGTAGTAAGGGCAGCACAGTGTCTAAATGGTTAGTCCTTCCGCCTGATAGTACCAGGGTCATTGGTTTGAATCCCAAATACAGCACCACCTGCCTGGAGTGTGAATGTTCTCCCTGTGCCTTTGTGGGTTTCCTCCCACACTCCAAAGACATGCTGGTAGGTTAATTGGCTCCAGTCTAAACTGGTGCTAATATGTGTATGTATGAATGTGAGTTAGGGATCTTAGATTGTACGCCCCTTGATGGTTAAGGACTGATGTGAATGTACAATATATATGTAAATTGATGGTGCTATATAAGGACCTGTAGTAAATAAAATAAAAATAAATATTGTATAAATATATGGAAACAAACTTATCTATATTGTGCCAACATCAGTGCTCTACTAGTGATAAAGTGCCCACACACCACTTGTGCAGCCTCTAACCAGAAATTAAAGCTGCATATCATTCCATTCCAGGTAGGTCAACATCCCTTGGTGTTCCTCCTCTTGGTATAACAAAATGGGTCCTTTAACCACTTGCTGTCCGCCTGCTGTTTATAAACGGCAGGACGGTGGCACTCCAGGGGCGGGTTCATAAACGGCACCCGCCATTTCTAGCTGTCCGCACTCCCTGGGAGCACGCAGCACCGCGATCTGGTGCCCGCTGTGTCCTCTGGACACAGTGAAACACCGATCGTCGGACGGGATCCTGATCATGTGATCACTGCTTGGCCAATCAGTGATCACATGCAAAGTAGTAAGCAAGATGTCACTTGTGACATCATTGCTTACTACGTGTGAAATCTGTGAATGATCACAGAAGTCACATGGTACAAGGCTATTCACAACAGCCTTGTACCATGTGACAAGCTGTGACCAATCACAGCTCACTCAGTATTTCTCAATAGCTGCAAGAATGCAGAGAGAAGGAGACATGATTGCTTTACATCCTATATGGGTATAAAAGCAATCACTGTAAAAGAAAAAAAAAATCTTCGTCACCCCCCACAAGTAGTACAGTGTCACTCATTTAAAAAAAAAGTGTTTAAAAATTATATTTGTGGTTATAAACTAATTTGGCTTATTTATTTTTTTTACTAAAAAGATAACGGAATACATGTTGGCCAAGATTTATGATGAAAGATTATTTATTTGCAAAATTTTATAAGAAAAACACTTTTTTTCAAAATTTTTGGACTTTTTCATTTACATAGCAAAACAAATCTAAATCCCAGCGGTGAATAAATACCACCAAAATAAAGTTTTATCTGTCTCAAAAAAAAATGGTAAAAAATTCATATGGGTACAGTGTTGCATGACCGCGCAATTATCATTCAAAGTGTGATAGCACTGAAAGCTGAAAATTGCCCTGGACAGGGAGGGGGTGAAAGTGTCCGGACAGGAACTGGTTAAGGCACAAGATATGGTAATGTTAGCCTCTCTCCCAATCTTCTCAGTATTCAGCCTCCCCATAGATCAACAGGTAAAAGCCACAAAGAAACCTAAAAGAGCTCATAGTGCAGAAAATCCCATAATAACAACTTACAGACATCCAGCACTCAAAATGGCCACCTGGGTGCTTCCGGTTGTGGCATCTGACGTCACCCTCCGACGAGTTTTGTTCGTAGACTTTGACAAAGGTTATTCCTTTGACAAAGTCTATAGATGAAACACATCAGAAAGTGACCCAAGTCGCCATTTTGAGTGTTTGATGACTGTATACCTTCTTTCATGTAAGCATATTGGTGGTGAATAAATTTGTTTTTATGGGATTTTCTGCTCTACGAGTATTACCAGGAGCCACAATCCGTTGTGTCCTGTGGACATAGGTCACACTGCAGGGCATGCTTCTAAACCTGAGCAGGCTGAATGACGTACTTGTGCATGATCCAGCTTGCAGGTGCGGTACGTCCGCAGTAAATGTGTGGCGGGTGGGAAGTTGTTAACATAGATTTCAGTTATTCCCTCTGGAGAAGAGACGCTTAGGATAGGATATGATTACATTGTTCATATGTTTCAAAGGCGACAAAAACTAATAAACCGTTTACTCTAAAAGGCCACGATTTGAGATTAGAAGAAAGGAGGTTTCTCCCCCACCAGAAAACCTTTGGTCCCCATAGAGTGATTGAGTCTAGACACAATAACTTGACCATAACCTGTTACATAGCTTAAATAAACAAAGGCAAAGTTAAGTTAGTAGTCACACAAAATCAAACGGTACATCTTCAAACCAGAGTTTGGTAGGGGAACCTCTAACCATTTATAAAAGGGAGAGGATGTAGCCCCTGTCGTAGGCATTGAAAGTCCTCCAGTTGTCTACTATTTAGTGGTTGCAGAGAAGTGTTTTCATTTCTGCATTTTCGAGAATGGTAAATGAGATGCACCCTTTGAGAGGTCAAACAGGGAGTCCAGTGCTAGATTACGCTCTCGCCCTTTTAAGGAGGATTCCTTCTTTTTTTTGGTCTACTTCCAGTCTGACTAGAGAGTGCCTTTTCCCCAAATAGGAGACTTTTTATAATAAGGAGACAACCTATCCTTTCTCTGATAACCTGTAACTCTTTCCATAGCACCTGTTTAACATGGAGAATTGCAACTTCCTTGGACTTGGGGTCCCAGGAAGCACTATGATAAACTGTTGGGGATTTGGAGTCACTTGGTCTTGGGATCTTGTCCATTCTAAAATGTGTCTCTTGATGGAAAATTATATGTGTTTTGAACCTCTACAATTTGCTGAGGAATCTGGTACGTTTTTCAGAACTATTGAGTCCTTTTATTATTATACAGTATTTATATAGCGCCAAAAAGTTTGCTCAGCGCTGTACATTATAGTGGGAGATAGTACATGAGACAATACAGTAACAATACAATACAAGAGGGGTTCGAGGGCCCTGCTCCTTGGAGCTTACAATCTAGGAGGGAGGGCATAGTGGTACAGGAGGAAGTGTCTGTGGGGGATGGAGTGGTAGGAGGAGTGGAGGAGACCGGCTGTTAGGTGAGGGCGGGGTAGGCTTCCCTGAAGAGATGGGTTTTCAGGGTGCGTCTAAGGTGTGGAGGGTAGATGACAGTCTGATGGATTGGGGTAGTGAGTTCCAGAGGATGGGGGAAGACCTGGAGAAGTCCTAGAGTCGGGCATGGGAGGAGAAGACCAGGGAACTGGAGAGTAGGAGATCTTGTGAGGAGCGAAGATACGGGTTGGGTGGTATTTGGATATCAGGTCGGTGAGGTAGTTTGGGGCAGTATTATGAATAGCTTTGTACGTCAATGTTAGTAGTTTGAATTTTATGTGTTGGGCAATTGGAAGCCAGAGGGGGGTGGCAGATACGGAGCGGTTGGTGAGGTGGATGAGTCTGGCCGCTGAGTTCAGGATAAACTGAAGCGGGGATAGTCTGTGATGAGGTAGGCCAGTGAGGAGGGAGTTGCAGTAGTCAAATCGTGAGATAATAAGGGAGTGAATGAGTTGTTTAGTATTGGCTGGGGTTAGGAACCTCGTATTTTGGAGATGTTGCAGAGGTGGAGCCTACGTGAATTTGCCAGCGATTGGAGTCCTTTGACGTTATATGAGGTTAGTAAAACACATGGCGTGATAAATGAGCAGTATGAATGTGAAACAGAATGGAAGATGGGAAGAGCGTGTGGGAGAAAAAAGGGGGTAGAAAAAAAATAGAGAAGGTGAAAGGAAGAAATCAACAACTCTTCATACAACAGATAATTAAAAAGTCATAGAAAGAAGCCCACCTATAGAAGATGTGTTGGGAGCAAATCTATTTAAAAGAGTGGATGTATAAAAGAGACAGGACACAAAGTTTTCGGCTCTGTGAGCGTGAAGCAGGGATAGATGTAGAACGCTCCTAGTATACCTCATAGAGGGGGAGAAACATCTCTAGCAGAAAAAGTGGTCAACCAAAGCAGTGTTCTGAGGTGTCAAAAAGAAAGGATGGATCCCTAGAAATGGAAATGCTCTGCAAACCTGGGAACCATTTAACTAACATTAGTATAGGGGAAGCGTAGAGAATTTGTTTCAGAATCCTGTTTGAGTGGGAAGGTTGAGGTCCCAAATCAGGTAACAAACGACTTTTCAATTGGGCCCCATGCCTTGCAGACACCTTAGTATGTGGGTGTAAAATCATATCACACATTTTTTTCCCCTGAGTTTACTACCACTTTAATCACCGATGTTCACAGTCAGAATCAGGGGCGGACTGACCATTTGGAAGCTCGGGCACTACCCGGGGTCAGTAGGGGGCCCCATGAGATGCCCCTGGTACCTTTTTCATAGGCTTTTTTGACTTTGGGCAAGGACACAGGGGCCCCATGATCCCCTATTGCCCGGGGGCCCATGAGTTGTCAGTCTGCCCATGGTCAGAATCATACTGGGAGCACAGCCTTGCCTGATGGGTATGGTAAGATGTATGAAGTCCACCCAGTACGTCCACAAGAGCAATGCTAGAATTAAGAAAGGTAGGCATTAGGACTCAGCAGAGTACATTCCTCCAAGTTTTGTAGTGTGAAGGGCTTCTTCAAGTACAGTCTTTGAGCATCACAGGGTGAGAGAGTTTAATGGAAGTGGTAAACGCACATTAAAACGTAAGGAGCACCAATAAAATGGGAACGGGCAAAACTAGACAATGATCCATCAGTCATTGAATCTCTGATGATTAATCCTCATTAGTTCTGGGATTGGAGCGAGAGTTCGGTTTGTGTGGACGTTTGGATTGAAATCTTTGATATATTTGATTGCTAATTAGCATTGGACTATCTATTTTATGTCTTTGGATGTTTCGGTAAATTCACAGCCATTGGGAGCCACTTCTTAATGTGTCCTTGGGGTTATCTTCATTGCAGATTGCATCCAGGTGACAGAATAGAGTTCTGTAGACTCTATACACACATCCTCATGGAACTGTTTGGGCTTTTGGCATTCACAACAATATTTGAGATACAATAATCCCCATTGTTGGTGTCAGTGGGATAAAATTAGCCCCATCATTGGTATCAGTGAGATAAAAATAACTCCCGTCCTTGGTGTCAGTGAGAACAAAGTGTATCCCCAGTCCAGTATTGGTGGTTAATGGTGGTACCTACCTGATCACACACTCCCACTGCCTCTCTGCTGATGTTGGAATTACTGTACTTTGTTTCGACTCCAAGAACAACTTCAGTCCCTCTGACACACCTGGTTGCAAAAAACTCACTGCTAGCACAAGTAACAACACAAAAGCAAAATACCTTTTGACTGGCTGTGGGTAATTGCCAATAAATAAATACACACCCTTTTAGTGGTAAACACACCTAATCTATTGATACCTATTAGCATAAATGGCAGTTTAAATAGAATTAAACACATAGCAGGCAAGTTAGGACACCATCTGCTAAAACTATACCCAAGTATAAAAGTGTAGCGTCCTCTTGTGTATATAGTTTGTAGTGTAGTTAGAGGCTTGTTAGAAGCCTGGGTCAGCGGGTTAACTTTAGGTCAAGCTGGAGGGCTTTAAAGGTCAGGCCTCTGGTACCTCTCCCTGTTTATAGAAGCTTAGAGAAGTTTCTAGAAGCTAGTGGGTGGAGGCCACAAGGTGCTGACCTGCATATTTATGGGAATCTGGTTAATCCCCAGGCAGGAGGCCTGGCTGGGTGGCCTAAAAAGCCCATAAATATAATAGCAGGGGAGTCAGGTGGAAGATAGAGTGCTGAGGTGTGATGCTGTGTAACCTGGGAGGGGATCCTGAAACCACCCTGCCCCCCCATTCTGCCTACTGTCAGAAGGTTGGAAGAATAGGAGAAGGAAGTTGATAGAGGAAGCTCCACTGCCCTGCAGGTCACTGAGGAGGGATAGCCTGTTACCCTGGAAGGACACTAGCTCAGTTAAAAGGCCTGAAAGCAGTTTGCCCAAAGCTACAGGACACAAGGACAGTGTGAGTACCTCTATACCCCTGGGGCCTGCAGTGGAGAGGGCTGGTAGGTTCCATACCCAACCAGTTCTCCCTGGGACAGTGCTGAAAGTCTGTTCTAGAATATCTAGGATACTCTTCAAGACAGCCAGATGGATAGGCAGTTTTTGTCTGGGGTCTGAAGAGGTTCATGTAAAGAGGGGACCAAGTTCTCCTTACAGAGACTGTGTTATTGATCCATCAAAAGACTTAAGCAGGCCATACATGGGTCGAATTCAAAACAATTTTTCGATTGAAAACATTGTTCATTCTATAATCCAATGGTGCCACCAATGATTTTGAAAATCGGTAGTTTTTCACAACATTTCCAGCATGCCTGATGCCTTTGCCCCACTAACAGAGTGAAAATCGGCCGATTATTCTTAGGTCCGATTTTCAAATGAAAAATTGACTCATGCATGGCTGGCCCTATGCCATTCTGGAGGAAGTAGAAAGTTCAGGATCCATCTTTTTTTATACAGAATTTAAGAATTTGTCCTCAGAGTTGTTTCAAGTTAAGTTAGGCACCACATATACCCCTAGACCCTATCCAAGTTGTTTTTGCCTAAAAACAAACAAACCCATGGCTAGTTCATCCAAAAGAGAGTTGGAAAATGTGTGTTGCCTGGCTGTAGCTCTCAAAAGAAAAGAAATATGAGGTTCTATATCATTAGCCAGAATCACTATATCAAGTGGCAAGTCAACAATAAACACTCTATAGGAACTCTAACCATAGGAAGAATGATTATGGAATTTTATACTGGATTTGAGTCCCCTCTAATGAATGGGGAGGGGTATGGTGCCTGTTTAACTGGCAAGTGGGCGAAAGCTTTCAGGCAGCTGTGGTTAGGGGCAGTCTTTAATCCTGACTCTTCACCGGCTAAAAAGTTGGAGCTCTTTAACTGTTGGAGTGCGTTGCGGCAGTCAATAAGGCCTGTAGGCAATTTTAAAGCTATGGAGTAGCTGACTAGGTGGCTCCTAATGGCTCAGTCTTGGGGGATGGTAGCAAATAGTGGCCACATGGCCCTCTCATCAGACCTAGCGATACAGCAGCAGTTGTCTCTCAGATCAGATATCTTCTCACTCTGGGTTGCCCGTGGTGACTCTGGTAGGTAACTTCATCCCTCTGCACTCGAGTCATACTCTGTAGCCTCTAAATGTCCTTCACACAGCTGTGGGCATCACTGACACAGGCTCTTACTCTCTTTATTAAGTGGAGTTCCTTGAAATCGTCCGGTCACCTCAGCTCCTGTCCCCCTTTTAGGAGAATTGCCTTTGCTGGGGAAGAAGTCCAGTTCCAACTGCCTCTGTAACCACGCCTGTGTTCAGGAAGAAAAGGTCAGCATCTTCATCTGGTGGCCAAAAGGAGAAAATGAATACTCTTACGTTGTAGTCTGTGGATGTCCTATGTGGCAGCATGGCTGTTACACTTTCACTGTCAGAGATGGGATCACGGCTCCCAACAACTCTGGTATGACCCCCGGTTCACATATATGCGGCTGTGGTGGCCGCGTTTTGCATGGGCACGAGAGCCCATTCATTTGAATGGACTCCCGTGCCTGTGATACGCAGGGAAGAAGACCCTGCACTTCTTTGGAAAACGCAGCCTGCATGGGAACCTCGGTTCCTAGTATGGTTGCATTTTCCAGTGCAGGTGGCGTCCCATTAAAACTAATGGCACCAGCCCATGGGTCCACATTTCTCCGTGTGGGTGGTGCAGCTGCACGGATTTTCGCATAGATGTGAACCTAGGGTGAGGCTGTGTTCATAATATGATGTTTCTTGGGGCTGCAGTTCCTCTTAGCTCCACAAGGTGGTGGTCTCACTTATATTAAGACAGAAAGTCTCTATGGAATACAGACAGGAAGTGATGTCAGGAACAGACAGGAAGTTCAGGTGAGAGGTGAGTGGGGAGGAAGTAGAGAGGAGACATTGGTGGAAGTGGCAGTGGAGGAGGTAATAAGATGTTATTTCCTATTTACACCCAGTAACCCCCCGTCATGTCCGTCCTCTTCCTCCATAGTCATGTCCGTCCTCTTCCTCCATAGTCATGTCCGTCCTCTTCCTCCATAGTCACTGTGACATCTTTTATCTCCAGCAGATGATGATACACACATACAGTTGCAAGAAAACGTATGTGAACCCCTTGGGATTACGTGGAGTTTTGCATGAATTGGGCATAAAATGTGCTCTGAATGTCATCTAAGTCACAACAATAGAAGAACACAGTCTGCTGAACATAATACTACACAAACATTAGATGTTGCCATGGTTTAATTGCACATAACATGTAAACATTCACAGTGCAGGGAGGAAAAAGTATGTGAGGCCCTAGCTTAATGACTTCTCCCAGAGCTAATTGGAGCCAAGAGTGAGCCAACCTTGACTCCAATCAGTGTGATGATATTGGTTGTGTTGCTGACAGCTGTCCTGCCCTTAAAAAACACACACCTGTTTTGGGTTTACTGGTTTCAAGAAGCACTGTCTGATGTGAACCATGCCTCGCAGAAAAGAGCTCTCAGAAGACCTACGATCAAGAATTGTTGACTTGCATGAAGCTGGAAAGGGTTACAAAAGTATCTCCAAAAGCCTTGATGTTCATGTGTCCACGGTAAGACAGACTGTCTACAAATGGAGAAAGTTTAGCACTGTTGCTACTCTCCCTAGGCGTGGTCGTCCTGTAAAAATGACTGCAAGAGCACAGCGCAGAATGCTGCATGAGGTAAAGAAGAATCCCAGAGTGTCAGCTAAAGACCTACAGAAATCTCTGGCACAGGCTAACATTTTTGTTGACACATCTACAATAAGGAAAACATTAAACAAAAATGGAGTACATGGGAGGACACCACAGAGGAAGCCATTGCTGTCCCGATTGAAATGCTGTGGCATGACCTTAAGAGAGCGATTCACACCAGACATCCCAAGAATATTGCTACACTGAAACAGTTTTGTGAAGAGGAGTGGTCCAAAATTACTCCAGATCGTTGTGCAGGTCTGATCTGCAACTACAGGAAACGTTTGGTTGAGGTTATTGCTGCCAAAGGAGGGTCAACCAGTTATTAAGTCCAAAGGTTCACATACTTTTTCCTCCCTGCACTGTGAATGTTTACATGTTATGTGCAATTAAAAAATGGCAACATCTAATGTTTGTGTAGTATTATGTTCAGCAGACTGTGTTCTTCTATTGTTGTGACTTAGATGATGTTCAGAGCACATTTTATGCCCAATTCATGCAAAACTCCACGTAATACCAAGGGGTTCACATACTTTTTCTTGCAACTGTATATAGTGTGGGAACCCAGATGAACCCCTTCAGGGGCACAACATTCACCCACTTACGGGGCTGGAACATTCTCCTCATTGTGGAGATGGGTCACCATCTCACTGGAGATGAGATGAACTGTCCTTAGAGTTGCCACCTCATCCCTTGAGATGAACATACCTGAGATGAGATGAACATACCTGGGTGAATCTTGAAAATACTGAAAAATGGGACCTGAATCTGTCAAATCAAAAATGCCCATTTTCTGGGAAAAAAGGGTGTTGTAAAAAAGCATGGGAGGGGGCACCGCCCTGGGGAACATGTACCAATGCCCAAAATATTTTTTTTAAGGATTTCATTTGGGAACAGTGATTTTTTTTTTGTAATGATTAAAATTAAACCCCATCACTCATTATAAGAAAGGGTCCAAAGCAAGCCAATAATTGGGAAGAAGGTGAATAGCCCCTTCACAGAGAAAAGCACAGAACACTCATCACTAGTCATCTAGTTTCCATGGCATCGCCAGTCATCTAGTGTCCATGGCATCTCCACTGCTGAAGGTTCAGAAGGGCACAATTCAATATGAAGCCAAGATCAAGAACACGGGGACGTGACCCCAAACTACCAGGAGGAAAGTTTAGACCTAATCTTAGTTTTATCGAACCAAAAGGGTGGTTGATGCTATAAACAGACTTCCAGCAGAGGTAGGGAGTCAGTCAAGAGTAAGTGATTTCAAACATACCTGAGACAAATGTATAGGGTTGTGTTCATATCTATACTAGGGTTGCCATCTCATCGCTTTAAAACTGAACACATCTTAATGAAATAAGTTCTGTGGCTAATTAAGGTGGTAATGTAACTCACTTGGTGCATTATCTGCATTAAATCAGCCTCAGAAGCCGTGTCACTAATATGTGTTCGAGTTTAAAGGGATGAGGTGGCAACTGTAAACTATACTCAAGCAAAAAACTAAAAACAAAAATGTGTAGATAAAAAAAAATGGGGCAAGCTCAATGGACCACTTTTATCTGCTGTCACTGTTCTGCGTACTCTGGTGGCACCAGCTTGGGCACTACCTGTACCTGAAACAACATGGAGCTCAACCACAGAGTACAATGTGAGTAGATTGCAGGGGGGGGGGGGACTCTGCAATAACCACAGTGCTGTCCTTTTCCCTCTTCATCTTCACATGCTGCATCATACCCAGGACTTTTTTTTTGGTGCAGGAACTCACATCACCCCCCACCTGCAGGGGAGAGTTATAATGTGACACGTTGTGTGCACAGTGTCCGTTGGTGGTTGTGGCCAGATTGGCGTGTGGGGGTCTTAAAGCGGAATTGTTAAGCCTAGGGTGCATTACGCACAGCATTCAGGAGTGAATTGTGCACTCACATCACCCCCCACCTGCAGGGGAGAGTTGTGCGCACAGTGTCAGTTGGTGGTTGTGGCCAGATTGCCATGTGGGGGTCTTAAAGGGGAATTGTTAAGCCTAGGGTGCATTACGCACAGTGTTCAGGAATGAATTATGCACTCACATCGCCCCCCACCTGCAGGGGAGAGTTGTGCGCACAGTGTCTGTCAGGAATGGACTCAGCACTGGTGGTGGGACTCACCTGCCGTGTGGGCTGCAGTACCAGAGCTGACCAGCGGGTGCTCTCAGCAGCCAGAAGCTCACACGTGCAATCAGCCAAACCTGGGGCTGATTGCAGAAAGGTGTATTTAAGGCATGGCCAGGCCTGTGATCTGGGCCTTGGTGTATATTTTCCCATGAGCCTCTGTACCTGGTATCTTGTGTTCCTGCTTCGTTGCTGACCCGGCTTGATCCTGACCTCTGCTGACCGTCTCCTGTTGAACCCCTGGCTTGCCTGACCATCCTTCTGCCTGATCCCCTGTACCGCGCTGCCCGTGAGTTACTGAACCCGGCTTGTGACCTTGACCATTCTCTGCCTGCTCCTTTGGTACCTTGCTGCCTGCACGTTGCTGACTTGGCCCGTCTGACCACGCTAACTACTCTGCCATCCATCCATCCTGCACGGATCCAGCCGTCCCTGCTCATACCTCTGGCGGATCCCTCTACCACTAGCAGGTGTACTCAGGGGCCGCGACCTGGTTCCTATCTGCTCCAAGTCCATCCCCACCATCAGGGTCCCTGGTGAATAAGCAGACTGGGACTTAGACTCCGCGCCCTGAGGAATCCTGCCCTGAGGACCGCTAGAGGTACCACCAAACGGTCATTACAGAACCCTTTGGCCAGCCTGACCATTCCACCTCTCCAGCCCTGACTACGCCTGTGTTCCTGCACCTACTAAGATTAGTGGAAGATTGGTTTGTTCACTGTGCGTTTATATATATATATCTGGGTGGCTAATAATAAACTGTATTATTATACTATACCTGAAACCTGCGTTTCCCTGTGTCAGTCCACACCTTTCTGGTCACTCCTAGATTCCTGATAGTGTCAGTTGGTGGTTGTGGCCAGATTGCCATGTGGGGGTCTTAAAGGGGAATTGTTAAGCCTTAAAGGGGAATTACGCACAGTGTTCAGGAGTGAATCTATCTACTCTGCTTCTCAACCCCTTACTTCCCCATCCTAATATTATACAACCAATACAGTCCAGAATATTCTCTGTTTACAGGGAAACCTGCATAGATCACATGACCACATCTAGTAAGATGAAGGTGGACCGGAGTCACATGACTGATACTAAACCTCACCCTGGAGATCATCTACCTGCTGACCGGAGAGGTGAGGAGGATTCTGGGAGGTCACATGACATCACTTATCTCTATTAATAAGACACAGACCTGACCGGAGAGGTGAGGAGGATTCTGGAAGGTCACATGACATCACTTATCTCTATTAATAAGACACAGACCTGACCGGAGAGGTGAGGAGGATTCTGGGAGGTCACATGACATCACTCTCATCTCTATTATTAAAACACAGACCTGACCGGAGAGGTGAGGAGGATTCTGGGAGGTCACATGACATCACTCTCATCTCTATTAATAAAACACAGACCTGACCGGAGAGGTGAGGAGGATTCTGGGAGGTCACATGACATCACTCTCATCTCTATTAATAAAACACAGACCTGACCGGAGAGGTGAGGAGGATTCTGGGAGGTCACATGACATCACACAGACCTGACCGGAGAGGTGAGGAGGATTCTGGGAGTCTAACATGATATTCCTATTGGTTCCTCAATACAGAGATTTCCTCCTCTGAAGTCAGGTGATCATAAGACCATCACAGTGCCTCCATGTGACTCCCTAAACCCTGAGAGACACAACATGCAGAAGATTCTAGAAGTCACCAAGAAGATGATGGAGATGCTGACAGGAGAGGTGAGCGGTGCCGGGAATTCTGGGACATTCTCCAGTAATAGACAAGGGATGTGTCTGGATGGTGACTGTATCATTGTGTGTGTCAGGTTACTATAAGGTGTCAGGGTGTCACTGTCTATTTCTCCATGGAGGAGTGGGAGTATTTAGAAGGACACAAGGATCTCTACAAGGACGTCATGATGGACAATCAGCCGCCCCTCACATCACCGGGTAAGAGGAGACTTTATTGTAAAGGAGAGAGCAGTACGGAGGATCCACCTAGATCCCCCATCATCTGATAAACACATAGAAACAATGGATTCAGTCAGTTTGTGTGTTTCCTACAGATGGATCCAGTCATGGGAACCCACCAGAGAGATGTCCCCGTCCTCTGTATTCCCGGGATTCCACACAGGAAGGTCACACCATCCCTCACCATCATCAGGTAGATGAATGACAATTATTGGTAGTTGTGATTTATACACAGCATGTTTGTTATGTTTCAGAGTGGAATCCTCGGGGATGATAATATCGATTGTTAAAGAAGAGTATAAAGAGGAGGATGAGGAGTATGGAGTGATGAAGGAGTTTTCAGAAGGGCACAAGCATATGATGGAGCCACCTAATACCAGGAACCCACCAGTGAGATGTCCCCATCCTCTGTATCCCTGGGATTCCACACAGGAAGGTCACACCATCCTTTACCATCATTGGGCCAGTGGATTTGAGAATCTAGAAGATAAGGTGACTAAACACTGACGTGATTGACACTGTCTTGATGTGGAGACGATGTGTGGACTCTACAAGATGATATTTTCTATGTGATCTCACATCATAAATCCTTCTATATTACAAATGTTATTGCTGCCATTCTGTTGGTTTAGGGTGAAGATCTGATGAAGATGAAAGTTGAGGGTGAAGTAGAAGAGACGTATGTGAGGGATGATCAGCAATATATGGAGGAGGCTGGAATGACGAGGACATTCAAAGAGGAGGACACTCCTACAGAGATCAGCACAGGTGAGACACAATATATTCTGTTATCTCTTCTCTGTTATTTCACACTGATTGGTCCAGAGTAGGGCGGGAGATGAGTGATATCAGCCAATAATAGGTTGATAAAAGTCACTGATACCCGTCCTACACATTATTTCTTTTCCTTCATGATTTATGTAGATTTTGGGGTCAGATGGCAGTTTTAGGCACGGGGTCAGGGGTCAGGCTTAGAGTCCAGTAGCTATAGCAGTAGAGAAGCTCCCACCAACCAGCAGGATGGCATACAAGCAGGTCACCCTGGCAGATGACATGGGCTCTTCCAAGGTGTGGGGTCTAAGTACTAACTGGAATTCACCAGAGCTCCTAATGGTGGATGGCATGGTATTACCAGATCACAGTCCTCCATATCGCCCCACCAGAAGGTGGACAAGGTGGGGTCCAGTAGCAGTTATAGCAGGTCGGAAGTAGAAGTGTAGTTGGTAAACAAGCCAGAGGTTGGTAACAAGTGGTTGCAGGTTGAGATCAAACAGAAGCGTAGTCAAGGAACTAGCCAAAGGTTGGTAATAATTGGTAGCGAAAATAAAGATGGCAGTAGGAGTGACAAAAGTGAGATATTGGCTGGAGAGAGCACCATAATCTAGGAAACAGAACATTGTTTAATAGGAAGTTAATGGAAGGAGCAAAGGGTTCAAGACAAACAATGCAAGGCAAGCCTCTCTTAAGAGATCAGATATGGATCTTTCCAACATCTCTGCTGGCACAGAATTCAGACACAGTAGTGGCCCTGTGTTCAGATCCAGGTCCTGACGTACAGTAGCACAGATTGTGTCTTCCAGAGGTTTGTCCTTCTTTTGAGCAAATTTATACCTAAATATTAATATAAAATTAAACTAAAGAAGGATTCCAGGTTTGGCTTGTTTTTACTCTGAACTTATATAACTATGTATAATATCCCATGCCTGGAATTCTTCTTTAACATTCCTGCTGGGGTGAAAGTAATAGGGACAGAGAGTCATTACTGCTTGGTCCTTAGGATCTGGTATGAATTTTAAGGGTAACCCCAAAAACAAACTGTTGTGGGGTCCCCCCAATTTCTACTAAACCGTTAGGTGTGGTTTGGCTTTAAGGAGGAACAAAAAAACATGGGGACTCCAAAACGTCCATGTCAGACCCTAATCTGGGTATGCAACCTGGCTAGCCTGGAAAGTGAGCATATGTACCCTTGTTGTACCAAACATGTCTGCATGACGTCAACATGATCTTGCCGAGGGGAGCTCTCTGGTAAAGCTCCTTGTCTACATGAAGATAAGGACATGGGCCTCTTCCCCACAACCCTGGCCCGTTGGTTGTGAGGGTTTGCAGGCGAGAAGCATGTTGGAATCTGGAAGCCCCCTTTTAAAATTCAGGTAGTTCCTAGAACCCCCCCCCCCCCGTAATGAGTACCCCTAATTTTAAATAAATCTATATGCAGACCCACATCCTGTGACCTAAAACTATTGTCAATCAAGTTGTCCAGTGATACATAGCCACGTCAATCACAATGAATGAAAGATGGATATTTGGGGTCTACTTACTTTAACCATTAGCCGCCCGGCCAATGGCCGTATGGCGGCTTCAAAAGTGCTTCGGCATTCCGGGTGCACGCCATTTGGCGTGCTCCCGCACATGCGCAGTTTGCGCTCCTGCAGAGCCGCGCAGCGGCGTGATCTGTCACCGGCCGTGTACCTCGGACACGGCCGATGACAGATCTGAGTACCGACTCCCGTTGCTGGTACCATGTGACCTTCATTCATGCCATCCATTGTATACTAGTGCCTAGCTGTGAATGGTCACAGCTAATCACATGCACATGTCATGTGCTTAGCTGTGACCAAATCACAGCTAAGCACAAAAAAAAAAAAAACCCCTGAATGAATCGATTTCATTCAGGTAAATGCTTGCTTATAGCAAAGTAATTCTTTGCTATAAGCAAATTGTGTAAAAAAAAAACAAAGACAAATACTGATCACTTCCCCAAAGTAGTACAATGTTACTATGGTAACATTGTACTACTTTGGTCATAGTAAAATATGAAAAAAAAATCTTAAAAAAATAAAAAAAATGTAATAAAAAATTAAAAATAATAAAAAAATAAACAAAAATATAAATATTTTTTTTTTTCATACTGTCACCAGTCAGCGTCCCTGTTCACCGCCATGCCAGTTATAGGATGACGCTGTACTGCACTGGTGACAGTATGTAAAAAAAATAGTGAAAATAATTTTTTTCATTTTTTTCATTTTACGAAAAATTATGACAAAAAAAATACTACTTCAAAAAACTCGCCATGCCTCTTATGAAGTACGTCGGACTGTCTACTCTGCAAAAAGGGGTCATTTGTGGGATATCTGTACTATTCTGACATTCTTGGACCTCAAGAAATTAGATTGGCTGTCAGTACTTCAGGATTGATCAATATTCAGATCTATTCCATAGTTTGTGAACTCTATAACTTTCCTACAAACTAAATAATACATCCTAATTTGGGTTATTTTCACCAAAGACATGTAGCAGAATACATCTCGGCCTAAATTTAGGAAGAACAATTATTTATTTGTAAACTTTTATAACAGAAACAAAGACAAACTTGTTTTTTTTTCAAAATTTTTGGTCTTTTTTTGTTAATTTAGCAAAAAATAAAAACCCCAGTGGTGATTAAATACCACCAAAAGAAAGCTCTAGTTGTGTGAAGAAAATGATAAAATTTTAGTTTGGGTACAATGTTGTATGACCGCGCAATTATCATTCAAAGTGTGAGAGCGCTGAAACGTGAAAAATGGCCTGGGCAGGAAGGGGGAAAATTGCCCGGTATTGAAATGGTTAAAGGTAGCTTCCAGATTCCTTTTTTTCCATTTCCTTTGTTCTCATCAACATGGAGACATGGTGCTTTGCCAGGGTACCCCCATATTATAGGAAAAGACAAGATATTTATGTATTTTATCTAGGAGGAAAACACTCCAAATATTTCACACATCTTTTCAGCAGAAAATACTTCTCTAAACACCTTTTAGTGCTGCGTGTCACCAGAAGCTTAGGACTATGGACACTTGACCAGTGCCTAGGCTTGTGGTTATGTGAAGAGCAAGCACCTCCCAGTCACCATTGGTTCCTCCTCTCAAGGCTCTGTAAATATAAAAGTGGACTGAGAAGAGGACCATAGACCCTTTGACTGAAGGGGGAAGGGTCCCAACTGATTGGAACATCTACAGAGAGCATCTGCTCATTCAAGTCTACCTGCTCCAGATAAAATATTGATTTAAGTGAACAAACCCTCTTATATATAACAATGTTTTTTTATGTTCCAGGACACTCAATCAAGGAACCTTCAAACGATCATCCCACTTTATCTTCAAGTTGTAAGATGGAAGATGAGGACATCACAACAGATTGTGTAGGAGAAAAGACAAAGGACTCAGCTATGGATGGTGGACTTCACAGTATGGATGGACCCTCGAATCCCTCTGACTCTGAGCAACCTCGTACTGTGAGGGATGGTGCCGGAATTCAAGGGGAAGATACATTTTCCTGTCCTGAATGTGTGGAAAGTTTTATCTCTGAATTATGTCTTATTGTACATCAGAGATCTTACAAGGGTGAGAAGCTTCATTCCTGTTCTAAGTGTGGAAAATGTTTACTTTCTAAATCAGAACTCGTCACACATTGCAGATCTCACGTGGGCAAGAAGCCAAACTCCTGTCCCGAGTGTGGGAAATGTTTTACAAGGAAATCAAGTCTTGTTATACATCAGAGATCTCACAGGGGGGAGAAACCATATTCCTGCCCTGAATGTGGGAAATGTTTTACAAAGAAATCAAATCTTGTTATACATCAGAGATCTCACATGGGGGAGAAGCCGTATTCCTGCCCTGAATGTGGGAAATGTTTTACAAAGAAATCAAATCTTGTTATACATCAGAGATCTCACATGGGGGAGAAGCCGTATTCCTGCTCTGAATGTGCAAAATGTTTTTCAGGGAAAACAGACCTCATTAGACATCAGAGATCTCCCATGGGGGAGAAGCTACATTCCTGCGCTGAATATGGAAAATGTTTTACAAAGACGTCAGTCCTTGGTAAACATCAGGGGTTGCACTTGGGGGAGAAGCCCTATTCCTGCCCCGAATGTGGAAAATGTTTTTCACAGAAAAGAACCCTTGTTAGACACCAGAGATCTCACACAGGGGAGAAGACACAGTCCTGCCCTGAATGTGGGAAATGTTTTACAGATAAATCAGACCTTGTTAGACATAAGAGATTTCACACAGGACAGAAGCTGTATTCTTGCCTTGAGTGCGGAAAATGCTTTTCAGAAAAAGCAGACCTTGTTAGACATCAGAGATCTCACACAGGGGAGAAGCCGTATTGTTGCACTGAGTGTGGAAAATGTTTTTCGGATAAATCACACCTTGTTATACATCAGAGATCTCACACGGGGAGAAGCCGTATTGTTGCCCTGAGTGCAAGAAATGTTATTCAAGGAAAGCAGACCTTGTTATACATCAGCAATCTCACACAGGGGAGAAGCCATATTCTTGCCCTGAGTGCATGAAATGGTATATACGGAAATCACACCTTGTTCTACATCAGAGATTCCATACAGGCGAGAAGCCATATTCCTGCCCTGAGTGTGGGAAATGTTTTGCATGGAAATCAGTCCTTAATATACATCAGAGATCTCACATGTTAATCAGAAACCCACTGAAATCAATGGGAGCAGAATCTTTAAAATCAGTTCAGGCCATTTTTAAGTCTAATAGGCAAGAGATTGTGAAAGGGCATGGGAAGCTGGGCACTGCCCTGGGGGATATTGAGATGTATACCAGAAAACTACAGACCAATCAGCCTAACATCAATAGTATGTAAGGAAACTTGAGGGAGTGGTAAAGGTATCTTAAGTGCTAAGCAGCATGTATTTATGAAAGACCATTCTTGTCATACCAACTATATCAGGAACAAAGTGAGAAATTGGAAGATTAAGGTCCGGTGCACGGAGTTTATCTAGATTTTGTACCTTATAAACGTTTAATCAATAAAATACTGTAACGTCTGTTGGAGTTGATGACATTGTATGTACATGGACAGGAATCTGATTACATGAACAGGTCGAGAAAGTAGTGATAAATGACTCATCCTCTGACTGGTGGACCCCAGGTTTCTGTCTTTGGGCCAGTTCTGATCAATTTGTTTACTAAAGAGGTGCTCTAGTCATATTTGTGTTAAGTCAGTAGCAACATTTTTTAATAAACAGACACTCACCTGTCCCAGGATCCAGCGACGTGCTCACCCAAGCCATTCTTTCCATCTGTGTTCTGTCCCTGGTGCTGGTATCTCAACTGTGGGCACCTGGCTGTGACAGTTTGTGGCTTCACAGCTGGGTGCCCACTGTGCATGCATGAGCCGTGCTGCGCTTTGTGAATGGTCCAGAAAACTGCGGGAGGGTGGTGGGAGAACGTCCGCTTAGATTGCCTAGGGTACCCGTGGGAGGCCTTAAAGTGGAACTTCCCCTTTTGGGTGGAGCTCCGCTTTAATGGTATAGAGCAGGGGTCTCCAAACTGTGGCCCTCCAGCTGTTGAAGTACTTCAAGTCCCATCATATATATATGGAAAGTCGGGGAGTTGCAGAGCAGGTTATTTGCAAGTCTACCAGCATTGTAAAATGCAAGTTTATCTCATGAGATTTGGAAACGTCTTAAATATTCATGAGGCCCTTGTTTATGGAAATAGCTTTTTTAACCACTTTACTGCCTCCCTATAGCAGAAATACTGCTACAGGGCAGCAGGGGTGTGCAAAATTATGAATATATATAGGATTTTGCATTTCCGGGTAGGAGGCACGCGCACACCAGAACTGTACACTTCAACATTTAGAACAACAGTGCTACCAGCAGGTGATCCAATTCCTGTGGGGCAGCACAGTGGCTAAATGGTTAGCACTTCCGCCTGGCAGTACTAGAGTATGTGGCATTGGAGCGGGGGGGGAGGGAGGAGCAGGTAAAATATATCATATAATCAAACAATGCATGTACCCCATCCATCCCCTCTGGCCCCCTACCAACCAATGCCCCCAAAACATGTACCACACTCCCCTCCCCAGCGTGCCCCCAGCAACCCTGCAAACCTCCCCTCCCCCCCAGGACCAAGGCACCAAGAGCTACCCTTGCACCCCTCTAAAGTCCCTTCAGTCCCCCTATCCCATGCAGATGGAGACACTCCCTGGTAAGACCCTCTGTGGTTGAGCTAATCAAGTTGTATGTCAGGACTAAAATCCGTCTAGTGAGGACAGTCCCAATGGGTATAGATATACATAGAGTATGGATCCACATGTATAGTTCCACCACAAGAGAGGAGAGCAACTAATGAGGGGCAACCTAGGGGGCAACTGATGTGAATGTACAATATATATGTAAAAGTGCTGCGTAAATTGATGGCGCTGGTACCTATAAAAAATAGAAATAAAATAAATTCTTCTATTTTAAGGAGCAGCAGCCTCTGGACCATTCAACTAGCCTTGATCGTAAACATTCCTTGTGCTGGATAAGTACAAAAAGAAGATCTCCCATCCTCAAAGTCTGAAGACATGTCAGATTTCATTCAGTGAAAGTCCATCAGCCTCCAGGATACCTTCAACACTTGGGTTTGATACCTGGCTGGTTGCCCTGCCACTGGGGTCTAGTAACTGGCTGGTTGCCCCACAGATCAGATTCTCCAGTAGGATACCTTCAACACTTGGGTTTGATACCTGGCTGGTTGCCCTGCCACTGGGGTCTAGTAACTGGCTGGTTGCCCCACAGATCAGATTCTCCAGTAGGATACCTTCAACACTTGGGTTTGATACCTGGCTGGTTGCCCTGCCACTGGGGTCTAGTAACTGGCTGGTTGCCCCACAGATCAGATTCTCCAGTAGGATACCTTCAACACTTGGGTTTGATACCTGGCTGGTTGCCCTGCCACTGGGGTCTAGTAACTGGCTGGTTGCCCCACAGATCAGATTCTCCAGTAGGTGCAACACTCGCAACTTGCAGTTCCTCAAAGCAGCAGATATTCCCATACTGGGATCTCATGGGCCACCTGAAGGCTTAGTACTGGGGTGATTAAACAGTACAGGTATCCTGACAAGATCCAGTCCCATTGGTGGACATTGTCTGGATACATTCACCAATACAACCATTCAAGTATGGTGTCATTGCTCACAGCTGCCTGGACTGCATTACCAGAGACTTCTGAAGCCATATCTATGTGGGGTCTGCTGTGGGGTTCCAGTCTTCAGAGCTAGCCTCTGCCTCCAGTCCCTTGACACTTAGTGGGCAAATGTAAGAATTGTTGCTGGTTGTTGGGTATCTAGTAACAGCACAGAGATTAGATCAGGGAAGCTGCACTTAAGGAAATTGAAACCAATGTATTATTAAAGTAAGATTTGTATTAACCCCTCGCCTACTGGGCACTTCTACCCCCTTCCTGCTCAGGCTAATTTTCAGTTTTCAGCACTGTCGCACTTTGAATGACAATTGTGCGGTCATGCGACACTGTACCCATATGACATTTTTATCAGAGAGCTTTCTTTTGGTGAGATTTACTCGCCGCTGGGTGTTTTATTTTTTGCGTTATAAACAAAAAAAGAGCAAAAATTTTGAAACAAAAAAAAGTTTTTCTTTGTTTCTATTATAACATTTAGCAAACGGGTAACTTTTCTCCTTCACTGATGTGCGTTGATGAGGCTGCACTGATGGGCACTGATAGGTAGCACTGATAGGCGGCACTGATGAAGTGGTACTGATATGCAACAATGATGGGCACTGATGGGTGGCACTAATGAGCTGGCACTGATATGCAACAATGATGGGCACTGATGGGTGGCACTGACCGACAGCACCATCTGCTGGGCTCTGACTAGCAGCACTGCTGGCCACTGATGGGTGGCACTGCTGGGCACTGGTCGGTGGCACTGCTGGGCACTGGTCGGTGGCACTGATGGGCACCGGTGGGTGGCACTGATGGGCACAAATGGGCAACACTGCTGGGTGGTACTGCTGGGCACCAATCATCAGGGCACTGATCATTAGTGCCCTGACGATCGGTGACGGACCATCCTCTGACATTTGCTGGTTATCGGCAGTTCTTTCCTCATGCTGTGACAGTGTGAGGAAAGTGCAGCCAATAACCAGCAACTGCATTTGCCAGTGACCTGCTATGTCATTGGACACGGCTGATCACATGGTAAAAGGCCGCTGTGATTGGCCTTTTACTACATCACGTGTTCAGCTGTTTCCATAGGGCACAGCAATCACGGAGATCTCCGGGTGCGTGCCCACGGGGGAGCACGGGAGGGCTCATTCTGGGAGGACGTCATATTACCTCCTCCCAGAACTGACCGGCTGCAGTGTAGCCATCATTCAGCTATCTGCAGACGACAAGTGGTTAATAATAAAGCAAAAAAAAAAAAGCCATCCAATACCAGCAAACTGAATACAAGGCAAAAGTGACAAAATACCTAACTAGCAACCTGACTATAATACAAAATATACAATGAAAGGGAGAACACAGGTAAGCAGGGTAAGATAGGAGATGCAAGGAACCACCATGGAGATGATCAGGAACAAGGAGGTCAGATACAAGGTAGCAGGTATAGGATGCAGTAACAGGAACATGGCGATGAGCAGGATCAAGGTCAGGAGAAGGATCAAGGCCAGGGGCAAGATCAAGGTCAGAAGAAGGCTCAAGGCCAGGGGCAAGATCAAGGCCAGGAGAAGAATCAAGGCCAGGGGCAAGATCAAGGTCAGGAGAAGGCTCAAGGCCAGGGGCAAGATCAAGGTCAGAAGAAGGCTCAAGGCCAGGGGCAAGATCAAAGTCAGAAGAAGGATCAAGGCCAGGGGCAAGATCAAGGTTAGGGGAAGAATCAAGGCCAGGGGTAAGGTCAGAAGAAGGCTCAAGGCTAGGGGCAAGATCAAGGTCAGAAGAAGGCTCAAGGCCAGGGGCAAGATCAAGGCCAGGAGAAGAATCAAGGCCAGGGGCAAGATCAAGGTCAGGAGAAGGCTCAAGGCCAGGGGCAAGATCAAGGTCAGAAGAAGGCTCAAGGCCAGGGGCAAGATCAAAGTCAGAAGAAGGATCAAGGCCAGGGGCAAGATCAAGGTTAGGAGAAGAATCAAGGCCAGGGGTAAGGTCAGGAGAAGGATCAAGGTCAGGGGCGAGATCAAGGTCAGAAGAAGGATCAAGGTCAGTGGCAAGATCAAGGTCAGGTGAAGGATCAAGGCCAGGGGCAAGATCAAGGTCAGTAGAAGAACATCAATAACCAGGTACATGACTCACAGGCAAAAGAATGAGGTGCTGAGGGAAGATTGAGGTGGATTACCTTCCCAGTGACCATCATCAGTCGGAGACTGATTACTAGAATCTGCTGGGAGTCACCAGCTGATGGACACAGGAAATACACCTTTCAGCTCTGGGAACTACGGAATGCAGGTACAGTAACTAAATCAGGATTAAGGACAGGGGCAGAACATCAGTAACCATGTACATAGCAAACAGGCAAAACACTGAGGGAAAATAGAGGAAAGGTTCTAAACCTTCCCAGTGACCATCATCAGATGAAGACTGATTACTAGGATTTTCTGGGAGATACCCACTGGTGGAAATGAGAACTACACTGCTCAAATCCTTTGCAGCTTTTGGCTTGTAGTTCTCATTGAACTACCACAGTGCTGTTGAGCGTTGTGTTAGTTCATTGAGTCTTCCTGTCAGACTGTATCTGCTTCCCTGTATGGGATGTACAGGCACACAAATATACTGACAGGTCTGCAGGAGTCCTGCATGGCACCAGCGATCTGGTGATCGCTGGTGCAATGCTTTCCAGACTCTAAAAAAATAGATAATGCATATTTTTTACCTGCAATAAAATGGGTATTTATTATTTTTAAAAAGTGAACTTAAAAAAAAAAAAAAGCGTAAATAAACACACACCTCAGATGCAGCCATGACCCCTAGTATCAGTGTTTTCAGCCGGCAATGCTAAACACTACAAAAGCAGTCTGAGCGGCTAAATAGCCACTAGATCGCTTTTACAGGCAGTAGAAGGGGGGTTTTCCGCCTCCTTCCACTACCTTCCTAGGCTCCCTTGTCCATTCGGGTAGCTTGGGACCACAGCTGTTGGTTCTGCCGGCTGAACATAGAGATGTTTGAGGACCAGAACATCCCCAATCATCTCTATGGTCTAGGGAACTGGAAGTGATGCATATTTTGTCACTTCCAGTTTTGGCTTTGTGTCTATTGGCAGGCTGTTTGCCAGTGAAGCAGCCAATCAGGCTGATCTATGTCTGATCGGCTGCTTTGGAGGCCAGAGGAGAGGTCTGGGATCTTGTAGACCCCAGATTTTTCCATAAGAAGGACCTATTATGGTCTATGCTATCACAAGGGATGTTGGAGGCCAGAGAGGTCTGGGGTCTTGTAGACCCCAGATTTCTCCATAAGGAGGACCTATCATGGTCCATGCTATCACAAGGGATGTTGCTGATCCCATGGGTTAGCAATAAAGTTGAAAAAAAAAATAAAGAAACTGTAAAAAAATTAAATCAAATAAATGCATTCCTGCACATGCCTTAAGAGTGACCCCATCGGTGGCAGATTTCACAGGACCCATCAAAATGGTTGTTTCACCACGAGTGGAGACTCCCTTCTACAGTGACTCCTTCTGAGTCGGAGGATTCTGGAGCTTCACCATAGGTTCCCACTGGCCAGGACCAGGAAGTGGCCACAGAATGACACCTCCTCCAATTGTATGATGACCCATCTAAGGAGGAATTCTCTTGTTGTTTCACCTTACTACACTAATTGTATTTTGCCTTTTGTTCTTCCCCACCCCTTATTTTTGGTTTCTATATACAGTTGAAGTCACCCTCTCCAGAGCTTTTGGGCAGCAGCATTAGCAGTTGTGGTGTCAGTGATTATTATTAGTTTTTAGCGTCGAGCTACCAGCTTCATTTTATTGTTTGTGTTCTTTGTATGTTGTGGTAATTACACAGCCCCTGTGAGCCACTTCTTTAAGTGACCCCCAGGGGTTATATTCAATGTAAGTTGCATCCAGGTGACAAGACAGAGTGCTGTAGACCTCAGACACACATTCTTGTGGAGGTGTTTGGGCTTTTGGTGTCCACAACAATATTTGAGATACAATAGGTCCCATCGTTGGAGTCAATGGGATAAATAAGTCCCATCATAGGTGTCAGTGGGATAAATAAGTCCCATCATTGGTGTCAGTGGGATAAATAAGTCCCATCAGTGGTGTCAGTAGGATAAATAAATCCCATCATTGGTGTCGGTGAGAACAAAGTGTAACCCCAGCCAGGTATTGGTGGTCAGTGGTGGTACTTACCTGATCCCACCCTCTGCTGATGTCAAAGTTCTACTTTCCCTGTCAGAGAGGAGATCACGGCTCCCAATAGTCTGGTATCATTGCAGTGCCTGGTGATGGAACCCGGAGAGTGTTCCAGCCGTCATCATCTCACTGCCACTCTGTAGCGAGTCCTGAACCTGAGGGACACAATGGGACAGGAGCCAAAATCCTGGGACTGTCCTGCAAATGCTAAGACAAGTGGAAAGAACAACAAGACCACGTTCAAACTATGAGACATTTTTCGGGGCTGCAGTTTCTCTGATCTCCACAAGGTGGTTGATCTCACAAATCCTGAGACAGGAAGTCCCTATGGAAAATAGACCGGAAGTGATGTCAGGTACAGACAGGAAGTTCCGGGTGAGAGGTGAGTGGGGAGGAAGTAGAGAGGAGACGTTGGTGGAAGTGGCAGCAGAGGAGGTAATAAGATGTTATTTCCTATTTACACCCAGTAACCCCCCGTCATGTCCATCCTCTTCCCCCATAGTCACGTCCGTCCTCTCACTCCACAGTCACGTCCGTCCTCTTCCTCCACAGTCACGTCCGTCCTCTTCCTCCATAGTCCCGTCCGTCCTCTTCCCCCACGGTCACGTCCGTCCTCTTCCTCCACGGTCACGTCCGTCCTCTTCCTCCACGGTCACGTCCGTCCTCTTCCTCCATAGTCCCGTCCGTCCTCTTCCTCCATAGTCCCGTCCGTCCTCTTCCCCCACGGTCACGTCCGTCCTCTTCCTCCACAGTCACGTCCGTCCTCTTCCTCCATAGTCACGTCCGTCCTCTTCCTCCATAGTCACGTCCGTCCTCTTCCTCCATGGTCCCGTCCGTCCTCTTCCCCCACGGTCACGTCCGTCCTCTTCCCCCATGGTCACGTCCGTCCTCTTCCTCCACGGTCACGTCCGTCCTCTTCCTCCACAGTCACGTCCGTCCTCTTCCTCCACAGTCACGTCCGTCCTCTTCCTCCACAGTCACGTCCGTCCTCTTCCTCCATAGTCACGTCCGTCCTCTCACTCCACAGTCACGTCCGTCCTCTTCCTCCACAGTCACGTCCGTCCTCTTCCTCCATAGTCACTGTGACATCTTTTATCTCCAGCAGATGATGATACACACATATATAGTGTGGGAACCCAGATTAACCCCTTCAGGGGCACAACATTCCCCCACTTCCGGGGGCGGAACATTCTCCTCATTGTGGAGATGGGTCACCTTCTCCATGGAGATGAGATGAACTGTCCTTAGAGTTGCCACCTCATCCCCTTAAACCCGAACACATATTAATGACACAGGCTCTGAGGCTGATATAATGCAGATAAGGAACTAATTGAGTTTAATTACCCACAATGAAGAAAAATATATTTTAAAAATATTCTTCCCAAATATATTGACATATATTTGAAATACTACAAATTTGTCCGTATTCAATATATTTCAAAATATATTTCAATAAATAAATAAATATATATATATATATATATATATATATATATATATACTGCATGTTGAAATGGGTTTTTATTACAAAATATATGAAAAATATTTTAAAAATGCATTTCAAATATACTGTATGTCTTTAAAAATACAAATCTACATTTTTTTTATTGCATTTACAAATATATGTAAAAATATGTGTTAAAATGACTTTTTTAATTTTAAAAAAAATCTGAAGAATATATTTTAAAAAATATATATTTTTAAAAATGTTTTTTTAAAATATATTCAGTTTTTATTTATAAAAAAGTAATTTTAACATATATTTTTACATATATTTGTAAATGCATTCCAAAAATGTAGATTTGTATTTTGTAAAGACATACAGTATATTTAAAATGCATTTTTAAAAATATTTTTCATATATTTTGTAATAAAAATGCAACATGCAGTATATATAGTGCCCCACCAGCAGTAATGATGGGGCACTATTTCTCTAACTGATACCAATGATGGGACACTATTCCTCTCACTGATACCAATGATGGGACACTATTCCTCCCACTGACACCAATGATGGGGCACTATTCCTCACACTGATACCAATGATGGGGCACTATTCCTCCCACTGATACCAATGATGGGACACTATTCCTCCCACTGATACCAATGATGGGGCACTATTCCTCCCACTGATACCAATGATGGGACACTATTCCTCCCACTGATACCAATGATGGGGACACTATTCCTCCCACTGACACCAATGATGGGGCACTATTCCTCCCACTGATACCAATGATGGGGCACTATTCCTCCCACTGATACCAATGATGGGACACTATTCCTCCCACTGACACCAATGATGGGGCACTATTCCTCCCACTGATACCAATGATGGGGCACTATTCCTCCCACTGATACCAATGATGGGACACTATTCCTCCCACTGATACCAATGATGGGACACTATTCCTCTCACTGATACCAATGATGGGGCATTATCCCTCCTCCTACTAACCACACGCTCCTACTACCGCAAAGCCTGAGGAATTATTTACTCTCACTGACGCTGAGACATTTTCTACTTGCACTGGCCACAGTTCGGCCCCCCTAAAGTCTGAAGGACAGTAGACTGTCCCTTTGCTTAGAAAGTTTGGAGACCCCAGACCCATTACTATCACAAGGGATATTTACATTCCCTGTGGTAACAATAAAAGTGATCCAACAAAAGAAAAAAAGGGACAAGGTAAAAATAAATTAAATACATTTAAAAAAATTAAATAAAAAAAATTGAAGGTGTCCCCATCCCCCTGCGTTCCTGCACAAAGGTACACACACGCAGCAGTTGTAAAGAACGATCGCAGCACTCGTGAGGTATCACCGCAAACGTCAGATTCAGAGCAATAATTCTAGCACTAGACCTCCTGAATAAATCTGCGGTAAAGGCTTTTAAAAGTGTTGCCTTTGGATAATAAAATGTATGTAGTTTTTCATCCTTGCATGGGCGTGTGTGTTCGGTATCTATTTACTCATCGCAACACCATCTTTTATATTCTACCAAACAATTGGGTATTATATTGTGTTTTTGTGCATTAAAATTCATTAAAGTGTATTTAAAAAAAAAAAAATTGTGTTTGAAAAACCTCAGCGCAAATATCATGTGGCATAAAAAAAGAATTGCAACAGTCATGATTTTATTCTCTAGCAGCTCTGCTTTAACCACTTCCCGACCGCCCTATAGCAGAAATACAGCTACAGGGTGGCAGGGGTGCGCAAAATCACGTGTATATACATGATTTTGCATTTCCGGGTAGGGGGCGTACACGCCCTACCCGCACCGTCGTTCGTGGCTGCGGCTGTCAATCACTGGGTCTCGGACAGTGGTTACCCACCGGCGCCCGGTGATTACCGAGCATCTCCGACGGGGAGGAGGACTGTTTTGTTTACTGACAGTTATCCTCCCTGTCGGCTACGGCACACTGCACAGCAAAGCCATCCAGAGCAATGTGCTCACAGTGAAACGCACAGACACCGCCCCCTAGTAAAACACTCCCAGCACACAGTTAACCCTTTGATCACCCCTCATGTTAACCCCTTCCTGCCCAGTGCCGTTAGTACAGTTTCAGCGCTTTATTTTTTTATCACTGATCACTGTATTGGTGTCACTGGGGATGTCAGTGGCAGTTAGTCAGTTCCCCCCCAGTGTCAGAATGTCTGCCGCAGTCCCGCTATAAGTCGCTGATCGCCGCCATTACTAGTAAAAATGAATTTAAATTCCAGTATATATACCGCCATTTGTAAATGCTATAACTTTCACGTAAACCAATTAATTTACACGTATTGGGATTTTTGTTTAGCAAAAACATGGAGCAGAATACATTTTGGTCTAAATTTATGATGAAATTTGATTTTTAAAAATATTTTTACTGGCAAAAAGTCCAAAATATTGTTTATTTCTCAAAATTGTCGATCTTTTTTTTATTTAAAAGCAAAAAGAGAAAAAAACGCACAGGCGATCAAATACCACCGAAAGAAAGCTCTCTTCGTGGGGAAAAAAAGGACGTCAATTTCATTTGGGTGCAGCGTTGCATAACCGCGCAATTGTCAGTTAAGGTAACGCAGCGCCTTATCGCAAAAAATGCCCTAGTCAGGAAGGGGGGGGGGGGAATCCTCAGGAGGGCAAGTGGTTAAAAATATTCAATGTTTGGGGATTCTAAGTAATTTTCAAGAACAAAAATACTGATATTTGGGAACCAAAGTATCAGAAAAGGCCTGGTCTTAAAGTGGATGTGCTGATAGTGGCTTATTTAACCCCTTAGCGCTGGCGCCTCCCGGCCCATTAAGGGTTTCAGAAGCCGGAAGGCAGGGCAGTGTTTAGGGTCATGTGACTGCTGTGACATGCCATCACATGATCGGGAAAGGTCCAGATCGAAAGAGGAGATCGGGACCTTTCCGTGAGTACCGGACTTGTGTGCTGGGAGCACACAGGGGGCACGCTCTCAGCACATATGTTTTTTTTTTAATAAAACGCAAATGTGCGGACGCTCGCCATCTAGGCCCAGATGCCGGTAGGCCGCAAATTTGCATTCGGCCGGCGCCAAGAAGTTAAAGTGATTCTAAAGGTTGAAAATTGTTTTTACAAAAATAACAAACATGTCTATGCTGGTTTTGCACAGAGCAGACCAGATCCTCCTCTTTTCAGGTCCCCCGTTGGCACCCCTGGCCTTTCCCTCCTATCAGGACTCCCTCTCTTCATTGACTGAGACAGCAGGGGGAGCCATTGGCTCGAGCTGTCAATCACAGCCAGTGAGCCAACGGCAACCCCTGCTGTCTCAGCCAATGAAGAGAGGGAGTCCCGGGATAGCCGAGACTCCAGTGTACATTGCTGAATCGAGAGGGAGCTTCGGAGAGTATTAGGGGGGCTGGAGGGAATGGTGCACATGGGTATTTTACCTTCATGCATAGAACGTTCAGCGTTTACAACCACTTTATTACTTTTAACTGGGAAGCAACTTTAGCGCCCAATTTTATGAAAGGCGATTCACAGGGTCAACACTGAATACCTTTGTAAAAAAAAAAAAGTACAAAGTAAAGCCAAGCCCTGGCAACCCTCCATGCTAAATGGATAGTATGGATTCGGGCATTCTCTTCATTATGAACCCAGTCATGCTGACTTGTATAAGATCCATTTTGAAAACGAGTTGTTAAGTGAAGGAATGTAATTTTCTTTTTTTTCGTTTGTTTGTTGCTCTCTCTTCTTTTTTTTTTTTATTAGGTTTTGTTGTTACCTACTCGTAAAAAATTGTTTATTTTAAAGTTTTTGGTCATTTAGTACTCCGTGCAGTGTGGCTTGCAACTGTAAAGTATTATTATTCTTATATAGGATTTATATAGCGCCAACAGTTTGCTCAGCGCTTTATAATATAACGGGAACAATACAGTTCAATACAAGAGGGTTAGGAGGGCCCTGCTCCGTGGAGCTTACAATCTAAAAAGTATGTCTAGTATGGATAACATGTTAATATTTTAAAATCGCTACCCTGTCGGTATCTAAACATTTAATGGCAATGGCTGATATTTTTGTATTGTTCTGAATCTTAATAAAAAAAATTTGAATATAACTCAGGAACACTTGCTTAATAGTTTTTGCTTCTGGTCTGGATAAAATGCAGGAAAAGCAGCTCTTGTATAGAAGGTGATATAGTGCAAGTATGTTTGGTCTTCCTGGAAATTTCTCTTTCTAAGTTATCATAGTCCTCCATTCTGGGGGTTCTTATCACTCTAGCAGGGACAGACTGTACCTGTCTATAAACAATTATTTATGTGATATTTACCTAGCAAAAGCTATTTACATATACAGACACTAGAGAGAAGCAGCTCCCTAAACATGTGCCAATTCCAACTCAGTTGCAGTTTGCCTATTACTCCCTAACATCTCCATCCTAATATTGTACAACCAATACAGTCCAAATAATTCTCTGTCTACAGGGAAACCAAAATAGAACACTTTACCATACCTATTAAGATGGAAGAGGACTGGAGCCAAATTACTGAAAGAATACTAAACCTCACCCTGGAGATCATCTACCTGCTGACCGGAGAGGTGAGGAGGATTCTGGGAGGTCACATGACATCACTCTTATTTTTATTAATAAACACAGACCTGACTGGAGAGGTGAGGAGGATACTGGAGAGGTGAGGAGGATTCTGGGAGGTCACATGACATCACTCTTATCGCTATTAATAAAACACAGACCTGACCGGAGAGGTGAGGAGGATTCTGGGAGGTCACATAACATCACTGTTATTTTTATTAATAAACACAGACCTGACCGGAGAGGTGAGGAGGATTCTGGGAGGTCACATGACATCACTCTTATCTCTATTAATAAAACACAGACCTGACCAGAGAGGTGAGGAGGATTCTGGGAGGTCACATGACATCACTGTTATTTTATTAATAAACACAGACCTGACCGGAGAGGTAAGGAGGATTCTGGGAGGTCACATGACATCACTGTTATTTTTATTAATAAACACAGACCTGACCGGAGAGGTGAGGAGGATTCTGGGAGGTCACATGACATCACTCTCCTCTCTATTAATAATACACAGACCTGACCGGAGAGGTGAGGAGGATTCTGGGAGGTCACATGACATCACTCTCCTCTCTATTAATAATACACAGACCTGACCGGAGAGGTGAGGAGGATTCTGGGAGGTCACATGACATCACTCTCCTCTCTATTAATAATACACAGACCTGACCGGAGAGGTGAGGAAGATTCTGGGAGGTCACATGACATCACTCTCATCTCTATTAATGAAACACAGACCTGACCGGAGAGGTGAGGAGGATTCTGGGAGGTCACATGACATCACTCTTATCTCTATTAATAAAACACAGACCTGACCGGAGAGGTGAGGAGGATTCTGGGAGGTCACATGACATCACTCTTATTTTTATTAATAAACACAGACCTGACTGGAGAGGTGAGGAGGATACTGGAGAGGTGAGGAGGATTCTGGGAGGTCACATGACATCACTTTTATCGCTATTAATAAAACACAGACCTGACCGGAGAGGTGAGGAGGATTCTGGGAGGTCACATAACATCACTGTTATTTTTATTAATAAACACAGACCTGACCGGAGAGGTGAGGAGGATTCTGGGAGGTCACATGACATCACTCTCCTCTCTATTAATAATACACAGACCTGACCGGAGAGGTGAGGAGGATTCTGGGAGGTCACATGACATCACTCTCCTCTCTATTAATAATACACAGACCTGACCGGAGAGGTGAGGAGGATTCTGGGAGGTCACATGACATCACTCTCCTCTCTATTAATAATACACAGACCTGACCGGAGAGGTGAGGAAGATTCTGGGAGGTCACATGACATCACTCTCATCTCTATTAATGAAACACAGACCTGACCGGAGAGGTGAGGAGGATTCTGGGAGGTCACATGACATCACTCTTATCTCTATTAATAAAACACAGACCTGACCGGAGAGGTGAGGAGGATTCTGGGAATGTGTTATTATATTACTGTTTTTGTTGAATACAGACTTTTCCTCCTGTGACCATCACAGTGCCTCCATGTGACTCCCTAAAACCTGAGAGACACAACATGCAGAAGATTCTAGAAGTCACCAAGAAGATGATGGAGCTGCTGACAGGAGAGGTGAGCGGTGCCGGGAATTCTGGGACATTCTCCAGTAACAGACAAGGGATGTGTCTGGATGGTGACTGTATCATTGTGTGTGTCAGGTTCCTATAAGGTGTCAGGGTGTCACTGTCTATTTCTCCATGGAGGAGTGGGAGTATTTAGAAGGACACAAGGATCTCTACAAGGACGTCATGATGGACAATCAGCCGCCCCTCACATCACCGGGTAAGAGGAGACTTTATTGTAAAGGAGAGAGCAGTACGGAGGATCCACCTAGATCCCCCATCATCTGATAAACACATAGAAACAATGGATTCAGTCAGTGTGTGTGTTTCCTACAGATGGATCCAGTCATGGGAACCCACCAGAGAGATGTCCCCGTCCTCTGTATTCCCGGGATTCCACACAGGAAGGTCACACCATCCTTCACCATCATCAGGTAGATGGATCCAGTCATGGGAACCCACCAGAGAGATGTCCCCGTCCTCTGTATTCCCGGGATTCCACACAGGAAGGTCACACCATCCCTCACCATCATCAGGTAGGTGATTGACAATTATTCGTAGTTCCAATTCATACACAAGTATGTTTCTTACAATGAATATCCTATTATATTTTCAGAGTGGAAATCTCGGGGATAATAATAATGTTTTTAAGGAAGAATTTAAAGAGGAGGATGAGGAGTATGAAGTGATGGAGGAGTTTTCAGAAGGACACAAGGATATGATGGAGCCACCTAACACCAGGAACCCACCAGTGAGATGTCCCCGTCCTCTGTATTCCCGGGATTCCACACAGGAAGGACACACCATCCCTCACCATCATCAGGTAGATGGATCCAGTCATGGAAACCCACCAGAGAGATGTCCCCGTCCTCTGTATTCCCGGGATTCCACACAGGAAGGTCACACCATCCCTCACCATCATCAGGTCGGTGGAGTTGAGGGTCTGGAACATAAAGTGATGGAACACTCTGACATGTGGAGATGATGTGTGGACTCTACAAGATGATATTTTCTATGTGATCTCACATCATACATCCTTCTATATTACAGATGTTATTTCTGCCATTCTGTTGGTTTAGGGTGAAGATCTGATGAAGATGAAAGTTGAGGGTGAAGTAGAAGAGACGTATGTGAGGGATGATCAGCAATATACGGAGGAGGCTGGAATGATGAGGACATTCAAAGAGGAGGACACTCCTACAGAGATCAGCACAGGTGAGACACAATATATTCTGTTATCTCTGCTCTGTTACTGCTCACTGATTGGTCCAGAGTAGGGCGGGAGCTGAGTGATATCAGCCAATAATAGGGTGATAAAAGTCACTGATACCCGTCCTACACATTATTTCTTTTCCCTCATGATTTATGTAGATTTTGGGGTCAGATGGCAGTTTTAGGCATGGGGTCATGGTCAGGGGTCAGGCTCAGAGACCAGTAGCTATAGCAGCAGAGAGGCTCCCACCAACCAGCAGGACGGCATACAAGCAGGTCACCCTGGCAGATGATGCACCCAAGGTGTGGGGTCTAAGTACTAAACGGTGTTCACCAGAGCTGCTGATGGTGGGGATGGGTTTTTACAGCAGGTTAGTAGCAGGTCACGGTCCTCAGGATTACCCCACCATGAGGTGAGCAAGCTGGGGTCCAGTAGCAGATATAGTAGGTTGGAACTAAAAGTATAGTTAGTAAACAAGCCAGAGGTTGGTAACAAGTGGTTGCAGGTTGGGATCAAACAGAATCGTAGTCAAGGAACTAGCCAAAGGTTGGTGATGATTGGTAGTAAAAATATGGATGACAGTAGGAGTGACAAAAGTGAGATATTGGCTGGAGAGAGCACCATAATCTAGGAAACAGGACATGGTTTCATAGGAAGTTAATGGAAGGAGCAAAGGGTTCAAGACACAAGGCAAGGCTCTCTTAAGAATTCAGATATGGAGCTTTCCAACATCTCAGGTGGCACAGCAAGAATAGATACTGTCAGACACAGTAGTGGCCCTGTGTTCAGATCCGGGTCCTGACACACAGTAGCACAGATTGTGTCTTTCAGAGGTTTGTCCTTTTTAGCAGATTTATACCTACCGTATTTGCCGGCGTATAAGACGACTTTTTGACCCTTGAAAATCTTCTCAAAAGTCGGGGGTCGTCTTATACGCCGGTACACATGTTTAGGGGGGCTGCGGCATTAAGTACAGGGGTTTGCAGGGGCTGATGTCTCTTACCTGGATCCAGTCCCACGACGATCCGGTCCAGGAAGCGCGGCGTCTCCTTCAGTTCGGCCACTGGATGTTCGTGCGGCTGCTCGGCTCCGCCTCCTCACCGGTGATTGGCCGCCAGAACTGTAGCTCAGGAAAGGCACACAGGCGGCCAATCACCGGCGAGGGGGCGGAGCCGAGCGGCCCCGCGAAAATTGAGTGCCGGAGCAGCAGGTAAGTGTTCTGTGTAGAGGTGCTGCTGCAACCACATATGCTGGCTGCAGCAGCACCATACGAGAACAGGGTCAGCAAGTCTCAGTGGGAGGAATAGTGCCCCATCATTGGTGTCACTGATACTAATGATGGGGCACTATTCCTCCCACTGACACCAACGATGGGGCACTATTCCTCCCCCCACTGACACCAATGATGGGGCACTATTCCCCACCCCACTGACACCAACGATGGGGCACTATTCCACCCCCCACTGACACCAATGATGGGGCACTATTCCACCCCTCACTGATACCAATGATGGGGCACTATTCCTCCCACTGACATCAATGATGGGGCACTATTCCTCCCACTGATACCAATGATGGGGCACTATTCCTGCCACTGACACCAATGATGGGACACTATTCCTCCCACTGACATCAATGATGGGGCACTATTCCTGCCACTGACACCAATGATGGGGCACTATTCCTCCCACTGACATCAATGATGGGGCACTATTCCTCCCACTGATACCAATGACGGGGCACTATTCCTCCCACTGATACCAATGATGGGGCACTATTCCTCCCACTGACACCAATGATGGGGCACTGTTCCTCCCACTGACACCAATGATGGAGCACTATTCCTCCACTGATACTAATGATAGGGCACTATTCCTGCCACTAATTCCAATGATGGGGCACTATTCCTCCCACTGACATCAATGATGGGGCACTATTCCTCCCACTGGTGTGCATTGGAAGAGGGGTAGTCTTATACGGCGAGTATAGCCCAAACACTACATTTTAGCAGGAAAAGTAGGGGGGTTGTCTTATACGCCGGCAAATATTAATATAAAATTATACTAAAGAAGGATTCCAGGTTTGGCTTACACTGAACTAATATAATATGACTTCTACTTCACCCTCAACTGTAAACTGTATAATATGACATGCCTGGAATTCTTCTTTAACCACTTCCCGACCGGCCATTGCATATAAACGGCCGGACGGTGGCACTGCAGGGTCGGGTGGCCGGTTATAAACGGCCTCCCCGCACCCTGCTTGTGCGCGCTCCCTGGAAGCGCGCAGCACCGCGATCCGGTGCCCGCTGTGTCCTCCGGACACAGTGAAACATCGATCGTCGATCGGGACCTCTGTACGAGGTCACGATCATGTGATCACTGATTGGCCAATCAGTGATCACATGCAAAGTAGTAAGCAAGATGTCACTTGTGACATCATTGCTTACTACGTGTGAAATCTGTGAATGATCACAGAGGTCACATGGTACAAGGCTATTCACAACAGCCTTGTACCATGTGACAAGGTGTGACCAATCACAGCTCACTCAGTATTTCTCAATGGCTGCAAGAATGCAGAGAGAGAGAAAGAGAAATGATTGCTTTTACATCCTATATGGGTGTAAAAGCAATCAGTGTAAAAAAAAAAAAAAAAAAAAAAATCTTCATCACCCCCCCACAAGTAGTACAGTGTCACCCTGGTGACACTGTACTGCTAGGGTGACAGTATGTAAAAAAAATAAATAAATAAAAAATAATATAAAAAATAAAATAAAAATTAAAAAAAAAATGTTTAAAAATTATAATTTTTGGTTATAAACTAATTTGGATTTTTTTTTTTTTTACTAAAAAGATAACGGAATAAATTTTGGCAAAGATTTATGATGAAATATTATTTGCAAACTTTTATAAAAAAAAACCTTTTTTTCAAAATTTGGGACTTTTTCAACATTGTACCAATATGACTTTTTTAACATTTTTTTGAGACAGATCAAGCTTTATTTTGGTGATATTTATTCACCGCTGGGATTTTTATTTTTTTTTGCTATGTAAATGAAAAAGTCCAAAAATTTTGAAAAAAATGTTTTTCTTATAAAATTTTGCAAATATATAGTATTTCATCATAAATCTTGGCCAACATTTATTCCATTATCTTTTTAGTAAAAAAAAAAAACAAATAAGTTTATAGCCAAAAATTATAATTGTTAAACATTTTTTTTTTTTTTTTATATTATTATTTAGGTTTTTTTTTTTTTTTTTTACATACTGTCACCCTAGCAGTACAGTGTCACCATGGTGACACTGCACTACTTGTAAGGGGTTTTTTTTTCTACACTGATTGCTTTTACACCCATATAGGATGTAAAAGCAATCATTTCTCCTTCTCTCTGGCTGCATTCTTGCAGCCTTTTAGGACTACTGTGTGAGCTGTGATTGGTCACAGCTTGTCACATGGTACAAGGCTGTTGTGAATAGCCTTGTACCATGTGACCTCTGTGATCATTCACAGATTTTACACGTAGTAAGCAATGATGTCAAAAGTGACATCTTGCTTACTACTCTGCATGTGTTCACTGATTGGACAATCAGTGATCACATGATCTGGACCTCGCACAGAAGTCCCGTCCAACGATCGGTGTTCCGGAGGACACAGCGGGCACTGGATCGCGGTGCTGCGCGCTCCCAGGGAGCGCACACAAGCAGAGGGCGGGAAGGCCATTTCTAAATGGCCACCCGACCCTGCACTGCCACCATCCGGCCGTTTATATGCAACGGCCAGAAGGGAAGTGGTTAACATTCCTGCTGGGGAGAAAATAATAGGGACAGTGAGTCATTACTGCTTTGCCCTTAGGATCTGGTATACATTTTAAGGGTAACCCCAAAAACAAACTGTTGTGGGGTCCCCCCAATTTCTACTAAACCGTCGGGTCTGGTTTGGATTTAAAGGGGAACAAAAAAACATGGGGACTCCAAAACGTCCACATCAGACCCATATCTGAGTATGCAGCCTGGATAGACTGGAAAGTGGGCAGTGAGTCCCCTTCCTGTACCAAACATGGCTTCATGACGTCAACATGATCTTGCCGAGGGGAGCTCTCTGGTAAAGCTCCCTGTCCACATGAAGATAAGGACATGGGCCTCTTCCCCACAACCCTGGCCCATTGGTTGTAAGGGTTTGCAGGTGGGAAGCTTGTTGGAATCTGGAAGTCCCCTTCTGAAAATCAAGTTAGTTCCTAGAAACCCCCCCTAATGAATACCCCCAATATTAAATAAAAAAAATATGCAGACCCACATCCTGTGACCTAAAACTTTTGTCAATCAAGTTGTCCAGTGATACATAGCCATGTCAATCACAATGAATGAAAGATGGATATTTGAGTTCTCCTTACCTTAAAGGTAGCTTCCAGATTCCTTTTTTTCCACTTCCTTTGTCCTCATCAACATGGAAACAAGGTACTTTGCCAGTGTACCCCCATATTATTGGAAAAGACAAGATATTTATGTATTTTATCCAGGAGGAAAACACTCCAAATGTTTCACACATCTTTTCAGCAGAAAAAACTTCTCTAAACACCTTCTAGTGCTGTGTGTCACCAGAAATCTAGGACTATGGACACTTGACCAGTGCCTAGGCTTGTGGTTATGTGAAGAGCAAGCACCTCCCAGTCACCATTGGTTCCTCCTCTCAATATCCATTGGTTCTGCCTCTCAATCCCCATTGGTTCCTCCTCTCAAGGCTGTGTGAATGTAGAAGTGGTCTGAGAGGAGGACCATAGACCCTTTGACTGAAGGGGGAAGGGTCTCAACTGATGGTAACATCTACAGAGAACATCTGCTCATTCAAGTCTACCAGATCCAGATGGATTCTCGATTTAAGTGAGCAAACCCTCTCATATATAACAATGTTTTTATATTTTCCAGGACACTCAATCAAGGAACCCTCAAACAAGCATCTCACTTTATCTCCAGGTTGTAAAATGGAAGATGAGGATATCACAAGAGATTGTGCAGGAGAAAAGACAAAGGGCTCAGCTATGGATGGTGGACTTCACAGTATGGATGGACCATCAAATCCCTCTGACTCTGTGCAACCTCGTACTATGAGGGATGGTGCCGGAATTCAGGGGGAAGAGAAATTTTCCTGCCCTGAATGTGGGGAAAGTTTTAGCTCTGAATTACGGCTTATTGTACATCAGAGATCTCACACAGGTGGGAAGCTTCATTCCTGTTCTGAGTGTGGAAAATGTTTCCTTTCTAAATCAGAACTTGTCATACATTGCAGATATCACATGGGCAAGAAGCCAAACTCCTGTCCCGAGTGTGGGAAATGTTTTACAAAGAAATCAAGTCTTGTTATACATCAGAGATCTCACATGGGGGAGAAACCATATTCCTGCACTGAATGTGGGAAATGTTTTACACAGAAATCAAATCTTGTTAGACATCTGAGATCTCACACTGGGGAGAAGCTGTATTCCTGCCCTGAATGTGCAAAATGTTTTTTACAGAAATCAGACCTCATTAGACATCTGAAATTGCACACAGAGGGGAAGCAAAATTCCTGCCCTGAGTGTGGGAAATGTTTTACAAAGAAATCAAATCTTGTTATACATCAGAGATCTCACAGGGGGGAAAAGCCGTATTCCTGCTCCGAATGTGGAAAATGTTTTTCACAGAAATCAGACCTTGTTAGACATCTGAGATCTCACACAGGGGAAAAGCGAAATTTCTGCCCTGAATGCGCAAAATGTTTTTCACAGAAAACAAGCCTTGTTAGACACCAGAGATTGCATACAGGGGAGAAGCCACATTTCTGCCCTGAATGTGGGAAATGTTTTACATGGAAATCACAATTTATTAGACATCAGAGATCTCACACGGGAGAGAAGCCATATTCTTGCCCTGAGTGCGGAAAATGTTTTTCAGTTAAATTAGATCTAGACAGACATCAGATATCTCACACAGGGGAAAAGCCGTATTCTTGCCCCGTGTGTGGAAAATGTTTTTCACGGAAATCAGACCTTATTATACATCAGAGATCTCACACGGGGGAGAAGCCGTACTCTTGCCCTGAGTGCAGAAAATGTTATACACGTAAATCACACCTTGTTATACATCAGAGATCACATAGTGGGGTGTAGGGACATTCCTGGATTCAGTTCCTGAGAGATTCACATAGCTGCTCCTAAGTTCTGAATGTTCCACACCCCATTGAAGTCAATGGGAACGGAGTATTTAAAATCAATTCAGGACATTTTATTGCTAATAGGCAAGAGATTGTCAAAGGGCATGGGAGCTGGGTACTGTGCTGGAGCATATTGAGATGTATGCCAGGTCCGGCTCGGTTGGCCCGGGCTAACCCTGCCTGTAGTGATCAGTGTTTTTGGGGTTGTGGCCATCGTGGAGATGTATTGCATATCTGGTGGTCATGCCCAAGGCTGCTTCGTTTTTGGTCTCGTGTGTTTGGCCTCCTTTTCACCTTGTTCCATCTCTCCATCCGCCGGGATGCTCGGTATGCTTTGCTTCATTGCCCCATGCCGGGCCTCTTGGCTCATCAGCAGAAGTTGGCTTCCTATCTGTTTTTATCGGCCACTAGAACAATTGCTCAGGCCTGGAAGGGTCCGGTTGTCCCTCTTCAGGGGGTGCGGGATCGTATGACCACTATGATGCTCAACGAACAGATGTCGAGTATCCGCAACGACTCCCAACATAAATTTTTGAAAATATGGGAGCCGTGGTTGCAATATGCCTTTCCCACACTCTCCCCGGCTAGTCTGGGGATGTAATGGCGCTCGGTATTGGCGCTCTTGGACCCCTGCCCCTTGCCCCTCTCTTTTTTTTTTTTTTCTCTTTCTCTCTCTTTTTCTTCCCCTCTTTCTTCTTTTTTCATTCTTTCTCTGTTTTGGTGTGACTGACCTGCTGCATTTAGTTGTTATAGTCAGTTACAGTAATGTTTTGTAATTTATGTGCCATTTATAGCCTCTGTGTGGGCGTACCTTTTGCCCTGTTGGCATTAGAGCACTGTTTTTCCTTTTTTTTTTATTTTGCATTTTTTTTATCTGTGCAATTGATAGCCCCTGCGTAGGCGTGTTTTATTGCCTCTCTTTTATACTGTTTAAAAATTAATAAAAACCATTGAAATAGAGATGTATGCCAGGTAACTACAGACTAATCAGCCTAACATCAATAGTATGTAAGGTATTTGAGAAAATGGTAACAGACCTTATACAGAAATCTGTGATAAAGATATCAAAAGTGACAACCAGCATGGATTTCTTCAGACCAACTTGTTATTGTTCTATGATGAAGAAAGTGAGATTTTTTTTTGTTGAAAGTCCAGTGGCCAGAATTTATTTAGATTTTGTACTTCATGAACGTTTAATCCAGCGGTTCTCAACCTGGGGGTCGCGACCCATTTGGGGGTCGAATGACCATTTCACAGGGGTCGCCTAAGACCATCGGAAAACACATATTTCCGATGGTCTTAGGAACCGAGACACCGCTCCTGTCTCAGGCGATCTGTGGGCGGGATGATATGCTGCCCCTGTAACCTGGCCACACCTCCGGGATCACTCAACAGCTCTGCCTCCTCGCCGCTGATTGGCCACCGGAACTGTAGCTCAGGAGAGGCACACAGGCGGCCAATCACCGGCGAGAAGGTGGAGCTTGGAGAGGAGGAGCCGAGCGGCAGCGCGCGGAGATCGAAGAAGATCGAGGGAGCTGCAGGAACGAGTGAAGAGAGAGGCCAGAGAAGGAAGACAGCTGACAGGTAAGCAAATTTTGCTGCTGCAGCCAGGTATGCAGGCTGTAGATGGGAGAGGGAGAGAGCGAGCCCAGGCTGGAGCAGGAGTCAGCAAGGTAAGTATCATTGGTGTCAGTGGGAGGGATAGTGCCCCATCATTTGTGTCACTAATACCAACGATGGGGCACTATTCCTCCCCCCACTGACACCAACGATGGTGCACTATTCCTCCCCCCACTGACACCAACGATGGTGCACTATTCCTCCCACTGACACCAACGATGGGGCACTATTCCTCCCCCCACTGACACCAACGATGGGGCACTATTCCTCCCCCCACTGACACCAACAATGGTGCACTATTCCTCCCACTGACACCAACGATGGGGCACTATTCCTCCCCCCACTGACACCAACGATGGGGCACTATTCCTCCCCCCACTGACACCAACGATGAGACAGTATTCCTCCCCTCACTGACACCAACGATGGGGCACTCTTCCTCCCCCCACTGACGCCAACGATGGGGCACTCTTCCTCCCCCCACTGACGCCAACGATGGGGCGCTATTCCTCCCCCCACTGACGCCAACGATGGGGCGCTATTCCTCCCCCCACTGACGCCAACGATGGGGCGCTATTCCTCCCCCCACTGACGCCAACGATGGGGCGCTATTCCTCCCCCCACTGACGCCAACGATGGGGCGCTATTCCTCCCCCCACTGACGCCAACGATGGGGCGCTATTCCTCCCCCCACTGACGCCAACGATGGGGCGCTATTCCTCCCCTCACTGACGCCAACGATGGGGCGCTATTCCTCCCCCCACTGATGCCAACGATGGGGCGCTATTCCTCCCCCCACTGACGCCAACGATGGGGCGCTATTCCTCCCCCCACTGACGCCAACGATGGGGCGCTATTCCTCCCCCCACTGACGCCAACGATGGGGCGCTATTCCTCCCCCCACTGACGCCAACGATGGGGCGCTATTCCTCCCCCCACTGACGCCAACGATGGGGCGCTATTCCTCCCCCCACTGACGCCAACGATGGGGCGCTATTCATCCCACTGACATCAGTGATGGGGCGCTAGTCCTCCCACTGCAAAATTACAGTTATGAAGTAGCAACGAAAATAATTTTATGGTTGGGGGTCACCACAACATGAGGAACTGTATTAAGGGGTCGCGGCATTAGAAAGGTTGAGAACCACTGCTCTAAGGGCTCTGAAGAGAATACAAGGCTCTGATTTGAAGTTAGAAAAAAATGAGGTTTAACCTTGGATTAAGGAAAGGGTTCTTTACTGTTAGGATAGTAAAATTGTGGAACCCCATCCCCCAGGAAGTGGGACTAACTGAGAGTGTTGGCAAATGTGAAAAACTAGATGAATATACAGGGCTATGGAACTTGTTAGAGGATGAAAATCAGACACACATAAACACACAGAGGTTGAACTGGATGGACCTGTGTCTTTTTTTAACCTTCTAAACTATGGAACTATATGTACCAATACAAAAATCCCATTCAGTGGGGTGCAGCACTTTTATTCATACATAAAGTGAAATAATAAAAATGCATAATTCCTTTAACCTCCTTGGCGGTCTGATTATTTCCGATTTTTTTGTGCATTTTTTTGCATGCAAATATGTAGTTTGTTATTGTAGGACTGTAATTTTTAGGAATAACTCAATGAAATCTGTCCGAACAAGAGTCTAGTAAACATCCCGGGTATGATAAAACTTGAAACACGAAATCATAAATTATAATTTAATAAATATTCATAAAAAATAATAATAATAATAAATTTAATTCAATAATATAGTCAAACCAAAAACACTGAAATGTGAAATACAGAGGCAAATTCGCACATCGCTGAGCAAAGTCGCAAAATCGTTTTCAGTGTCTGATGAGGAATTTCCCCCACGAATCATTATCACTCAATTCTGCAAGTGGTTCTGATTTACTATCGCTGTTCTCTAGCCGGTCTAAAACCACTTTTGACCTAAAGTGACGCTTTTTGGACGCCATGGACGTTTCTCAGTTTCCAGGCAGAAAGAACATTCAAAATGCAGGCAGGGCGCCGGACAAAGCACTTGGGACAAAATGTATGTGAAATGCATTGAAACAGCAATGTTTTACTATATAATAATGATTTTTAAAAAAATGACATTTTTTCAAAATTTCAAATTTGCCGCCGGTTCCAGCGCTCGTACGTCCCGACGTCACAGGGACCGGAACACGGAAGCCGGATGCCGGCATCGGCTGGAGGAGATGGCTGGGGATGCTGCAGGGGACACATCACGGGAGCGAAGGACAAGGTAAGCGCTGTAGGGACCCCCTGAGCAACGCCGCATGGTAAGCCCGAGTGTAGCTCGGGGTTACCGCTCTTGGTACTGAAATTTTACCCCGAGCTACACTTGGGAATACCGCCAAAGAGGATAAATAACAGGCTTGAGAGATTAATTAAAGCTGCCAGTGAAGTGGTACATGTATGGTGTAAAGCATATTTATATTGTTGGCTGCTAAATGACATTTCCTGACCAGCTTCTTTCTGTTTGTAAACAAAGGCACGTTCCTTCATCCATAGCATGAGGATTATATGGAAAACTTAAAAAAAAAATACACACATAAATGCCACTTGTGTCCCAACAGCCAATGGATGCTGGTAAGGATTGCTGCCCGCATCTGAGCAACTGGTGGCACAATCAGTTGCTAGGACCAGTGGACACAGGTCATCGCTGGTTCTGGTGCACCAAAACATAACAAAAAGCATGGGCTCCCCACAAAATTAACCACCTCCAGTCCGGCCGTTGTATATAAATGGCCAAATGGTGGCAGTGCAGGGTCAGGTGGCCATTTATAAACGGCCTCCCCACCCCGCTTGTGCACGCTCCCTGGGAGCGCGCAGCACTGTGATCCGGTGCCCGCTGTGTCCTCCGGATCGTCGTACGGGATCTCTTGTGCGAGGTCCCGATCATGTGATCTGTGATTGCAGGAGAGGGGTACGGAGTATATGGAGGTGGGTAGTATGTGCAGGAGAAGGATATGGCAGTGGTTAGTATGTGCAGGAGAGGAATGCAGAGTGTACGGTGGTGGGTAGTATGTGCAGGAGAGGGGTATGGAGGTTGGTAGTATGTGCAGGAGAGGGGTACAGAGTGTACAGCAGTGGGTAGTATGTGCAGGAGAGGAATGCAGAGTGTATGGCAGTGGGTAGTATGTACAGGAGAGGAGTGTGGAGTGTACAGCAGTGGGTAGTATGTGCAGGAGAGGTGTACTGAGTGTATGGAGGTGGGTAGTATGTGCAGGAGAGGAGTGTGGAGTGTACGGTAGTGGGTAGTATGTGCAGGGAGAGAGGTGCAGAGTGTACGGCAGTGGGTAGTATGTGCAGGGAGAGGGGTGCAGAGTGGATGGAGATGGGTAGTATGTGCAGGGAGAAGGGTGCAGAGTGTATGGTGGTGGGTAGCATGTGCAGGGAGAGGAGTGCGGAGTGTATGGAGGTGGGTAGTATGTGCAGGGAAAGGAGTGCGGAGTGTATGGAGGTGGGTAGTATGTGCAGGGAGAGGAGTGCGGAGTGTACGGCAGTGGGTAGTATGTGCAGGGAGAGGAGTGCGGAGTGTACGGCAGTGGGTAGTATGTGCAGGGAGAGGAGTGCGGAGTGTACGGCAGTGGGTAGTATGTGCAGGGAGAGGAGTGCGGAGTGTATGGAGGTGGGTAGTATGTGCAGGGAGAGGAGTGCGGAGTGTATGGAGGTGGGTAGTATGTGCAGGAGAGGGGTGCGGAGTGTACGGCAGTGGGTAGCATGTGCAGGGAGAAGGGTGTGGAGTGTATGGAGGTGGTTAATATGTGCAGGGAGAGGGGTGTGGAGTGTATGGAGGTGGTTAATATGTGCAGGGAGAGGGGTGCGGAGTGTATGGCGGTGGGTAGTATGTGCAGAAGGAGGAGTGCAGAGTTTATGATGGTGGGTAGTATGTGCAGAAGAAGGAGTGCAGAGTTTATGATGGTGGGTAGTATGTGCAGGAGAGGGGTGCGGAGTGTATGGCGGTGGGTAGTATGTGCAGGAGAGGGGTGCGGAGTGTATGGTGGTGGGTAGTATGTGCAGGAGAGGGGTGTGGAGTGTATGGCGGTGGGTAGTATGTGCAGGAGAGGGGTGCGGAGTGTATGGCGGTGGGTAGTATGTACAGGGAGATGAGTGCGGAGTGTATGGCGGTGGGTAGTATGTACAGGGAGAGGAGTGAGGAGTGTATGGCGGTGGGTAGTATGTACAGGGAGATGAGTGCGGAGTGTATGGCGGTGGGTAGTATGTACAGGGAGAGGAGTGAGGAGTGCATGGCGGTGGGTAGTATGTACAGGGAGATGAGTGCGGAGTGTATGGCGGTGGGTAGTATGTACAGGGAGAGGAGTGAGGAGTGTATGGCGGTGGGTAGTATGTACATAGCGTCCCTCTGAGTGCCCTGCCTGAATCCCCTAATGCCAAGACCACCACATAACTACTCAGGTCAGTCAAACTTCTGCAGTGTGAGTCTTTGAACCCTTTCACCCCTTATCTCCCCTCTGTTACCATTCTTAAGAGCATTCCCCCTGGCTGTACCTTATTGTTGCCCTGTGAATAATGAGTGACAGATTAATTAGCAACCTAACTATTATACAATGTACACAAAGAAGGGGGGAACAGTGATAAGCAGGGTACGACAGGAGATGTAAGTAACCACCAGAGACAGATCAGGAAGGGGACTAGAAGGAAAGGGACTAGAATGAACGGAGCAGATATGATGTAACAGGGTAAAGGATGCAGGTACTGGAACATGATCGAGGTCAGCAGAGATCAAATAACCAGATACGTGGCAAAACACTGAGGTATATACATACTGTATATACAGATACCCAACTAGCAACCTAATTATAATACGATATGTACAATGAAATGGAGAACACAGATAAGCAGGGTAAGACAGGAGATACAAGGAACAACTAGGGAGATGGATCAGGAACAATGGGGTAGATATGAAGTAGCAGGGTACACCAGGTACAGGATCAAGGTAAGGAGCACAGCATCAATAACCAGCTACATGGTACATAGGACAAAACACTGAGGGAAGCTAGAGGAGGAGTTAAATACCTTCCCATCAGCCAGCATCAAGTGGAGATTGATTACTAGGATCTGCTGGGAGACACCTGCTGGTGGACTGTAAGGGAATTCCTGTGAGATGACTGGCTAATAGAAATGTGCATGCGCACAGCAATCTCCACAGCATAGCGACCAGATGTGCCCTTGCGCACAGAAATGCACAAACGCGGGCAAGCACAGTGAATATTGGCTCCAGCAGACTATTTTAAAGGATGCCTGTGCTTAGTGTTGACTGGTTTTCAGCTGTTTCCCTATGTCCTGCTGTGTTCTTGTATGATCCCCTTGTTGCTGACCCGGCTTGTTCCTGATCTGACTTCGGATTCCGCTCCTGGCTTGTTGGTAGTTCCTGTTCCCGGCTCTGTTCCTGACTTCAGCTTGCTTATGATTTGGTACCTCGCTGCCCGCCCGTTGATGACCTTGGCTATTCCTGTGACCTTGCTCATGTCTCCGATCCCAGCTTCCCATCCTGCTCAAGTGCCCGCCTGGCTGTCTACTGTACCAGCTCTGCTCACCATTGAGTGTTCCTGCTCCAAGTCGGCTGGGAGATCTGACACGTCACTTATCCTGATCCTGTTGTGCAAGCGGAGTGCCCTTTTAATCCAGGTGGGATTCCGAAACATCAATACAGTTCCTGAATTGGTTTGCCAGTCTCTTCAGGACTCCAATTGCAAGCTCTTCAGGCTGGCACTCTTGTCCTCCTGGTCCCTCAGCACCCTCTGTTCCACTTCCAGCGGGGTCAGGGCTAGTTGACACAAGTGAGGCCGACCTCATTTCATTCTCCTATCAGGTACGTGACATGGACCCTCAGGTTTGGGGATCCCAGTGTCACCAGCAGGTGATCCAGGACCTGACACTGGTATTTCTGTTCTCCTGTTTGGATACCATCTCTTTGTGACCCTCAGTTTAACGCTGGTTATATCTTGTGTTTCTGTCCTGCATACATTTAGTAAAGGGAAAATTTTAAGGAGGGACGTCATGCAAAAATGAGCAGGGTCCCTCCAAATATTTACCAGACCCCTGGGTCTGATATGGTCTTTGAGGGGTATATTGGGATACTTACCTGTCCAGGGATCCAGCGATGTCTTCACCTGAGCCAACTCTTCAATTGGCTTTGGGTGCAGGTGTCGGCAACTTAGGTAAAGGAGGAAGGGCCCCAGAGATCTGACTGGAAGTGGGTACCTGTCAAAACCAAGTACCCCCCCCCAAAAAAAAAAAGTGCCATACGTGGCGGGGGGGGGGGGAGGATGCAAACAAACAGAACTTCCCGCCTTTTGGGTGAAGTTCTGCTTTAATGAGAATTTTCTTTTTTTTTCTAAAATGTGACTGTTGCTTGTGCACATCCCGCAGGTGAGCCATTTCACAGGCAAGCAATGGGCATCCTCTAAGCATGTTATTTATAGAAATGTTACATTTTTATGGTTTAACTTTAAGTCATATTACCAATAAACCATATTTTATTTCTTTAGGCTTCATTGGTACAAGTGCCCCAGGGCAGTGCCCAGCTCCCCATGCCCTTTTGTCTGACAACCCCTTGCCTATCACCCTTTGAAAATGGAGACAATTTTCAAGATTCATCCTCCTTTGATGTCAATGGGGTTCATGGTAACATTTTTAATTTTTGGATGTATGCAGTCCTGTGAATAGAACACAAGAGGTTTATCGTATTTTGCAGCTTTCCCTTCCCCAATAGCTTTTAATTTGCTGATTCTGTATCCAGAACGCATCGCCTTTTTATAGAAAAGGGTTGGATTATCCAAAACCACTTACTGACCCTTCTAAGCCTGCTGACCATTGTTAGTTCACAAATGTTTTTTTATTAAGGAATAAACTGCAAAGACAGCATAAAGTATATATATAACATAAAAAGAGCATACAGTGGGGCAAAAAAGTATTTAGTCAGCCACCAATTGTGCAAGTTCTCCCACTTAAAAAGATGAGAGAGGCCTGTAATTGGCATCATAGGTAGACATCAACTATGAGAGACAAAATGAGAAAACAAATCCAGACAATCACATTGGCTGATCTGGAAAGAATTTATTTGTTAATTATGGTGGAAAATAAGTATTTGGTGAATAGGAAAAGTTCATGTCAATACTTTGTTATATATCCTTTGTTGGCAATGACAGAGGTCAAACGTTTCCTGTAAGTCTTCACAAGGTTGGCACACACTGTTGCTGGTATGTTGGCCCATCCTCCATGCAGATCTCCTCTAGAGCAGTGATGTTTTGATGCTGTCGCTGGGCAACACGGACTTTCAACTCCCTCCAAAGGTTTTCTATGGGGTTGAGATCTGGAGACTGGCTAGGCCACTCCAGGACCTTGAAATGCTTCTTACGAAGCCACTCCTTCGTTGCCCGGGCGGTATGTTTGGGATCATTGTCATGTTGGAAGACCCAGCCACGTTTCATCTTCAATGCCCTTGCTGATAGAAAGAGGTTTGCACTCAAAATCTCACGATACATGGCCCCATTCATTCTGTCCTGTACATGGATCAGTCGTCCTGGTCCCTTTGTGGAGAAACAGCCCCAAAGCATGATGTTGCCACCCCCACGCTTCACAGTAGGTATGGTGTTCTTTGGATGCAACTCAGCATTCTCTCTCCTCCAAACACGATGAGTTGTGTTTCTACCAAACAGTTCTATTTTGGTTTCATCTGACCATATGACATTCTCCCAATCCTCTTCTGGATCATCCAAATGCTCTCTAGCAAACTTCAGACGGGCCCGGACATGTACTGGCTTAAGCAAGGGGACACGTCTGGCACTGCAGGATCTGAGTCCCTGGCGGCGTAGTGTGTTACTGATGGTAGCCTTTGTTACGTTGGTCCCAGCTCTCTGCAGGTCATTCACTAGGCCCCCCCGTGTGGTCCTGGGATTTTTGCTCACCGTTCTTGTGATCATTTTGACCCCACGGGGTGAGATCTTGCGTGGAGCCCCAGATCGAGGGAGATTATCAGTGGTCTTGTATGTCTTCCATTTTCTAATTATTGCTCCCACAGTTGATTTGTTCACACCAAGCTGCTTGCCTATTGCAGATTCAGTCTTCCCAGCCTGGTGCAGGTCTACAATTTTGTTTCTGGTGTCCTTCGACAGCTCTTTGGTCTTCACCATAGTGGAGTTTGGAGTGTGACTGTTTGAGGTTGTGGACAGGTGTCTTTTATACTGATAACGAGTTCAAACAGGTGCCATTGATACAGGTAATGAGTGCGGGACAGAGGAGCCTCTTAAAGAAGGTCCAGGTCTGTGAGAGCCAGAAATCTTGCTTGTTTGTAGGTGACCAAATACTTATTTTCCACCATAATTTGCAAATAAATTCTTTCCAAATCAGCCAATGTGATTGTCTGGATTTGTTTTCTCATTTTGTCTCTCATAGTTGAGGTCTACCTATGATGCCAATTACAGGCCTCTCTCATCTTTTTAAGTGGGAGAACTTGCACAATTGGTGGCTGACTAAATACTTTTTTGCCCCACTGTATATGTAATAATCATCCAAATACAATACAGTCATGTAAGACTTAACCACTTCCAGTCCGGACACTTTCGCCCCCTTCCTGCCCAGGCCAATTTTCAGCTTTCAGCGCTATCACACTTTGAATGACAATTGCGCAGTCATGCAACACTGTACCCATATGAATTTTTTAGCATTTTCTTTTAGACAGATAAAGCATTATTTTGATGGTATTTATTCACCGCTGGGTTTTTTATTTTTTTTGCTATATAAATGAAAATGTCCAAAAATGTTAAAAAAAGTGTTTTTCTTTTTTGCAATTTTGCAAATAAATAATATTTCATCATAAATCTTGGCCAAAATGTATTCAGTTATCTTTTTAGTAAAAAAAAAAAAAAATGACCCAAATTAGTTTATAACCAAAAATGATAAAATTCAAAAATTTTTTTTACATTTTTATTTTATTTTTTTATATTTATGCTTTTTTTGCGACATACTGTCACCCTAGCAGTACAGTGTCACCATAGTGACACTGCACTACTTTTGGGGGGTGATGATTTGTTTTGTTTTTTTTACACTGATTGCTTTTACACCCATAAAGGCTGTAAAAGCAATCATTTCTCCTTCTCTCTGGCTGTGTTCTTGCAGCCATTGAGAACTACTGTATGAGCTGTGATTGGTCACAGCTTGTCACCTGGTACAAGGCTGTTGTGAGTAGCCCTGTACCATGTGACCTCTGTGATCATTCACAGATTTCACATGTAGTAAGCAATGATGTCAGAAGTGACATCTTGCTTACTACTCTGCATGTGATCACTGATTGACCAATTAGTGATCACATGATTGGGACCTTGCAATAGAGGTCCCGTACGACGATCGGTGTTCCACTGTGTCCGGAAGATACAACAGGCACCGGATTGCGGCGCTGCCACGCTCCCAGGGAGCATGCACAGTCCAAAATGGCGGACGCCATTTATGAATGGCAACCCGCCCCTGGACTGCCACTGTCCGGCCATTTATATACAGTGGCTGGACAGCAAGTGGTTAAAAAGTAGGCACATGAACAAGGTAGGCAGCCAATAAATGTCTGTGTTTTCCAAACATCCCATTTTCTTTTGAATAACTGCATCCTGTCCAGTAATGTATAATGAATACGTTCCATGAGCATCACCATATCAATTCTACGTGGAATTGAGGCCAATGGCACTGTGGGCAATTTCCAATGAAGGTCAATGGCCCGTAGGGTTGAGACACAGATGGTGTGGATTAGCCTCATAGCTTCGGACCGTATTCCTAAAATAGGGGCTCCCAAAAAGAAAATCTGCACAGTCAGATGCAGCGGGGCATCTGCCACTGCAGCGGCCACTTCAGAAACCTTACGCCACACCAATGAAAGGCCAGGACAGGCCAAAAATGTATGCACAAGGGTACCAGCAAGGCCGCAACCCCGGAAGCAGAGGTGGGACGCTCTTGGAAACATGATATGTAGTATAGAGGGGGTATAATACCAACGGGTTAAGACCTTGAGGACAGAAAGAGAGCTAGAGCTCCTACGTATGTTATCCACCATGGAGTCCCAGTCTCTTCAGAATAGGTGATACCACAATCAGCCTCCCATTTCTGTCTATACAACGGGGGTGAGGGAAAGATAGTTGCCAAAAAAGGGCGATGCAAATCTGAAATAAGACCGCTACCCCTAGCTCACAGCTAATGCGTTCGAAAAACATGATCGGGGACGAAGGTGTCAATCCAAAATGTGAATTAAAAAATGTCTTATTTGCTGATGATGATAGTGTTTGCGAAGTGGGATGTCGAAAAGTGTTCGTAACGTCTCAAACGCGATATAAAATCCACCTCTTTGAAAATCAGATAATCTGATAAAGGATCGATCGTACCACCAGCGAAATGCCTGCGGAGACGAAAAAGCCGCAACAAAATTTGGGTCTCCAAAATATGAGGAACCCGGTGAAATAGAGGCCTGCTGACCATTGTCGAAAGGATACCCGTTGCATTATCAGTTGTCCCAGGCAAATCTGGGCAAGAATGTGTTGGGATTGTGAATCGTGAACCCGCAGGATTCGGCTCAAACTCACGGTGGTGGTGAACCTGAACCTCATCTCTAGTAGGTATCTTTAGGATGTAGAGTACACACGCAGAGCAAGGTTGGGGCCACAGCATGAACACTTTCTCGGGGCTGCATTTCTTCTAAACTCCCACAAGGTGGTGATCTCACTTATGACGCGGCAGGAAGTCTCTATGGAATACAGACAGGAAGTGATGTCAGGTATAAATAGGAAGTTGCGGGTGAGAGGTGAGTTGGGAGGAAGTAGAAACATAGAAAAGTGACGGCAGAGAAAAAGACCAAGTGGTCCATCGAGTCTGCCCGTAGAGTGAGGAGACGTTGGTGGAAGTGGCAGCAGAGGAGGTAATAAGATGTTATTTCCTATTTACACCCAGTAACCCCCCGTCATGTCCGTCCTCTTCCCCCATGGTCACGTCCGTCCTCTTCCCCCATGGTCACGTCCGTCCTCTTCCCCCATGGTCACGTCCGTCCTCTTCCCCCATGGTCACGTCCGTCCTCTTCCCCCATGGTCACGTCCGTCCTCTTCCCCCATGGTCACGCCCGTCCTCTTCCCCCATGGTCAAGTCCGTACTCTTCCCCCATGGTCAAGTCCGTTCTCTTCCCCCATGGTCAAGTCCGTTCTCTTCCCCCATGGTCAAGTCCGTTCTCTTCCCCCATGGTCAAGTCCGTCCTCTTCCCCCATGGTCAAGTCCGTCCTCTTCCCCCATGGTCACGTCCGTCCTCTTGCCCCATGGTCACGTCCGTCCTCTTGCCCCATGGTCACGTCCGTCCTCTTCCCCCATGGTCACGTCCGTCCTCTTCCCCCATGGTCACGTCCGTCCTCTTCCCCCATGGTCACGTCCGTCCTCTTCCCCCATGGTCACGTCCGTCCTCTTCCGCCATGGTCACGTCCGTCCTCTTCCCCCATGGTCACGTCCGTCCTCTTCCCCCATGGTCACGTCCGTCCTCTTCCTCCATGGTCACGTCCGTCCTCTTCCTCCATGGTCACGTCCGTCCTCTTCCTCCATGGTCACGTCCGTCCTCTTCCCCCATGGTCACGTCCGTCCTCTTCCCCCATGGTCACGTCCGTCCTCTTCCTCCATAGTCACGTCCGTCCTCTTCCTCCATAGTCACTGTGACGTCTTTTATCTCCAGCAGATGATGATACACACATATATAGTGTGGGAACCCAGATTAACCCCTTCAGGGGCACAACATTCCCCCACTTCCGGGGCCGGAACATTCTCCTCATTGTGGAGATGGGTCACCTTCTCACTGGAGATGAGATGAACATATCTGGGTTCAATTCAATTGGTGTTTGGTGAACATCAAAGTTTGAGCATGGCATAGCATGAGAGGAAGGTGCATAGAAGGAGAAGAAGCTCCTCTAAGTGCAGCATAACACTTTATTCAGGTTAAAAGGTAGGAACTCTCACATAGATTTAGGTAAATAATAGCATGAAAACCGTGGTATGGTGTGAACATCGATCAGGTGGGTATACAGGGTGAAGAGCTGTCATCAGTATGGAGTATGGAGTAGTCAGTGTTCACACCCTACCACGGTTTTCATGCTATTATTCATGCTACCCTACCCGTGCCCTCCGCTCCTCACAGGACCTCCTATTCTCCAGCTCTCTGGTCTCCTCCTCCCACGCCCGATTGCAGGACATCTTCAGGACTTCCCCCATCCTCTGGAACTCCCTACCCCAATCCATCAGACTCACCTACCCTCCTCACCTTCAGGCGCACCCTGAAAACCCTCCTCTTCAGGGAAGCCTACCCCAACCTCACCTAACACCTGACCTCACCTAACAACTAACCTCCTCCACTCCTCCCACCACTCCATCCCCCACAGCCATCTCCTCCTGTACCACCTTCCCCTCCCACCTAGATTGTAAGCTCAAAAAAGCAGGTCCCTCAATCCCCTCATGTATTGTATTGTTACTGTCTTGTCTCATGTTCTGTCCCCCTTGCTACTGTACAGCGCTGAGCATACCCTTTGGTGCTATATAAATACTGTATAATAATAATATTTACCTAAATCTATGTGAGTGTTCCTACCTTTTAACCTGAATAAAGTGTTATGCTGCACTTAGAGGCGCTTCTTCTCCTTCTATCGATTTGATCATGTAGCTCTCGCTCTCTCAGGTAGCTTTCTGAGTCCCAGGCCAGAGCACCCTCTTCTTCCAGCCCTTCCTTAATTATCCCACCTCCTGATGGTCATTAGAGGGAACCAAAGCCTGGTTGACATCCCACACGGCCAAGCTGGCCCAGAAAACCCCATACTGAATTCCACCTTAGTTTCCAACATATGAAAGCATGAAAGGTGACACATAGCGTCCCTCAACCACATCGCCTTTCATTATGCCACCGTGGGTATCCTATTCTGTAGTGTGGCTTTGTTAGCATGTATCTAAGCTGGCAAGCAAATACAAACACTAGAAACATGCCAATTCCTGCTGGGGCCAGCCTACCTATCAACCCCCTCCATCTCCATCATAATATTGTCCAACCAATACAGTCCAGATAATTCTCTTTCTACAGAGAAACCCGCATAGATCACATGGCCACATTAATGAGGATGGAGGAGGACCGGAGTCACATGACTGAGAGGATACTAAACCTCACCCTGGAGATCATCTACCTGCTGACCGGAGAGGTGAGGAGGATTCTGGGAGGTCACATGACATCACTCTTCTCTCTATTAATAACACACAGACCTGACCGGAGAGGTGAGGAGGATTCTGGGAGGTCACATGACATCACTCTTATCTCTATTAATAAAACACAGACCTGACCGGAGAGGTGAGGAGGATTCTGGGAGGTCACATGACATCACTCTTATCTCTATTAATAAAACACAGACCTGACCGGAGAGGTGAGGAAGATTCTTCGAGGTCACATGACATTACTCTTCTCTCTATTAATAACACACAGACCTGACCGGAGAGGTGAGGAGGATTCTGGGAGATCACATGACATCGCTCTTATCTCTATTAATAAAACACACACCTGACTGGAGAGGTGAGGAGGATTCTGGGAGATCACATGACATCACTCTTGTCTCTATTAATAAAACACAGACCTGACCGGAGAGGTGAGGAGGATTCTGGGAGGTCACATGACATCCCTCTTGTCTCTATTAATAAAACACAGACCTGATCGGAGAGGTGAGGAGGATTCTGGGATTCTAACATGATATTCATATTGGTTCCTCAATACAGAGATTTCCTCTTCTGAAGTCAGGTGATCATATGACCATCACAGTGCCTCCATGTGACTCCCTAAAACCTGAGAGACACAACATGCAGAAGATTCTAGAAGTCACCAAGAAGATGATGGAGCTGCTGACAGGAGAGGTGAGCGGTGCCGGGAATTCTGGGACATTCTCCAGTAACAGACAAGGGATGTGTCTGGATGGTGACTGTATCATTGTGTGTGTCAGGTTCCTATAAGGTGTCAGGGTGTCACTGTCTATTTCTCCATGGAGGAGTGGGAGTATTTAGAAGGACACAAGGATCTCTACAAGGACGTCATGATGGACAATCAGCCGCCCCTCACATCACCGGGTAAGAGGAGACTTCATTGTAAAGGAGAGAGCAGTACGGAGGATCCACCTAGATCCCCCATCATCTGATAAACACATAGAAACAATGGATTCAGTCAGTGTGTGTGTTTCCTACAGATGGATCCAGTCATGGGAATCCACCAGAGAGATGTCCCCGTCCTCTGTATTCCCGGGATTCCACACAGGAAGGTCACACCATCCCTCACCATCATCAGGTAGATGAGGAACAATCACTGATAGTATCATTAGGATCTGTACATTATCTGCATTGTTACTATTGATGTCATTTTTATTATTCAGAGTGGAAACCTGAGAGATTCTGAAGTTCAGGTTAAACAAGAGAGAAAAGAAGAGGAGGATGAGGATGGGGTGATGAAAAAGTCAGAGTCTGTAAAAGTACACAAAGATCTGTACCAGGACACCATGGTGGAGTCATCCAGCTACAGAAACCCACCAGAGAGATGTCCTCTCTATTCCCGGGATTTCACACAGGGAGATCACACCATCACTCAATATTACAAGGTTAGTGATATCTAGAACATAGACTCGTTATGGTAAAGTGCTGATTTTATTTTTATGATGACCTCTTCTTTTATTTTCTTGGTTTAGGGTGAAGATCTGATGTATATAAAAGTTGAGGTTAAATCAGAAGAAGAAGAGGCGTATGTGAGGGATGATCAGCAGTCTATGGAGGAGGATGGAATAACGGGGACATTTATAGAGGAGGACACTCCTACAGAGATCAGCACAGGTGGGTCATTAACTCTAAATACATTGCTCGAGCCATGCTGATTGCTGATTGGTCCAGAGTAGGACAGGGGCTAGGCGATGTCATCCTGTAATACCTTGTTCAACATTGCAGCTATTACAAATTTTGAGGCCTCTTACACAGCTTCAGTCCTGGCTAACCCCGGCCTGACCACCAGCATTCCCCAGGGCCCACCCACTGGCCATCCCACTGAATCTGCCCATTGGCCATCCCACCAAGTCCTTCTGTGCACCCACTTTTATTTTAACACCTAACTTCATAAATGAAAATGAAAAGTCATCAGAGCTTTCAAGATTTAACCAATAAGGAATTATATTTTGGCAAAAAAATATGAAGCTTGCCACCACATCATTTCACATTGCCTTCCTTTGCATGCCCATTTCACAATGAAATGGGCATGTAAAATAAAGGTGGGGGGATGAAATGGGCATGTAAAGGAAAGAGATGGCGCAATCCAGTAGAGACATCCCCATAAATTCAACAAAGAGACATCCCAATCAAGCACAGAGAAACTCCCCTATAGCAAGGAGACAGTCCAATCCAGCAGAGACATCCCCATATATTCAGAAAATGGTTCAACCCAGAAAAAAAAACCCCATCTAGCAAAAAGACATCCCCATGCAGCAAAGAGACTGTCTCGTATATTCAGCAAAGAGACATCCAAATCCAGAAAAGACACATCCCTATCCAGCAGAGACATCCCCATATATTCAGGAAAGAGACATTCCAATCCAGCAGACCTCTCCTTCCAGCAAAGAGACATTCCAATCCAGCAGACCTCCCCATACAGCAAAAAGACAGCCCAATCCAGCAGAGACACCCGAACATAATTAGCAAAGAAACAGCTCAGTCCAGCAAAGAGCCTCCAGCATATATACAACATTGAGACAGCCCAACTCTGCAAAGAGACATAACCATATAGCAAAGAGATAGCCCAATTTAGCAGAGAGACATCCTCATATATTCAGCATAGAGACATCCTAATTCAGCAAAGAGATGCCCCAAACCAGCAGAGACATCCCCATATATTCAGGAAAGAGACATCCCAATCCAGCAGACATCCCCATCCAGCAAAGAAAAAGCTCAATCCAGCAAAGAGACATCCCCATATATTTAGCAAAGAGACAGCCCAATCCAACAAAGAGACAGTCACAGGACAAACCCACAACCACATTTAGCACCTCAGCATCTGCATATTCCCAGTCTGCAGGAATGTCAGCTCAGCTCACAGGTACAGGAACTGTGCAGCAGCAATGTAACACCTACACATTCAATTGGCTGGCCGATCTACAAAAGCTCCCCCCCTTCCCCCTCACCACCACCAATCAACTAAGCTCCGATCCCGGATGTCAATGATGTCAGATGCAGCCCTTTCCTCTCAGACACATATAGTCCAACCTTTCCACTCCCCCTCTTTCTCTTCCCTTCCCTCAGTTTGACTGAACTGCGCAAAACCACTAATCACGTGATGACCGGTGCTGGCCAAACAAAGGAAGCTGTAGGTGAGAGGAGGAGCCTATCCACTGAGCTTTCTTCCCTCTTGTTACTGAAAGAAAACACAACAGAGCAGACAACTCGGGACACCCGGCCCCTACATGTGTATGGGCTGTATCCCTCTGATTGAGGCCCTGCTGGTCACTTTCCTGAGCTGTGTTCCCCATCCTGTATTCCTGGATTTCTCTCGGATAATCTTCCTTCTCTGTGCTGCAGACACAATTTATGTATCTAGACTGGATTTATGGAGGTTCTGGGTTTTGGCTAGCATGTGATTTTTTTCACACTCGTTGCTAAACCTAGGCACCTGGGACATGTGTTTTGGGTCTCCTTCCCCATGCCAGGCATAGTAAGATCCCTGACAGAGTAATCCTCCCAGGGTTCCTTGCTCTGTTGTCTGCTGGCTGTGCCGGGTGGAGGGATATGTCTGTATAGTCTCAGACCCAAGTCACTGAGTGCAGTCTCAGGAGATGGGAGGCCGCGGTGTGGGACCTCTGCAAACATTTGAACTACTAATGATTACTGAAAACCAATATTACAAGTCCTGACAGTTACACTGTATGATTTATATTACACATTACAAAGCCTTAAGCCCTGTACTTTTTACTCTGTGGTATGTGGTGATAATCCTTGCAGGGGCCACTGGAGATAAGCAAGTGTCCCTCACCTGTGCAGGGGCTGCAAGCCCAGATACCAGGGTAGTGGTCTCCAGCAAATGTCTTTGATTCCAGGTTCTTTTAGTCACTCAGTCAAGTACATGCTGAGGCCTGACAGCAAGTGTCCTTGAGTAACACAGGCTGCCTCCCAGAAACGAGGCCCCAGGACTGAGCGGGCCTCCCAAACATTTATCTTCTCCCCAAACACCTTCTGGGATCCCCTTCCCAGCGATTGGCTGCGGTGAGATAAATATTCATAACCCAGTGGCTGATTTTCCTACTCTACTTCTGGAATGTTCTTCCAGAGTCAGGCTGGAGCAATCAACCACCAGGCTTGGTGAGATCTGACCAGACATAGAAAATAGATTGCTGCTCCATTGAGTACAGCAGAGCCAAAAACTACATTGATCCAACCAGGGGCAGGACGAAACATGTACACTGCATAGTGTCTCGTACAATAAGTTATATTGTATGCTACATACTCCTGACCCCTGCACTATATACTCTATGTTGTACATTACATACTCCTGACCCCTGCACTATATACTCTATGTTGTACATTGCATACTCCTGACCCCTGCACTATATACTCTGTTGTACATTACATAGTCCTGACCCCTGCACTATATACTCTATGTTGTACATTACATACTCCTGACCACTGCACTATATACTTTATGTTGTACATTACATACTCCTGACCCCTGCACTATATACTCTATGTTGTACATTATATACTCCTGACCCCTGCACTATATACTCTATGTTGTACATTACATACTCCTGACCTCTGCACTATATACTCTATGTTGTACATTACATACTCCTGACCCCTGCACTATATACTCTATGTTGTACATTACATACTCCTGACCCCTGCACTATATACTCTATGTTGTACATTACATACTCCTGACCCCTGCACTATATACTCTGTTGTACATTACATATTCCTGACCCCCTGCACTCTATACTCTGTTGTACATTACATACTCCTGATCCCTGCACTCTATACTCTGTTGTACATTACATACTCCTGACTCCTGCACTATATACTCTGTTGTACATTACATACTCCTGACCCCTGCACTATATACTCTATGTTGTACATTACATACTCCTGGCCCCTGCACTATATACTCTATGTTGTACATTACATACTCCTGACCCCTGCACTATATACTCTATATTGTACATTACATACTCCTGACCCCTGCACTATATACTCTATGTTGTACATTACATCATTCTGATACTATATAGTCCTATCTGTTGTAGCCTATACAATATGTTGTACATTCCATAGTCCTGACTTCTGCTCTCCCCCCCTCCCCCCACTGCTATATATACACATAATATGGATTCTCTTTTGTTACACCCATTTCCTACCAGCTGGACATTTTATATCTGATGATGTGATTGGAGCACAGACTTTTACATGTTGATAATAATGTGATAACATCCTCCAACTTTGGACCCTTAAACAGAAAGTGATAATGAGGGAGGAGTCAATACCCCAATGATGGTGGTCTTCAGGATCAGTCCAGTCTTCATCTTGGTTGTTCTCCCCCCATCCTCACTCTCTGACCTCTGGTGGGGCTCAGCCCCGCTGTTCTTCATGACTAAATCATGGACTAAATAAGGAAGTGCAGTACTTCTTGTGTTGGGAAGATGGCGATGAGTGATAGAGGGGGTGGGGACCCTCGTCCTATAATCCCCTCATCACTGTCCCTCCTATAAAAGACAGTTCTGGTTGTTTCCTCAATCTCTGACTAAGGTCCATGAATAAAGAAATGACCTGGTAGGAGATCAGAGGAGCCATTTCCTAGTTCCCTTGAGGGTGGAATTGTAAGCTCTTCAGAGACCAAGCTGCCTGATGTGGGCGGAGTCCTGGTTTGGGGGAACCAATCAGCTCCTGTCTAGTAATCCTCTTTGTCTTTGTATTTTAGTCCATGGCCGGGAGATGAGGAAAACCTCCGAGGATTGTCTCACTTTGTCTCCAGACTGGAAAGTAGAAGATGAGGACATCACACAGTATAGTCCAGGAGAAAACCCGGCTCCCTCCAATGTCCATCCGGCACCACCCAGTGTAGATGGACCATCGGATTCCTCGTATTCTGAGGAACCTCAGACTGTGCGGGACCGGGCCGGCCTTCCAACAGAGAAGAGGTTCTCCTGTACTGAGTGCGGGAAGGGTTTCAAATCCAAATGGCATCTTAATATGCATAAAAGAATTCACACTGGTGAAAAGCCACACTCTTGCCCTGAGTGTGGGAAATGTTTTTCACTTAAATGCAATCTTTACAAACATCAGAGATCCCACGCAGCAGAAAAGCCATATTCCTGTTCTGAGTGCGGGAAAGGTTTTGTACGTAAATCACTACTTGTTACACATCAGAGATCTCACACAGGGGAGAAGCCGTATTCCTGTTCTGAGTGCGGGAAACGTTTTTCACGGAAGTTCTGTCTTTCCAGCCATCAGAGATTACACACAGGTGAGAAGCCGTATTCCTGTTCGGAGTGCGGGAAATGTTTTGTACGTAAAACACAACTTATCACACATCAGAGGTTTCACATGGGGAAGAAGCCATTTGCTTGTTCTGATTGCGGCAAAGGTTTTTCAGAGAAGTCCAACCTCAGAGCACATCAGAAAACTCACACGGGGGAGAAGCCGTTTTCCTGCCTCGAGTGTGGGAAAAGTTTTGTAAGTAAATTAAAGCTTGTCAAACATCAAATGTCTCACACGGGGGAGAAGCCATATTCCTGTTCTGAGTGCAGCAAATGCTTTCTACATAAAGCTGAACTTGTCCTACATCAGAGATCTCACACCGGGGAGAAGCCGTTTGCCTGTCCTGAGTGTGGAAAATGTTTTTCACGTAAGTCTAATCTTTATGATCATCAGAGATTGCATACAGGTGACAAGCTGTATTCCTGTAATGAGTGCGGGAAATGTTTTATTCAGAAGTCTAATCTTTACAGACATCTGAAGTCTCACACAGGGGAAAAACCGTATTCCTGTCTTGAGTGTGGAAAATGTTTTTCACAGAAGTCCCATCTTTATAGACATCAGAACTCTCACACGGGAGAAAAGCCGTATTCCTGCCCTGAGTGCGGGAAATGTTTTTCACAGAAGTCCCATCTTTACACACATCAGAAGTGTCACATGGGGGAGAAGCCACTTTCCTGTCCTGAGTGAGGGAAATGTTCTTCACTGAAGTCCTGTCTTCCTGTACATCAGGGGTCCCACACAACCCTGGAGGTGTATTAGTGCCTTGAGTGCGGGAAATGTCTTCTAGTTGAATGTTGCTGGACATCCCAGCTCTCATGTGGGGAAGAAGCACACCCTGATATACACCTCAGATATACTCTATGGCTGATCTTCATCATGGAAGAAACAGTTCATAAGGAGATCAGAGGTCACCAAAGACATGGATGAAGTGTGGGACCGGGTTGGCCATTGATAGCAGGAGAAGAATTAAAAATGGAGTCATTAAATGGAGTTGGTGAAGTAAATTTTGTAAGCTTTCACAAACAATTAGATGTCTTTCTTTTTTTAATTTGTTAAATGAATGTGACCAGCACTCACCCAGCCATGAGAAATGTCGGTCGATTTTGTATTTCATACACTGATTTCCTGTGACTGATGGCTCCATCTGTGGCCAGAATGCGGTATTGATCTATTTTTCCTGAGGGAGATATTTCATGAAAAATACGTTCTTATGGCCACTAGATGTAGCTGGCTATTATAGGAAATCACTATGTTAATGAAATTATGGACCCAATTTATCGCAGCTGGGCAAATGCTTATCACACTCGACCAACAAATTTTCTGTTTATCGACCCTTTAGTTTACTATGTCAGGCCTGGTTTCTTTGTTCTTTACCTCCGAATACACAGAGGGAATGTACATGCACTTTTATTTGATAAATTGCTATGCAATTTTTTTTATGACGAGACCCCTAAATGTCAGGAGACATTTATTTAACCCCTTGCCGCCAGTAGGACGTCTTATGAAGTTATCAGGAATGGATTCATCACTGGTGGTGGGACTCACCTGCCGTGTGGGCTGCAGTACCAGGGCTGGCCAGCGGGTGCTCTGAGCAACCAGAAGCTCACTCCTGCAGTCAGCCATCAGCTGAAGCTGATTGCAGGAGGTGTATTTAAGCAGGACCAACCCTGTGATCATGGCCTTGGTATATGTTTCCCATGAGCCCCTGTACCTGGTATCCTGTGTTCCTGTGCCTCTGCCTATCTTCTGTTGCTGACCATCTCCTGCTTAACCCCTGGCTTGCCTGACCATCCTTCTGCCTGATCCTCTGTACCGCGCTGCCCGTGAGTTACTGAACCCGGCTTGTGACCCTGACTATTCTCTGCCTGCTCCTCCAGTACCTCACTGCCTGAATGTTGCTGACCTGGCCTGCCTGACTACGCCTGATGCTACCCAGATGATCCACCCATCCTGCACAGATCCAGTCACTACTGTCCAAACCTGCCAGCCCCTTTACATCAGGCTTTCCCCCGGTACATACCCATGGCGGACCCCTCTACCACAGTTGGGTGCACTCAGGGGCCGCAACCTGGTCTCAGACCTGCGCCAAGTCCATCCCCACCATCAGGGGCTCTGGTGAAAAGGCAGACTGGGGCTTAGACTCCGCGCCATGGGGAATCCTGTTCTGTGGGTCACTAGAGATCCCGCCGGGCGGTGCCTGACGGTACCTTATGGCCCGCCTGACCATTCCACCTCTCCAGCCCTGACTACGCCTGTGTTCCTGAAGCCTGCTACTTCCCTGTGTCAGTCCACACATTTCTGGTCATACCCGGATCCTAGGGTTTAGTGGTTATACTGGGACGATGTCTGCACCTGTTATAAAAAATTTCAGGCGGTGATTTCCTTTTACAATAGCAATGATTCGAGTGGCTATAGAGCCACTCGATCACTTCTACAGATGGCAGAATGTGGTACCCTCCTCCCCTTGCACTGCCTTTCCTATCAGTCCGGGACTGCTCCAACCGGTGGCATCCCATTGACTGAACAGAGAAGGAGGAACTGAGGTTGTTCCTCACTCTCAGAAACCAGAAGCGGAGAGGATTGCCTCGCTGATGGTTCTGGTTTGATGTATACAAGTCGTTATCGGCTGGTACAAGCACATGATCAAACCAAACTCAATTTGATCAGATGCTTTAGAGGCCATAGGAGACAGCTGGGGTCTAATAGACACCAGATCTCTCCATAAAGAGGACCTATCCATGGTCCATGCTATCACAAGGGATGTTGTTCATCCCTTGTGATTGCAATAAAGTTGTTAAAAAAAATAAAGGGATATTGTATAAAACAAAAAGTTTTAAATGAAATAAAAAAAATATTTAAACAGCCCCTGTCCTTCTGTACTCATGGGTGGTGTAGCAGACTGTTATACAGGAGCCTGAAAAGTTTGGGGTTTACACATCTCGCAGGCTCCTCACTTTTAGAAATCCCTGATTCCATATCTAGGTTGGGTTTTGCACCTCTACCTCTTGGAAATTTAGAATCGCCTGTGTCACACAGGCAGTGTTCTAGAGCCTGGGGAACAGACAAGTCACGTCGGTAAGTGCTGCAAATATGGTGGAAGCTGTAAAATGTATATGTTGCAGGTGTTCTGGATTGCTCCTCAAGCTATCCATGTGGGTCACTTTTTGTCCAAGATGACTGCTGATGATGACCTTTCGGGTTAGGTTTGAAAGAACCCCTGAGTGGTAAGGTTGGCCTAAAACCCAGTAGACAGGACTGCTCGCCCCTTACTGGGGAACCACAGAAGGCCTATTATGACTTAGAAGCTGTGGATGCACAGGATTATGAAAAACTCGAGCACGAAATTCTGGTACAATTGGGTGTTATTTGTTGGTACGAGCATAGCGGGTCAGCAGAGTTATACAGGAGCCTGAAAAGTATGGGGTTTACACATCTCCCAGGCTCCTCTTGTACACTTTTAGAAACCTCTGATTCCATATCTAGGTTTGGTTTTGAACCTCTCCCTCTTGGCAATTTAGAATCGCCTTGGTCACACAGGCACTGTTCTAGAGCCTGGGGAACAGACAAGTCATGTCTGTAAGATGGTGGAAGCTGTAAAATATACAGTGGGGCAAAAAAGTATTTAGTCAGCCACCAATTGTACAAGTTCTCCCACTTAAAAAGATGAGAGAGGCCTGTAATTGGCATCATAGGTAGACCTCAACTATGAGAGACAAAATGAGAAACAAAATCCAGACAATCACATTGGCTGATTTGGAAAGAATTTATTTGCAAATTATGGTGGAAAATAAGTATTTGGTCACCTACAAACAAGCAAGATTTCTGGCTCTTACAGACCTGTACCTTCTTCTTTAAGAGGATCCTCTGTCCTGCACTCATTACCTGTATCAATGGCACCTGTTCGAGGTTGTGGACAGGTGTCTTTTTTACTGATAACAAGTTCAAACAGTCACACTCCAAACTCCACTATGGTGAAGACCAACGAGCTGTCGAAGGACACCAGAAACAAAATTGTAGACCTGCACCAGGCTGGGAAGACTGAATCTGCAATAGGGCAAGCAGCTTGGTGTGAACAAATCAACTGTGGGAGCAATAATTAGAAAATGGAAGACATACAAGACCACTGATAATCTCCCTCGATCTGGGGCTCCACGCAAGATCTCACTCCGTGGGGTCAAAATGATCACAAGAACGGTGAGCAAAAATCCCAGGACCACACAGAGGGACCTATTGAATGACCTGCAGAGAGCTGGGACCAACGTAACAAAGGCTACCATCAGTAACACACTACGCCGCCAGGGACTCAGATCCTGCAGTGCCAGACGTGTCCCCCTGCTTAAGCCAGTACATGTCCAGGCCCGTCTGAAGTTTGCTAGAGAGCATTTGGATGATCCAGCAGAGGATTGGGAGAATGTCATATGGTCAGATGAAACCAAAATAGAACTGTTTGGTAGAAACACAACTCGTCGTGTTTGGAGGAGAGAGAATGCTGAGTTGCATCCAAAGAACACCATACCTACTGTGAAGCATGGGGGTGGCAACATCATGCTTTGGGGCTGTTTCTCCGCAAAGGGACCAGGACGTCTGATCCATGTATAGGACAGAATGAATGGGGCCATGTATCGTGAGATTTTGAGTTCAAACCTCCTTCCATCAGCAAGGGCATTGAAGATGAAACGTGGCTGGGTCTTCCAACATGACAATGATCCCAAACATACCACCCGGGCAATGAAGGAGTGGCTTCGTAAGAAGCATTTCAAGGTCCTGGAGTGGCCTAGCCAGTCTCCAGATCTCAACCCCATAGAAAACCTTTGGAGGGAGTTGAAAGTCCGTGTTGCCCAGCGACAGCCCCAAAACATCACTGCTCTAGAGGAGATCTGCATGGAGGATGGGCCAACATACCAGCAACAGTGTGTGCCAACCTTGTGAAGACTTACAGGAAACGTTTGACCTCTGTCATTGCCAACAAAGGATATATAACAAAGTATTGAGATGAACTTTTCATATTAACCAAATACTTATTTTCCACCATAATTTGCAAATAAATTCTTTCCAAATCAGCCAATGTGATTGTCTGGATTTTTTTTTCTCATGTTGTCTCTCATAGTTGAGGTCTACCTATGATGCCAATTACAGGCCTCTCTCATCTTTTTAAGTGGGAGAACTTGCACAATTGGTGGCTGACTAAATACTTTTTTGCCCCACTGTATATGCCGCAGGTGTTCTGGAGTGCTCCTCAGCTATCCACGTGGGTCACTTTTTGTCCAAGATGACTGCTGATGATGACCTTTCTGGTTAGGTTTAAAAGAACCCCAGAGAGGTAAGGTTAGCCTAAAACCCAGTAGACAGGACTGCTCACCCCCTTACTTACTGGGGAACCACAGAAGGCCTATTATACCTTGGAAGCTGGATGCACAGGATTATGGAAAACTCGAGCAGGAAATTCTGGTACAATTGGGTGTTATTTGGTGGTACAAGCAAAGAGGGTCAGCAGGGATATACGAGAGCCTGAAAAGTATGGGGTTTACACATCTCGCAGGCTCTTCTTGTACACTTTTAGAAACCTCTGATTCCATATCTAGGCTGGGTTTTGCACCTCTAACTCTTGGAAATTTAGAATCACCTGGGTCACACAGGCAGTGTCGTAGAGCCCGGGGAACACACAAGTCACGTCGGTAAGAGCTGCAAATATGGTGGAAGCTGTAAAATATATATGTCGCAGGTGTTCTGGATTACTCCTCAAGCTATCCATGTGGGTCACTTTTTGTCCAAGATGACTGCTGCTGATGACCTGGTTAGGTTTGAAAGAACCCCTGAGAGGTAAAGTTGGCCTAAAACCCAGTGGGCAGGACTGCTCGCCCCCTTACTTACTGGGGAACCACAGAAGACCTATTATGACTTAGAAGCTGTGGATGCACAGGATTATGAAAAACTCGAGCAGGAAATTCTGGTACGATTGGGTGTTATTTGGTGGTACCAGCATCGTGGGTCAGCAGCTGGTCCTTCCAAGTTGAGAGGTCTCCATGATAGCAAATGTTTAACCATATTGACCTGTGTGAAAGTGGCTGCCACCAGAATCCTTGCCTTGGCCACAAATAGTGGAACGTGTGCTCATGGACCATTTCCTGAGATTTCTACCTATCCTCCAGGAGACGAGGGGGACCCCAAGTCAGCTGATACTAGTCTAGTGGAGCTTAATAAGAGGTACGTTGCCTCCCCTACAACCTCATCCAAAGCCATGGTTTCCCCAGGCCACTGGAAAGACTGGTTTTAGCAGAAGTGGGTGGCAAGCATGGCAAGGAGATGGGGGAAGAACTTTTATTACAAGGTCTGAAGATTGGTGTCCCAAACCAGGAACGTCAGTGCCTGTCAGCAGACCTAACTGGGCCAATGTCAAGTGTTTTTGTTGGTTGGATCTGGAACACGCGGCACCAAACTGTCCATTTACAGGTGAACCTATGCAATGTGACTTATCTTTTAAAGGTAGATGTCAGTCTCTGCTCACACATTAACCACACTCTCAGCTTAAAGTGTCACTAAACCATCAACAGTACAATCAGTCTGTATATGCAGTAAAACATGCTTGTTATACTCACTGTAGAACCTAAAGGGTTAATCCTCCGTAAAAAGGATGTCTGATCATCCCCTTCTTCTACTGTCCCCAATCCATCTGCTAATAGAACAGAGCCTTGGGGGCAAGCTGCACATGCTTAGTTTGATGTGGTTTGCTGGAGAGTTCCTTTTTTTTTTTTGGGAGAGTGCATGTGCTCAGCACTTTCCAGAGGGTCAGGGGTCCTGCAGCCTCACAGGACAAGGGGGAGAATGAAAACTTCTCCTGCAAGCTTTAACCAGTGTTCTGCTGGACACTGATAGAAGTCGCAAGACTTTTGATGAGAAAAGGGATTTAGCAGTTTATATTTACTAAAATAATAGCATTTCTATATATAGATTGTATAACGAGCGCTACCTAGATGTACCGTATTCAAATGAAATGCAAAAGCCGCTAGAACACCAAAAAGGTAACCAACAGACCTTTCCAAAAGACTAGAGAGATAAAAAGGTGTAGCGCTAAGGATTATAGTGCAAATAACCACTGAAATGTTATGAGCAATATCCCAAACTGTTATGAAAGGCACAATGTGCAAAATAATTGATAATCACAATAAAGTAAACGTCCAGATCACAAGGTATATGTCATATGAATCTTGCAGGATCCTGTCTGTGGTGATAGTATACGATCTAGAGGTGAAGACTGTTAAATAAATAGAATGCGCACTCACCAGAAGTGCGTATTAAATACGCATGAAAGAAGTTTCCTTTCTCATCAGACCCCTAGGTCATCAGTATTCTGGTCAGGCCGCACTCCACATCGTCCTCTGCTTCCTCGTAATGATGGGATTCCAAGATTCATCAAGCAATCACAGACTTCCGGGGTCCCCCTTTATCTCTGATTTCGTTCTTTAAGCGCATTAGCCGTGACTCTCCTAGGGGCAAGGGTCTTATCTCTGATCTGTATCACCAATTCCTGGTCAGTTTCTCTCCCACACCTCTTGAATTCTTAAAAAGGAAACCCACAGGAATGGATAACAGCAACACACAAAGATATGTTATTTCATCAGGGGACATTGTTCACCTCCTTCCATTTCTTGCTTGCGAAACAGATCAAATGCAGACTCTGTTTAATGAGTAGTCATTCATTAGAAAGACAAAATTGCATTTCCATGTTCTGTGTACTGTGGGAGATCAAAAATAGTGAATGGAGAGTCTCGGGAGACTGGATATAGTGAATGCAGGGTCAGGGGTTTAGTAACATGTTAATAGGGGAAAAAAGCCCCCCCAGACATAGACCATATGAGTTGATTTTTCCCTGTGTGCCCAGCTGCCTTGGAAGAATGGTAGGTCTGGAGCAAAGCAGTGTGGAGATTCTCGGGGACAAAGCACCGGTCATGAGGTTTTTCAGGAGGAGAATTGATTTGAGAAGCCAGAATCCGCTCACCCAAAGGTGAAGTGAGACTAGTGTGAATAGTGGCCAAAATGCAGTCCAGAGTTATCACAGGACTAGAAACAGACTCAATTTTGAAAGAGGAGGAAAACTGATTTGATAATGCATCTGCCCTTACTATATATTTTTTGTACCAGGTAAGAATGAGACTAATTGAAGCTTGACAGAAAAAAGGCCCACCGAGCCCAAGAATGTGAGATTCTTATGGTCAGTCAAAATAAGGATCAGCACAGCAGTACCATCGAGGAAATGTCTCCATTCTTTAAGAGCTAAAATGATGGTGAATAATTCTCTGTCCCCAATTTTGTAATTGCATTCTGCTGGAGACAATTTTTAAAAAAATAGCCACTAGCAGGGGCGGACTGCCAACTCATGGGGCCCCCAGGCAATAGGGGATCATGGGGCCCCTGTGTCCTTGCCCAAACTCAAAAAAGCCTATGAAAAAGGTACCAGGAGCATCTCATGGGGCCCCCTACTGACCCCGGGCCCTCGGGCAGTGCCCGAGTTTCCAAATGGTCAGTCCGCCCCTGGCCACAAGAATGCATAGGTCCCACTGGGGTAGGACGTTGAGACAGGAGAGCGCCTATTCCAGCCCCAGACGCATAAACCTCAAGAAGGGTAACGTAGGATAAGGATATGCCAGCACTGGGGCTGCAGCAAAAGCAGCCTTGAGGGATTTAAACTCTATAATGGAATCCGGAGACCAATTCTGTGGGTTGCCCTCCTTTCTGGTCATATCAGTCGGGTTTGACCAGAGAACAGAAATTCCAAATACATTTCTGATAATATTTGGAGAACCCAAGAAAATGTTGTAGTGGATGTAGACCTATGGGTCGAGGCCACTGTAATACTGCAGACAGTTTCTCTGGGTCCATTGAAAACTCAGCAGCAGATATGACATAACCCAAAAATGTAACCTGTTCACGATGAAACTCGTACTTTTCAAACTTGCAATACAGGTTGCTCTCTCTCATCCTCTGCAGCACATGGGAGGCATCTCTGTTGTGGTTCTCTAGGGATTTTGAATATTTGAGAATATCATTGAGGTTATCCACCACACATTGCTGCAGAATATCTCAGAGAACATTGTTAATAAATTCCTGGAAAACTGCAGGAGCGTTGCAGAGACTAATGGGCAATACGAGGTATTCGTAGTGTCTGCTCCTCGTATTAAATTAAGTTTTCCATTTGTCACCTTCTTAAATCCTTACGAGATTGTATACACCTCTCAAATCAATCTTAATGAAGACTGTTGTTCCCTTAAAGCAGTCAAATAATTCCATTACCATTAGGATCAGATTGGCATTTTTAATATTAATGTGATTAAGACCCCTATAATTGATACAGGGTCTTAGTTCACCACTCTTCTTTTACTAAAAAAAACCCCCAGTACCGGCAGGAGAAGAAGATTTGCAGATGAACCCCCAGTATAGTGAATTCGCAACATACTTGTTTCATGTACAGGAATGCAGACAACACAAGATGCTGGTGTGAGGAATCATGTTGTACACAGAACTACATCCAGGTCAGCATAGAACAGGAAGTATAAGACAATGCAATATTACCATATGCAAGTAGGGTCACAGTATTTGCATAATAACTCTATAACATCTCCCTTTTTTACATTCAATTCAAACCTTATAAACAATTAAACTAAAACAGATCCTGAACAGTCTTGAACATGGCATACTGTGTTACTGGTAGATACACTACAGATTGAGTCTATCTGGTGGTCTTGAAACTCGACCACTACGCAAGGCCACAGGGATTTTGCCTGGGGAAATCCGTTCAGCTCCAGAAGGTGTTGATAAGGAGCTACCCTCTTTCCTGGCTGGTGTGTTTGGCAAAGAAGAACTTGACGGGATATGTGGCTGCATTTTGTCATCCTCATTGTATCCCGATATGACAGCAGAGTTCTCTCTGCTTTGAGTATATGGTCCAGTAGGACTCGGAGCATTGAGCACCTCAGGAGGATCACATGCAGGATGCTCATAGGCTTGTGTGGTGAATCGTTCTGCCTTTCGCAGGTCCACTCGATTGCGGCGGTAAAGACTACCTTCTACATCCACAAGATATGATCGAGGAGCAACTCTCTGCACACAGGAACCTAGTCTCCAGCGACCGGTCCTGTCACCTGGAAGCGGCTTCATACGGATTGGCTCTCCAATCCTTAGTTCAGGTAAGTCTTTAGCAGACACATCGTATGACAGCTTGGCAATCTGTTTCCTCCGCTGCAGTTTCGCCGGGAGACCTGTAACCACACAAGGATCAAGTAATATGTTTGCCACAGGCAATGAAGTCTTCAGTCTCCTAGACATCAAGCGCTGTGCAGGACTACTGTCCATGCCTTCAGATGGGGTGTTCCTCCAATGTAGAATGGCCTTCCACGGATCAGTACCATCAAACTTGGCCTTCTTACAAAGATTCTTCACTATCTTGACAGCCGATTCCGCTTTGCCATTTGCTTGCGGGTGCCTCGGGGATGAGGTAACATGCTCGAATCCCCAATCTTTAGAGAACCGTCTGAAGTGCTCACATGCAAATTGAGGTCCATTATCCGAGATTACTCTATCCGGCTGGCCATAACGTGCAAACTGTGCTTTACAACGCTTGATGGTAGTATCAGCAGACAGGTCAGGAAATAGCTCAATCTCCCAAAAGTCAGAATAGTGATCAACAATTAGTAGAAAATCCTGGCCAGCATAATTCAGCAAGTCCATGCTTACAATTTGCCAAGGCCGGGTGGGCAGCACATGCGACATCATAGGTTCTTTCTGTTGTGCCTGCGCATATTCATTGCATGCCGAGCAACAGCTAACAAAGTCTCTAATCTCATTCTGCATGTTGGGCCAGTATAGGGTATCACGTGCTTGCCTATAGCATGCTTCTCCGCCAATGTGACTGGCATGAATACGAGTCAGCATCTCTGATCTTAAAGATTTAGGAATGATGACCCTTGGCCCCTTGTACAGTATACCATCCTGAATGGCGATTTCATCTCTGAAAGTCCAATATTCTCTCACAAGTAATGGCACTTCCAACTTGGAATCAGGCCAACCATTCAGAACAACATATTTAAGAGCCTGCAAACTCTCATCAGTTTCAGTGTGCTGTTTTATCTGAAGCAATCGTTGGTCCGTGACGTTTAAATAGTCTGAATGATTAATCTGTGACAGGACATCCAGGTCCCATTGAACATTGCAAACTGTGTGTTGTGCATACTCAGGTGTACCACCTGCTACTGTAGCTCTGCTAAGAGTGTCACTAATGTACATTTCAGGACCAGGTTTATAGACAACATTTAGGCAATAGTTTTGTAACGTGAGCAACATGCTCTGTAGACGTTTGGGTGCACACAAAAGTGGTTTCTTGAAAATAGAAATCAGAGGTTTATGGTCAGTTTCTGCCGTGATCTCATCGCGCCCATAGAGGTAGTGATGAAAGCGCTGGCAGGCAAACACTATACTCAGACACTCCTTTTCTATTTGTGTGTAGTTTTGTTCCCTAAGAGTCAGTGCCCTTGAAGCAAAAGCGATAGGCTGGCCAGCTTGCAATAGACAACACCCAAGTCCAGTTTTGCTTGCATCACTTTGAATAGTTACAGATTTTGTAACGTCATAGTACTTCAGGACAGGTGTGTCCGTGACCAAGCGTTTGATGTCCTGCACTGCATTATCATGCTTAGGAAGCCAATGCCAAACAGCGTCCTTGTCCAGAAGCCTTCTCAATGGCTCGCAGACCTCTGAGAGGTGTGGTAGGAATTTTGCTAGGTAGGTAACAAATCCAATGAAGCGTTGCAGGGATTTCACATTTGCTGGCTGCGGCATATCCTGTATGGCTCTGATTTTTTCTGGGTCAGCCTTCAAACCCTCCCAGGTTAGAATGTGTCCATGAAAGCGGACCTCTTTGACCTTGAATTGCAGTTTTTTCATGCCAAGTCTCAATTTTACCTGCCTACAACGATTCATCAGTTCCAGCAGTTTGCCATCATGATCTTGCTCTGCTTCCTCATCTGTGTCCCCACAGCCAACCACAAGGATGTCATCAGCTATTGGTTCAATACCACTGAGTCCAGCCAATAGTTCATGTTGTTTACGTTGATACACCTCTGGTGCAACTGATACTCCAAAAGGCAGTTTGAGCCATCTTTTCCTGCCCCACGGAGTCCAGAAGGTTGTCATGTAACTACTTGCATCATCCAACTTACACTGTAAAAATGCATCCCGGGCATCAACAAGAGTGAACAGACGTGCCTTTGGCAGCTTGTACAAAACATCCTCGAGAGTTGGCATGATGTAGTGAGATCGTCTCAGTGCCATATTTAAGAATTTGGGATCTATGCATATTCGTAGCTTATTTGGCTTCCTTACAATCACCATGTTACTTATCCAGTCAGTTGGGTCACTCACAGGTGCCAAGTGTCCATTGGCCTCATACTGGTCAAGCTGTGCCTTAACTGCTTGTTTTAATGCCACCGGCACATTGCGTGGTGCACATTGGACTGGAGGGACACTCGCATCAAGGTCGAAATGAACTTCCCCTGGTACAGATTCCACTGGCCCAGTAAACACATCACTAAATTCCTTTAGCAGCAGTTGTTTTGTCAAGGGCCCCTTGGATAGATTGTCCATCACATTAAGCTCTGCAGGGAAGGAGAAACGTATCAGCCCTAGACGCTCACAGGTTGAGCCAGACAACAGTGGCTTTTGGCAGGCTTCCACAATTTCAAACTCCAGCTTGTGTGTTAGTCCACGTATGGCACATTCTGTCTTGAAGAGCCCTAGAGATTTCATAATCGCACCTGAGTATAACTTTAACCTGGTGTCACTTGGCAGTAGACGTGCTTCTGGTGCTAACACCATTTTGTCTCTTAAGCACATTACATCACAAGTTGCTCCTGAATCGAGCTGGCAGGATTGGGGCTTATTATTTAAATGTAAAGTGACGAACCATTTCTTTCCTCTGGATTGCACAGCGCCGATCAATTCACTGCTGTATATAACTTCCGTGGTGTGTGTCTCTTCCTCATATGTGGATGTGTTCTCCACGTTGTGTAATTTGCCTATTGATGGCCGTCGTTTACTTGACAAACAAACGTTAGCAAAATGGTTTGTTCTTCCACAAGACTTACAAGACTTCCCATAAGCTGGACACTGCTCTTTAATTCTTTGATGCACAGTCCCACAGTATTTGCAAGCTGTAGGGTTGGCAGTATTTGTGCTCATCAGGCGGCGTTGCTGAAGTTTGTTTATGTTGCCATGCTGCATTGCAATGTTTATGCTGGCGGTCTGCTGTCTGTCCTGTTCCATAACTTTCAGACGTCTGTCAGTGAGCTCTGCTGTACGGCACGTCTCAATGGCTGTGTGTAGAGTTAACGCATGTTCTCTTAGGAGGCACCTGCGTGTGCTCTCTCGCTAGCTATACCAAGAACAATTTTGTCCCTTATCAATTCGTCTCTGAGTGCCATATTCACAAGTTGCTGCCTTTTCTCTCAAGCGTGTAACAAAGTTATCAAAAGATTCTCCCTCTTCTTGATTGCAGCATCCAAACACATACCTTTCATAAATGACATTTTTAGCAGGTTTGAAATAAGCTTCCAGTGCATTTAGAATGGCTGTAACATTGTGTTGCTGATCTCCTGTGAGGGTCAGATTGTGTTTATACACATGCCTGCATTCACTGCCCATGACTCTTCTCAGGGTTGCTGCCTGCACTACTGCACATTTCTCATTCAAGCCTGTAGCCAGAGAATAATCTTCAAATTCAGCTCTGAAAGATTCCCAATTGCTGCTCCAATCCCCACTCATTGTCATCCCCTCTGGGGGAGGTATGCCATTCATGGCAGTCATATTGTCAGTAAGCCTCTGAGCTATCAAATATCAGAAAGTCCACAGTCTCAGGCTGTAGTTCACAAACCTGTGTTTCCCAAAGCTGCTGCGCTCCAAACAAGAGGCTCAGTCCTGATTCAAGTCACTTCTGACACCATGTTTCATGTACAGGAATGCAGACAACACAAGATGCTGGTGTGAGGAATCATGTTGTACACAGAACTACATCCAGGTCAGCATAGAACAGGAAACAGGAAGTATAAGGCCATGCAATATTACCATATGCAAGTAGGGTCACAGGATTTGCAGAATAACTCTATAACAATACTCCTCCATAGCCTTATCCTCCAAGATAGACAGAGGGTAAACCCAGCCACGACGAGGAATGGCACCAGGTTGAAGATCAATTGTGCAGTCATAAGGCCGATGTGGTGGCAAAATACAGGTCTGACCTTTATCAAAGACATCAGAGAATTCCTGGTACTCCTCTGGCAAAGAAGAGACTGAAGACATGCACAAGACCCTACTCACTTTCTGAAAACAAGTATTATTGCATTGTGGCGACCATGACAGAACCTCAGCTCTATGCCAATGAAATGGAGGATTGTGCTTCTGTAACCAAGGATAACCAATGAAAAGTGGGTAATGAGATGAGGAAATGACTTAGAATTGGATTACCTCATGGTGAAGAGCCTCTACATCTATGGTCTATGGAGCGGTTTCATGGGTCACATGGGCAGACTGTAGAGGTCTCCCATCAATAGCCTCAATGGCAAGTGGGGAGGCACAAAGCTGTAGTGGTACCAAGTGCTTCAACATGAAGGCATTATCTATGAACAAGCCTGCAGCCCCAGAATCGATTAGTGCCTTGGTGTCGATGGAAAACTCAGAGCAGGAAAGGGTAACCGGAACTAGAGGCATATCTTTAGGGATAGCTGGAGGATGCGAAGATGCCACTTAAGGTCTGTCCCCTACATTGGACAAGAGACTTTAATAAGTGGCTTGCTTGGCCACAGTAAAAGCACAATCTCTTCCTTCCTCTGAAGGCCCTCTCTTCAGCAGAGAGACATGTAAAGCCCAGCTGCATGGGCTCTACTTCACTGGAGGACTGGGGCCCAGGAGGCATGGGAGGTGAGGGAAGCATGGGTGGGACTGCAAAGCTCAGAGCCAAATGTACAGGAGGATTCCACAACGGCTCCTTAAAGGAAGGTCTCTCTCGGAGTCTGGTATCAATGAGAATGGCAAATGATATCAATTCCTCAAGATTCTTAGGTATATCTCAAGCTGCAATCTTATCTTTAATGTTATCAGAGAGGCCATGGGAAAAAAGCAGCCACAAGAGCTTCATTGTTCCAATCAACCTCTGCTGCCAGAGTACAAAATTCAATAGCGTCAGCAAAAATTCTCGTACTCTGTTTAATGGACATGAGGCTCTTGGCAGCAGAGGTGGGCGAGAGGGACTATCAAATACCCTTTTAAAGGAGGCCACAAACACAGGGTAATTCTGGACAATGGGCTTTTGTGTCCCCCCATAGAGGCTTTGCCCAAGCCAAGGTTTTGTTAGAAAGCAAAGAAATAATGAAGCCTAAATCAGACGGAGACAGAAATTGCAGTTAAAATCACACCTTTAATGAAATAGCAAATATATCATGGATCAGGAACATAGTCCAAACAGAAGCTAGGGTTTGGATGCCATGCTCATGGTGTTCAGTCACGCTGGGGTCCCTAAGGAGGTCCTTTTAGACCAAAGCATCCCATTCATGTCATGAGTAAGAGTTGTGCAAATTGTTTAACATGACATATTTCAAAACCCCCATGTACCACCCTCAAATTGATGGCTTGGTGGAGAAATTAAATGAAACCTTAAAGAGTATGTTGAAAAAAGGTTATAGATGAGGATGAAAAAACTGGGACTATTTCTTTCCATACTTGATGTTTGTCATCAGGGAGGTTTCTCAGTCTTCTAAATGGTACTCTCCATTTGAGATGCTCTACAGGAGGCACCCTCAGGGACATCTAGATATGGCCAAGGAAACCTGGGAACGTCCAAAAGTGTAATTGAACATATCACTCATATGCAGGACAGAATTGCAGCGATAATGCCAATTGTAAAGAAACACTTAGCTCAGACACAGGAAGTCCAACAAAGAATATCCAACAGGGGGCCCTGAGTCTGCATTTTCTCCCCACCGTTGAGAGCAAATTCCTGATTACGTGGCAGGGTCAATTTGAAGTAATTGAAAAAAGAGAAGTGAACTACAAAGTGTATAAACCGGGGAAAAAAAATACCTGAACAGATATACTACGTAAGCTCTGGAGGGATAGGGTGGCCTTGACTATGGAGTCTGCCCCTGTAGCTCCTGGGAGTACAGATTCCCCTCTGGTCCCCGAAGGTACAATTCCAGATGCACTGCCTAGTTCCCAAAGCAGGAAGCTAGAGAGTTCCTACTAAAGACCAGAAGGGAATGTTCTGTTACCAGGGGACAGCTTCAGTTGCTCAGCATGACATTATTACTGAACTTGGGGTTCGTATCAAACTCAAACCATACTGGATTCCTGAGTATAGGAGAAAAGACATCAGTGGCAAAGTCAAGAGGATGCTTGAGATAGATGTCATTGAAGCATCCAATAGTAACTTTCTAGCTAGATTGTTTTGGTCCCATAACGTAAAACTTAATTCAGTGGCAAAATCTGACACCTACCTTATATGCCCAGGGTAGATGAGCTCATAGACAGACTTGGGAAGATCCATTATCTAACCATTTTGGACTTGACAAAAGGATATTGGCAAATCCCCTTGACTGAAAGCGCCAGAGAAAAGACCACATTTATGACCCCTCAGTGCTCATTTCAATATAAAAAGATACCTTTTGGGTAACCAAATGCCCCCTATGACATTTCAGAAGGCCAGGGACAGAATCTTAAGACCTCATTGACAGTAAGCAGTGGCATATTTAGACGATTTAGTGATACATAGAACTACTTGGAGTCTCACTTGCCCCGTGTCTAGGATGTATTGGATTCTCTCTTCAAGGAAAGTTTTACAGAAAAAAAGTGTGCCATTGGTTCAGAGGAAACCAGGTATTTAGGCTGCCCTATTGGTCGAGGAGTTGTAAAACCTCAGTTGAACACAATAGAAGCCATCTGAGAAAGGCCTTGTCCTGTAAACATGAAGCCAGACAGAGTCTTCCTTGGTATCGCAGGTTACTATAGAAGGTTTACCCCAAATTTTGCAACTGATCTTACAAAATTGGAAAGACTCTGTAATGGTAAAATGGTCTCCACAAGCAGAGGAGTCCTTCCAGGTCCTGAAGAGGGCTCTGTGTGCAGTTTGTGCTATATTCCCCAACTTTACCAAATATTTTCTGGATCAGACAGATGTATCTTATGTTGGGTTTGGGGTAGTGTTGTCACACATACACCATGGGAAAGAACACCCTATAGTGCACTTGGGTAGAAAACGTAATGAAGAGGAAAAGAAGTGTGTAGTCATTTAAAAAGAATGTTTGCCCATAAATGGGGCCTTGGACACTCTAGGTACTATTTGTTAGGACACCAGTTTGACCTGATAACTGATCATGTTCCCCTCAAATGTATGGCCCTGAAGAAGGAGACAAATAGATGGGTGAACTGATGGTTTCTGGCTCTACAGGATTATTCCTTCATGGTAACACACAGACCAAGGGCTAAGATGGGAAATATAGACCCCCTGTCTTGGGATCACATTTAATGAGCCACAGGTGTCCAGATACACCATAGGAAAAAACACCCTATAGTGCACCTGGGTAGAAAACGTAATGAACAGGAAAAGAAGTATGTAGTCATTGAAAAAGATTGTTTGTCCATAAATGGGGCCTTGGACACTCTAGGATACTATTTGTTAGGACACCAGTTTGACCTGGTAACTGATCATGCTCCCCTCAAATGTATGGCCCGGAAGAAGGAGACAAATAGATTGGTGAACTGACGGTTTCTGGGTCTACAGGATTATTCCTTCATGGTAACATACAGACCAAGGGCTAGGATGGGGAATATAGACCCCCTGTCCTGAGATCACATTTAATGGGCTACAGGTGTCCCAACCCTGGGGTTGAAACAAGGGGGACAAATGTAGTAGAGTGTCTCAAAGTGAGCCTGGAAATGTCCTGTTTGGGGTTTACACAACTCCCAGGCTCCTCTAGTACACTTTCAGAGATCTCTGATTCTACATCCAGTTTGGGTTTTGCACCTTTCCCTTTTGGCAATCTAGACTCAACCTGGGTCACACAGCTGGTATTCCAGAGCCTGGAGAACAGACAAGTGAGAGCTGCAGAGTTGGCTGAAGCTGTAAAACTGTACGTGGAGACTGAGAAGCGGTAGGCTAGTTAGTGCCGGGACATGGTTAGGTTTGGAGTTTTTTCCTTGTTTATTTTCTGGAGCACTGCACAGAACCTGCAAAGAAACTTGCAAATGGCACCAATAAACACAGCGCTGTTTGTCACTTTTCAATGGACTGGTATCTGGGCCTGAATGTGTGCTCAGCCCAGGGAGCTTTGTATCTGCTACCTATCCCCAGCTCACAATGGGTGATGTCCTGCTACCCATGCACTTAACCCTTTGCCTATTACCTTTGGAAATTAAGACAATTAATTTTCAAGATTTGTCTCCCACTGACTTCAGAGAGATTCACAGTAACATTTGCAAATTGGACTTTTGAACATGTACAACAGATGGCCCTGTGAATTGAACCCAAGCAAATTCGCTCATCACTATTTTTACATTGTGGGGTAGATTTACTAAAACTGGTTCACTCAGAATCTGGTGCGCCTGTGCATGGCAGCCAATCAGCTTCTTTTGTTTCCAAGGGAGGGAAAGGTGTCTAGTGGAGGGAGTCATTAAGGCCACCTGGCAAGGGGTCTTCATGATGAATTTAAAGTGTGAATGGTCATTAACATATCTCTTGTTTCCAAGGGTGGGAGAGGTCTGAGGCGTGAATTGGTCATTAACATATCTTTTGTTTCCAAGGGTGGGAGAGGTCTGAGGTGTGAATTGGTCATTAACATATCTCTTGTTTCCAAGGGTGGGAGAGGTCTGAGGTGTGAATTGGTCATTAACATATCTTTTGTTTCCAAGGGTGGGAGAGGTCTGAGGTGTGAATTGGTCATTAACATATCTCTTGTTTCCAAGGGTGGGAGAGGTCTGAGGTGTAAATTGGTCATTAACATATATTTCGTTTCCAAGGGTGGGAGAGGTAGAGGTGTGAATTGCTCATTGACATATCTCTGGTTTCCAACGGTGGGGGAGGTCTGAGGTGTGAATTGCTCATTAACATATCTCTTGTTTCCAAGGGTGGGTGAGGTCTGAGGTGTGAATGGTCATTGACATATCTCTTGTTTCCAAGGGTGGGAGAGGTCTGAGGTGTGAATTGGTCATTAACATATCTTTTGTTTCCAAGGGTGGGAGAGGTCTGAGGTGTGAATTGGTCATTAACATATCTTTTGTTTCCAAGGGTGGGAGAGGTCTGAGGTGTGAATTCCCATTAACATATCTCTTGTTTCCAAGGGTGGGCGAGGTCTGAGGTGTGAATTGGTCATTCCAATGTGTGACAAGCTTTATAAGAACATCCTGTGTTCAGTGTTTTGTCCATCTGAGCACCATGAAAACTCTTGGCATGCATTTTTCATGATGAAAAAAGGGTCTGGACAGCATCAGGAACTGGAAGAGTTAAAAAAAAAATTCAAACGCTTCTAAGCGCGATTTGCCATGTTTAGCCACGTTTATAAGCATTTTGCGAAACGCTGATAAAATTGATGTCTGAACGCAAGTTTGTTTCGTTCAAAAAAACGACTGTAAACTCAACTGCCTATAAATGAAGATGTGTACATGGACACATAGGAAAACATTAGGATGACTTCAGGGGCTGCTGAAAAAAATGCTGAACAGCTCCTGAACGTGAGTTTATCAGCTGCAGTGTACATGAGCCCTAAAAGGGGAACTTATCCTTTTAAAGGGATGAGGTGGCAACTTCAGCAGTGCACAGTCTTGTTCACAGTATGAAAAGTTTGTTTGGGCTGCAGTTTCTCTGAGCTCCACAAGATGGTGATCTCACATACCATAACAGAAAGTCTCTATGGAAGACAGGAAGTGATGTCAGGTACAGACAGGAAGTGATGTCAGGTATAAATAGGAAGTTCGGGTGAGAGGTGATTGGGGAGGAAATAGAGAGGAGACGTTGGTGGAAGTGGCAGCAGAGGAGGTAATAAGATGTTATGTTCTATTTACACCCAGTAACCCCCCGTCATGTCCGTCCTCTATAGTCACGTCCGTCCTCTTCCTCCACAGTCACATCCATCCTCTTCCTCCACAGTCACATCCATCCTCTTCCTCCATAGTCACGTCTGTCCTCTTCCTCCATAGTCACGTCTGTCCTCTTCCTCCATAGTCATGTCCGTCCTCTTCCTCCATAGTCACTGTGACATCTTTTATCTCCAGCAGATGATGATACACACATATATAGTGTGGGAACCCAGATTAACCCCTTCAGGGGCACAACATTCCCCCACTGCCGGGGCCGGAACATTCTCTGAGCTTGCGTTTTACCTGATCAGCAGCCAGAGGTAAAGGGGAGGTGTAAAACCCGGCCCCTCGCTATAAGAGAAGGTGTGAGGTGAGCCGATTACGTGGGGAGGTGGATAACCTCGTAGACGGGTGCAGTGCTACAATTTTGTCCACTGACTGGAAAGGGCAACTACATCACTTCCTTACAATGGCGTTGAATGCCCCTGGAGCGACAGTCATCACTCACTGTCAGATTTTCCTCCGAAACCTCATTCCTATTCATTAGTGTGTAGCAACAGCCCTGAAGACTGGAGAGTCCTTTCTCCTGAAACGCGTTGATGATGTACTTGTCTTTATTCTCAATAAACGCCTCTTAACCACTTAAGGAGCGCCCTATAGCAGATATACTACTACAGGGCGGCACCTACGGCAGTTACTACCTTTTGTACCACTAGCCCCTCCCTCTTAGATTGCAAGCTCCAAGGAGCAGGGCCCTCCTATCCCTCTTGTATTGAACTGTGTTGTTGCTGTATTGTCTCCCTTTATATTGTAAAGCACTGAGCAAACTGTTGGCGCTATATAAATCCTGAATAATAATTATAATGTACATTATTATTATTATACAGGATTTATATAGCGCCAACAGTTTTCACAGCGTTTTACAATATAAAGGAGACAGTACAATTACAATACATTTCAGTACAGAAGGAATATGAGGGCATGATTTTGCATTTCCGGGTAGGGGGCGCGCGTGAGCCCTACCCGCGTCGCTATTCGATGTCAATCACCGGGTCCCGGCCGGTAATTACCGAGCATCTCCGATGGGGAGGAAGATTGATTTGTTTACAAACAATCTTCCTCCCTGTCAGCTCGGGCACACTACACAGCACACCTATCCCAATCAGTGTGCTTACAGTGAAGCACACCCCCCCACCCCCTAGTAAAACACTCCCATCACACAGTTAACCCTTTGATCTCCCCTCACATTAACCCCTTCCTGCCCAGTGTCATTAGTACAGTGTCAGTGCTTTTTTTTTAGCATTGATCACTGTATTGGTATCACTGGGGATGTCAGTGACACCAAGTCCGTCCCCCCACGTGTCAGAATGTTGCTGATCACCGCCATTACTAGTACAAAAAAAAGAAATCCCAGTATATATACCGCCATTTGTAAACGCTATAACTTTAACGTAAACCAAATAATTTACACGGATTGGGGTTTTGTTTTAGGAAAGACATGGAGCAGAATACATTTTGGCATAAATTTATGACAAAATTTGATTCTTTACATTTTTTTACCGGACATGTTTAATAGCAAAAAAGTCCAAAATATAGTTTTTTTCTCAAAATTGTCAGCCTTTATTTTGCTTATAGAGCAAACAGTAAAAAACGCATAGGTGATCAAATACCACGGAAAGAAAGCTCAATTTGTGGAAAAAAGGACGTAAATTTAATTTAGCTGCAGCTAAATTAGGGTGGGGATGGGTTAATCTACCATCAAACAGCCATCTTTGGGAAGATGGCGTCTCTTGATTGGCACCAAAATGGGTCATTTATTGTAGGCACACCCACAGTGTGGGAGTAGGATAGGGACAGAATCCCGCTTGTCAGGGAGAGAATAGGTGCAATGCCAGGAAAAGGAACTGCCTGTGCAGGTTTCTCTTAACCCCTCCCCCTCCTGAGGATTTCCCTCCTTCCTGACCAGGCCATTTTTTGCGTTACGGTGCTGCAGTACTTTAACTGACAATTGCACAGTCATGCAACGCTGCACCAAAATGAAATTTGCGTCCTTTTTTTTCTCACGAATAGAGCTTTCTTTTGGTGGCATTTGATCGCCTGTGCATTTTTTTTAGTGCTATAAAAAAAAGCCTGACAATTTTGAGAAAAAAACTGTTATTTTGACTTTTTGCTATTAAACTTGTCCAGTAAAAAAATTTTAAAAATCAAAGTTCTTCATAAATTTAGGCCAAAATGTATTCTGCTCCGTGTCTTTGCTAAAAAAAAAATCCCAATACGTGTAAATTAATTGGTTACGTGAAAGTAATAGCATTTACAAATGGCGGTATAGATACTGGGCATTATTTTTTTATTTTTACTCGTAATGGTGGCGATCAGCAACTTATAGTGGGGCTGCGGCGGGCATTCTGACACTGGGGGGGAACTGACTTGGTGTCACTGACATCCCCAGTGACACCCATACAGTGATCAGTGCTAATAAAAAGGATTGACACTGTACTAATGGCACTGGGCAGGAAGGTGTTAACATGAGGGGCGATCAAAGGGTTAACTGTGTGCTGGGTGTGTTTTACTAGGGGGTGGTGTCCATGTGCTTCATTGTAAGCACACTGCTTTGGATGGCTGTGCTGTGCACATCCATCCAGAGCAGTGTGCCTGAGCTGACAGGGAGGAGAACTGTTAGTAAACAAAACAGTTCTCCTCCCCGTCGGAGATTCTTGGCAATCACTGGGTGCCAGCGAGTAATCACCGGCCCGGTACCCACTGATTGACAGTCGTGGTCACAAATGGCGGCGTGGGTAGGGCGCATGCCCCCTACCCGGAAGTGCAAAATCACGTGTATATATACGTGATTTTGCGCACCTGTGCCGCCCTGTAGCATTATTTCTGCTATAGGGCGGTCGGGAAGCGGTAAAGGACAGCACCCTGAACAAGGGATCCAAAAACTACCTCCTACCGCCAGATAGATGTTACCCAAGTGCTACTGGGGACAATTCTGGAATCCTCCCACTATGAAAGAGCTCCTTGTGCAGGATTTATCTCAGGCAGTGCCATTCCACTCATCAGTCATGTTCTTGTTTTGGACTTGACCATAAATACCATAAAATTTATGTTCAACCACCAACGTGGTGTCCTCTGTTCACATTTCTTCACTTCAGGAACCCAAACAACAATCCTCCTTCTGAATAAAAGAGGGGGTCTGGGATCAGCTAGCCTTGTATTTAAATCTAACCATGGTGTTTTCATAGATGTGTTATCACATGAGTTCCGCTAAATAGAAAAGATTTTGTATGTTGGTTATAAGCGGTTCATGTTTATACTTGCATGGACACATAGATGACAGGTGAGTCCATGGAGTAGGTTTTTTTTTGGTGTTTGATCTTTTCTATTTCCCCTAGACCTAAACAAGCAACTTCAACTTGCAGGGAGGGTACAGTCCCCCTGCAAAGGATAGTTTTTAGGTTTTCCAAGGTTGAGCTTTGAGAAAGAGATTAACCTAATACATAGCTCTCAACTAGGGGCGGATTGACCATTTGGTCACTCGGGCACTGCCCGAGGGCCCGCGGTCAGTGGGGGCCCCATGAAAGGTTCCACACATTTCACACAGTGGCAGTATATTTACCGCGGTCTGAATAATGTGTCCGCCTGAAATCAGAACACATTATTCAGACAGGAATGTGGCTTACAGCGGGGAGTCCGACATGGGAGCAGATAAGGAGCGAGGACTGTCAGTGATGGCGAGGAGAGTCGGGAGGCGGCAGCAGCAGCAGAAGCCCCCGATCCAGGAAGTAGCTCAAATTAGGTGAATAGACATGGAATCCTTCACCACTTGGTCTCTCCCCAACTTGCACCCTCTCTCTTTCTCTCTGTCCCTCTTACACACTCTCTCTCTCACCCTCTCCCTCTCTCTCCCTCTCTTTCTCACCCTTCTGCTCTCTCACCCCTCCTCTCTCTCACCCTCCCTCACCCTTCCTCTTTCCCACCCTCCCTCACCCTTCCTCACCCTCCCTCACCCTTCCTCTCTCTCCCTCACCCTTCCTCTCTCTCCCTCACCCTCCCTCACCTTTCTTCTCTCGCTCACCCTCCCTCTCTTTCTCTCTCCCCCTCCCCTCTCTCTCTTTACCCCCCCCCCTCTCTCTCACCATCCCTATCTCTCTCTCACCCTCTCTCTCCCCCTATCTCTCTCATCCTCCCTCTCTCTCATCCTCCCTCTCTCACCCTCTCTCTCTCCCTCTTGCTCTCCCTCCCTCCCTCTCTCGCCCCCTCTCTCTCTCCCTCTCATCCTCTCTCTCATCCTCTCCCTCTCCCTTACCACCCCCCCCCTCTCTCTCTCTCTCATCCTTCCTTCCTTCCTCTCTCTCTCGCCCTCTCACCATCTCCTTCCCTCTCCCTCTCTCTCCATCTCCCTCTCTCTCATACTCTCTCTCCCTTACTCTTCCCCTCTCTCTCTCCCTCACCCTTCCTACCTCTCTCTCTCCCTACCTCTTTCTCCCTCACCCTTCCTCTCTCTCTCTCACTCACCCTCTTTCTCTATCACCTTCACACTCTCTCTCACCCCTCTCTCTCACCCCCTTTCTCTCTCTCACTCCCTCTCTACCCCTCTCTCTCTCACTCCCTCTCTAACCATCTCTCTCACCCCCTCTCTCCCCCCCCCCTGGTCTGTCAGGGAAAAAAACAGGGTTGTGGGGGCTTGGCCCCCCTGCCAGGAAAGAGGCTGAGTGGGAGCTGAACAGCCGCACAAGGCAATTAACCTCTCAGTCACTGGGCATCTTTACTGTACAATGTAACCAGCAGGCATTGCCTACAGTCCTCCGAAAACCACATCCATTTTTGTGCATGCCGCACTTCTTTTTGTGCTGTCAGGGCCCAAACTATGTTCTTGCACACAGGCCCACTACTTTTATAAATTGCCCCTGGTTGCATCATAAAGATGACTGCAATGCCACAGCCATCTTTAAACCTGGAAGTGCCCAGCGGCTTCTACAGAAAGAAGCCAGGAACTTTCTTGCAGGCTATGCTGCGGTAGATATATAAATACCCCCCTGTGGAGCTGAGCTGCTATATGTAGGTGGGGCATTGTGTGGGTGTGGCTTGAGTGTGGGTGGGGACACAGGGGGCCTCATTATCTCCTATTGCCCAGGGGCCCCATGAGTTGTCAGTCCGCCCCTGCTTCCAACTGTCCCTGATTTCGAGGGTCTGTCCCTGATTTGGAGCAAAGTCCCTCTGTCCCTCTTTCCTCCTCATTTGTCCCTCCCCATTTGTCCCTAGCAGAGCCATACAAAACAGTGTACTTACAGTGAATCACACACAGCTCCCATAGTGAAACAGCAGTTAACCCTTTGATCGCCCCACATGTTAATTCCTTCCTGCCCAGTGCCATTAGTACAGTGTCAGTGCGTTTTATTAGCACTGATCACTGTATTGGTGTCACTGGGGATGTCAGTGCCACCAAGTCAGTTCCCCCCAGTGTCAGAATGCCCGCCGCAGTCCCGCTATAAGTCACTGATCGCCGCCATAATTAGTAAAAAAAAATCCCAGTATATATACCGCCATTTGCAAACGGTATCATTTTCATGTAAACCAATTAATTTACATGTATTGATTTTTTTTATTTTTTCACTGAACATGTTTAATAGCAAAAAGTCAAAAATATTGTTTTTTTTTTCTCAAAATTGTCAGTCTTTTTTTATTTATTGTGCAAAAAATAATGCACGGGTGATCAAATACCATCGAAAGAAAGCACTATTTGTGGGGAAAAAAGGATGTAAATTTCATTTGGGTGCAGTGTTGCATGACCGCGCATATTCCCAAATATTGAGGACCCTGACATTGTGATTCGTATGGAGCTGGTTCAATCGACTAACGGATTATGGATTCTCTGACTTGCTCCAGTCACAGGATAACTCTTGGTAAAAGTTTTATTTCTGTTTTTATTCCCTTTTATTTTATAGTCAATAGTCTATGTGTGTCTTCTTGTATTTTTTGTATTTTCTGTAACTTTTTATACTTTGTACATATTTTATGCACTGCCCACTTTCAGGATATTAAATCTTAAAATTAATAAGTGACTTCTGTGTATTTAAGCTCGGGCTCATATCTTTGGAGAGATTAGATTGTATTGTATGTTAGTGTCTTTATATGCTCGGTCAAGCTCATTGCCAATCTGTATGCAATTGCACTGCGTGTTGGCAGATTGTAAAGGTAACAGATCTGCCAGACGGAGATCTGTATGTGGGGTGTCCCAGCAGACCGTTCTGCGGATAAACTGTTGGATGGTGGCAAGCTACCGTTTGTGGTGTGTCTGGTGGGGGGGGGGGGGGGTGTGGACAGTGGGAGAGTGATTAACACCGGGGTTCTGGCTTATAGGATGGCTGGAGGAATCCTAGAAGGGTGTGTGATTGTTAAGCTGCTCCTCAACTCGAATTAGTTTACCCGATTGTATGTGATCACAGTGTGTGCTCCACCAGCTGGATTGGAGTGGAGTCTCCCTCCGGTGGTGGCCAAGAGGTAGTGCGGGCTGTGAAAGTATATCACGGCTGATCTTATATACAGTTTTATATATTCAAAGTTAAGTCCCCCTTATTCCCTCTTACCCCAAGTCACGGCCGCATGTGCGTGCCTCCGTTAGCTAGTCGCTGTGGGTGTGGTGTGTGAGTAAACACGTGACAGGGGGATTCATGGTTTCTGTATTTTTGTATGTTTGTAGGTGTCTTATAGTCTGGCTTCAGTCCTGTGTATTATAGTTTTGGTGACTCTGCAAGCAACAGCTTCAAAAATACAAACACTGGAGGGGAGCATATCCCTACATATGTTCCAGTTCCTATTGGGTACAGCCCGCCTATTAACACCTTACATCCCCATCCTAATATTGTATAACCAATACAGTCCAAATAATTTTATTTCTACAGAGAAACCTGTATAGATCACATGACCACATCAATGAGGATGGAGGAGGACCAGAGTCACATGACTGAGAGGATACTAAACCTCACCCTGGAGATCATCTACCTGCTGACCGGAGAGGTGAGGAGGATTCTGGGAGGTCACATGACATCACTCTTATCTCTATTAATAAAACACAGACCTGACCGGAGAGGTGAGGGGGATTCTGGGAGGTCACATGACATCACTCTTATCTCTATTAATAAAACACAGACCTGACCGGAGAGGTGAGGAGGATTCTGGGAGGTCACATGACATAACTCTTATCTCTATTAATAAAACAAAGAGCTAACCGGAGAGGTGAGGAGGATTCTGGGATTCTAACATGATATTCCTTTTGGTTCCTAAATACAGAGATTTCCTCCTCTTCAGTCAGGTGATCATATGACCATCACAGTGCCTCCATGTGACCCCCTAAAACCTGAGAGACACAACATGCAGAAGATTCTAGAAGTCACCAAGAAGATGATGGAGCTGCTGACAGGAGAGGTGAGCGGTGCCGGGAATTCTGGGACATTCTCCAGTAACAGACAAGGGATGTGTCTGGATGGTGACTGTATCATTGTGTGTGTCAGGTTCCTATAAGGTGTCAGGGTGTCACTGTCTATTTCTCCATGGAGGAGTGGGAGTATTTAGAAGGACACAAGGATCTCTACAAGGACGTCATGATGGACAATCAGCCGCCCCTCACATCACCGGGTAAGAGGAGACTTTATTGTAAAGGAGAGAGCAGTACGGAGGATCCACCTAGATCCCCCATCATCTGATAAACACATAGAAACAATGGATTCAGTCAGTGTGTGTGTTTCCTACAGATGGATCCAGTCATGGGAACCCACCAGAGAGATGTCCCCGTCCTCTGTATTCCCGGGATTCCACACAGGAAGGTCACACCATCCCTCACCATCATCAGGTAGATGGATCCAGTCATGGGAACCCACCAGAGAGATGTCCCCGTCCTCTGTATTCCCGGGATTCCACACAGGAAGGTCACACCATCCCTCACCATCATCAGGTAGATGGATCCAGTCATGGGAACCCACCAGAGAGATGTCCCCGTCCTCTGTATTCCCGGGATTCCACACAGGAAGGTCACACCATCCCTCACCATCATCAGGTAGGTGAGGAACAATCACTGATAGTATCATTAGGATCTGTACATTATCTGCATTGTTACCATTGATGGCATTTTTATTATATATTCAGAGTGGAAACCTGAGAGATTCTAAAGTTGAGGTTAAATCAGAAGAAGAAGAGGCGTATGTGAGGGATGATCAGCAGTCTATGGAGGAGGATGGAATAACGGGGACATTTATAGGGGAGGACACTCCTACAGAGATCAGCACAGGTGGGTCATGAACACTAAATCCATTCCTCCACCCATACTGCTCACTGATTGGTCCAGAGTAGGGCGGGGACTGGGTGATATCAGCCTGTAATCCCCTGGTCACTTTCCTGAGCTGTGTTCCCCGTCCTGTATTCCTGGATTTCTCTCGGATAATCTTCCTTCTCTGTGCTGCAGACACAATTTATGTATCTAGACTGGATTTATGGAGATTCTGGGGATCAGCCGTCAGCAAAATGTTGACTTTCACCATAAGTGTTGCTCAACCTAGGCACCTGGGCCTTGGATCTTCTTCCCCATGTCCAGGTCTAGCAAGATCTCTGACAGAACAATTCTCCCAGGGTTACTTGTTCTGTAGTCTGCTGGCTGTGCCGGGTGGAGGGATATGTCTGTATAGTCTCAGACCCAAGTCACTGAGTGCAGTCTCAGGAGGTGGGAGGCAGCGGTGTGCACATACCGTAAGGAGGTGCAGTACTTCTTGTGTTGGGAAGATGGCAATAACCCAATGATGGTGGTCTTCAGGATCAGTCAAGTCTTCATCTTGGTTGTTCTCCCCCCATCCTCACTCTCTGACCTCTGGTGGGGCTCAGCCCCGCTGTTCTTCATGACTAAATCATGGACTAAATAAGGAAGTGCAATACTTCCTGTGTTGGGAAGATGGCGATGAGTGATAGAGGGGGTGGGGACCCTCGTCCTATAATCCCCTCATCACTGTCCCTCCTATAAAAGACAGTTCTCGTTGTTTTTTCATGCTCTGACTAAGGCTACTTTCACACTGTTCCATGGCAAAAACACATATGTGTTTTTTACAAGATTTTAGGTGCGGTTTTTAACCGTTTCAATACCGGGCACTTTTCCCCCTTCCTGCCCAGGCCATTTTTCAGGTTTCAGCGCTCTCACACTTTGAATGACAATTGCGCGGTCATACAACATTGTACCCAAACTAAAATTTTATCATTTTCTTGACACAACTAGAGCTTTCTTTTGGTGGTATTTAATCACCGCTGGGGTTTTTATTTTTTGCTAAATTAACAAAAAAAGACCAAAAATTTTGAAAAAAAAACACATTTTTCTTTGTTTCTGTTATAAAAGTTTACAAATAAATAATTGTTCTTCATAAATTTAGGCCGAGATGTATTCTGCTACATGTCTTTGGTGAAAATAACCCAAATTAGGATGTATTATTTAGTTTGTAGTAAAGTTATAGAGTTCCCAAACTATGGTATAGATCTGAATATTGATCAATCCTGAAGTACTGACAGCCAATCTAATTTCTTGAGGTCCAAGAATGTCAGAACAGTACAGATATCCCCCAAATGTCAGAATAGTACAGATATCCCCCAAATGTCAGAATAGTACAGATATCCCCCAAATGTCAGAATAGTACAGATATCTCCCAAATGTCAGGACAGTACAGATATCCCCCAAATGTCAGAACAGTACAGATATCCCCCAAATGTCAGAATAGTACAGATATCCCCCAAATGTCAGAATAGTACAGATATCCCCCAAATGTCAGAATAGTACAGATATCCCCCAAATGTCAGAACAGTACAGATATCCCCAAATGACCCCTTTTTGCAGAGTAGACAGTCCGACGTACTTCATAAGAGGAATGGCGAGTTTTTTGAAGTTGTATTTTTTTGTCATAATTTTTCGGAAAATGAAAAAATTAAAATAAATTATTTTCACTATTTTTTTTTTACATACTGTCACCAGTGCAGTACAGCGTCATCATATAACTGGCATGGCGGTGATCAGGGACACTGACTGGTGACAGTATGAAAAAAAAAAATATATATATATATATTTTTTTTTTTTATTATATTTAATTTTTTATTACATTTTTTTTTAAGATTTTGTTTCATATTTTACTATGACCAAAGTAGTACAATGTTACCATAGTAACATTGTACTACTTTGGGGAAGGGATCAGTATTTTTTTTTTTTACACAATTTGCTTATAGCAAAGAATTACTTTGCTATAAGCAAGCATTTACCTGAATGAAATCGATTCATTCAGCTTTTTTTTTTTTTTTTTTGTGCTTAGCTGTGATTTGGTCACAGCTAATCACATGACATGTGCATGTGATTAGCTGTGACCATTCACAGCTAGGCACTAGTATACAATGGATGGCATCATGAATGAAGCCATCCATTGTATACAACTGTCATGTGACCTGCTGTGATTGGTCACAGCAGGTCACATGGTACCAGCAACGGGAGGCGGTACTCGGATCTGTCATCGGCCGTGTCCGAGGTGCACGGCCGGTGACAGATCGCACTGCTGCGCCGCTCTGCATTAGCGCAAACTGCGCATGTGCGGGAGCACGCCAAATGGCGTGCACCCGGAGTGCAGAGACAATTTTGAAGCCGCCAAACGGCCATTGGCCGGGCGGCTAATGGTTAAAGGACATGTGACTCCGCACCAAAAACGCAACACAGGTGCATTTTTTTTTTATAACTCCTTTATTTGTAAATTTTTCTGGTAAGGTAGCCAAAAATCGTACAATATAAAGTACACAGAAGCTACAAAACATGGCAATAAATGAGCCAAATATAACAAATAAACAAGTAAATGAGCAGCATTATGGTGTATAATAGGCAACAACATAATAAATCAGTTACGTGGTCACAGTATGGCCCCTGAGTGGCTAAGAAGGCAAAGGTCTAATCACAAGCAACCAGCTGCACGGGCCATATGGGAAACCAGGGCATCCCGAAATCTCAGAAAAGGGGAAAGGAGGTCCACAGGTATGTTGTTTTAAATGCGTTTTTGCTGTGTTTTTCATTGATTTCAAAGGGGAGGTACTTTTTTACTTCTTTTTTTTTTACCGCACCTAAAATGTAGCAAGTAGGACTGTGAAAAACACACCAAAGTCACCACATACTCCAGTGGCCCCCCTTTTTGGGAACCCATGCTTTCCCCCCGGACAAAACCCTCAACATTTTGCATGGTGGGTTACCAAGAGCCTTTACAGAATAGCCCACTTTGTAGACTACAGGGGAAATGGACAATTTTCTTATTTCCAGGACCCTACAAATGCCCCCCTTCAGAGACTTTCCACCTTTGTCAAATCACTTATTATTTACAGGGTCAAGATCCGGAGGATATCACTACCAGGACCTTCTATGAGAACAGGTGTCTGCATAATCCTGGCATGCGTGGTAGCATTTCGGAGTTATACTCCCTGTTTGCAGACCAAGGCCCTAAACCTTCCTACCAATTGGCTTGGGAGTAGGATCTAGGGGAAACAATAGAATGGGATGTTTGGTCCCAATGGTCAACCATGGTGCACAGGGGAATTCTCAACACATCCCTGGTTGAGTTCCTGTGGATATCACTACCAGGACCTTCTATGAGAATAGGTGTCTGCATAATCCTGGTATGCGTGGTAGCATTTCGGAGTTATACTCCCTGTTTGCAGACCAAGGCCCTAAACTTTCCTACCAGTTGGCTTGGGAGTAGGAATAGAATAGGATGTTTGGTCCCAATGGTCAACCATGGTGCACAGGGGAATTCTCAACACTACCCTGGTGGAGTTGAACTACAAAGTGCTGGTATCTCGTTCCAACATGGTTGGCTAAGATCTACCCTGATTCCTCGCCGCTATGTTTCAGGGGGTGTGGGCAAGTGGGCCGCGTACCACGTCTGGTGGTCCTCCCCGAAGGTTCAATGGTTTTGGACCAGAATATTCAATTTGCTTTATACAGTGACTGGGTTCAATGTCCTCAAAAATGCCAAGATGGCACTATTTTCTGATCTGTGGAGCGAGCTACCCAAGCACCTCAGAATTCTTGCCTCCTATATCTTTTCGGCAGCCCAGATTACTGTAGCGTGAGTGTGGAAAACACCTGTGATCGACCTTGTGCTAGTCAAACGAAAAAAAAACTTGTGGATAATGATTAATGAGAACTTGGCTAGCATCCTCTAGGACAAACCGCTTTGATTTGAAAAAATATAGAACCCCTGGATTAGATACCTTCAATCTCCCTAGTGGGTGGGGTGGCCTGGAGGTAGGTAGATGGGAACGTGGTGATCAGTCTCATTCTTCACTTTTTTTCTTTCTTTCCCTCCACTCCTCTTTTACCTCTATTACTTAGATTTTCATGCTAACCTCCCCTCCCTTCATTACTTCCTCCATCCCCTCCCTTTTCTTTATTGCTACAAACTTGAAGGGTTCCCTATCCTAACATAGGAGTTATTGGGCACCGGGAACCTTCTACGGTTCGATGGTAACCATTCATATTGCTCTAAAGCTATTCAGCTGCAATGCATATAATGTAGAACTGCCAAATACTCTGTGGTATTAGGACTCCCGTGTCACCTATAAATGCCCAGATGGGACCTTTCTGCACTATGAGTGAGGAATATCCAGCAGCACAGTGGCTAAATGGTTAGCACTTCCGCCTGGCAGTACTAGGGTCATTGGTTTGAATTCCAACCACAGCATCACCTGCCTGGAGTTTGCATGTTCTCCCTGTGCCTGTGTGGCGTTCTTCCGGGTACTCCAGTTTCCTTCCACACTCCAAAGACATGCTGGTAGGTTAATTGGCTCCTGTCTAAATTGTCCCTAGTATGTGTATGTATGAATGTAAGTTGGGGACCTTAGATTGTACGCCCCTTGAGGGTCAGGGACTGATGGGAATGTACAATATATATGTAAATCACTGTGTAAATTGACGGAGCTATAGAAGTACCTGAAATAAATATCCAACACCTGAAGGCACAGCTAACTATGGCTTACCACCGCTATGGGCTTCAGCATGATGAGGAAGAAGGAGGAGGAAGGTCCTGCTATTTGACATCTATCTGTTCGTACTTGTACAATACTGTTTTTGAAACATTTTTCAATAAAAATACTTAGAAGAGAAAAAACCACTTGCCCTGTGCCTGATCAGTGTGAAGAGCGCCATAGTCACTTGGTTTTCTTCCTTTTTAATGCAATAGCGGAAGAAAAAACAGATCAGCGTGAAAGCAGCCTAAGGTCCATGAATAGAGAAATGACCTGGTAGGAGATCAGAGGAGCCATTTCCTAGTTCCCTTGAGGGTGGATTTGTAAGCTCCTCAGAGACCAAGCTTCCTGATGTGGGCAGAGTCCTGGTTTGGGGGAACCAATCTGCAGTGGGAGTTTTCAGGATCAGTTCAGTCTTCATCTTGGTTGTTCTCCCCCCAGCCTCACTCTCTGACCTCTGGTGGTCTGTGATTTTGCACACCCCTGCCGCTCTGTAGCAGTATATCTGCTATAGGCAGGTCGGGAAGCGGTTAAACAGAAAGTGATAATGAGGGAGGAGTCAATACCCCAATGATGGTGGTCTTCAGGATCAGTCCAGTCTTCATCTTGGTTGTTCTCCCCCCATCCTCACTCTCTGACCTCTGGTGGGGCTCAGCCCCGCTGTTCTTCATGACTAAATCATGGAGTAAATAAGGAAGTGCAGTACTTCTTGTGTTGGGAAGATGGCGATGAGTGATAGATGGGGTGGGGACCCTCGTCCTATAATCCCCTCATCACTGTCCCTCCTATAAAAGACAGTTCTGGTTGTTTTCTCACTCTCTGACTAAGGTCCATGAATAAAGAAATGACCTGGTAGGAGATCAGAGGAGCCATTTCCTAGTTCCCTTGAGGGTGGAATTGTAAGCTCCTCAGAGACCAAGCTGCCTGATGTGGGCGGAGTCCTGGTTTGGGGGAACCAATCAGCTCCTGTCTAGTAATCCTCTTTGTCTTTGTATTTTAGTCCATGGCCGGGAGATGAGGAAAACCTCCGAGGATTGTCTCACTTTGTCTCCAGACTGGAAAGTAGAAGATGAGGACATCACACAGTATAGTCCAGGAGAAAACCCGATCTCCAATGTCCATCCGGCACCACCCAGTGTAGATGGACCATCGGATTCCTCGTATCCTGAGGAACCTCAGACTGTGCGGTACCGGGCCGGCCTTCCAACAGGGAAGAGCTTCTCCTGTACTGAGTGCGGGAAGGGTTTCCGTTTCAAATCTGCTTTAGATATGCATAAAAGATCTCACACGGGTGAGAAGCCATTTTCCTGTTCAGAGTGCGGGAAATGTTTTTCACAGAAGTCACATCTTTACAGACATCAGAGATCTCACACGGGGGAAAAGCCGTATTCCTGTCCTGAGCGTGGGAAAAGTTTTGTAAATAAATTAAAGCTTGTCACACATCAAAGGTCTCACACGGGGGATAAGCCGTATTCCTGTTCAGAGTGTGGAAAATGTTTTGTACAAAAATCAGAACTTATTAAACATCAGAGATCTCACACGGGGGAGAGGCCATTTTCCTGTCATGAGTGTGGAAAATGTTTTTCAGTTGGGTCGAATCTTTACCGTCATCAGAGATTGCACACCGGTGAGAAGCCTTATTTCCATACGAAGTTCAGGAAAGGTCTTGTACAAAAATCAAAGCTTGTCAGACATCAGAGGTCTCACACAAACCAGAAGCTGTATTCCTGTAAGGAGTGCGGGAAATGTTTTTCAAGAAAGTCAATTCTTTACAATCATCAGCGATTGCACACAGGTGAGAAACTGTATTCCTGTCCTGAGTGTAGTAAATTTTTTATACAAAAATCAGAGCTGGTTACACATCATAGATCTCACATAGGGGGAAAGCAATATTCCTGTCCTAATTGTGGGAAATGTTTTTCATATCAGTCCAATCTTCACAAACATCAGAGATTGCACACAAGTGAGAATCCGTATTTCTGTTCTGAGTGCGGGAAATGTTTTATAGGAAAATCAAAACTTGTCAGACATCAACGATCTCACACGCAGGAAAAGCCGTATTCCTGTCCTGAGTGCGGGAAATGTTTTTCACAGAAGTCCAATCTTTACAGACATCAGAGATCTCACACAGGGGAAAAGCCACATTCCTGTCCTGAGTGCGGAAGATGTTTTTCAGATATGTCCAATCTTCATAATCATCAGAGATCTCACACAGGTGAGAAGCCACATTTCTGTTCTGAGTGCGGGAAATGTTTTATACGAAAAACAGAACTTGTCACACATCAGAGATCTCACACGAAGGAGAAGCCATTTTCCTGTCCTGAATGCGGGAAATGTTTTTCACAGAAGCCACATCTTTACACACATCTGAGACTGCACACGGGGGAGAAGCCGTATTCCTGTCCTGAGTGCGGGAAATGTTTTTCACAGAAGTCCCATCTTTACAAACATCAGAAATTGCACACGGGGGAGACACCACTTTTCTGTCCTGAGTGAGGGAAATGTTCCTCACTGAAGTCCTCTCTTCCAATACATCGGGGTCCCACACAACCTTCGAGGTGTATTAGTGCCTTGAGTGCGGGAAATGTCTTCTAGGTGAATGTTGCTGGACATCCCAGCTCTCATGTGGGGAAGAAGCACACCCTGATATACACCTCAGATATACTCCATGGCTGATCTTCATCATGGAAGAAACCGTTCATAAGGAGATCAGAGGTCACCAAAGATTGTGTGTTGGACATTGATAGCAGGAGAAAAATTAAAATGGAGTAATTTCCTCATTGGCTGAGTATATTTTTTGGTGTAAACTTTCACAAACACTTAGGTCTGTTTTTAAAAAAGAAAACATTCACCCAGCCCTAACCAATGTTGGTTTTTCTTATTTCATACAGTGATTTCCTATTACCATTGGCTCAATCTCTGTCCAAAATGTGGTATTTCTCTATTTTTCCTGATGGAGGTACACTATATTGCCAAAAGTATTGGTCTCCTGCCTTTCCATGCACATGGACTTTAATGGCCCCCCCAGTCTTAGTCCATAGGGTTCAATATTGAGTTGGCCCCGCCCTTTGCAGCTATAACAGCTTCAACTCTTCTGGGAAGGCCGTCCACAAGGTTTAGGAGGGTGTCTATGGGAAGGTTGGACCATTCTTCCAGAAGCACATTTGTGAGGTCAGGCACTGATGTCGGGGGAGGAGCCCTGGCTAGCAGTCTCCACTCTAATTCATCCCAAAGGTGTTCTATGGGGTTGAGGTCAGGACTCTGTGCAGGCCAGTCAAGTTCCTCCACCCCACACTGGCTCCTCCATGTCTTTATGGACCTTGCTTTGTGCACTGGTGTGCAGTCATGTTGGAACAGGAAGGGGCAATCCCCAAACTCTTCCCACAAAGTTGGGAGCATGAAATTGTCCAAAATGTCACCTTAAGAGTTCCCTTCACTGGAACTAGGGGGCCAAGCCCAACCCCTGAAAGACAACCCCACACCATAATCCCCCCTCCACCAAACTTTACACTTGGCACAATGGAATCAGGCAAGTACTGTTCTCCTGGCAACCGCCAAACCCAGACACGTCCATCGGATTGCCAGACAGAGAAGTGTGATTGGTCACTCCAGAGAACACGTCTCCTCTGCCCTAGAGTCCAGTGGCGGCGTGCATTACACCACGGCATCCAACGCTTTGCATTGCACCTGGTGATGTGAGGCTTGGAAGCAGCTGCTCGGCCATGGAAACCCATTCCATGAAGCTCTCTACGCACTGTTGTTGGGCTCATCTGAAGGCCACACCAAGTTTGGAGGTCTTTAGCTATTGACTCTGCAGACAGTTGGTGACTTCTGCGCACTGTGCGCTTCAGCATGTGCTGACCCCGCTCTGTCATGTGACGTGGCCTACCACTTGGTGGCTGAGTTGCTGTTGTTCCCAGTTGCTTCCACTTTGTTATAATCCCACTAACAGTTGAGCGTGGAATATTTAGTAGCCAGGAAATGTCACGGATGGACTTATTGCACAGGTGACAACCTATCACGGGACCACGCTTGGAGTCACTGAGCTCCTGAGAGCGACCCATTCTTTCACCAATGTTTGTAGAAGAAGTCTGCATGCCTAGGGGCTTGAGTGTATACACCTGTGGCCATGGAGGGGATTGGAACACCTGAATTTGGAGGGGTGTCCCAATACATATGGCAATATAGTGTAATATATATATATATCATAATATATATAATATAACTACCCCCTTGGGAGTTGCTAAAGTTATGGGTCCCCCTGTAGTCCTGCACAGCCAGGTAACACACATTTCCTTCCAGTCTTGCACTTCAGACAGTACATTTTATTATGGGATGCCCTAGGAACTGTAAAACTGAAGACAACTTCCTCCAACTATGTACAAGTAGTCAGAAAGGTTTTCTCTTCTCTTCTTGGAGAGCTAGCTAGCCTCTCCTTACGTAACTCCATAAACCCTAGATGAAATCTTCACCCAGGTTCCTGAAGGAATTCCTGGCCAGTGGTTCCAGAAGCTGCCACTTTAAATGAAAGCAGTCCCAGATGAGAGCTAGTTAGGTTTCCTGCCCGAATGCCCTTTCCCCTTATCCAGCCTAGGGGTGTGTGGTTACGTACTTGGTCTCTCCTGAAAGTGTGTGGGTTGGTGACTGCCTTCAGGCCTTACGCTGGGTGGCTCCTTCCCTGCTGCCCAGGCTGTCCTCTCTTAGGGGACAGCGAGACTGAAAGATCCTCCCTTCCTCTGCCTGCAGGTAGGCCCCTTTCCTGGACCCCTCCCAGGCTCCACACACACTCTCCTGCTCAGTCCATCTTCCACCCAAACTTTCCTCCTGCTGAGCAGGCTTTCTTACTCTTAAAGGCTGTCCTGACCCCATGCCAAGCCTCCTGCTTGGGGATTGGCCAGGACCACTTAAGAGTGTAGACCAGCCACTCCTTACTCTTGCCCAGGGGTGTATTTACAAGGCAAACAAGGCATTTGCCTAGGGTGGCATTTTTCAGGGGAGCAGCATCGCCCCCTGGAAGAAAGGACGGAAGAAGGGAAGCATGGGGACTAGGTGGAATCTGAGAGAGGTTGCGGGCTGCTTTATGTTGTATGGAGAGCCCGGGGATGTCTGGAACTGTGAAGGTGAGTGTCTTTCGCTCTCTTGCTTGGGGGGGTTGTTAGTGGAAGGCTCTCTCAGGTGGGGGGGTTGGCAGAGTTGTTGGTCAATGTCAGGCTCTCTCTGTGGGGGGGGAACCCAATTTTTGCGCTCCTTAGGGCAGCACAAAACCTAAGTACGCCACTGCTCTTGCCCACTAAATTCTAGAGACTTCTCCAAGTCTCTAGATCAGGGGGAAGTTCTAGAGAGCTGGTCTGCAGAGCCTCTCAGCCCTGACCAAAATTTGACCCCCTCTGACTACTGGTACTCAGCCTCTAACAGCACCAATTTTGTTATAATTTTGATCCCATTCTATCCAGGTGTATAGCCAGGTGTCAGCGGCAACCCATTCCTAGAATAATAGTGTATTCAGGGTAGCGCAGATGGTTCTCCATTGTTTTTGTATCAGTCTGCATACCTAGGTGATGATTGTATACACCTGTGGCCATGGAGGTGATTGGAACACCTGAATCACATGATTTGGAGGGCTGGCCCAATACTTTTGGCAATATAGTGTATTTCAGGAAATATATACCATAATGGCCACTAGATGGAGCTGACTATTATAGGAAATCACTATATTAACCACCTTCCGCCCGCCCTATAGTACAATGACGGGCTCAAGGTGGTTCTCTCATTCTGATAGGATGTCATATGACATCCTACCATTCTCACTGCGCATGCGCGGCTCAGGGAACACGCAGTGCGGCGATCGCTGGTGCGCTATGTCCCTCGGACACAGCGGATCACGGAAAGAGCCGAAGATGTCGGCTCAGTCATGTGATCAGCTGTGTCCAATCACAGCTGATCACATGTAAACACGGAAATGCCGGTTATCGGCATTTCTCTCCTCTCTAGCTGTCACGCTGACAGAGGAGAGCCGGTAATCGGCTTTCCGTGGAGGGGACATGTACACTGATCATCAGGGCACTGATGATCAGTGTGCCCTGATGATCAGTGTGGCCCCAGAAGTGCCACCTGTCAGTGCTCATCAGTGCCACGTGCCAGTGCCCATCAGTGCCTCATCAATGCCACATATCAGTGCATACCAGTGCACATCAATGCCACATATCAGGGCCCAGCTGAGCTGCCTTTCAATGTCACCCATCAGTGCCAGTCAGTGCCACCTATCAATGCCAATCAGTGCCAACTATCAGTGCTGCAAATCAGTGCCACCTATCAGTGCCAGTCAGTGCCGCCTATCAGTGCCAGTCAGTGCCGCCTATCAGTGCCGCCTATCAGTGCCATGTATCAGTGTCATGTATCAGTGCTGCCTTTCAGTGCCCATCAGTGATGCCTGTCAATGCCCATCAGTGCTACCTACCAGTGCCTCCTCATCAGTGCCTATTAGTGCCACCTATCAGTGTCCATCAGTGCAGCCTATCAGTGCCCATCACTGCAGCCTCATTAGCGCACATCAGTGAAGGAGAAAAATCACTTATTTACAAAATTGTATACCAAAAACTAAGAAAAAACTTTTTTTTTTTCAAAATTTTCAGTGGGTTTTGGTTTAAGAAAAAATAAAAATTCCAGAGGTGATTAAATACCACCAAAAGAAAGGTCTATCTGTGTCAAACAAATGATAAAAATGTCATATGAGTACAGTGTTGCATGACTGCGCAATTGTCATTCAAAGTGTGACAGCGCTGAAAGCTGGAAATTGGCCTGGGCAGGAAGGGGGTATAAGTGCCCTGTAGGCAGGAAGGGGGTAGAAGTGCCCTGTAGGCAGGAAGGGGGTAGAAGTGCCCTGTAGGCAGGAAGGGGGTAGAAGTGCCCTGTAGGCAGGAAGGGGGTAGAAGTGTCCTGTAGGCAGGAAGGGGGTAGAAGTGCCCTGTAGGCAGGAAGGGGGTAGAAGTGCCCTGTAGGCAGGAAGGGGGTAGAAGTGTCCTGTAGGCAGGAAAGGGGTAGAAGTGTCCTGTAGGCAGGAAGGGGGTAGAAGTGCCCTGTAGGCAGGAAGGGGGTAGAAGTGCCCTGTAGGCAGGAAGGGGGTAGAAGTGCCCTGTAGGCAGGAAGGGGGTAGAAGTGTCCTGTAGGCAGGAAGGGGGTAGAAGTGCCCTGTAGGCAGGAAAGGGGTAGAAGTATCCTGTAGGCAGGAAGGGGGTATAAGTGCCCGGTAGGCAGGAAGGGGGTAGAAGTGCCCTGTAGGCAGGAAGGGGGTAGAAGTGCCCTGTAGGCAGGAAGGGGGTAGAAGTGCCCTGTAGGCTAGCGGTTAATTACAGTTTGGCCTGAATTTATCACAACTTAGCAAATGCTTACCACACTTGAAAACAAATGTTCTATTTATCAACCCCTTATGCAGGCCATACATGCTTCGAATAATGAACAATTTTTCGTCCGAAAATCGAAAACATCGTTCGCTCGGTAATCCGATGGCGCCATCAATGATTTTGAAAATCGGCCGACCGAGTCATAAAGTTCACCCCATATGACAGGCGAAATTTCTGTTCCTTCCAGGTCACGGTTCATGCGCATATTCTTTTCGGAAAAACAATCGTACAATTTGACCATCGTTGAGTTGAAAATTGGTCATTTTTCATTAATTTTCCAACATGCCCGATCACTGAAAAGGGGATGAACCACGAAAATCAGCCGGTGCCATTGACCCACTAACAGAGCAAAAATCAGCCGATTATTCTTAGGTCTGATTTTTGGACAAAAAAAATCGGTCGGATTTCGACCCATGTATGGCTGGCCTACGTTTACTATGCCAGTCATGTTTTTGTAGCACCCTCCTAGTTAGCTAGTTGATTATTTATGTTAGAAGGGCTGAGTAGCAGCCTGGGTGATAGCATGTCAAATTTGGGTCAGGGCTGAGAGGCTCTGCAGATCAGCACTCTGATACCTCCTCCTGATCTAGAGACTTAGGGAAGTCTCTAGAATTCAGTGGGCAGGGGTGAGGAGCAGCTGGTCTGCATGCTTAAGGGATCCTGACCAGTCCCCAGGCAGGAGGCTTGGCATGGGGTTGGGACTGCCTTTAAGCATGGCTGAACCAGCTCAGTGGCAGAGAGAGTTCAAGTGGAAGATGGATTGCGAGGAAGAGAAAAGGAGCCTGGAGGGTGCCCAGTGGGAAGAGGCCTACCTGTAGACTGGACCCATGGGGGGAGGATCACTCAGACCTCACCGACCCCCATAGCAAGCACCACCTGTGAAGCCAGGGAAGGAGCCAGCCCAGCAGAAGGCCTGAAAGCAGCTACCGACCCACCAGCTCACCGGAAAAGGACTGAATGAGTAATCCTGCACCCCCTAGGCCAGACAAGGAGAAGGAGCATTTGGGTGGGAAACCTGACTCGCTGTATACCTGGGACTGTAAACCTGTACCGTAGCAGCCACTGGATCCCCTTGCTCAGGGATTCCTCCAGACAGCTGGATAAGAAGAGCATTATCAGAGGTCCTGAGTGGTACACCAGGAGAGGCTGTAAAAGCCATCCTATCAGCTAATTAGCCCCTGGATTGCTTTTTAAAGTGTCACCTATGGAGGTTTTCAAGTATTCTACTTTGTCGCCATTCCATAAGAGTGTACAATTTTAAAGTGTGACATGTTAGCTATCTATTTGCTCTGTTAACATCATTCTTTATATTTTCCAAAAAAAATGGAAAATATATATTGTGGGGGGGGGGGTTTGATTAGATTCTATTAAAGTGTATTTTTTCTGAAAAAAAATTGCATTTGAAAAACCTCTGCTTAAATACATAAAACAAATTGCAACACACACCATTTAATTCTCTAGGGCCTCTGTTTAACCACTTGCCTACCGGGCACTTCTACCCCCTCCCTGCCCAGGCCAATATTCAGCTTTCAGCGCTGTCGCACTTTGAATGACAATTGCACGGTCATGCAACACTGTACCCATATGAAATGTTTAGCAATTTCACTTAAATAGAGCTTTCTTTTGGTGGTATTTAATCACCGCTGGGTGTTTTATTTTGTGTGCTATAAACAAAAAAAAAACAAACAATTTGAAAAAAAAAGTTTTTCTTTGTTTCTATTATAAAATTTTGCAAACAATTTTCCTCCTTCACTGATGTGAGTTGATGAGGCTGCACTGATAGGCAGCACTGATGGGCACCGATAGGAGGCACTGATAGGCAGCATTGATAGGCAGCACTGATGAGCTGGCATTGATGATGTTGCACTGATAGATGGCACTGCTGGGGGCATTGATGGGCACAGGTGGGTGGCACTGATGGGTACAGGTTGACAACTCCTGGACACAGGTGGGTGGCACTCCTAGGCACTGATCATCAGTGCCCTGATAATTAGTTCTGATCCCTTCCCTGACAATTGCCGGTTCTCGGCAGTACTTTCCTCAGACTATGACAGCGGACAGAGGAAAGTACAGTCAATAACCCACAACTGTATTTACCATTGGACACAGCTGATAACGTGGTAAAAGGCCACCGTGATTGGCCGTTTACTATATGACGTGATCAGCTGTGTCCGTAGGACACAGTGATCACCGATGGTGCCGGGTGCGCGCCACTGGGGGCAAACGGGATGTGTTCTGGAATGATGTCCATGAACGTCGTCCCAGAACTAGACAACGCCGCTGTGGTCGCCTTTCCGCTACAGCGTGGTAGGGAAGAGGTTAACCATTAGCCGCCCGGCCAATGGCCGTTTGGCGGCTTCAAAAAGTGTTGCTGCATTCCGGGTGCACGCCATTTGGCGTGCTCCCGCACATGCGCAGTTTGCGCTAATGCAGAGCGGCGCAGCAGCGCGATCTGTCACCGGCCATGTACCTCGGACACGGCCGATGACAGATCCGAGTACCGGCCCCCGTTGCTGGTACCATGTGACCTGCTGTGACCAATCACAGCAGGTCACATGTCAGTTGTATACAATGGATGGCTTCATTCATGCCATCCATTGTATACTAGTGCCTAGCTGTGAATGGTCACAGCTAATCACATGCACAGGTCATGTGATTAGCTGTGACCAAATCACAGCTAAGCACAAAAAAAAAAAAAGCTGAATGAATCGATTTCATTCAGGTAAATGCTTGCTTATAGCAAAGTAATTCTTTGCTATAAGCAAATTGTGTAAAAAAAAAATAAAAATACTGATCACTTCCCCAAAGTAGTACAATGTTACTATGGTAACATTGTACTACTTTGGTCATAGTAAAATATGAAAAAAAAATCTTAAAAAAAAATAAAAAAAAATGTAATAAAAAATTAAAAATAATTAAAAAATTAAAAAAAATTAAAAAAAAAAATATATATATATTTTTTTCATACTGTCACCAGTCAGTGTCCCTGTTCACCGCCATGCCAGTTATATGATGACGCTGTACTGCACTGGTGACAGTATGTAAAAAAAAAAATAGTGAAAATTTTTTTAATTTTTTCATTTTCCGAAAAATTATGACAAAAAAAACTTCAAAAAACTCGCCATGCCTCTTATGAAGTACGTCGGACTGTCTACTCTGCAAAAAGGGGTCATTTGGGGGATATCTGTACTATTCTGACATTCTTGGACCTCAAGAAATTAGATTGGCTGTCAGTACTTCAGGATTGATCAATTTTCAGATCTATACCATAGTTTGTGAACTCTATAACTTTCCTACAAACTAAATAATACATCCTAATTTGGGTTATTTTCACCAAAGACATGTAGCAGAATACATCTCGGCCTAAATTTATGAAGAACAATTATTTATTTGTAAACTTTTATAACAGAAACAAAGAAAAATGTGTTTTTTTTTCAAAATGTTTGGTTTTTTTTTGTTAATTTAGCAAAAAATAAAAACCCCAGCGGTGATTAAATACCACCAAAGGAAAGCTCTAGTTGTGTGAAGAAAATGATAAAATTTTAGTTTGGGTACAGTGTTGTATGACCGCGCAATTGTCATTCAAAGTGTGAGAGCGCTGAAACCTGAAAAATGGCCTGGGCAGGAAGGTGTAAAATTGCCCGGTATTGAAGTGGTTAAGTACCGTGTGACAAAAAATATTGCAACACACCATTTCCTTCTCTAGGGCCTCTGTTTAAATATATATAATTTTCTAGCAAAAACATGATGACTTTTACATGTAGGAGAGAAATGTCAGGATTGGCCTGGGTGGGAAGTAGTTAATAATAATTAATAAATGAAGATATTAAATTATATGTGAGGACTTGGACTTTGTGATGTTCACAAGCTTTTGAAACTTTGTCCTTGCCTGGTCTGAACTTATTAAAGGAGTGTATGCAAGTAACTGGCACTCATATAGTCTACACTGTGGGTCAGTGAGCACATTGGGGTAAGAAGACAGCATCCCAAGAGTTAAGAGTACATCAAGTGGTTACCATGAGTTAACAGACGAGGAAGGCCTGGAGTAAAAAGAAAGAAGACCTGAACGAAGGGCCGGCGTGACGGGTTAAAGGAGGTTGGGAGAGGAGAGTCCCATTAGCTAAAGGGGGAGTCTAAATGGTTTTACGGAGGGAGCGGGTGGAGCCACAATGGGTGGTCTGACAGGGGGTCTTCAGTCTGAAGAGTGTTTTCACAAGGCAAACTTCCCTCCCACCTGCCCGTTGTTTTATGGTTTGTTTCTGGTGATGGTTGTGCCAATTGGTGCTGGGGGATGACCGGTGGGGTGCAAGGTCCTCCTTGGTTAATGTGGGCACAAGAAAGGCACTTTGTAGGAACCCCTTCTGAGGTACGGCTTCCAATTGTTCTGGTGGGGGTATCTCCAAGTCGGCTGGAGGCCTAGTTAAGCAGGACGCAGGTATTCGTTTTCTTGATGGCTATTGGGACCTTGAAAAATGTATGTCATACTGTGTTTCTGTTATTTATTAATGGTTGTAATAAAAGGCCATTTTTGGGCCATTAACTCCATTTTGTTATCAGTGTCATCACTTAGGTTAAGGATGGGGGGTAGGTATTGGTTCAGTGGGACTGGATCAAGCCATCTTTAGTCCTCTGGTTATGGAACAGTCAGTGTAATTAGCCTGTTGTGAAGGGTGTACCGGTGTCAGGTGGGATAGCCCTTGAAGAGGGGGAGATATTATCAGCACTCTCTCCAAGAGCGATGTGTTTCTCTTAGCAGCAGCATATCAGAGGTCTCCATCCTGAGCATTAGGCACGGGAGGGAAAGAGTTAGAGAAGGTTGTAGGTTGGGACGGTTTCCATTTTTTGTGTAGTTGGCTCATTTGGATGCAGGGACGCACTGGAGGCCTTTGCTGTCATTTTGGTATAGCTGGGTGTCACATGCGTCCCTGTATCTTTAACCTCTTCATGCCAGCGCCTCCCGGCCCTTTAAGGGGTTTCAGACTCCGGGAGGCGGGGTGGGGTTTTAAGGTCATGGGACTGCCGCGATTCGCGGTCACATGAAAAGGTCCCGATCACAAGGGGACATCGGGACCTTTCCGTGAGACACTGACATACGTACCGGTCATGCGCTCTCAGCACATATGTGTTTTTAAATGGTGCGCAAATATGCGGCCACTTGGATTCAAGGCCCAGCCACCGAGAGGCCCCATATTTGGTTACGGTCAGTGTCAAGGAGGGATAGGCTCCTCCAGGCACACCTGACTTCACCCTATCCATTTTTACATGTGCTCCTACTATGGAGGCTTTGGAAATTTTTGTACGTAGAGGACCCTTGCCGTGGGACTGTGGTTTATGCATGTATTTGCATGACCAGGGGACTAAATATTGCTTGATCCAGTTCCCCTCAACCAATACCTACCCCGCTTCTAACCTAAATAAGCACACAGACAACAAAAACTGGCGTTAATGGCCCAAAATGGCCTTTTATGACAACCATTAATAAATAACATTTAAACAATAAAAACACAGTATAACATACGTTTTCCAAGGTCCCAATAGGCACCAAGAAAACGAATACTTGCGTCCTGATTAATTAGGCCTAGAGCCGCAACATCACCGACTCGGAGACACCACCGCAGATACCCCCGCCAGAACAACTGAAAGGTGTACCTCAGATGGGTTCCTACAAAGTGCCCACAGTAACCAACAAGGAACTTGCACCCTGCCGGTTGTCCCCCATCACCAACTGGCACAACCACCACCAGAAACAAACAGGCAGGCGGGAGGGAAGTTTGCCTTGTGAAAACTCTCTTAAGACTGAAGACCCCCTGCCACACCCTGTCAGACCACCCCTTGTGGCTCCATCCGCTCCCTCCTTAAAACCATTTAGACTCCCCCTTAGCTAATGGGGACTCTCTTCTCCCAACCCCCTTTAACCCCTGTCATGCCGGCCCTTCTTTCTTTCTTTTTCCTACTCCGGGCCTCCCTGATGTGTGCAAACAAAACCCTCTGGTTTTTTTTTTAAAATTCTATTAGAAATGTTTCAGAAAACATACAAATTAGCAACAAAAAACAAGCTATGGCTATGGCCAGCAAGCCAAGTAGTCATCCAATTACACAACAAAAATGATAAATACAAAAGAGAGGATAAACATGCCCGTGTTGTATGGGGAACATCAGTATACTGTACATATACATTTGGGAGAAATAAGGCACCCCTCCTATCCAAAAACACATACATCCTGCAGGTTACAAAGAAACTCTCTCCACACCATTTCGATAAATAAAGGCATTGTTGTCGCATAGTTCAGGAACAGGAATTCACTGGCCAACAAGACCGCTAAGCAATGTACCATGAACAATCCAATTTAATTTTTATGTGAACCAAAGTGCAGTACTCCTCAATCTGCCACTGAAAGCAGTGAAGCAACCCAGCCACCTCTGATCTTATCAAATTTACAGAGTACCCCTCTATTAGCATAAGTGGCCTTATATAATGGACAAAACCCTCTGATTTGAACACAAACTGTTAGACAATTGGTTGTTTCGCAGGCTGGCTGGTAAGCGTTGCTAGGAAATCTTTTGTTTGTTAAAGAAGAGCACTCATGAAGTCAGTACAAGGTGCTTGGCGGGGTTCCATTCAGTTACTGGGGGTGAGGTAGCAGAGTTGCGCTGGACAGGTGGAGTGGGCATACGCTCAGCATGTCCCTTCTAGATGCAACTGTTACAGTAATGGTGTATATTGGCACTGGAACAGTGAGAGCTATCTGGAGAACAGTTTTATTGCTCAAGTGCACATGGTCTATGACCATGTCTAATGTTGGAGGTCCACCTTAGGGTTGAGTATTCCCTGAAAGTGGTCTTAGCCTTAGCCCAGGGCATTGTTGGAAATGGTACAAGTAAAGGTACCCCATCTTAAGGAGAGTGACCCTATCTAAGGTGCTTAGCATAGCCCAGAAGAACCCACTCTAGGAGTAGTCCTCTCATGTGACCCACCCTTGGCATCCAACAAGTTAATAAGGAAACATGGAGGAAGGTCCATCATCAGCTACCCCTTGCGTTATCTACATGTGAATCTGGCATAACTTCCCTCCAACTCAGGATCAACTAGTATCCCCCCATCTACTGCACAGCCAGATGTTCAGGGCAATACATCGCAAATAACCCTATGTAAGAGCCTGGGTCCGAACCTGGGCCTTCTGTGGTGAGTAGCAATGTTTCTTCTTACTGAGACACCTGGAATGCTGCACAGCTCTCTTGACAATTATTTGGATGATCCTACCTTGACCTTATTTATTATGAACCTTGAACCCCTTACTCCTCCCATGAACTTCCTGATATAAGCCATGGCCTTGCACTTCCTGTTTGCCAGATAATTGTGCTCTCCAGCCAGTATTGTGCTCCTTATTGTCTCTGTTATTATCCATATTTTGCTACCACTCGTTCTTGACCCTTGGCTTGTTCTCAACTACGTTTCTGCCTGATCCCAACCTGCGACTGCTCATTACCGACCTTGGCTTGTTCTCGACTACGCTTCTGCCTGATCCCAACCTGTGACTGCTCATTACCGACCTTGGCTTGTTCTCGACTACGCTTCAGCCTGATCCCAACCTGCGACTGCTCCTTACCGACCTTGGCTTCTTCTCGACTAGGCTTCTGCCTGATCCCAACCTGCGACTTCTCCTTACTGACCTTTGCTTGTTTACTGACCACGCTTCGGTTTAATCCTTACCTGCTTAATACGCTACTGGACCTCCGCTTGCTCACCTCCTGGTGAGGTGATCCTGAGGACTGTGACCTGGTACTAACATGCAGCAAAATCCATCTTCGCCATCAGGACCATCGGTTGGTACTTAGACTCTGCACCTCGGGTGATCCCACTCCTCCGCCACGGTGACCTGCCTGTGTCCCTATCCTGCTGGTTTCAGGTGAGCCTTTCCACTGCTATAGCAACTGGTCCAATCCATATTATAGCTGTCCATTTGAATGGAGATCAGTGGAAAAATTTAAATTATTTTTGGCTCTCACATTTAACATGGGACTTACAAAATACATAAATAAATTACAAGCTTACTGGTCCACTCATCCCATTCATCACATGCCACGTTATGTCAAGGTCACGCTATGAAATGATCATGCACTTACTCCATTTTAGCGACAATACACTACACCCAGGGGCGGACTGACCATTTGAGCACTCGGGTCAGTAGAGGGCCCCATGAAATGCCCCTGGTACCTTTTTTATAGGCCCCATGATCCCCTATTTGCCCGGGGCCCCATGAGTTGTCAGTCCGCCCCTGTCTACACCCCCCCCACACACACACACACACACACCCAAAATGAGCCTGGATATGATAAGCTTTGCAGAGTTCACCCACTTCTACATTTCCCCAGAAATTTGCTCAGTTGTATATCCATGAAAAACGCATCTGTTGACAAGTCCCTTGTTCATTTTGCTGGCATGCTGGGATTAAACAGTAAATCCCCAATAAATGGCCAGATATGGAGTGAAGGTATACAAGGTCAGTGAAAGGGCCACAGGGTATACATACGCCTTCCCTGAGAATAAAGGCAAAGACAATGGAAACATTGTCTGGGACCTTGCATTTCCACTAATCAAAAAGGGGTACCACCTCTATCTTAATAATTTTTACACAAGTCTGCCCCTTTTCCACCACCTTCACCTTCAGAAAACCTTGGCCTAAAGTACAACGTGACCCAATAAGAAAGGCTTCCCACAAAGGCTGGTGACCACAAGGCTACAAAGGGGGGGAATCAGTGAGTATGAGGAACAAAGAAGTGTTGGCCCTAAAGTGGAGGGATAAGTGAAATGTATACGACCTTTCGTCCATCCACAATGGCACCTCGGGGGAAATCCACTGAAGACACGGTCCAGTCCAAAAAAACCAGAGTGCATCCATAATTATAATCGTTTCATGGGAGGGGATAGATTTCAAACAATCAAATGTTACAGGCCTATTTAGCAACAAGAAGGTCCCACTACTGGTACAAAAAAAGTTAAATTTACCCTTTTTGTTTGGCAGTTTATAATTTGTATGTCACCTATTACATTTATATAGTAAGACCCACCCCCTTTCTCAAATTTCTAGAGGATATTGTCACTTCAGTTATTTACCAGCAAGGTCCTCCACCAGAAAATATTTGCTCTGATGCTGTGAGCAGGCTGAGAATATTCCACCCACAGATAGAAAAAAAATGTCAGGTATGTAGCAGAAAGGGAGTTAGGCAAGACACCAGTTTTCAATGTCCCCATGTCCCTCCAAACTGGGCCTATGCATAGGTGACTGCTTCCAACGTTACCACACTTCACTAAGATATGAATGATGGTATGGTGAACATATTTCTGACAGCCTGACATTTTCCCATTTCTAATGTCCTCTGTGCTGATTATTTGCCTATTGCGTTGACTGACCATGCCTCTGCTTGCCACCTGATCTGACCCTGGCCTGTTTATCGATGATACCTCTGCCTGCTTCCTGGATTGACCCTGGCCTGTTTATTGGTCATGCCTTTTGCCTGCCACCTGAACTGACCCTGGCCTGTTTATCGATGGTATGTCTGCCTGCCACCTGAACTGACCCTGGCCTGTTTATCGATGGTATGTCTGCCTGCCACCTGAACTGACCCTGGCCTGTTTATCGATGGTATGTCTGCCTACCACCTGGATTGACCCTGGCCTGTTTATCGATGGTATGTCTGCCTGCCACCTGGATTGACCCTGGCCTGTTTATCGACAACTCTCTGCCTGCCACCTGAACAGACCTCAGCCTGTTAATCAACGATGTTTTTCGCCTGCTGCGTGAACTGATCTTTGGCCCTGCCACCGTAGTAGTGGGATTCAGGATAACATAGGGGTCTCATGTATGTGAGGAACTTCAGAGTAATCTTCAGAGTGGAGAAAAACATTTTTTTTCAAATCCAGGATCAGGGTGTGGAGTTTGGAGGCGTTGAAGAGCTTACTCAACCGAGGCCCAAAGCCTGCTGCCGTCTGACCCTTCCTGTTTATTGACAATGCCTCTGCTGGCTGCCTGTACTGACCTTGACCTGTTTAAAACCATGTTACTGCCTGCTGCCTGGACCAATACATTGGCTGTGCTGACCATGTCTCTGTCTATTGCCTGTACTGACTCCGAATAGTTTATGGACCATGTTCCTTCCTGCTGCCTGTACCAATACTTTGGCTGTGCTGACCATGTCTCTGTCTATTGCCTGTACTGACTCTGGATATTTCATGGACCATGTTCCTGCCTGCTGCTTGGACCAATACTTTGGCTGTGCTGACCATGACTCTGCCTACTGCCTGTACTGACTCTGGATACTTTATGGACCATGTTCCTGCCTACTACCTGGACCAATACTTTGGCTATGCTGACCATGTCTCTGCCTACTGCCTGTACTGACTCCAAATAGTTTATGGACCATGTTCCTTCCTGCTGCCTGGACCAATACTTTGGCTGTGCTGACCATGTCTCTGCCTACTGCCTGTATTGACTCCGAATAGTTTATGGACCATGTTCCTTCCTGCTGCCTGTACCAATACTTTGGCTGTGCTGACCATGTCTCTGCCTACTGCCTGTACTGACTCTGGATATTTCATGGACCATGTTCCTGCCTGCTGCCTGGACCAATACTTTGGCTGTGCTGACCATGTCTCTGCCTACTACCTGTACTGACTCTGAATAATTTATGGACCATGTTCCTTCCTGCTGCCTGGACCAATACTTTGGCTGTGCTGACCATGTCTCTGCCTACTGCCTGTACTGACTCCGAATAGTTTATGGACCATGTTCCTTCCTGCTGCCTGGACCAATACTTTGGCTGTGCTGGCCATGTCTCTGCCTACTGCCTGTACTCTCCAAGGACTGTTTATGGACCATGTTACTGCCTGCTGCCTGGACCAATAGTTTGGCTGTGCTGACCATGTCTGTGCCTACTGCCTGTACTATCCCTGGTTTCTATGGATTCCTAAGGTTCCTCCAGAGAGTTCTATAGGTTCCTTCAGCAATCTGCATTTTCTGCCCCGCAGAATAGAAACCACTAACAGCAATGGTCTTCTTAGCTACCTGTAAGGGGGGGCATTCTTCCCACTGACCACCTATGTAAGGGATGTTCATCCCAGTGACCATCACGCTTAAGTACCGTGAGTTATGGCTATGGTAAATATTAGTGTTCTGTCTTGGCATCGGTTGTACTTGTGGCGAGAATCATTTAGACCCAGTCTGTCAGAATGTGTGCAGCAAGTTGAATGATCGCCTTAACAGATAGTTTACTCAATGAATAACAACTTCAGAGGTATTTTCCAATGCTTCTTTATACTTCAAGGTAACAAAGGTGTGAACATAAAGGTGTTTTCATAGGTAAATTTCCAGTAATGTACATAGCCTCCTCACTCTACAGCATCTTGATAACCACTAAACTAAAATGGTGTTACACCAGGAAATGAAGGTGGAAGCAACCAACTAGTCAGAAACAGCAGGGGTGTGTGGATGATACCAAATAACATTATAACATAACATGTAAATAACAACAGCTAAACAGTAAAGCTGCGTGGCAGCACACTCCCCGTCTGGTATCGAGAGATACCACTACACAATTATTTTCTTCCTTATAAAATACTATTAACATTGCATACAGTAAAATACTATCTAACCTTCTCAAATCTGCAAGTTAGCTATATTAGAGGTCTTAAGTGACTCCCTCACATAACACTGAATCAGAATTACTAGAAGCAGGCATAATTAGGACAATCTCAGTGACTGGTCTGAGAAAGGTTTTTGAGTCTCCGTCCTTAACGATCCTGACTTCCACACTTCGGACTCTTCCATCATCACTGGCAATTGCTTTTGTAATAAGTCCAACTGGCCACTGGATCCGGTGAGTTTGCTGGTCTTTTAGCAGGACTAGGTCCCCTTCCTTTAAGTTGGGCTTCTGGGTTTGCCACTTTTTACGTCCTTGGAGAAGAGTGAGGTATTCCTTCCTCCATCTGTCCCAGAAACGATCTGCAAGGTATTGAGCGTATCTCCACTGACGTTTATATACGTCCTTTTCATCGAAAATACCTTTTGGCGCTTGAATCTGTCCAATCTTCCTGCTCAATAATGTAGCTGGAGTTAAGATAGTCAGAAATTCTGGGTCTGTAGATACGGCAGTCAATGGTCTTGAGTTGATTATTGCTGCGACCTCAGCAAGGAATGTGGTGAGCACCTCATGGGTAAGGCGTGAAGAACTTACGTCAAGCAACATTGAGTCCAGTATGCGCCTTGCCATCCCAATCATGCGTTCCCATGCTCCGCCCATGTGCGAAGAGTGTGGTGGGTTGAATTTCCATACGCAGCCTTGATCACTCAAATAATTTCCAACTTGTTGTTGGTCTATCTGTAACTCTCTGCAAGCACCAATGAAATTAGTTCCACAATCTGATCTCAACAACTTCACAGGACCTCTTAGAGCAATAAATCTCCTTAGAGCGTTGATAAAACTTGAAGTGTCCATTGACTCAATCACTTCGATATGTACAGCTCTTACACTTAAACAAGTGAACATTACAGCCCATCTTTTGCTGTTGACTTCACCACCACGAGTTCTTCTGGCCATTACTATCCATGGTCCAAACACATCGATTCCAACATATGTAAAGGGTGCATCTTCACTCAGTCTGTCTGCAGGTAGGTCAGCCATCTGTTGATACTGCTGTCTACCTCTTAACTTCTGACATTTGACACAGTTATGAATAATCGTGGCTATTTGTCTTTTCACTCCAATTATCCAGAACCCTGCAACTCTGATGGCACCTTCGGTGTAGTGTCTTCCTTGATGTCTGACTCTCTCATGGTAATGCCGGATAATCAAGGTTGCCAAATGGTGGTTTCTTGGTACTATCAAAGGGTTCTGTTCTGTTCCCTTCTTAGCAGGCTTGACTTATTCAGTCGTCCCCCAACTCTAAGCATGTCTTCATTGTCGATTATTGGGTTCAGTTTGAACAGTGGGCTACCCTTTGAGACTGGTCTATTGCCTCTCAAACACTTAATCTCTTCTGCAAAGACTTCTTCTTGCACACGACGTATGATGAATAACTCTGCCTTTTCATACTCTAACGCATTGGGTGACTCCTTGCAGGTGTGCCATCCATGACAAGACAATGTCTGGTTGGACTTGCGGAAAATCTGTGCAATATGACTCAATCTTGCTATAGTCTTCACCAATCTTTTCCAAGAAGAGAAACGTTCAAAACGTCTTACCTCCAAATTTCTTCTTGAGCAAATGTTCGATATCTTCTTCTGAGTTTGTAGAAGACTGATCTGTTAAAAACTTGGGTCCTGTAAACCAAATGGTTTGCGTGAGGACAACTGCTGGCACTGACCTCGTGGCAATGTCGGCGGGATTCAAACCAGTCGGGACATAGTTCCATTGTTCAGGTCTACTGACTTTTCTTATTCGTTCTACCCTGTTAGCCACGTACACATAGAACCTTCTTACACTGTTGCATATGTAGCCAAGTACGACCTTGCTGTCAGTATAGTACTTAACCTGATCAATTTCAGTGTCCATTTCATTTTGCAGGAATTCTGCAACTTCGACAGCTAGGGTTGCTCCACACAATTCTAATCTTGGAATAGTGTGAGCCGGTTTTGGAGCTAACTTGGCTCTTCCTAGAAGAAACCCGACATGGGATCTCCCGGAGGGATCTATGATTTTGAGATAAGCCACGGCCGCTATAGCCTCGGTGGACGCATCACAAAAGATATGAATCTCTTTCCTCTGACTTCTTGAAGTTGAAGTAGGTGAATAGCAGCGTGGGATATTAAGTTCTTCCAATACTTTCAAGGAGTCTCTCCTAAGTGCAGCAAATCTGGCTAAAGCTTGTTCTCGATTGTTAGGGAGAGTAAGCCTTGGTACACGAAAGGGTAATGGAGCTACCCAACTGTTGGAGTTGTCCTTGAAGAACTCTTCATAAATAATCTTGATGAACTCCTTGTCTTCGACCGAAGGAGCAATCTTGTTGTCATCACAAGTAGTCTGGTACACTGCATCACCAAGATCCTTGTGAGAAGTGAGCTTGCAAGTAATGCCTTGGAGTACTTGATATGGAACTTCAGGACTGAAATCAAGTCTTTCCTTCACATAATAGTGCAATCGACATTTCATCGATCGATAGGTATATGATCCCTCCACATTAGTTTTGTAAGAAGCTACATCCAAGAGCTTGTGAGATCGATCTAAACAAACTTCTCCTATTATCACCCATCCAAGATCAAGTTTCTGGGCATAAGGAGCATCATCTGGACCGTTGCATAACTCTCTTATTTTATGAACTCTAGGAATGTCTCTCCCTAGAAGAATCAAGATCTTCGCATCCTTGCTAAGTGTAGGAATGCATTTAGCAATGTGGCTCAAATGAGGGTGATGATGTGCAACCTCAGGTGTGGGGATCTCTTCTCTGTTGTTCGGTAATTGATCACATTCGATTAGAGTAGGAAGAGGAAACTCTATGTTCTCATATTCTGATGCCACTATGAAGCCATGGGCTCTTCTTCCAGAAGTATTGACCCTTCCTGCGCATGTCTGCAAGGTATAGGACCAGGCCTCTCCACGAATGTTGAATAAGTCAAAGAATTCTGTACTTGCCAACGAGCGATTGCTCTGATCGTCGAGTATGGCATACATTTTTATGGCATTTTGTGGACATCCTTCAGGAAAAACCCTTACAAGACATATCTTGCTGCAAGACTTGCTATGAAGCCCTTCTCCACACACCTCTGTACATCTTGTGGTTACGGGGTCGGCATGTAGCTCGGTTCTCTCCCCGCCATCATCTGAGGTGGTCTTGGGGTTGCTGCCGGGTGAAGGTTTCCTTTTGAACAAGTCTGAATGAAGAGCGTCCACATGCTTGGCACTGTTACACAGGGAACATCTGATGGCGATCTTACAGTCTCTAGCGAAATGATCGGAGGATGCACAACACTTGAAACAGATATTATGTTCTTTGAGAAATGTCTTGCGTTCTTCAATAGGCTTGTCCTTAAATGCACGACATTTGGAGAGAGAATGTGGTGCATTATGAATGGGACACTGTTGATCAAGCTTGCTTGCCTTGGTATGTTGTAATTTAGTGTCTGTAGCCAAGACGTTGGACGTGATAGCGGTCTTCCTCACGGCAATAGGATGCCTTAAGTCCCTGAATTTACTGTTGGTGGCAATACCCTTTGAAGTAGTTGAAGGAAAGATGGTTGTATCTGGATACAGGAAGCTTGGGTCATTCTTGGTTCTTGCAATCTTCCTGATGAACTCTGCAAAATAGGAAAAGGGGGGAAAAGAAACATGGTGTTCATATTTATACTTTGATCCTACACTAGTCCACTTTCCCTGGAGATGACTAGGCAACTTTGCTACAATAGGATTTACACCCTGAGCAGTGTCTAAATAGCTAAGACCTGGCAAACTAGGATCTGACTTAGCAATTTCAAGTTCATGAAGGAGGTCACCTAACTCTCTAAGCCTATGATTGTCCTTAACAGAAATCTTAGGAAAGTCCTTTAGTCTCTGGAATAAGGCAGATTCAATGACTTCGGGGCTCCCATAGTCTTGTTCCAGACGTTCCCAGGCAGCATTGAGGCCTGCTTCAAAGTTATAAATGTAGACAGATTTAAGTCTCTTTACTTGTTCTGAAGATTGACGCCCCAACCACCTTATTAGTAAATCAAGTTCTGCTTGAGGTTCAATATCCAAGTTCTTGGTTACCACCTTAAATGTAGATCTCCAACTCCTATAGTTCTCTGGGTGATCGTCGAATCTAGACAGTCCAGTAGTAATTAACTCTCGCCAAATCATGTACTTGCTGAACTCTGCAATATCAACCCTTTCAGTTTTTACATCCACAGGTGATACTGATGGTGCACCATCTTGAATCATGGTTGGTATCTGATGTTGGCTGATAGGTGGAGAGAAAGGTATTGCAGATGGGTTCAATCCAGGTAAGGGTCTGGTGTCTGAAGATCTCTGTGCGTTTGAAGTTGTAGTTAACTGTATTACAGGAGGTATAGAGTTCACTCTGTAGTCTTCTGTTGTGCCCTTGTAATCTCTATTCACATATGTTTGTGGTGGCACATGAGCTGGATAGGTTGGTACACTTAATTTTGTGGCACGTGGTAGTTGTGGAGTGTCTCTGTTGGAAGGTGCGTCTGGTTGATCAGCTTGCTTTGACGACATGTTGCCTTCTGATTGACTTGCTGGATGATTATGGGAAGAATCTCCAACTGTAGGTGGAACTGTATCGTCGTGGTTCTGGGTTAAGACAAACTGTAGGGTCCTTTCAACAGGGTCTTGACAAGCAGCCAAGCTGGGACAATATGCTCCTTCTTCTTCTAAAAGGGCTTGTTCCAAGACGGATAATTCCGCTAAGGCTACTTCCTTTTCTCTATTTTTCTGAAGGATTTCTAGCTGGGCCTCTGATTCTGCTTGTATTCGTTTAGCTTCTGCCTTGAAGGCTGCTTCCTTGCATTTAGCTTCTGCTTCCTTGCATTTAGCTTCTGCCTTGAAGGCTGCTTCTCTTTCAGAACAGGTGGCTTGAACCTGGGCTACTGCAACCTTTTGGCGAGCTTTGAGTATTTGGTCGCTCAATGTTGACCTTACAGAGCAGGACCGCAATGACTTAGAAGATGATTTATGATATGAGCGGGCAGATCCATTTGATTTTCCTGAGTGTCTGGAAGAAGCAGATATACAGGATGTAGTTTCATGTAGTTGTGCTAATCTACCCTCTATCTGTGTCTTTGCTTCAAGATAAGTGGTATGTCTCTGCTTGTCAGTAGCAATAAAGTTCTTTAATTCTATTGAAGCTTCCTCTACATTGGAATGTGACAAAAGGGAAGAGTACTTTTCAGAAAGTCTTTTATAATTCTCAAATGCCTTCTTAACCCTTGAGAGGACAGTGTTCAATTGCTCAGAATTGTTGCTAGTTTCATTACTGGCTGTTATACAACTTAAAGTTTTCTCCCATAATGCAGTCAGGTTACTGTATGTCTCTTCCTTACTTGCATCATAAGCCTCCCTTGCCTTCAAAGATGGATGAGGGGCTCTAACAGGACGGGCAGAATGCAGCATGGTGTCTGTTTTATCTTGATTACATGCAGGTGACTCATAAGTGGGATCTCTGTCAGACATAATGACAAGTGCTGTAGTTTTAATGTCTTGTTGGAAATCTGCAGAAATCTGTAGTTACTTTTATTTGCAAGCAGGCTGAGCTGGGGAGCTGAATGTCTATTGCAATGAGGCAGCTAGAGCAGCAGCCTGGCTCACACTGGATGCTCCACTCAGTGCACAGACAAGATTACTGTTCTTCATACAGGAGAATGGTTACTCACAGTTCTGAAGCTGCAGAGATGGCTGTGTGATGGATTCTCATTGAGATTTATTGGAAATTTACTGTTCTGTCTTGGCATCGGTTGTACTTGTGGCGAGATTCATTTAGACCCAGTCTGTCAGAATGTGTGCAGCAAGTTGAATGATCGCCTTAACAGATAGTTTACTCAATGAATAACAACTTCAGAGGTATTTTCCAATGCTTCTTTATACTTCAAGGTAACAAAGGTGTGAACATAAAGGTGTTTTCATAGGTAAATTTCCAGTAATGTACATAGCCTCCTCATTCTACAGCATCTTGATAACCACTAAACTAAAATGGTGTTACACCAGGAAATGAAGGTGGAAGCAACCAACTAGTCAGAAACAGCAGGGGTGTGTGGATGATACCAAATAACATTATAACATAACATGTAAATAACAACAGCTAAACAGTAAAGCTGCGTGGCAGCACAATTAGCAGGGGTTCCCTGAGACCTGGAAAGTTATTTCAAGAGTTCCTCCATATTAAAAAAGGTTGACAAATGCTGTGCTAGATTGAAAACAGCCTAAATCCTTTGAAAGCAACATAAAAGGAAAACACCAAACAAATCATGGAGGACTCACACAGGACTCTACACAAATAGCTTAATATGAACAGCAAACGATCATTCGTAACAATCTGTCCAACATTCACATGTAATGCCGAATGCAGAGTCTTTAAAAAGTCTAATCAGTGTGTCTTCCTGGTGTGCAGATAATCAGTATGTTCTTGGTGGGAGTGGAGATGACCCATCTATAACCACTTCAGCTTCAAGTGGAAGTAAATTCCACTTTAGAACTTGTGTTATTATATGTTCACATAACATGCAGCTGGTGACGTCACTGGAACGTGCACTCTGAAGTGATGGCATATCATGCCGCACCGTCAGTGCTCCATGCCGTAGCTGAGGGCTCCACGCATGCTTGGGAGTGACGTCATCACGGCCCTGGCCTGTGAACCCAGAAGGAAGACCAGTGAAGATGGCACTGCCGGGGAGCCGTGACAGCACTTCTCTGAAGGGCTCCTTGTAAAGGTAAGTTTGTCATAAAGTATTAGTATGCGGTGCAGACTAGTACATTATGACCTAAAGCTGCAGGGGCCCTTTTTTTTTGTAGCGACGTACGCATACGTTGCTAGATTTGAGCTGTTATACCAGGATGATGCCTGCAGCTGCATTGTCCTGGTACCATATTTTAGAGCCGACTCTAAATAGTGAGCAGGAACACTACCTCCTCCCTTTAAACCCGAACACATATTAATTACAAAGGTTCTGGGGCTGATTAAAGCAGGCCATACATGGGTCGAATTCCAAATGATTTTTTGATCGAAAATCTAAAACATAGTTTATTCTGTAATCCGATGGTGCCACTAATGATTTCGAAAATCTGTTGTTTTTCATGAATTTTCCAGCATGCCCAATAAACGAAATGGGGAGGAACCACAAATATCAGCCGGTGCCATTGCCCTACTAACAGAGGTAAAATTGGACAATTATTCTTAGGTCTGATTTTCGAATGAAAAATCGTTCAAAAATCGACCCACGTATGGCCGGCCTAAGGTGGTAATTAAACTCACTTAGTGCCTTATCTGCATTAAATTAGCCCCAGAACCCGTGTCATTAATATGTGTACAGTTTTAAAGGGAGGAGGGGGAAACCCTAGGGGACGTCCCGCCTTTCACAGCTTTACCGGGTTCTCCTGATAGATCAGCCGGCATTTCCGCAGGCTAATCAAATAGGCAAACAAAGACCGGATTGTCTTTGTTCGGCTCTGTGATATAGTAACTCGAAAGTGATGACCTGACATAGTTACCTAGTTAGTCTGGCTGAAAAAGACAAATGTCCATCCAGTTCAACCATTATAAAAAAAAAAAGTTATAATCCTACACCCACAGTGGTTCCAGAGGAAGGCAAAAAAACCCAGCAAGCATGATCCAATTTGCTCCTGCAGGGAAAACAATTCCTTCCTGATCCCCCGATAGACAATCGGATATTCCCTGGATCAACTTTACCTATAAATGTTATATCCAGTTATATTCTGTGTATCTAAGAAACAATCCAGGACTTTCCTACAGCAATCCACTGAGCTGGACACAACCAACTCTTGAGGGAGTCTATTCCACATTTTCACAGCTCTCACTGTGAAGAAACCTTTCCATATTTGGAGATTAAATCTCTTTTACTCCAGATCAGGGGTGGACTGAGAACTCACGGGGCCCCGGGCAATAGGGGCTCATGGGGCCCCTGTGTCCTTGCCCAAACTCAAAAAAGCCTATGAAAAAGGTACCAGGGGCATCTCATGGGGCCCCCTACTGATGCTGGGCCCTCGGGCAGTGCCCGAATTTCCAAATGGTCAGTCCGCCCCTGCTCCAGACGTAAAGAATGCCTCCTTGTCCTCTGTGATGACCTCAGGGTGAATAGCTCTACACCGAGTTCACTATATGACCCACTGACATCACTTCTAGTTTACTTAGAAATAATTGGCGCTGTTTTTAAAAAAAATATTTATTCACATCGATCTTGGTGTGATTAAATGTTTTTAAGGGCAGAAGAGGGATTTGGAGTCTTATTGACCCCCAGAGCTCTCCATAAAGAGTACCTGTCACTGGCTATTACTTTAACAAAGGGATGTTTACATTCCTTGTGACAGCAATAAAAGGTGATTTTAAAAAATGTAAAGCAGCAGTGTAAAAATACAAAATAAATAAAAAATAATTAATAGTTAAAAAAATAAAGTGTCCTTGTCCCCACATAAACAGCAAACAAAAAGCAATCGTCCCACACATGCACGGTATCGCCGCGAACGTCAGATCATGGGCAGCAATTCTAGCATCAGACCTCCTCTGTAAATCTAAAGAGGTCACCTATAAAGGCTTTTAAAGTGCTGCCTATGCATAGTAAAATGTATGTTGTTTGTCGCCGTTGCACGGGCATGCGCAATTTTAAAGCATGGGATCTATTTACTTGGCATAACATCATCTTTTGTATATTACAAAACAATTGGGTTATGTTTTTTCTTTTTTACATTAACCACTTGCCGCCCTCCCACTGTAGAAATACGGCGGCAGGGTGGCATGGGCAGGCAAAACCACGTTTTAAAACTCGTGTTTTGTAAATAGGTAGGGGGCGCGCGCGAGGCGCGCCGCCGCCCTACCTGTCCCGCCGATCACAGCCGCGGATGTCAGTCGCCGGGTCACAGCTGGTCCTTACCGGCTATGTCCCAGCGATCGGCGGCAATCAGTGACAGAGAGCACAGCTGCAGTAGCTGTGCTTTCTGTCACTTCCCTGACAGCTCCAGGACACGCTGATCGGGACAGAAGAGTTTCTCCCAATCAGCGGTGTTCCCTGCAGTACACACCCCCACCCCCTAGTAAAACACTCCCCTCACATAGTTAACCCTTTCCCTGAATAATAAAGTTAACCCCTTCCTCCCCAGTGCCATTAGTACAGTGTCAATGTTTTTTTTTTTTGCACTGATCACTGTATTGGTGTCACTGGGGATGTCAGTGACCCCAAGTCAGTACCCCCCAGTGTCAGAATGTCCGCCGCAGTCCTGCTGTACCGCCATAAGTCGCTGATCGCCGCCATAAGTCACTGATCGCTGCCATAAGTCGCTGATCGCTACCATAATTTGCTGATCGCCGCCATTATTAGTATAAAAAACCCCTAAAAATCCCAGTATCTTTCCCGCCATTTGTAAACGCTATAACTTTCACGTAAACCAATTAATTTACACGTATTGGGTCTTTTTTTTAGCAAAGACATGTCGCAGAATGCATTTTGGCAGAAATTTATGACTAAATTTAATTTTTAAATTTTTTTTTTACTGGACATGTTTTATAGCAAAAAGTCCAAAATATTGTTTTTTTCCTCAAAATTGTCAGCTTTTTTTTATAGCGCAAAAAATAAAAACCGCACAGGTGATCAAATACCACCGAAAGAAAGCTCAATTTGTGGGGAAAAAAGGATGTAAATTTATTTATGTACCGTATTGCATGACCGCGCAATTGTCCGTTAAACTAGCGCAGCGCTGTATAGCAGAAAAAAGGCATAAATTGCAGTATCTATACCATAGTTTGTAGACGCTATAACTTCCACACAAAGCAATCAATATACACTTATTGGGATTTTTTTTACCAAAAACATGAAGCAGAATACATTTTGGCCTAAATTTATAACCAACTTTGAGTTTACTATATATTTTTTATAGCTGGAAGTAAAAAATATTGTTTTTCTTCAAAATTTTTGGCCTTTTTTGTTTATAGCGTGAAAAATAAAAAGCGCACGGGTGATCAAATACCACCGAAAGAAAGCTCTATTTGTGTGAAAAAAGGGACGTAAATTTTGTTTGGGTGCAGCATTGCATGACCGCGCAATTATCAGTTGAATTAGTGCAGCGCCGAACGGCAAAAACAGGCGTGGTCATTAAGGGGGGTAAATCCTCTGGAGGTCAAGTGGGTAAAATTAAAAAAAGGCGTATTTTTCCCCAAAAAATTACGTTTGAAAAAGCATTGCGCAAATACCATGTGACCGTGTGTTTGGGGGTTCTAAGAAATTTTCTAACAAAAAATACTGATTGTTACATTTCAATGAAAAGTGCCAGAAAAGGCCCGGTCTTCAAGTGTTGGATATATAGTACGTACACAGCACAAGGCTACATTGTTTCTCAGACCTGCAGTTCCTCTGAGCTCCACAAGGTGGGGATCTCACTTCTACCCAGACAGGAAGTCTCTATGGAAGACAGGAAGTGATGTCAGGTACAGACAGGAAGTAATCTAGAATAAAGACAGGAAGCTTCATGTGGTACGAAGTAGAGAAAAGACATTGGTGGAAGTGACAGCAGATGAGGTAATAAGATGTTATTTCCTATTTACACCCAGTAACCCCCCGTCATGTCCATCCTCTTCCTCCATAGTCACGTCCTTCCTCTTCCTCCATAGTCACGTCCGTCCTCTCCCCCCATAGTCACGTGCGTCCTCTCCCCCCATAGTCACGTCCGTCCTCTCCCCCCATAGTCACGTCCGTCCTCTTCCTCCATAGTCACGTCCGTCCTCTTCCTCCATAGTCACGTCCGTCCTCTTCCTCCATAGTCACTATGACATCACACTGACCTCATGGCTGCTCGTCCTAATTTTCCACCTTCGGGAGTCAGAGAATCCTATGACATCACACTGACCTCATTATTATTATACAGTATTTATATAGCGCCAACAGTTTGCTCAGCGCTGTACATTATAATGGGGGACAGTACATGAGACAATACAGTAACAATACAATACACGAGGGGATCGAGGGCCCTGCTCCTTGGAGCTTACAATCTAGGAGGGAGGGGATAGTGGTACAGGAGGAAATAGCTGTGGGGGATGGAGTGGTAGGAGGAGTGGAGGAGATCGGCAATTAGGTGAGGGTGGGGTAGGCTTCCCTGAAGAGATGGGTTTTCAGGGTGCGCCTAAAGGTGAGGAGGGTAGGTGACAGTCTGATGGATTGGGGTAGTGAGTTCCAGAGGATGGGGGAAGCCCTGGAGAAGTCCTGGAGACGGGCATGGGAGGACCAGGGAACTAGAGAGGAGGTCTTGAGAGTAGCGGAGAGTACGTTTTGGGTGGTAAATGGATATCAGGTCGGTGATGTAGTTTGGGGCAGTGTTATGAACAGCTTTGTACGTCAGTGTTAGTAATTTGAATTTTATGCATTGGGCAATCGGAAGCCAGTGGAGGGATTGGCAGAGGGGGGTGGTGGATACGGATAGTAAGGTGGATGAGTCTGGCTGCAGAATATCCTGATATCCATAGACTGAAGCAGGGATAGCCTGTGTTGGGGTAGGCCGGCGAGGAGGGAGTTACAGTAGTCAAGTCAGGAGATAAGGGAGTGAATGAGTTGCTTTGTGGTTTCCAAGGTTATGAACGTGCATATTTTGGAGATGTTGCGGAGGTGGAGTCTACATGAATTTGTCAGCGATTGGACCTAGGGCTGGAAAGATAGATTGGAGTCTAGAATGACCCCTCTGGCTTGCGGGGTGGGGCTGATGGTGGCGTTGTTGGTCGTGCTGGAGAAGTCGGGGGGCGCGGGCTGGGGGGAAAACTAGGAGCTCGGTTTTGAAAAGGTTTAATTTGAGGAAGTGGAGTGACATCCAATCTGATATGTCGTTCAGAAGGCTAGTGATTCAGGCAGAGACTGAAGGGGTGAGGCGAGGGGTGGAGAGATAAATTTGCATGTCATCGGCATAGATTTGTTAGTTGAAGCCGTGGTAGTGTATCATTAGGCCAAGGTGTAGATGGAGAAGAGAAGGGGCCCGAGGACAGAACCTTGAGGGACCCCAACAGAGAGGGGGAGTGAGGGGGAGGTAGCAGCATTATAGGTAACACTGAAGGAGCGTTGTGATAGATAGCAAGAGAGTCAGGAGAGAGCGCAGTCTCTGAGGCCGTGGGAGTGTAGTTTTTTGAGGAGGAGGGGGTGATCGACTGTGTTGAAAGCCGCGGAGAGGTCGAGGAGTAGGAGCACTGAGTAGTGGCCATTAGCTTTGGCGGTTAGCAGGTCGTTGGAGAGTTTAAGTAGGGCGGTTTCGGTGGAGTGTAGGGGATGGAAGCCAGATTGTAGGGGATCAAGGAGGTTGTTGTCGGTGAGGTTGGAACTCAGGCGATTATAGACAAAGCGCTCAAGGAGTTTGGATGTAAATGGCAGCAGGGAGATGGGTCTAAGGTTGTTTAGGTCGATGGGGTCCAGGGAGGGTTTTCTAAGTATGGGAGTGATGTGCGCGTGCTTCAGGAGGGGTGGTGAATGCACCAGTAGAGAGGGAGAGATTAAAGATGTGAGTGAGTGAGCATAGGATGGAGGAGGAGGGTGATCGTAGGAGTTGTGTGGGGACAGGGTCAAGGGGGCATGTGGTGAGGCGGGCTTCAGAGAAGACCTTAGTGACCTCTTCAGTGGTAACGAGGTCGAAGGAGTGGAGTGTTGAAAGGGTTTTAGTGTGAGGAATGTTGGGCGCGGTAGAGGTCTGGACAGTGCCGAGGTCGAAGGAGAGGAGTGTTGAGGGGGTTTTCGTGTGAGGGATGCTAGGTGAGGTGGAAGTCTGAGCAGTGGTGATGTCCCTACAAATTGCATCGATCTTGCTTTGGAAGTGGTTAGCAATCTTGTGGGCGGTACATGAGGTACTGGGTGGAGGTCGGGGTGGAGAGTGTAGAGAGTTAAAAGTAGAGAAGAGCCGGCGAGGATTGGAGGAGAGGGTATTGATGAGGGTTACAAAGTAGGCTTGCTTGGCAGTGTGAAGGGAGGAAGTGTAGGTGAGGAAGGTGGATTTATATCAGGTGAACACTTGTTGGGATCTGGTTTTGCGCCATAGTCGCTATAGCGCACGACTGCGTCGCTTGAGATTTTTGGTATGGTCATTCTGCCAGGGTTGAAGCGGTCGGGGTCTAATAGCTTCATGGCTCCTAGTCCTAATTTCCTTCCTCGGGAGTCAGAGAATCCTATGACATCACACTGACTTCATGGCCCCTCATCCTAATTTCCCTCCTTCAGGAGTCACAGAGCCCTATGACATCACACTGACCTCATAGCTGCTCGTCCTAAATTCCCTCCTTCGGGAGTCACAGAATCCTATGACATCACACTGACCTCGTGGCTCCTCATCCTAATTTCCCTCCTTCGGGAGTCAGAGAACCCTATGACATCACACTGACATCATTGCTCTTCGTCCTAATTTCCCTCCTTCAGGAGTTGGTTCAACCAACCTGCTCATTAAGTAGCAGGAGCCCAGCCCTGACACCTGGACACTGGATAAGTATCCTGATGTTTTTCATAAATTTTTATAAATGATTCCAGTTATACTGTATATCTACAACATAGTCTGGATAGACATGACATTTGGGTCATGTATGCATCCTCCTTTTTCCCTTGAATACTAAATCCTATGGCTCACCATGAGTTCCATGTGCAGTTCAGGTTGTCATAGGCCATGTGTGGTGTCATATTTTTGTGAAGGGATTTCCCAAGTGGGAGGACTGGAGAGCCTATTATTAGTCCTTGAGTTACCAAAGCTATTAACAGTTAACTGAGATATGGGGTCAAGCGTGTGTTGGCCCAGTGTATGTCTGCCGGTACCCATCTATAGTGCTATGTCTTGGATAAGTAAGGTTCTGAGACCTCTTGTTTCAAGGTACATATCTGGAGTACAATAGGATATCCATAGGCAGATACCTTTTTAGGCATGTTTGCCAGATTCCTAAGTTATATTCCCCATATGGGACACGCCCTGGCAGGTATCAAATATGGCTCCTGTGACCTCAGTGAAGTATAAAACCAACACTCTACCACCTCACCGGCCATATGACTGCCCTATTGAGCTACTTCCCGGGGCAGAAATTCCCTTTTGGCAGATCTTTCCATTACCTGAAATCAAGCTTGAGGCACTATGGGTTTACATTTACGAAAGTCTCGAAGGGATTAATTCGTCCTTCTCCAGCTGGGGCCGGAATTTCCTTTGTGGAAAAGGACCACTTGCTCAGGTCTTGTGTAGACTACCGGGGACTCAATATAAGTTACCATTAGGAACCGTTATGCACTCCTTGTTCCTGAATTCTTCCAAGGTTTTGTGCTGCCTGAATTTTCACGAAATTGGATCTTCAGGGTGCCTATAATCTAGTCTGAATGGGGACGAATGGAAAACAGCTTATCAAACCCGCTTCGGGGATTTCGAATACCTTGTTATGCCTCTCAGGTTATGCAATGCTCCTGCAACCTTTCAACACCTCGTAAATTACATTTTACAGGAATTCCTGGATCACTTTTTGATAGTCTACTTGGATGATATCCTTATCTTTTCTGCCACCTTGGAGCTCCACCGAGTGCATGTCAAGAAAGTCTCATCTATCCTGAGACAACATGGCTATGCAAAGGCAGAGAAATGTGAGTTCTAGAAATTATCAATTCAATTTCTGGGCCTGATCATATCCACAGATGGGATTTCTATGGATCCAGAAAAGGTAGCAGCCGTCATTAACTGAACTGCCCCCCACTGAAAAGAAGGGTATCCAGAGGTTTGTGGGCTTTGCCAATATCTACAGGAGGTTCATTAAGGACTCTTCTAAATTCATTGCTCCTATCACCCAGTTAACCTATCTGCATACTCAATTCAAGTGGTCTTGGAAAGCTCAAGTGGCTTTCAACAAATTAAAAACTCTGTTCCCCTCTGTTACAGTACTACAGCATCCAGATCCAGCTTTACCCCTTGTCCTTGAGGTTGACGCCTCGGAAATCGCTACAGGAGCAATCCTTTTGCAATGCTACAGTGGCTTAGTGGTTAGCACTTCTGCCTGGCAGTACTAGGGTCATTGGTTCTAATCCCAACCACGGCACCACCTGCCTAGAGTTTGCATGTTCTCCCTGTGCCTGTGTGGGTTTCCTCCGGGTACTCCGGTTTCCTTCCACAGTCCAAAGACATGCTGGTAGGTTGATTGGTTCCTGTCTAATTTGTCCATAGTATGTGTATGTATGAATGTGAGTGTCACGTACCTGATGGGAGACTGAATTGATGAGGTCGGCCTCACTTGTGTCACTAGTCCTGACCCTGCTGGAGTAGGAACAGAGGGAGTCTAGGACCCAGGGGAACAAGAGTGCCAGAGGTTGTTGTTTGCAGCTCTTGCTGGAGAAAACCTTGGAAGGCTGATGATCCTCTGATTTTGGCACAGTAGTAGTAGGCAGAGCAGGTTTTGTAGATTGCCAGGCATGCACCAGAGCAAGGCAGGTAGTGAGAGACAGGAGCAGTGTCATGGAATAGCAAGGGCCATCAACAGTCGGGCAGCGCGGTACAGAATCAGAAGGAAAAGCCAAGGTCAGGAGCAAAGCCAAAGTCAGGAACCAGGAGCAGGAGAGTAATCGGAGTCGGGTCAGGAACAAGCCGGGTCAGCAACAAAGGAACCGTACAGGAGCAAGCAGGACACAGGGGGAGCTGAAGACCAGTCAGCACTGAATCTGGGCAGAGGCGCACCTTAAATAGCCCGTTTGGCACCAATCTTCGCTGTGCGTGTGCACATGTGCACGGTCGCGCCTTTCTGCGCGCCTGCGCACAACCGGCAATTCTTCTGCGGGATCTCTTTCGCTCATGCACTGTCAGGGCAGGGCTGTGGAACGGACAGGTAGGCCTAGTGGCAGGGTAACGCACTGGCTGACGACAACCACCACCAACAGACTGAAGTCCCTCAGGGCGCGGAGTCTAAGTCCCAGGCTGCCCTTCACCAGGGCCCCTGATGGTGGGGATGGACTTGACGCAACCAGGGACCAGGTCGCGGCCCCCGAGACACCCCAGCTGCGGTAATGGCCGCCGCCAATGGCGTGTAGTTGGTGAGAATGACAATAGCGTAGTCAGACAAGCCGGGTCAATAACAACGGGACAAAACAGTACAGAACAGTAGACAGAGAATCACAGGTCACGGGCCGGGTTCAGCAACAGAGGGTCAGATCAAAGGGAAACGCAGAGAATGGTCTTAGTCACAAGCCGAGTCAGAATACCAGAAGAGTCACGAGCGTATACACAGAGCTGTAGCAAGACAAAGACACAAGACACAAGTGCAAAGAGCATGTGCAGATCCCAGGCTTATATGTACTCAGCCACACCCCTCTGGGGGATGGACCTCAGAGACCTGAAGGCATAAAAGATTCCCATCATGCTCAGCAGAAATCCAAGATGGATGCTAGCACATGGAGTAACATAACCTCTGGGAAAAGGTAGGACCTTGACATGCACATTCCCGATCGTGATTCTTCTTGCAGAAACTCTCTTATAGTGAGTTAGGGACCTTAGATTGTACACCCCTTGAGGGTTAGGGACTGATGTGAATGTACAATAAATATGTAAAGCGCTGCGTAAATTGATGGCGCTATATAAGTACCTGAAATAAATAAATAATGTCAGGGTCCCAAGGCTCTACTGCACCCAGTAGCTTTCTTTTTCCGGGAAAATGAGTCAACCAGAGAAGAATTATGATGTGGGGGTCCGCAAATTACTAGCCATTAAATCACCCTTGGAAGAGTGGCGTTACTTATTGGAAGGTGCTGCTCATCCCATCATGATATTTACTGATCATAAGAACTTAGAACCGCAAAAAGGTTAAAACCAGGACAAGCTCGATGGGCCTTGTTTTTCTCGAGATTTAATTTCCACCTTACTTCTCGCCCATGGTACAAGAATAGGAAAGCAGATGCCCTGTTTTGCATGTTTACAGAAACCCCTCAAACAGCTGCCCCCAGTACTATCCTGTCTTCACACAACTTTCTACTGATCCATCTTGATCTAAAGACGGCAATCAAGCAAGCCTCCCTTTCATATGCCGGGTCCGAAGATTCGTCATTGAGAAAGCATGAAGATTTCTGATGGCATAACAAAATTTTCATTCCCCAAGAGGTAAGACCGCAAATCTTTAAAATATGTCATGACCATCTTGCAAGTCATGTTGCAGTATGGAAAATTACTGAACTTCGGAGATCTTTTTGGTGGCCCAACCTGAGACAAGACTGTAAAGACTGTCAATTCCTGTGCAACTTGTCTTTTCAATAAAGGCAGCAACACCAGAACCTGCGGTTTACTAAGATCTCTACCGGTTCCCGAGCCACCTTGGAAGATGCTTTCCATGGATTTTATAGTGGACTTGCTTCCCTCTGACGGATTCACCACTATCCTGGTGGTAGTAGATAGGCTGTCCAAAATGGCCCATTTCCTGCCCATGGTGGGCACCCCTTCAGCTACAGAAACAGCACAATCATTCATCAAGGAAATTGTAAGACTGCACGGGATGCCTAATAATATAGTTTCTGACAGGGGGGTAACAATTTACTTCTAAGTTTTGGAGATCTCTGTGTAAAACCCTGGGCATCGAAGTGTGTCTATCTTCTGCATATCATCTGAAGATGACTGGGTATGTCTTCTTCCTTGTGCAACAACTCTGTCCATTCGTCTACTAACCAGTCTCCTTTCTGGGCAAACTATGGGTTTCACCCTTCCTTTTTTCCAGATGTTACCCCAGAAGCATCAGTACCTGCAGTCCAGGATAGATTGACTTTCATCCAATCTAATTATCAGATACTCCGGAGGACCATGTAAAAGGCTCAGGAGGATTGTAAGAGGCATTTTGGTAAAAGGAGGAGAGGTAGAAGATGACTGGGCATCTCTTCTTCCTTGTGCAACAACTCTGTCCATCCCTCTACTAACCAGTCTCCTTTCTGGGCAAACTATGGGTTTCACCCTTCCTTTTTTCCGGATGTTACCCCAGAAGCATCAGTACCTGCAGTCCAGGATAGATTGACTTTCATCCAATCTAATTATCGGATACTCCGGAAGACCATGTAAAAGGCTCAGGAGGATTGTAAGAGGCATTTTGGTAAAAGGAGGAGAGGTAATCCTGTATTGAAGGTGGGAAACAAGGTCTGGCTTTTCTACAGCAAACCTCAAACTTGCCAGCCCCTCACGGAAATTAGGACGCAGGTTCATTGGACTCTTTTGGAATTAAGAAATTAATCCTGTGGCCTTCGAGCTGAACTTGCCTGAGTCATATAGGATTCATCCGGTCTTCCACATCTCCTGCCATATTAAGTTCTGTTCCTGAAAGAGAAGAACCACCTCCGCCACCAGTCACAGTATGGGAAGACATTGAGTTTGAGGTGGAAGCCATTTTGGATGGATGAAAGAAGGGGAGACAAGTCCAGTACATTGTTAAATGGAAAGGGTATTCACCGGAGGATAGTTCCTGGGAACCAGCAAGTAATGTGCACGCTCCTAAACTACTTCAGCAATTTTTCAACAGGTTCCCCAAAAAACTAGCATGCCTGGGTATCCGAAGGCTGCCCCTCTGGGGAGGGGGGGATGTACTGTCAGGGAAGGAAACTAGGAAGCCCTGGTAAATGTGCTAATGCCCAATATGGCCACACTCATTTGCGCAAAAATATGCGCATAGGTGCACAGCACGCAATCGTGCATCCATGTGCGCATAGGCGCATCGGCACACTCGGGGCGTGATAATTGCTGGTGCCCAGTGGCCTTTGTAAGGACTGCAGCCACTCACAATAATTACTGGATTATCATCAGCCTTGTGTTCCTGTGTGTATTATCCTGCTGTTCCCGACCCTGTGTTTTATCCCAGCTCTGGCTTCTGACTTCGCTTCCTACTCTGCCCATCCGCCTGGATTCCCCTGTCCTCTGGAGAACCCACTCCTGTATCTTGTCCACCCATGGGTGTTGTCTCATTGGGCATCACCAGACAACAAGATCATTGGCAACCCTGTGTGTCAGGGCAGGGCTGTAGCACGGACAGGTAGGCCTAGTGGCAGGGTAACGCACTGACTGACGACAACCACCACCAACAGACCGAAGTCCCTCAGGGCGCGGAGCCTAAGTCCCAGGCTGCCCTTCACCAGGGCCCCTGATGGTGGGGATGGACTTGACGCAGCCAGGAACCAGGCCGCGGCCCCCGAGACACCCCGGCTGCGGTAATGGCCGCCGCCAATGGCGTGTAACTGGTAAGAATGACAATAGCATAGTCAGGCGGGCCAAGTCGACAACGGGACAAAACAGTACAGGACAGTAGACAGAGAATAACAGGTCACGGGCCGGGTTCAGCAACGGAAGGTCAGATCGAAGGAAAACACAGAGAATGGTCTAGTCACAAGCCGAGTCAGAAGAGTCACGAGAGTATACACAGAGCTGTAGCAAGACAAAGACACAAGACACAAGTGCAAAGAGCATGTGCAGATCACAGGCTTATATGTACTCGGCCACACCCCTCTGGGGGATGGACCTCAGAGACCTGAAGGCATAAAAGACTCCCACCATGCTCAGCAGAAATCCAAGATGGATGCCAGCACATGGAGTAACATAACCTCTGGGAAAAGGTAGGACCTTGACACTGTGCTTCTTTGAGCACTTCACCTTCTGTTATTACCCTCAAGGGTGCATTGCACTTAGCCATAAGGGGAGTTCTCTCATCACCTCCGGGCAGGTACGTGACAAGGCTTCAAAGAGATTTGGGTGGGAAGAAGCCTCTACCCCTGTGTCCAGGTCTTACCCTAGTCCCTAGCCCAGTGGTTCTCAACTCCAGTCCTCATGGACCCCCAACAGGTCATGTTTTCAGGATTTCCCTCAGATGAAACAGCTGTGGTAATTACTAAGGCAGTGAAACTGATCAAATCACCTGTGCAAAATAATGCAAATCCTGAAAACATGACCTGTTGGGGGTCCATGAGGACTGGAGTTGAGAAACACTGCCCTAGCCTAAAGTTTCTGCCTGCTGCCACCTGACCCTGACAAACCATGCCTCTACTTGCCACCTGAACTGACCACACCTCTGCCTGCTGCCTAGACCCTGCACCTTTTATAGATCATGTTCCTGCCTACTTCCTGCATGTCAGCATGCTGTCTGTACTATATGGACCATGTTCCTGCTTGCTGCCATGATCAGTCCTTTGTACTGACCATGCAATACACCAGTCCTCTGCTGATAATTGCACTACTAAAACCACAGGCAGGGGCGGTCTGACAACTCATGGGGCCCCCGGGCAATTGGGGCTCATGGGGCCCCTGTTTCCTCGCCCACACCCAAAAAATCCTATGAAAAAGCCAATTAAAGGTACCAGGGGCATTTCATGGGGCCCCCTACTGACCCTGGGCCCTCGGGCAGTGCACTAGTGTTTGAAAGGTCAGTCCACCCCTGACCACAGGTGGGTGGTTTCTTTCCAAAATGTGGTCGTTTTGTGGGTGTTTCCATTGTCCTGGTTCTCCAGGGCCTTAAAAAATGTGATAGGTATTTAGACAATTAGATGTGTAGTGTATGCCCCTAGAACGCCTGAAGGTGCTCCTTGGATGTTGGGGCCCTTTATGTGGCTAGGTTGTGGAAAAGTCTCACATGTGGTATCACCATACTAAGGAGGAGTAGCAGAATGTGTTTTGGGGTGTAATAGCAAGTATGTCTATGATGTGTGTGAGAAATTACTTGTTAATTTTACAATTTTGAGAACATTTTTTTTTCATTTTTCAAATAATTGTGGGGGAAAAAAATTACAACTTAAAAAAACTCACATTGCCTTTTACTAAATACCTTGTACTATCTATTTTCCAAAAAGGGGTCATTTGGGGGTATTTGTATTGTCCTGGCATTTTATGGCCTAAAGAAATGAGATAGGCAGTCAGTACATCAGGATTGCTCAATGATATGTACCATAGTTTGTAGATGACCGCGACAGAAAGTAACACAGACTGTGCTATCTGGCACTGTGAATGTGAGATAATAACAATAGGACACAGACACTTCTGTCACCAGACCTCAGATACACACAGAAGCTGCAATAGTAAAACTATTAGAACACAGGGACACTTGCCTAATAGCCTCTGCTTCTGGCCTGGATAAAATGCAGCAGCAGCTTCTGCATGGAAGGCTATCTTGCCCAATGTGTATGCGTCCTAGAAGCTCCCTATTATAAGATTCACATTCCTCCAATAACTAATTGGCTATGATGTTTAACAAGAAAGGTTTTTTTCTTCATTAATTTTATGAAAGGATTTACAGTAGTATTGTATGTTCTCATAACAAGCACACAGAACGGCAAGGAAAAGGTTGATATGACACTTCTGTCACCAGAGTTCTTCCTCTCCCCTCTCTCTCTCCCCCTCTCCCCCCCCCCTCTATCTCCCTCTATCTCTCCCCCTCCCTCTCTCTCCCCCTCCCTCTCTCTCCCCCTCCCTCTCTCTCCCCCCTCCCTCTCTCTCTCTCCCCTCTCTCTCCCCATCCCTCTCTCCCCTCCCTCCCTCTCTCCCATCTCTCTCTCTCCCTCTCCTCTCTCTCCCCTCTTTCTCTCCCCCCTCTCTCTCCCCTCTCTCTCCTCTCTCGCCCCTTGCCTAATAGTCTCTACTTCTGGTCTGGATAAAATACAGCAGCATCTCATGCATGAAAGATGATGAGGTCCAATGCTGTGTCTACCTTCCAGAAACTCCCTATTATAAGATGGCAGTCCTCCAATCTTGGATTCTGTCTATAACTATCACCTTGCCTTTCATTATGTCACAGTGGGTATCCAATCTTGTATTGCTGCTTCAATGTTAGCATGTATCAGCTTGGATTACTCTGCAAGCAACAGAATTTTTAAAAATACAAACATGAAAGGGAAGCGGCTCCCTAAACATTTGCCGATTCCTACTGGGGTTAGCCCAGTTAACCTTACATCCCCACCCTAATATACAAGCAATATAATACAGATCATTCTCTTTCTACAGAAAACCTGCATAGATCACATGACCACATCAATGAGGATGGAGGAGGGCCAAAGTCACATGACTGAGAGGATACTAAACCTCACCCTGGACATCATCTACCTGCTGACCGGAGAGGTGAGGAGGATTCTGAGAGGTCACATGACATCGCTCTTTTAATAAAACACAGACCTGACCGGAGAGGTGAGGAGGATTCTGGGATTCTAACATGATCATTCTATTGGTTTTCCAATACAGAGATTTCCTCCTGTGAAGTCAGGTGATCATATGACCATCACAGTGCCTCCATGTGACTCCCTAAAACCTGAGAGACACAACATGCAGAAGATTCTAGAAGTCACCAAGAAGATGATGGAGCTGCTGACAGGAGAGGTGAGCGGTGCCGGGAATTCTGGGACATTCTCCAGTAACAGACAAGGGATGTGTCTGGATGGTGACTGTATCATTGTGTGTGTCAGGTTCCTATAAGGTGTCAGGGTGTCACTGTCTATTTCTCCATGGAGGAGTGGGAGTATTTAGAAGGACACAAGGATCTCTACAAGGATGTCATGATGGACAATCAGCCGCCCCTCACATCACCGGGTAAGAGGAGACTTTATTGTAAAGGAGAGAGCAGTACGGAGGATCCACCTAGATCCCCCATCATCTGATAAACACATAGAAACAATGGATTCAGTCAGTGTGTGTGTTTCCTACAGATGGATCCAGTCATGGGAACCCACCAGAGAGATGTCCCCGTCCTCTGTATTCCCGGGATTCCACACAGGAAGGTCACACCATCCCTCACCATCATCAGGTAGATGGATCCAGTCATGGGAACCCACCAGAGAGATGTCCCCGTCCTCTGTATTCCACACAGGAAGATCACACCATCCCTCACCATCATCAGGTAGATGAGGAACAATCACTGATAGTATCATTAGGATCTGTACATTATCTGCATTGTTACCATTGATGTCATTTTTATTATATATTCAGAGCGGAGACCTGAGAGATTTCAAAGTTGAAAGTAAATCAGAAGAAGAAGAAGAGGCGTATGTGAGGGATGATCAGCAGTCTATGGAGGAGGATGGAATAACGGGGACATTTATAGAGGAGGACACTCCTACAGAGATCAGCACAGGTGGGTCATGAACACTAAATCCATTCCTCCACCCATACTGCTCACTGATTGGTCCAGAGTAGGGCGGGGACTGGGTGATATCAGCCTGTAATCCCCTGGTCACTTTCCTGAGCTGTGTTCCCCGTCCTGTATTCCTGGATTTCTCTCGGATAATCTTCCTTCTCTGTGCTGCAGACACAATTTATGTATCTAGACTGCATTTATGGAGATTCCGGGATTCACCTGTCAGCAAAATGTGGACTTTCACCATAGGTGTTGCTCAACCTGGGCCTTGGATCTTCTTCCTCATGCCCGGGTCTAGTAACATCTCTGACAGAACAATTCTCCCAGGGTTACTTGCTCACTGTGCCAGGTGGAAAGATATATGTCTTTATAGTCTCAGACCCGTCTCAGGACATGAGAAGCAGCGGTGTGGGACCACTGCAGATTATTTTATAAACTTTTAGGGGGAGATTTACTAAAACTGGTGCATACAGAATCTGGTGCAGATGTGTATAGTAACCAATCAGCTTTCAGGTTTTATTGTCAAAGCTCAATTGAACAAGCTGAAACTAGAAGCTGATTGGCTACCATGCACTAGATTAAGTGCTCCAATTTTAGCAAATCTCCCCGTTAGATTACTGCTGGCTTCTGAATACCAGTATTATTGGTCCCGCTCATTACACATCATTTATATTGCACAATATGCAGTCTTAAGCCCCGCACTTTATACTCTATGTTGTATGTAATGCTCACCCCCCCTTCCCCGAGAGTCCTCAGGAAATAAATGGATCTCCCTTACCTGTGCAACAGCTCTTGAGTAACACAGGCTGCCCCCCAGGACTAAATATTTATCTTCCCCCCAGCCACCTTCTGGACTCCCTCTCCAAGGGATTGGCTGCAGTGAGATAGATATTTACAACCCATTGGCTGACCACCTACTCTTTCTGGAAGCTTCTTCAAGATGCAGGTAGGAGATCTCATCCACCAGACATGGGGAGATCTGATCAGACACAGAAAATAGATTGCTGCTCTACTAGTATAGCAGAGCCAAAAAACGGAATTTATCCAGCCAGGGGCAGAACACCACATGTACATTGCATACTCCTGATACTATATAGTCTTAACTATAGTGTCTTGTACTAGTGTCTGAAGTTGTTACATACTCCTGACCCCTGCACTATATACTCTATGTTGTACATTACATACTCCTGACCCCTGCACTATATACTCTATGTTGTACATTACATACTCCTGACCCCTGCACTATATACTCTATGTTGTACATTACATACTCCTGACCCCTGCACTATATACTCTATGTTGTACATTACATACTCCTGACCCCTGCACTATATACTCTGTTGGACATTACATACTCCTGACCCCTGCACTATATACTCTGTTGTACATTACATACTCCTGTCCCCTGCACTATATACTCTATGTTGTACATTACATCATCCTGTCCCATGCACTATATACTCTATGTTGTACATTACATCCTCCTGACCCCTGCACTATATACTCTATGTTGTACATTACATACTCCTGACCCCTGCACTATATACTCTATGTTGTACATTACATACTCCTGACCCCTGCACTATATACTCTATATTGTACATTACATATTCCTGACCCCTGCACTATATACTCTATGTTGTACATTACATACTCCTGACCCCTGCACTATATACTCTGTTGTACATTACATATTCCTGACCCCTGCACTATATACTCTATGTTGTACATTACATACTCCTGGCCCCTGCACTATATACTCTATGTTGTACATTACATACTCCTGACCCCTGCACTATATACTCCATGTTGTACATTACATAGTCCTGACCCCTGCACTATATACTCTATGTTGTACATTACACACTCCTGACCCCTGCACTATATACTCTATGTATTGTAAGTTTATTAATTATTTTACTATATACTGTAGTTCTAATTGTTGTAGTCTGAATTTTGCTCTCTGCCCTCTACCCATTGCTGTGTACGAACACAATATGTATTCTCTTTTGTTACACCCATTTCCTCCCAGCTGGACATTTTATATCGGATGATGTGATTGGAGCACAGACTTTTACATGGTGATAATAATGTGATAACATCCTCCAACTTTGGACCCTTAAACAGAAAGTGATAATGAGGGAGGAGTCAATACCCCAATGATGGTGGTCTTCAGGATCAGTCCAGTCTTCATCTTGGTTGTTCTCCCCCATCCTCACTCTCTGACCTCTGGTGGGGCTCAGCCCTGCTGTTCTTCATGACTAAATCATGGAGTAAATAAGGAAGTGCAGTACTTCTTGTGTTGGGAAGATGGTGATGAGTGATAGAGGGGGTGGGGACCCTCGTTCTATAATCCCCTCATCACTGTCCCTCCTATAAAAGACAGTTCTGGTTGTTTCCTCACTCTCTGACTAAGGTCCATGAATAAAGAAATGACCTGGTAGGAGATCAGAGGAGCCATTTCCTAGTTCCCTTGAGGGTGGAATTGTAAGCTCCTCAGATACCAAGCTGCCTGATGTGGGCGGAGTCCTGGTTTGGGGGAACCAATCAGCTCCTGTCTAGTAATCCTCTTTGTCTTTGTATTTTAGTCCATGGCCAGGAGATGAGGAAAACCTCCGAGGATTGTCTCACTTTGTCTCCAGACTGGAAAGTAGAAGATGAGGACATCACACAGTATAGTCCAGGAGAAAACCCGGCTCCCTCCAATGTCCATCCGGCACCACCCAGTGTAGATGGACCATCGGATTCCTCGTGTCCTGAGGAACCTCAGACTGTGCGGGTCCGGGCCGGCCTTCAAAGAGGGAAGAGGTTTCCTTGTCCTGAGTGCGGAAAGGGATTCCAATTTAAATCCCAATTTAATTTGCATAAAAGATCTCACACGGGGGAGAAGCCGTATCCCTGCCTCGAGTGCGGGAAATGTTTTTCACATAAGTCCCATCTTTACAGACATCAGAGATCTCACATGAAGGAGAAGCAGTTTTCCTGCTCTGAGTGTGGGAAGTGTTTTCCAAATAAATCAAAGCTTGTCATACATCAAAGGTCTCACACGGGGGAAAAACCGTTTTCTTGTTCTGAGTGCGGGAAATCTTTTCTACGAAAATCTGAACTTGTCAGACATCAGAGATCTCACACGGGAGAGAAGCCATATTCCTGTCCTGAGTGTGGAAAACGTTTTTCAGATAAGTCCAATTTTTATCATCATTGGAGACTTCACACAGGTGAGAAACTTTATTCCTGTAATGAGTGCGGGAAATGTTATTCACAGAAGTCCAATTTTCATAACCATCAGAGATCACACACAGGTGAGAAGCCGTATTCCTGTTCTGAGTGCGGGAAATGTTTTGCGCTAAAATCAGTACTTGTTTCACATCAAAAGTCTCACACGAAGGAAAAGCCGTATTCCTGTCCTGAGTGCGGGAAATGTTTTTCACAGAAGTCCAATCTTTACAGACATCAGAGATCTCACACGGGGGAGAAGCCTTATTCCTGTCCTGAGTGCGGAAAATGTTTTTCAGAAATGTCCTATCTTCATAATCATCAGAGATTGCACACAGGTGAGAATCTGTATTCCTGTTCTGAGTGCGGGAAATGTTTTATACGAAAACCAGAACTTGTCATACATCAAAGGTCTCACACAAAGGAAAAGCCATTTTCCTGTCCTGAGTGCGGGAAATGTTTTTCACAGATATCCCATGTTTACAGACATCAGAGATCTCACACGGGGGAAAAGCCGTATTCCTGTCCTGAGTGCAGAAAATGTTTTTCAGAAATGTGCCATCTTATCAATCACCAGAGATTGCACACGGGTGAGAAGCCGTATTCCTGTTCCGAGTGCGGGAAATGTTTTGCGCAAAAATCAGTACTTATCTCGCATTACAGATCTCATTCAGGCGAAAAGCCATATCCCTGTCCTGAGTGCGGGAAATGCTTTTCACAGAAGTCCCATCTTTACAAACATCTGAGAGCTCACGCGAGGAAGAAGCAACTTGCCTGTCCCAAGTAAGAGAAATGTTCCTCACTGAAGTCCTGTCTTCCTGTACATCAGGGATCCCACACAACCCTGGAGGTGTATTAGTGCCTTTAGTGCGGGAAATGTCTTCTATATGCATGTTGCTGGACATCCCAGCTCTCATGTGGGGAAGAAGCACACCCTGATATACACCTCAGATATACTCCATGGCTGATCTTCATCATGGAAGAAACAGTTCATAAGGAGAGCAGAGGTCACAAAAGACATGGATGAAGTGTGGGACATGTTGACTGTTGATTTCGGTAGAAAAATAAAAATGTCATCACCTTTCATTGGTAAATGTGGTGTAAGCATTCACAAACTGAAGTCTATTAAATAAAAAAAAAAATCGTTAAACGAATGTGACACGCATTCGCCCAGCTGTGACAAATGTTCATTTTTTATTTCATACGATTTCTTTTGATCTTTGGCTCCATCTGTGGCCACATAGCAGTATTGCTCCATTTTTCCTGATGGAGATTGTTTTCTTCATTGTGTCCACTAGATGGCGCTGACCATCATAGGAAATCACTGTGTAAATTACAGCTAGAATTCATCACGGCTGGGCAAATGATTGTCACTTTCGTCAAAAAAACATTTTTTTTTACTTCTCGACCCCTTCGTTTTCATACTAATAATAGAGATCATTCTCATGTACTTTTGAGTGCAGCAAACCAACAATATTCATCCAGCCATTGATTTAAAAAAGAAAATACAAATGTGGCTATTAGATGGCACTAAGAAAGTAGATCCGTCTAGCAGCCAAGTGTGGTAATTTACATTTTAAACTTCAGCCCGGGGGTTAGAGGTGGCCCCTTGCCTACTTTTATGTGGCCCTTGGGGCACTATTTTTCTCCACTGATAGCGACAATGGGGCATAATCCCCCCTCTGACACCAATGAAGCGGCACAATAACTCCAAATGACGGGTCACAATTCCTCCCACTGGGGCACAATTCCTTTCAGACACCAACAATCGGGCCCAATGATGGGACTCTATTCCTCCCACTGACACCAATGAAGCGGCACAATAACTCCAAATGACGGGTCACAATTCCTTTCAGACACCAACAATCAGGCCCAATGGTGGGACTCTATTCCTCCCACTGACACCAATGAAGCGGCACAATAACTCCAAATGACGGGTCACAATTCCTTTCAGACACCAACAATCAGGCCCAATGGTGGGACTCTATTCCTCCCACTGACACCAATGAAGCGGCACAATAACTCCAAATGACGGGTCACAATTCCTCCCACTGGGGCACAATTCCTTTCAGACACCAACAATCGGCCCAATGATGGGACTCTATTCCTCCCACTGACACCAATGAAGCGGCACAATAACTCCAAATGACGGGTCACAATTCCTTTCAGACACCAACAATCAGGCCCAATGGTGGGACTCTATTCCTCCCACTGACACCAATGAAGCGGCACAATAACTCCAAATGACGGGTCACAATTCCTTTCAGACACCAACAATCAGGCCCAATGGTGGGACTCTATTCCTCCCACTGACACCAATGAAGCGGCACAATAACTCCAAATGACGGGTCACAATTCCTTTCAGACACCAACAATCAGGCCCAATGGTGGGACTCTATTCCTCCCACTGACACCAATGAAGCGGCACAATAACTCCAAATGACGGGTCACAATTCCTTTCAGACACCAACAATCAGGCCCAATGGTGGGACTCTATTCCTCCCACTGACACCAATGAAGCGGCACAATAACTCCAAATGACGGGTCACAATTCCTTTCAGACACCAACAATCGGGCCCAATGGTGGGACTCTATTCCTCCCACTGACACCAATGAAGCGGCACAATAACTCCAAATGACGGGTCACAATTCCTTTCAGACACCAACAATCAGGCCCAATGGTGGGACTCTATTCCTCCCACTGACACCAATGAAGCGGCACAATAACTCCAAATGACGGGTCACAATTCCTCCCACTGGGGCACAATTCCTTTCAGACACCAACAATCGGGCCCAATGATGGGACTCTATTCCTCCCACTGACACCAATGAAGCGGCACAATAACTCCAAATGACGGGTCACAATTCCTTTCAGACACCAACAATCAGGCCCAATGGTGGGACTCTATTCCTCCCACTGACACCAATGAAGCGGCACAATAACTCCAAATGACGGGTCACAATTCCTTTCAGACACCAACAATCAGGCCCAATGGTGGGACTCTATTCCTCCCACTGACACCAATGAAGCGGCACAATAACTCCAAATGACGGGTCACAATTCCTTTCAGACACCAACAATCAGGCCCAATGGTGGGACTCTATTCCTCCCACTGACACCAATGAAGCGGCACAATAACTCCAAATGACGGGTCACAATTCCTTTCAGACACCAACAATCAGGCCCAATGGTGGGACTCTATTCCTCCCACTGACACCAATGAAGCGGCACAATAACTCCAAATGACGGGTCACAATTCCTTTCAGACACCAACAATCAGGCCCAATGGTGGGACTCTATTCCTCCCACTGACACCAATGAAGCGGCACAATAACTCCAAATGACGGGTCACAATTCCTTTCAGACACCAACAATCGGGCCCAATGGTGAGACTATTCCTCCCACTGACACCAAAGATGGGGCATTGTTTGTTACACATAAGTCATGACCTTTTCTACTCCCAATAATACGGCCCTTCCAGGGGCGGACTGACTATTCGAGCACTCGGGCACTGCCCAAGGGCCTGGGGTCAATAGGGGTCCCAATGAAATGCCCCTGGTACCTTTTTTAAAGGCTTTTTTGAGTGTTGGAAAGGACACAGGGGCCCCATGATCCCCTATTGCCCGGGGGGCCCCATGAGTCGTCAGTCTGCCCCTGGGCCCTTCTTAAGTCTAAGGCTGGGTTCACACTGATGCGGTGCGAAATTTGCAGCGTTTTCTGTGCGAATTCCGCACGGCATCCGAATCGCACCTCGCTCATGCGAACCGATGTGGGTGTGTATGTTAACAACACCCCGAAAGCAGAGAAGAGTGCAGAATCGGGTCGCATAGGTGTGAATACTCATGCGATCTGATTCTAGTGCGGACCCAAAAAAGGATGCAGTTTTTGCGGAGTTCCTAAGGAAGGCTTAAAATCCTTCTATCCCTCTGGGAATCGGGGACAAGACAACACTACCAAGGTTCTCTAGGCTCCAGAGAATCATGCAAAAACTGGTATCTGTAGAGTACGGATATGACTACCTCTACGAACCAGTAGAGCTGATGGACAAAATTGAGGAATAGCATTAGGGCTGGTGTAACGAGCAAATCTGGAACTTTTTGAGTGTTCCGAAGCCCTACAGAAATTATATCCACCAAGCTCTGCCAAAGATTTCTGGACATCAAGAGAAGCTGAAGTCTGGGGAGATTTATTTACAGGACAGGGTGGTTATCCAGAAGGCTGGCCAGAGAGCCTAGGTGAGGGCCATTAATATTTGGGGTTCTGATGCATGGTTTAGGTACCTGACCCCGAATTTTGCACATGAAACTGGGTATAACACCTTTGACGGTAGCCACCTCCACAGCAAGCGGACTATCCTGAAAAAGAAAGAGACTGAACTGTTTCAGGGGGCAGCTTGGCTTCCAGTTAAGGATGAGCCATATGGTGCTATCACTTGGATTTAGAGGAGTATCTCCCTCACCTATCCTCAGTTGTGCTGAACATTTGTAACTTTTCAGACTGTTGCAGCAAATTTTCATGTTTTTGGGCAACGTCAGGTTTTTTTTTAATTAAAGTGGCCCTTTGAGTCTCACAAACCTAGGACCCGCATGTACAAAGAGACTCTGTCGTTATTGTCGTGACCTGGCTAACTCCTTGTTTAGGGAATTATTATAGTTAGGCAGAATGTAAAGTAGATTAGTGTTTAGTTAGGGTGCGTTAGATAGGATGTATCTGCCTTTGCTTCATTCCAAGGACCTAGAAGATGGACTATGGGGCAAGATCATTGTTTATGTAGAGCAGTGTTTCTCAACTCCAGTCCTCGTGGACCCCCGACAGGTCATGTTTTCAGGATTTCCATTATTTTGCACAGGTGATTTGATCAGTTTCACTGCCTTAGTAATTACCACAGCTGTTTCATCTGAGGGAAATCCTGAAAACATGACCTGTTGGGGGTCCATGAGGACTGGAGTTGAGAAACACTGATGTAGAATGACTTTATGGACATGTATGTTTAGTGAGAGTGCAGGGCTTGTTTCACAGGTCTTATGGCAGTTGTTAAGTAGGATTAGTGATATGGAGGGTCATCCTTGTGGGGATGATGCTTCGTCCACCAACACTGTTTTTTGTTCAGCACTTGTTTAACTGTTTATTCAACAGGGTAACTTCACTGGGAGTACCTACAATCACTAGTCCCTGAACTCAGTTTATGTACTTAAGTAAGAATAGGGTTTATAGACAGGAAAAATGTTATCTGTATATAGGTTCAATTGCATGCACAAGCCCTATTGTCAGTGAAAGCTTTACCATATGGAATGTAACATGTAATTACTGATAAGCTGTTGATTTCCCCCATTTTGTCCCTTGTAAGTGGGATACTCCTTGTGTTCATGTCCTACGGCAATAAACTTCAAAAAGATACCCCTAGACTGTTTTCTGAGCCGGTGTGAGTGAACTGTTTGCTGTGTGCCTGGCTGCCTCTGCACTGAATAGGAAATCCATTGGCCCTTTCAGGGCTACGTGCTACATAGCAGCTAAATAATTACAGTAGATCTACGGTGCCTGCCTCCTGAACTATATGGTGGTTTTAACCACTTCCAGACCGGACACTTTCCCCCCCTTCCTGTCCAGGGCAATTTTCAGCTTTTAGCGCTATCACACTTTGAATGACAATTGCGCGGTCATGCAACACTGTCCCCAAATGAATTTTTTACCATTTTTTTGAGACAGATAAAGCTTTATTTTGGTGGTATTTATTCACCGCTGGGATTTGTATTTTTTTTTTTGCTATGTAAATGAAAATGTCCAAACATTTTGAAAAAAAGTGTTTTTTTTATACAATTTTGCAAATAAATAATATTTCATCATACATCTTAGCCAAAATTCCGTTATCTTTTTAGTAAAAAAAAAAAATCCAAATTAGTTTATAACCAAAAATTATAATTTTTAAACATTTTTTTTAATATTTTTTTTATTTTTTTATATTATTTTTATTTTATTTTATTTTTTTTACATACTGTCACCCTAGCAGTACAGTGTCACCATGGTGACACTGTACTACTTGTGGGGGGTGATGAAGATTTTTTTTTTTTTTTACACTGATTGCTTTTACACCCATATAGGATGTAAAAGCAATCATTTCTCTTTCTCTCTGTCTGCATTCTTGCACTCATTGAGAAGTACTGTGTGAGCTGTGATTGGTCACAGCTTGTCACATTGTACAAGCCTGTTGTGAATAGCCTTGTACCATGTGACCTCTGTGATCATTCATAGATTTCACATGTAGTAAGCAATGATGTCAGAAGTGACATCTTGCTTACTACTTTGCATGTGATCACTGATTGGCCAATCAGTGATCACATGATCGGGACCTCGTACAGGGGTCCTGTCCGACGATCGGTGTTTAACTGTGTCCGGAGGACACAGCGGGCACCGGATCGCGGTGCTGCGCGCTCCCAGGGAGCGCGCACAAGCAGGGTGCGGGGAGGCCGTTTATAAACGGCCACCCAACCCTGCAGTGCCACCGTCCGGCCGTTTATATGCGATGGCCGGACGGGAAGTGGTTAACCAGGGTGGATTTGATTTAAATCAAACGATTTAAATCACTAGTCAGTAAGGCTTGATGTAAATCCTAGTTTTCTACATAAAGACTAATTCTTGCTGGTATAACTTTAATATACAAGTAGATGAAGATTTTTAGAATAACAACTTTTCATATTAGTTTTTTTATCCCCAGTTTAATAGGTTAATCATTCATATTTGGACAACTTTTCTGCTGTACTAAGGAAGGAGAAAAATAATCATTACCTTAATAATAACAATTTAAATAGATTTATTCAACTGAAACAATAACATTCCAGCAGATATGATTGGCTTAAACATCCATGTTTGGTAACTAATTTGGCTAAACAAAATATATATATTTGAAGAAACTTAGACTGTCAGCCCCTTCCTCCTCACACTGTCAGCCCCTCCCTCCTCACACTGTCAGCCCCTTCCTCCTCACACTGTCAGCCCCTTCCTCCTCACACTTAGTTTCACTTTCTTCTTGTGCAGATCTATTCCACTCCAAACAATCAGAAAAATATTGTTTCTATTCTATTCACTGAACTTCTTGAAACTTCGCAGTGAAGGGGTTGATTCTGTATTCATAGGTTTGTAGAAGTCAGGATGAAGATCTTTTTCTGAACTCTGTTCATGTTATAACATTTTTGCTGAGAAGAAGAGGCATGTGATCTCCGCTGAGTCAAATTCAGTTTTGAGAACTGCAAAAGTAAACCGAACATCTGTGATAATATCTTGTAGGCAGAGAAACTGCCCAATAATCTGACAAAAACCTCTGGAAGAGCCTGACATTGTGAATGGATTCATGGAATTTATTTACCAAAAAAATTAAACATATGCAGCCTTATTCTACATAATTACAAAACTAATCATTATTTCATGATGGAATAACCTTTGGATGGTAATATATTTTCCTCAAAAAGGATTTTATTTAAAAAAAATCAGATTTAAATCAAAACAATCCGATTTTTTTGATTTTTTTTTTTTTAAAAATCATTGATTTTTATCCACCCTGGTTTTAACTAATCTTTGGGCTCAAAATCTGCATTTTAACACGTGTTTAAAAAATTGGAAAAAACAGCTCTGGCAGTGAGAGAGTTGGTGTGAACTAGATGGAACCACTCTCCTGCAGTCACACTGTAAACATTAGGGCGCCTCCTAGCTATGTTATTACCAGGCTGCAGCTAGGAGGCGCTCTAATGTGTACAGTGTGACTGCAGGAGAGTGGTTCCATCTAGTTCACACCAACTCTCTCACTGCCAGAGCTGCTTTTTACAATTTTTTACACACATGTTAAAATGCAGATTTTGAGCCCAAAGACTAGTTAAAACCGCCAAACATATATTTTCTGGCAATAGAGGCCCTGGAGAATAAAATGGCGGTCGTGTTTTTAGAGTGTTCCTTGTACACAAATTTCACCTTAACATCTGTTTTTTACTTTATACCTTTTCACCATTTTCTCAACAACTTGGTATCAAGGTGCTTTGCCCAGGGCACCCCACATGTTGAAGGCCCCTTGCCTGAAATAGTTTAGGAGGAAGGTACCACATGCACTTCCCCCCCTTCCTTTCCTGGGTCCACCCTGGTCCCGGAGCTGTCATCAGCTAAACAAAGGAAGAGATGGGATAGTGGTGACATTATTGCCCAAGTATGTTCAGTGACTAGATCTGGGCATTGATTTCAACGTCATCTTCTCCCCGTTGCTTACATGGTAGGTTTTCCTGGTGACATCAGTGGCCCCTTGGGACATGGCTGGACAAGCACCTACTGCTTCATCAGAAATTAGTGCCAGCTAAAACCTGTTGTCAGGAATCTAGGAATGACCAGAAAGGTGTGGACTGACACAGGGAAACGCCGGCTTCAGGTATAGTATAATAATACAGTTTATTATTAGCCACCCAGATATATATATATATATATATATATATACACGCACAGTGAACAAACTAACCTTCCACTAATCTTAGTAGGTGCAGGAACACAGGCGTAGTCAGGGCTGGAGAGGTGGAATGGTCAGGCCGGCCGTAGGGTTCTGTAACGACTGCCTGGTGGTACCTCTAGCGGTCCTCAGGACAGGATTCCCCAGGGCGCGGAGTCTAAGTCCCAGTCTGTTTATTCACCAGGGCCCCTGATGGTGGGGATGGACTTGGAGCAGACAGGAACCAGGTCGCGGCCCCTGAGTACACCTGCTAGTGGTAGAGGGATCCGCCAGAGGTATGTGCAGGTAGAAAGCCTGATGTGAAGAGGCAGAAGGTGTGAGCAGGGACGGCTGGATCCGTGCAGGATGGATGGATGGCAGAGTAGTTAGCGTGGTCAGACGGGCCAGGTCAGCAACGTGCGGGCAGCAAGGTACCAAAGGAGCAGGCAGAGAATGGTCAGGGTCACAAGCTGGGTTCAGTAACTCACGGGCAGCGCGGTACAGGGGATCAGGCAGAAGGATGGTCAGGCAAGCCAGGGGTTCAACAGGAGACGGTCAGCAGAGGTCAGGATCAAGCAGGGTCAGCAACGAAGCAGGGACACAGGATACCAGGTACAGGGGCTCATGGGGAAACATACACCAAGGCCCTGGTCACAGGCCTGGTCATTCCTTAAATACACCTTCTGCAATCAGCCCCAGGTTTGGCTGATTGCAGGAGTGAGCTTCTGGCTGCTGAGAGCACCCGCTGGTCAGCCCTGGTACTGCAGCCCACACGGCAGGTGAGTCCCACCACCAGTGCTGAGTCCATTCCTGACAGTACCCCCCCCTCAAGGAGCGGCCTCAGGACGCTCCAAACAGTCCTTAGTGGGCCAAATGTTCCACCGCCCGGGTCAGGTAACTGGCTGAATATCCTACTGCCGGAGTAAACCGGCTGGCTGGGTTTCCTGCTGGTAGACTTCTCTTTGTGTAGGAGAAACCAAGAAGGCAGGTCACTGGACACAGGATTTCCAGGAGCAGGCTGGGAATCAGTTATTGGCCAGTTTAGCTGGACATCAGGGGCTGGCATGTCGGGCTGCGCAGCAAGCAGAGGCACGTCAGCGGGCACCAAGTCATCTGGCACGACAGCGGGCACAGAGTCACCGGGCACTGAGCCATCTAGCAGAACCGCGGGCACAGAGTCACCTGGCAAGTCAGCGGGCACCGAGTCACCGGGCATGTCAGTGGGCACCGAACCATCTAGCAGAACCGCGGGTACCGGGTCACCAAGCTCGACAGCGGGCACCGAGTTAACTGGCACGACAGCGGGCACCGAGTCACCCGGTATGTCAGCGGGCACCGAGCCATCTAGCAGAACCGTGGGTACCGGGTCACCAAGCTCGACAGCGGGCACCGAGTCAACTGGCATGACAGCGGGCACCGAGTCATCAGGCATCGGGTCATGTGGCTCAACAGCGGGCATTGGGTCCTCAGGCATCAGGTCATCTGGCTCGACAGCGGGCACCGAGTCAACTGGCACGACAGCGGGCACCGAATCATCAGGCATCAAGTCATCCGGCTCAACAGCGGGCACCGAGTCAACTGGCGCGACAGTGGGCACCGAGTCAACTGGCACCGAGTCAACTGGCACGACAGTGGGCACCGAGTCAACTGACACCGAGTCAACTGGCACGACAGCAGGCACCGAGTCATGAGGCATCAAGTCATCCGGCTCAACAGCGGGCACCGAGTCAACTGGCACGACAGTGGGCACCGAGTCAACTGGTACGACAGTGGGCACCAAGTCAACTGGCACGACAGCGGGCACCGAATCATCAGGCATCAAGTCATCTGGCTCGACAGCGGGCACCGAGTCAACTGGCACGACAGCGGGCACAGAGTCAACTGGCATCGGGTCATGTGGCTCAACAGCGGGCACTGGGTCCTCAGGCTGAACCACGGAAGGCGGGTTCTCAGACGGCAGGCTGACCGGTTTGGATACTGGCAGGATGGTACAGCGAGTGGGAGCAGGGGACTGACATGTGGTAGATAGCAGGGTATACTGGGCTGTCACTGGGGGTGCTGTCAGGAATGCAGGAAGAGAGCTTTGAACAGAGGAATGATGAGAAGCAGGACTGGTTTGTTGCAAGCTGACTGAGGCTAGCTGTAACAAGTCTGACCATGTCTGCAGTATGGGTTGGACAACGCTCAGTTTACACAAGGCCTGTCTGGTCAAAGACTGCACTGCGTTTATACACTTCATTAGCACATGTGGTGAACATGCTGAATAATGCTCCAAGAAGCAATCCGGATCATCCTCCAACAACCATACCAGTGATACTATTTGACTCGCCCTGACTGGAGGAAGAAAGTCATCCCTGCTTCCAGGGGTACTAGATGAAGCCAACTCAATACAAGCCTGAATCAATGTTTGTACCTCAGAGAGCTCTAGGTCCTGACCTACTAGGGAATGAGCGACCCGTATGCACTCTAGCAGCTGATCCCGGGTATACTCCCGCAGAGTCTGATAGGCATATTCTCTGTCATCAAAGACTAGCATAGACAAATACACAACCTCCTCAGGATGCATCCTTCACAACAAGTCAAGATGGCTTCACTGTGCAGCCACTTCTGGTCAGGAAAGGCCTTGGTGTGATGTCAGGAATCTAGAAATGACCAGAAAGGTGTGGACTGACACAGGGAAACGCCGGCTTCAGGTATAGTATAATAATACAGTTTATTATTAGCCACCCAGATATATATATATATATATATATATATATATATATATATATATATATATATATATATATAAACGCACAGTGAACAAACTAACCTTCCACTAATCTTAGTAGGTGCAGGAACACAGGCGTAGTCAGGGCTGGAGAGGTGGAATGGTCAGGCCGGCCGTAGGGTTCTGTAACGACTGCCTGGTGGTACCTCTAGCGGTCCTCAGGGCAGGATTCCCCAGGGCGCGGAGTCTAAGTCCCAGTCCGTTTATTCACCAGGGCCCCTGATGGTGGGGATGGACTTGGAGCAGACAGGAACCAGGTCGCGGCCCCTGAGTACACCTGCTAGTGGTAGAGGGATCCGCCAGAGGTATGTGCAGGTAGAAAGCCTGATGTGAAGAGGCAGAAGGTGTGAGCAGGGACAGCTGGATCCGTGCAGGATGGATGGATGGCAGAGTAGTTAGCGTGGTCAGACGGGCCAGGTCAGCAACGTGCGGGCAGCAAGGTACCAAAGGAGCAGGCAGAGAATGGTCAGGGTCACAAGCTGGGTTCAGTAACTCACGGGCAGCGCGGTACAGGGGATCAGGCAGAAGGATGGTCAGGCAAGCCAGGGGTTCAACAGGAGACGGTCAGCAGAGGTCAGGATCAAGTAGGGTCAGCAACGAAGCAGGAACACAGGATACCAGGTACAGGGGCTCATGGGGAAACATACACCAAGGCCCTGATCACAGGCCTGGTCATTCCTTAAATACACCTTCTGCAATCAGCCCCAGGTTTGGCTGATTGCAGGAGTGAGCTTCTGGCTGCTGAGAGCACCCGCTGGTCAGCCCTGGTACTGCAGCCCACACGGCAGGTGAGTCCCACCACCAGTGCTGAGTCCATTCCTGACACCTGTTCTCTATATAAGTGGTAGTAATATAGCTTCTATGTATTTCATAACTGGTATAGCCCTTCCATCAGCACCATGTCTCGGTAAGGACAGATAAAAAAAAAAAAAGTAAAAGGAAAAAATGGGACTTTTAAGGTGCTAGACATACTGTTAGGGATCCGGGTATGACCAGAAATGTGTGGACTGACACAGGGAAACACAGGCTCCAGGTATAGTATAAACAATACAATTTATTAATGACTAAACAATACATAAACGCAGTGCAAGACTAAACATAAACACAGTGCAACCAAACCTCCAACAGATAACAATAAGAACAATACTAAACGTAGTCGGGCAGGCCGGGTCGGTAGCAAACGGGCAGGCAAGGTACAAGGAGCAGGCGGAAGCATAGTCAGGAATAGCCGAGGTCAGGACAGGCAGAGTTCATGCAGAGTCAGGATTAAAGCAGAATCAGGATCAGGCAGGAAGCAGACAGGATGCAGGTACAGGGGCTCATGGGAAACATACACCAAGGTCCTGATCACAGGCCTGGCCATTCCTTAAATACACCTGCTGTAATCAGCCTCAGGTGATGGCTCATTGCAGGAGTGAGCCTCTGGTTGCTGAGAGCACCCGCTGGCCAGCCCTAGTACTGCAGCCCACAAGGCAGGTGAGTCCCACCACCACTGGCAAGTCCATTCCTGACACATATCCTCAGGAACAAATACTCAGATACACGTACGTGTGTGTGTGTGTACATTTCATTACATCAAGTAAGATCTAATACCACAAATAAATGAACACTCCCTTCAAAACCATATGATGATCACGACAATCCTTCCAGTACAGTGAACCCCAATACATCTTCTTTAGGGGTACAAACATATGACAATAGGTCCTACAGTTAAAAAACTTAATGGATTTTAGGAAGGTGATGCAATGGTAAATCCCAGCACACGTTTCACCGGGTAGGCTTGTTCAGAGGTTCAAAAGAAGGGGAAATGCCATACTGATGATTTTTCTTATCTCTAGACCAACCTCAAGGAGGAGAAACATTTAGTACATACAAGTGAGGTGCAAACCAGAAACAGCCGAGCAAGGGCATATGCAAAAAAAAAAAAAAATCAAGGAACAGCCCAGTGTAGAGGGAGAGAGGTGTGATGTTGACAATCCTCAACTACTCATCTCACATAGATGATAGAAGGTAGAAAATCCAGCAAATATAGCAGGAAAGATGGTTGAAATATAAAGTTGGCCTCCAATGACTTTACCCTAAAGGATCATAGAAGTGGTTGGGTTGTCAGCAGTTGGAACCATGGACACGCATCTGCATTTGTCCTCCCCTCCAGAAATTTGTCCTCCCCTCCAGGGAGCAGGTGTAAGGATTGCCATGATCATCATATGATTTTAAGGGAGGGTTCATTTAGATCTGTGTTTTTATACCTTACATTATGTAATAAAAGTTTGAAAATATTTACAGTATATGTACAGTATGTGTCTCTGAGTATTTTTCCTGAGGGTATTTCTAGCACCTTAAAAGTCCCATTTATTCCTTTACTTTTTTGAATCCATAGCTTCTAAGTATTATTATTATTATACAGTATTTATAAAGCGCCGATAGTTCGCTCAGCGCTGTACATTACAAAGGGGGACAGAACATGTGACAGAACAATACCAATACAATGCAAAACATGAGGGGATTGAGGGCCCTGCTCTTTCGAGCTTACAATCTAGAAGGTACGGGATAGTGGTACAGGAGGAGATAGATGTGGGGGATGGAGTGGTAGGAAGAGTGGAGGAGGTCGGTCAAGTTAGCAGGGGGTGGGGTAGGCTTCCCTGAAGAGATGGGTTTTCAGGGTGCGCCTAAAGGAGAGGAGAGTAGGTGATAATCTGATGGGTTGGGGAAGGGAGTTCCAGAGGATGGGTGACACCCTGGAGAGTATGGTGCTTAGATCTTGTAAACAGGAGGGTGGCACAGCTACTGCTTGATTCAAACGATCAACGTATTCGTAAACTGTAAATCTGAACCTGGAGCTTCTCCCTAGTTGTCAGTGTAGTGGTCTCTTACATTAATGACCAATAGGAGAAGGATCCCCTTATATCAGTGGTCAGTGTAGTGGTCTCTTACATTAATGACCAATAGGAGAAGGACCCCCTTATATCAGTTGTCAGTGTAGTGGTCTCTTATGTTGGTGACCAATGGGAGAAGGATCCCCTTATATCAGTGGTCAGTGTAGTGGTCCCTTACATTGGTGACCAATGGGAGAAGGACCCCCTTATATCAGTTGTCAGTGTAGTGGTCTCTTATGTTGGTGACCAATGGGAGAAGGATCCCCTTATATCAGTGGTCAGTGTAGTAGTCCCTTACATTGGTGACCAATGGGAGAAGGATCTCCTTATGTCAGTGGTCAGTGTAATGGTCCCTTACATTGGTGACCGATGGGAGAAGGATCTCCTTATGTCAGTGGTCAGTGTAGTGGTCCCTTACATTGGTGACCGATGGGAGAAGGACCCCCTTATATCAGTGGTCAGTGTAGTGGTCTCTAAAGTTGGTGAACAATGGGAGAAGGACCCCCTTATATCAGTGGTCAGTGTAGTGGTCTCTTACATTGGTGACCGATGGGAGAAGGACCCCCTTATATCAGTGGTCAGTGTAGTGGTCCCTTACATTGGTGACCGATGGGAGAAGGACCCCCTTATATCAGTGGTCAGTGTAGTGGTCTCTAAAGTTGGTGAACAATGGGAGAAGGACCCCCTTATATCAGTGGTCAGTGTAGTGGTCCCTTACATTGTTGACCAATGGGAGAAGGATCTCCTTATGTCAGTGGTCAGTGTAGTGGTCTCTTACGTTGGTGAACAATAGTAGAAGGACCTCTTATATCAGAGATTAGTGTAGCGGTCCCTTACATTGGTGGCCAATGGGAGAAGGATCCCCTTACATCAGTGGTCAGTGTAGTGGTCCCTTACATTGGTGGCCAATGGGAGAAGGACCCCCTTATATCAGTGGTCAGTGTAGTGGTCCCTTACATTGGTGACCAATGGGAGAAGGACCCCCTTATATCAGTGGTCAGTGTAGTGGTCCCTTACATTGGTGACAAATGGGAGAAGGACCCCCTTATATCAGTGGTCAGTGTAGTGTTCCCCTACATTGGTGACCAATGGGAGAAGGACCCCCTTATGTCAGTGGTCAAAGATTCTACTCACATATCAGTGCTGCCACATTTTGTCTTCCCCACAGCCTGCTAACAAACTGTAACATCACACTGGATATTCCCAGCAGCAAGATCAATTGTAAAAGATCTGTGAAAATGTCCAAAACCGCTGAAGGATGGCGAGGCAGATAATAAAATAACTAAACCATTTGATGAATCTGCTGAAGACTTTCCTTGACTGGTCTGAGAGAGTCTCAGTCTAGCCAGACAAAATACTGCCTACATGCTGATGATGCCTGAAGGCTGCACCATAAGCAGGGTCCCATATGGGCCTTGGACTGTACTATACATGAGGCCTGATGTGGCCATTGGGTTGCACAATAAGTGCAGCCCAATGTGGACATTGATCTTCCCAATAAACAGGGTCCAATGTGGTCATTGGGCTGCACAACAAGCAGGGTCCAATGTGGCCCCTGGGCTGCACAACAAGCAGGGTCCAATGTGGCCCTTGAGCTGCTCAACAAGCGGGATCCAATGTGTCCCCTGGGCTGCACAACAAGTGGGGTCCAATGTGGCCATTGGGCTGCACAACAAGCATGGTCCCATGTGGCCCTGAACCTTCTCCTCACTAGCTCTTAAGACCAAGTCAGTGATTCTCCTCCCAAGTACTACCAGGTGACAGAAGGCAGGGGCACTTCCAATTTTCAAATTCAATCTGATCCTACTGTCAATTGCTCGAGCAATTAGGAGGACTGTAAATGGTTAAAAAGTCTGGGACGCTGCAAGCCCAACCTTTCTCAACCACGTTGCTATAGATTCCTAGGGTTCCTCCAGAGGTTGCTTGGGGTTCCTGAAAGTTTCTGCCTCTCAGATAAGAAACCACTGACTGCTGCTCTTGGCTATCTGAAAGTGGGGCATTCATCCCACCGATCACCAATGTAAGGAACATTCGTCCCAGTGACCGTCACACTAATGTACTGTTAACTATGAATGTAGTAATTATTAGTAGGGGTTCCCCGACACTGGAAAGTTATTTCAAGAGTTCCTCCAGATTGAAAAGGTTGACTAAGGCTGTGCTAGCCTGAACCAGCCTAAATCCTCCAAAGGTAACAAAAGGAGAACATCAAACAAATCATGGAGGACTCTACACAAATGGCTCAATATAAACAGCTGCAGATCATCCATAACAATCTGTCCAACATTCACATGTAACGCCGGCTGTAGTCTTCAAGAAGTCAAATCGGTGTGTCCTCCTGGCGTGCGGCTAATCGGTGTGTCCTCCTGGCGTGCGGCTAATCGGCGTGTCCTCCTGGCGTGCGGCTAATCGGCGTGTCCTCCTGGCGTGCGGCTAATTGGCGTGTCCTCCTGGCGTGCGGCTAATCGGTGTGTTCTCCTAGCGTGCGGCTAATCGGTGTGTTCTTGGTGGGAGTGGAGGTGACCCCTCTATAAGGATCTACAGTCCATACACACACAGCACAAGGCCGGGGTCACACTATCAGACGCTTCTCAGGGCTGCAGTTCCTCTGAGCTCCACTAGGTGGTGATCTTACTTCTACCCAGACAGGAAGTCTCTATGGATTCCAGACAGGAAGTGATGTTGGGTACAGACATGAAGTGATGACAGGTATAAATAGGAAGTTCCAAGTGAAAGGTGAGGCGGGAGGAAGTAGAGAGGAGACGTTGGTGGAAGAGGCAGCAGAGGAGGTAATAAGATGTTATTTCCTATTTACACCCAGTAACCCCCCGTCATGTCCGTCCTCTTCCCCCACGGTCACGTCCGTCCTCTTCCCCCACGGTCACGTCCGTCCTCTTCCCCCACGGTCACGTCCGTCCTCTTCCCCCACGGTCACGTCCGTCCTCTTCCCCCACGGTCACGTCCGTCCTCTTCCCCCGCGGTCACGTCCGTCCTCTTCCTCCGCGGTCACGTCCGTCCTCTTCCCCCACGGTCACGTCCGTCCTCTTCCCCCACGGTCACGTCCGTCCTCTTCCCCCACGGTCACGTCCGTCCTCTTCCTCCATAGTCACTGTGACATCTTTTATCTCCAGCAGATGATGATACACACATATATAGTGTGGGAACCCAGATTAACCCCTTCAGGGGCACAACATTCCCCCACTTCCGGGGCCGGAACATTCTCCTCATTGTGGAGATGGGTCACCTTTCCCACCAATCACCTCGCCTCATCAGTTTACACCAGCCTTTCTCAAACGGTGCCTTGGCAAAATGTCTAAAAATTGTCCAAAACTTGTATAGAAGCCAGAGGGTGGAACAAGCCGGCCTTTTAGTTACACAAAGCCACAGGTCTTCATTGTGCACCATTATGACCTTCTGGGCCGCTGGCATACTGACAACCAATGACATCATCTGTTTATAAGGAGGATGTCAGCTGCCTGCACAGCATCCTAGTTTGACCCTCCCCCCTCCATCAGTACTGGGGTCACATCAGCTCAGTAATGGAGAAAAACTGAGGGAGGAGAGAAACATGGGAGTACTAGTCAGTACCAGTGTACAAAAGTGTATTTTCTTTGGTAGAATAAATTCTCTCTAATGTTGGGGGTCCTACATGTGTGGATGTCGCTGCGTTATATAAAACTGTTAGAATAGTTTTTCACATTTTAGAATGGGGTACCTCAGGACTGTCCATTGTTTTAAAGGGTGCCGTGAGTGAAAAGAGGTTGAGAAACACTGGTCTATACTAATGGATTATACGTCTTTTATTAGTGGCGGGGGATGGGGGGGTTTATTTTGGAGATATTTGAATTTGTATGTCTTTTATAAAACAGAAAGAAGAAAGAAAAAATTTAATTTGGAGTCACAGACAATGACCTCACAGCTCCTCCTAGTGTCCCTCCATCCAGAGTCTGAGAATCCTATGACATCACAATGACCTCAACTTCTAATGTCCCTCCTTCAGGAGTCAGAGAATCCTATGACATCACACTGACCTCACAGCTCCTCCTCCCAATGTCCCTCCAGCCAGAGTCAGAATCCTATGACCTCACAGCTCCTCCTGAAAATGTCCCTCCATCCAGAGTCAGAGAATCCTATGACATCACACTGACCTCACAGCTCCTCCTCCTCCTAATGTCCCTCCAGCCAGTCATAGAATTCTATGACATCACACTGACCTCACGGCTCCTCCTCCCAATGTTCCTCCATCCAGAGTCAGAGAATCCTATGACATCACACTGACCTCACAGCTCCTCCTCCTAATGTCCCTCCATCCAGAGTCAGAGAATCCTATGACATCACACTGACCTCACAGCTCCTCATCCTAATGTCCCTCCATCTAGAGTCAGAGAATCCTATGACATCACACTGACCTCACAGCTCCTCCTCCTCCTAATGTCCTTCCAGCCAGTTAGAGAATCCTATGACATCACACTGACCTCACAGCTCCTTCTCCCAATGTCCTTCCAACCAGAGTCAGAGAATCCAATGACCTCACACTGACCTCACAGCTCCTCCTCCCCAATGTCCCTCCAACCAGAGTCAGAGAATCCAATGACATCACACTGACCTCACAGCTCCTTCTCCCAATGTCCCTCCAACCAGAGTCAGAGAATCCAATGACATCACACTGACCTCACAGCTCCTCTTCCGAATGTCCCTCCATTATCTAGCCATCAGAACACTTACAGCTGTATGGACAATGAACCTCTTTAAGTCCAACAGTCCTGGTGGAATTTCGTACATACAGCCATGCAACTAGACCTGTAACTACCTATGGGCCATCTGATGCCTTACCTGGCTGTACCTTAAGCTGCTTACTAAGCCCTGAGCTACAGCTAGCTAGAGGATCCCTTTGCTGGAGGGACAGCAGTTAACCAAGGTAACAGAAGCTTCACAAACTCCATTTTCAAGCCTGACTCCAGGAAACATAAAAATTATACCTTGCAGTGGGGCTGTACCCTGCTTGCTTGTTTAGTCTACAGGAGAGGAAAAGAGCTTTTACTTACCTGGTCCCCTGGCAAATGATGCTCCAGTAGTTGACTGTTCCTTGGTGTCATCCCCTCCATTGCAGGGCTATGGACCCTGTATTGGTGTTGATGGCATCAGGACCCTGGGCCATCAGAGCATGGGGAAGGAGAACCTATGGGGAGTGGTCTAGCAGCACAGACGATTGAGTAAATAGATCTTACCTATGGATGGTTTGTTGCTCTTCAAGGAGGACCTGGGCAACTGGATATGTATCCTCCTGTTTTCCTTCTTCCATTAAAACTGATTCCAGTTATATATCTTCAACATGGTCTAGATTAGGGGTCTGCAACCTTTAAGACATAAAGAGCCACTTGGACCCGTTTCCGAGAGGGAAAAAAAGACTGGGAGCCGCAAAACCATTGCAACATTTAAAACAAATCCGACACTGCATATATTGCAAAAAGCGCTCTGGTCATGAAGGGGGTTTAAGGGCCCAGTAAGCAAAGGGTTAATAAGGGCCACAGTGTATCATCATAATCACAATCATAGCCTTAGGTCAGTGGCGGGCAACCTTTTTTTTCAACTGAGCCAAATCTCGCCAAAACCACGACTGAAATTTATTTTGAGAGCCACATTTTTAAAACTGAAAATACATCCCCCATATAGTAATTCATCCCCCATATAGTAATTCATCCCCCCTATAGTAATTCATCCCCCAAATTAATTCATCCCCCATATTAAGTCCCCAAGTCCCCCCTGTGTCAATTCACTTACCTTTGCTCCGCGCGTTCTCGCGCCGTTCCGGTGTAGCATGGAAATCTGTCTCCTATGAGGATCTGTCCCCCTCGACGTATCTGCGCATGTGCCAGTTTCAGGCATTAGCAGCCGATCGGCGATCTCCGGCACATGCGCAGATACGTAGAGGGGGACAGATCCTCATAGGAGACAGATTTTCATGCTACACCGGTCTTCAGGGCGGACTGTGAGAGGAGCCTAGCTCCGCGGGCCGGATTAAAAGGTCCGCCGGGCCGTAGTTTGCCCATTGCTGCCCTATTGCCTGTCACCTGGTGGGCAGTGTGCTCCGGAGCCGCAGCCAAGGTGAAAAAGAGCCGCATGCGGCTCTGGAGCCGCGGGTTGCAGACACCCGGTCTAGATGGACTCAGTTTGAAGTACTTTCTGGACGTTCTGTTCCCTTTATGCCTTGACTACTAAATTCTATGGCTCACCATAAGCTCCATGTGTAGTTAAAGTTGTTGTCATAGATCATGTGTGGTATTTTTGTGAGGGGATTTGCCCAGGAGGACTCACGTGTTTCATAGTTACATAGTTAATCTGGCTGAAAAAAGACAAAAGTCCATCCAGTTCAACTATAAAGAAAAAAAAGTTATAATCCTACACCCACAATTGATCCAGAAGAAGGCATAAAACCCAGCAAATCATGATCCAATTTGCTCCTGCAGGGGAAAAAAATTCCTTCCTGATCCCCTGAGAGGCAATCGGATATTCCCTGGATCAACTTTACCTATAAATGTTATATTCTGTGTATCTAGGAAAGAATCCAGGACTTTCCTACAGCAATCCACTGAGCTGGCCAGAGCAAACTCTTGAGGGAGTCTATTCCACATTCTCACAGCTCTCACTGTAAAGAAACCTTTCCGTGTTTACAGATTAAATTTCTTTTACTCCAGATGTAAAGAGTGCCCCCTTGTCCTCTGTTATGACCTCAGGGGGAATAACTCTACACCGAGTTCACTATATGAACCACTGATGTCTTTATACATGGAGATCATATCCCCCCTTATGTATTATACATGGAGATCATATCCCCCCCTTATGTATTATACATGGAGATCATATCCCCCCTTATGTATTATACATGGAGATCATATCCCCCTTATGTATTATACATGGAGATCATATCCCCCTTATGTATTATACATGGAGATCATATCCCCCTTATGTATTATACATGGAGATCATATCCCCCCTTATGTATTATACATGGAGATCATATCCCCCTTATGTATTATACATGGAGATCATATCCCCCTTATGTATTATACATGGAGATCATATCCCCCCTTATGTATTATACATGGAGATCATATCCCCCCTTATGTATTATACATGGAGATCATATCCCCCCTTATGTATTATACATGGTGATCATATCCCCCCTTATGTATTATACATGGTGATCATATCCCCCCTTATGTATTATACATGGTGATCATATCCCCATTATGTATTATACATGGAGATCATATCCCCCCTTATGTATTATACATGGCGATCATATCCCCCCTTATGTAATATACATGGCGATCATATCCCCCCTTATGTATTATACATGGAGATCATATCCCCCCCTTATGTATTATACATGGAGATCATATCCCCCCTTATGTATTATACATGGAGATCATATCCCCCTTATGTATTATACATGGAGATAATATCCCTCCCTTATGTATTATACATGGAGATCATATCCCCCCCTTATGTATTATACATGGAGATCATATCCCCCCTTATGTATTTATACATGGAGATCATATCCCCCCTTATGTATTATACATGGTGATCATATCCCCCCTTATGTATTATACATGGTGATCATATCCCCCCTTATGTATTATACATGATGATCATATCCCCCCTTATGTATTATACATGGAGATCATATCCCCCCTTATGTATTATACATGGAGATCATATCCCCCCTTATGTATTATACATGGAGATCATGTCCCCCTTTGTGTATTATAAATGGAGATACCTATCTTTTGCCCTCCCTCTCTCTCTCTTGCCCTCCCCCTCTCTTCCCCCCCTCCTCTCTCCCCCCCCTCTCTCTCCCCCCTCTCTCGCCCTCCCCCCCCTCTCTCTCGCCCTCCCCCCCCTCTCTCTCGCCCTCCCCCCCTCTCTCTCGCCCTCCCCCACACCTACGATTACAGCAGGTAAGGAGGGAGGGGAGATGAGGGTCAGGCTAGATGGGAGCCTGATGTGGGTTGTTTTTTTTGTTTTTTTGTCCTGCTTTCCTATATTTTAGGTCAAGGCCACAGTCAAGACGTAGGAGGTCACGGTGATTAAAAGGAAGTGTCTGTTTTGTAGGAATCCCCTGAGAGATTTACGGCTAAAACTGCTTTGTAAAGCCTGTGTGGCAGATTCAGTAAAAGAGGAATCTTCACAGACATGCAGTGACATGTTTGCTTCTGTCAAAAAGGAATTGTCGGAGATTCTGGAGTCAGTCCGATCTTTGTTAGATAAACTGACGAAGCTTCATCCGGCTTTGCAACAGAGCATCTTATCCAGTCCTCTGCCATCAACTTCAGGCCAAAAGGAAATCAGCGACCCAGAAGAAGAGAGAGAGCATCTTTCCATCCCTCAGAGATTCGGAGGAAGAGAACGGTGAGGAGCAGGTTGCAAGTTCGTCCAGATATAAACTATTCGGAGGAGGTGGATGACCTGCTGAAAGCAATATATATGACCCTGGAAATTCAGGAGGAGAAAGTCCAGCTGTCAGTTCACGATAAAATGTACCAGGGCCTAGGACAAGCTAAACATAGAGTTTTCCCGGCCCATCAAGTATTATCAGACTCGGTAAAGAAGGAATGGAAGGATCCAGAAAGGGGCCCTTTCTTTTCCAAAACCCTAAGAAGAAGGTTTCCCTTCGAGGAAGACGAGTTACTTGTATGGAATAAGAAACCGAGGTTGGATGCGGCCTTTTAGCAAGTTTCGAGGTACACTGACTTGGCTTTTGAGGATATGGTCATCCTGAAGGATGCAATGGATAAGAGGACGGACTCGCTCCTTAAAGTGTGGGACTCTTCCCTGACCAACCTCAAGCCGGCTATGGCCTCCACAGTGGCAAGAAATTTGGAGTGCTGGTAAGAACAGCTGAGGGATCATGTTGAGCCAGGGACCTCCAAGAGAGAGCTTTTGGAGTCGTTCCCTGTCCTTCTAAAGGATTTAAAGTATATGGCTGATGCATCGGCAGAGTCTATTACAATGACAGCCGGGTCTTAAGCGTTGGTCAACTCAGGAAGGAGAGCCATCTGTCTCAAGACCTGGTCGGGGGACTCGGCCTCTAAGGTGAAGTTATGCGGGATCCCCTTTTTGGGGGACCTGCTCTTCAGCCCAGATCTGGAATCGTTGCTGGATAGAATGGTGTATAAGAAAAAAGCTTTCCTGTCAAAAAATAAGAAACAGCCGGTCAGAAAGAATTTTTGTCCTTTTTCACAAACCCAAAGAAATAATGAGCAGACCCAGAAAATAAATTGGAGTTTTCAGAAAAACAGAGGTAAAGGGGGAGTACTCTTCAGACCCCCAGAGCGTCCTACCAAGAGCCAATGTCATTTCTCTCCCAGTGGGAGGGAGGCTTCGGGCCTTCTTCTCACAGTGGGAAAAAAACAACATCAAGTGCCTTTGTCAAAAATAACGTGGCCCAGGGGTACTGCATGGAGTTCTCCCAGAAACCACCGACCAGTTTTGTGTGACCAGTCTCCCAAGGAGTCAGGAGATGGCCTCAGCAATGACATCCCTTTTGAAGGAACTGAGGCAGCAGGAAGTCATCATTCAGGTGCCAAGGGAACAAGAAGGTCGGGGGTTCTACTTGCACATCTTTTTAGTCCAAAAGCCCTCGGAAGCTCCGTTTAATTTTGAATCTAAAATTAGTGAACAAGTCCATTCGGTTCAAGCACTTCCACATGGATACAATTTTTCAGTGAGGAAGCTGCTATCCCCGGGATGCTTTATGGTGACTATTGACCTGCGGGACACTTACCTACATATACCGATAGCACAGTCTTCTCAGAAATTCCTGTGACTGGCAGTCAATCTGGGATCGTCCATCTTGCACCTGCAGTTCAAGGCACTACCCTTTGGTCTGTCATCTTCTCCAAGGGTGTTCACTAAGGTCATGGCAGAAGCACTAGAGCCTCTAAGGTTGAGGGGGATTTCGGTGGTGCCATAATTAGAGAACCTACTTGTGTTTACGGAAACCAGGACGCAGCTGCTGTTAAATCTTCAGACGACTCCGGCTTTTCTGAGAAGCTTGGGATGGCTGTTAGATCTGGAAAAGCCCAACTTGATTCCGGCCCAGAGGGTAAGGTTCTTGGGATATACCATAGATTCCGTATAACAGAGGACATTCCTTCCAGCGGAGAAAATAGAAAGGATTCACTCTGCCCCGAGGCAGGTTCAATGCAACCTGTTGGTGTCGGTCCGAGTGGCCATATCGGCTCTGGGACTGCTTAACGCCTCCATCCCAGCAGTTCAATGGGCCAAATTCCATTCCCGCCCTCTCCAGAGGAACATCCTGCGAAAGTGGACATATCAAGATACGCTGGACATCCCTATAAGGATCGCTCAAAAGATGAAGTGAGCGCTTTGGTGGTGGCGAGATCCGACCAACTTAGGGAGGGGTCTGCCATGGTCCTTTCCGAAAGCCGAACACCTAATGACAGATGCGAGTGCATGGGGGTGTGGTGTCCACTTCAGAGATCAGTTGGCACAGGGCTCATGGTCCAAAACGGAGGCCAGGAAGTCCTCAAACTGAAGAGAATTGAAAGCCATCTAGCTGGGTCTTCTTTCCTTTCAGCAGTCGGTGAAGGGGCAGCACATTCAGGTCCTATCAGACAATACAACAGCGGTGGCTTACATTTCAAGATGGGGGCACAAGGAACAGGGGACTCCTGGAGTTGGCACTAGAGATCCTGTCTTGGGCGGAAAAGAATTTGGGCTCCTTGTCAGCCATTCACTTAAAGGGCCTGCAGAATCGGCTGGCAGATTTCTTGAGCAGAAGAAAGGTAGAGTCCGAGTGTGGATTGAATCAAGAAGTGTTCCAGCTGATCACGGAAGTTTGGGGTGTTCCTCAGGTCGGCCTGTTTGCAAGACACCTAAACACAAAGACACCGGTGTGCTTCTCCTTTCACAGGGAAGACCAGGCAATGGGCCTGGATGCATAAGCTCATCCCTGGAATTACCCTTTGTCCTAAGCGTTCCCTCCATTTCAGCTCATTCCTCTAGTACTTTGAAAGTTCAACCAGGAAATAAATCTAATTCTGATAGCACCCTACTGGCCAAAGAGGTCTTGGTTCTTGACGCTTCTGAACCTATCCTCCAGTCCCCCCTGGAAACTGCTGATCAGAAAAGATCTACTAGTTCAGGGGCCAGTTCTGCATCCGGAAGTGGAGTGATTCAACCTAACAGCATGGTTCTTGAGGAAGAACTCCTAAGGAGAAAGGGGTTATCGGACAAGCTTGTTGCCACCTTACTCTCAAGCAGGAAAAAAGTAACTAGAGCGATATATCTGAACTTATGGAAAAGGTATAATTCCTGGTGTTCAGAGAAGGGTTTCCAGGCGAGTCGTGACAGTCCTGGAATTTCTCCATGAAAGAATGGTGAAGAGGCTAGCTGCAAGCACCCTTAAATCTCAAGTAGCAGCTTTATCTGCATTCCTGGAGAGAAGGTTATCCCAGGAGGCGCTAGTTATTAGGACTTTTTTTTTAATGCTTTGGCCAGGACCAGGCCAGTTTTAGTTAAAGTTTTTCCCAAATGGGATTTGTCTTAATTTTACAGGGCCCACAAAGAAAGCATTTGAGCCCCTAGAGGAAGCAGCTTCAATGCAAAATGTAGTTCTAAAAACATTTTCCTAATTGCCATTATGTCAGCTCGAAGGACAAGTCGGTTCCAGGCGCTCTCGATTTCTGAACCTTTTCTAGTTATTTTTCCGGACCAGGTGGTCCTTAAAACGGATCCGGGCTTTCTTCCGAAAATCTCCTCCTCTCATCGTACACAGGAAATAGTATTGCCTACCTTCTGTACAGCTCCAGCTAATCCGGGGGAAGAGGCATTCCATATGCTGTATATGAGAAGATGTCTGTTGAGATTTTTGGGGGTGTTGAAGGAGTTTTAGAAAGTCAATTTACTTATTCATACTCTTTATGGGTAACGGTAAAGGGGAGAGAGCCTTCAAGAGTACTCTGGGCAGATGGCTTAGACAGGCCATCAAAGAACCTTACGGGGCCTTAAACAAAGTCCCTCTGGAAGGGGTTGCAGCACACTTTACAAGATCGGTGGTGGCCTCTTGGGCTGAAAGGGCTGGTGCATCTCCGGAACAGATTTGCAAAGCAACTATGTGGTCCAGTTTTTCCACATTTATATGCCATCATTGAGTGTCTTTGTTGGCTACGGCAGACCAGTCTTTCGGCAGGAAGGTCTTGCAAGTCCCACCCTGGGGTTAGTTACTTGGTTATCTTCTCCAGGTGCTGTCCTGAAAGGCAAAGGAAGAAAACCTTAGTTGGACTTACCAGTGACGGTATTTTTAGGAGTCTTTCAGGACAGTAGCATCTAACCTCCCTTTTTTTTCTCTCTAACTTTTATGTCTGTAATTCTATGGTTGGCATGGTGTTTGTTTTGGTTTTCCAGCATATTAGAGGGTACTTGGATATAACTGAGGGCATGGTGGAAGAGGCAGACTTTTAATTGCGGCGTTTCCTGTGATTATGGGTAGAGCTGCGCTCTCTCCAGGTGCTGTCCTCAAAGGCTCCTAGAAATACAGTCACCGGTAAGTCTAACTAAGGTTTTTTTTTTTTATGTTGGTTAAAAGTGGTTCGTGATTATTCTTGTATGAGAGGAAGTCCTGTGAGTCTATTAAGTAGATTTTATCTTTTTGGCGTTTTATCTTTTCTATGTCCCCTAGAACTTAACTAGCAAACCTCACTTGCAGTGAGGGTACAGTCCCACTGCAAAGGATACTTTTTAAGTTTCCAAAAGTTGGGCTTTAACCCCTCGCCTATCAGGCACTTTCACCCCCTTCCTGCCCAGGTCAATTTTCAGCGCTGTCGCACTTTGAATGATAATTGCGCGGTCATGCAACATTGTGCCCATATGATATTTTTATAATTCTTTTCACACAAATAGAGCTTTCTTTTGGTGGTATTTACTCGCCGCTGGGTGTTTTATTTTTTGCGCTATAAACAACAAAATTGCAATAAAATTAAATAAAGTTTTTCTTTGTTTCTATTCTAAAATTTTGCAAACCGGTAATTTTTCTCCATCACTGATGTACGTTGATGAGGCTGCACTGATAGGCAGCACTAATGGTCACTGATGAGGTGGCATGGATAGGCAGCACTGATGGACACTGATAGACGGCATTGATGATGCTGCACTGATAATGCAGCACTGCTGGGTGGCATTGCTGGGTAGCACTGATAGGTGGCACTGCAGGGCAGAGGTGGGTGGCACTGATCATCAGCGCACTGATCATCAGTGCCCTGATGACCAGTGCCGATCCCATAGCTGACAATTGCCGGTTATCAGCAGTACTTCACAGCGTGAGGAAAGTACAGCCAATAACCAGCAACTGTATTTACCTGATGATCTGCTTTGTCATTGGACACGGCTGATCATGTAGTAAAAGGCCACTGTGATTGGCTGTTTACTATACCGTAGGACACAGCGATCACTGGCGGCACCGGGTACACGCCACTGGGGGCGTGTTCTGGAATGATGTCCATGAACATTGTCCCAGGATTTCTCAACCACGCTGTAGCCATGCTTCGGTTATAGCGTGGTTGGGAACTGGTTAATAAAGAAATTAACCTAATATATTGCAAGGTGACCAATACATACAGTAGCACAAACCTAGCTATCTGCCACTGTGCACGTGTGATAATATCAACAGGATAGAGACACTTCTGTTATCAGACTTCAGATCCACACAGAAACTGCAATAGTAAAACTATTAGAACACAGGGACACTTGTCTAATAGTCTCTGCTTCTGGTCTGGGTGTAATACAGCAGCATCTCCTGCATGAAAGGTCATGAGAGCCAATTCTGTGTCTACCTCCAAAAAACTCCCTAGTATAAGATCTCTCTTCTCCAATCGGATTCTACCACCTCACCTTTCGTTATGTCACAGTGGGTATTCTATCTTGTAGTGTGGCTTTGATGTTAGTGTGTATAATAGCTTGGATGACTCTGTAAGCAACAGCTTTTTAAAAATATAAACACTAAAGGGAAGTCGCTCCCTACACATGTGCTAATTCCTACTGGGGGCAGCTCACCTATTATTGCCTTACATCCCCATCCTAATATTGTACAACCAATACAATCCAGATAACTCTCTTTATACAGAAAACCTGCATAGATCACATCAATGAGGATGGAGGAGGACTGGAGTCACATGCCTGAGAGGATACTAAACCTCACCCTGGAGATCATCTACCTGCTGACCGGAGAGGTGAGGAGGATTCTGGGAGGTCACATGACATCATTCTTATCTCTATTAATAAAACACAGACCTGACCGGAGAGGTGAGGAGGATTCTGGGGGGTCACATGACATCACTCTCATCTCTATTAACCACTTGCCTACCAGGCACTTATACCCCCTTCCTTACCAGGCCAATTTTCAGCTTTCAGCGCTGCCGCACTTTGATTGACAATTGCGCGGTCATGCAACATTGTACCCATATGAAATTTTGATCATTTTTTTCTCACAAATAGAGCTTTCTTTTGGTGGTATTTAATCGCCACTGGGCACTTTACTTTTTGCGCTATAAATTAAAAAAAGTGCAAAAAATTTGAAAGAAAAAAAAAGTTTATTTGTTTCTTTTATAAAATTTTTCAAACAGGTATTTTTTCTCCTTCACTGATTTACATTGATGAGGCGGCACTGATGGGCACTGATAGGCGGCACTGATGGGCACTGATAGGCAGCACTAAAGGGCACTGATAGGCAGTACTAATGAGGTGGCACGGATAGGCGGCACTGATAGACAGCACTAATTAGGGGTCACGGATAGGCGGCACTGATATGCAGCACTGATAGGCGGCACTGATAGGTGACACTGATGATGGGTACTGATGGACGGCACTGACTGGCATCACTTCTGGGCACTGACTGGCGGCACTGACTGGCACAACCCCTGGGCACTGACTGGTGGCACTGACTGGCAGCACTGCTGGGCAGCACTGGTGGGTGGGCACAGGTGGGCAGCACTGGTGGGTGGGCACAGGTGGGTGGCACTGGTGGGCACAGGTGGGTGGCACTGGTGGGCACAGGTGGGTGGCACTGGTGGGCACAGGTGGGTGGGCACAGGTGGGTGGCACTGCTGGGCACAGGTAGGTGGCACTTCTGGGCACAGGTAGGTGGCACTGCAGAGTGGCACAGGTGGGGGCACTGCTGGGCACAGGTGGGGGCACTGCTGGGCACAGGTGGGGGCACTGCTGGGAACGGGTGGGCGGGGCTAGTGGGCGCACTGCTGGGCGGAACTTGCGGGTGTCACTGCTGTGCACCGATCATCAGGGCACTGATCATCAGTGCCCTGATGATCGGTGCCGATCCCCGCTCTGACAACTGCCGGTTCTCGGCAGTACTTTCCTCACGATCTGACAGCGTGAGGAAAGTGCAGCCGAGAACCGGCACTTGCATTTCCCTGTGATCAGCGTGTCATTGGACACCGCTGATCACGTGGTAAAAGGCCGGTGGGATCGGCCTTTCACCACATCACGTGATCAGCTGTGTCCGTAGGACACAGCGATCACGGAGATCGCCTGGGGCGCGCAGGAGAGCGCGTTCTGGGAGGACGTCATATGACGTCCACTCAGAACTGGCCGGCCGCGGTGAAGCCGTCATTCGGCTATGCGCGGTCGGCAAGAGGTTAATAAAACACAGACCTGACTGTAGAGGTGAGGAGGATTCTGGGAGGTCACATGACATCACTCTTATCGCTATTAATAAAACACAGACCTGACCGGGGAGGTGAGGAGGATTCTGGGATTCTAACATGATAATTCTATTGGTTTTGCAATACAGAGATTTCCTCTTCAGTCAGGTGATCATATGACCATCACAGTGGCTCCATGTGACTCCCTAAAGCCTGACAGACACAACATGCAGAAGATTCTAGAAGTCACCAAGAAGATGATGGAGCTGCTGACAGGAGAGGTGAGCGGTGCCGGGAATTCTGGGACATTCTCCAGTAACAGACAAGGGATGTGTCTGGATGGTGACTGTATCATTGTGTGTGTCAGGTTCCTATAAGGTGTCAGGGTGTCACTGTCTATTTCTCCATGGAGGAGTGGGAGTATTTAGAAGGACACAAGGATCTCTACAAGGACGTCATGATGGACAATCAGCCGCCCCTCACATCACCGGGTAAGAGGAGACTTTATTGTAAAGGAGAGAGCAGTACGGAGGATCCACCTAGATCCCCCATCATCTGATAAACACATAGAAACAATGGATTCAGTCAGTGTGTGTGTTTCCTACAGATGGATCCAGTCATGGGAACCCACCAGAGAGATGTCCCCGTCCTCTGTATTCCCGGGATTCCACACAGGAAGGTCACACCATCCCTCACCATCATCAGGTAGATGGATCCAGTCATGGGAACCCACCAGAGAGATGTCCCCGTCCTCTGTATTCCCGGGATTCCACACAGGAAGGTCACACCATCCCTCACCATCATCAGGTAGATGGATCCAGTCATGGGAACCCACCAGAGAGATGTCCCCGTCCTCTGTATTCCCGGGATTCCACACAGGAAGGTCACACCATCCCTCACCATCATCAGGTAGGTGAAGAAAAATCACTGATAGTATCATTAGGATCTGTACATTATCTGCATTGTTACCATTTACAGTATGCAATTCTTATTATATATTCAGTTTGGAGACCTGATCGATGTAAAAGTTGAGGTTAAGTCAGAAGAAGAAGAGGCGTATGTGAGGGATGATCAGCAGTCTATGGAGGAGGATGGAATAACGGGGACATTTATAGAGGAGGACACTCCTACAGAGATCAGCACAGGTGGGTCATAAACACTAAATCCATTCCTCCACCCATACTGCTCACTGATTGGTCCAGAGTAGGGCGGGGACTGGGTGATATCAGCCTGTAATCCCCTGGTCACTTTCCTGAGCTGTGTTCCCCGTCCTGTATTCCTGGATTTCTCTCGGATAATCTTCCTTCTCTGTGCTGCAGACACAATTTATGTATCTAGACTGGATTTATGGAGGTTCTGGGGTTCAGCTGGCAGCAAAATGTTGACTTTTACCATAGGTGTTGCTCGACTTGCGTTGCACCTGGGCTTTGGATCTTCCTCATGCCCGGGTCTAGCAAAATCTCTGACAGAACAATTCTCCCAGGGTTACTTGTTCTGTTTTCTGCTGGCTGTGCCGGGATATGTCTGTATAGTCACTGAGAGCAGTCTCAGGAGATGGTTCGCAGTGGTGTGGGACCTCTTCAGCTTGTCTCAGTTAACCACTTCAATACCGGGCACTTTTACCCCCTTCCTACCCAGACCAGGTTTCAGCTATCAACACTCTCACACTTTAAAAACAAAAAATAGTGCAGCGCTAACAACCTATACTAAAATACAAATGACATAAATGGAAATATCACATATAGAATGCACAATAAATATTCAGTGTTAGGTGCTCATGAAATGAATACTATGTGCAGCAGTCCATAAATGCCAATGATGGTGAAAAATCACAGCAAAACTCCGTGAGAGGATCACAGTGCCACTCCGTGTGCGGTCAATCCACAGATGGCCAAGATGGCCCCTCACCTCCCTGATGCGATCCACTGGGCCAAACAGCTATGTAGGTGACCTTATACACCCAATGAGGTATCATCAAAGGATGGAACGTATGGATAGATCCCTCCAATATCTCCTAGTTACTCGATTCCACAAAACCGTTTAAGATACCATTAAAAACAAAGAAGATCCTCCATAGTGTAATCCAGTTTTAATAATAACATGAATATAAATAAAATGCCCACTCACATGTAAAATGACAAAGATCAGCTTTTTCCCATATCATGGGTGTGTTTCCATGGTTCTCATGCTAAGAAATGCATGCAGCTCCACTTGCTCCACAATCCCTCCAGAAATGGCGCAGACGCCGGAAATAACGTCACCGCGCCACCGGAAATGATGTCAGTGCGTACCTTAACGCGTTTACGTCGCGATCCACGTGACTTCCTCAGAGTGAAAATTTTCAGCTATGTAGGGTGTATAAGGTCACCTACATAGCTGTTTGGCCCAGTGGGTCGCATCAGGGAGGTGAGGAGCCATCTGTGGATTGACCGCACACTGAGTGGCACTGTGATCACCTCACGGAGTTTTGCTGTGATTTTTCACCATCATTGGCATTTGTGGACTGCTGCACATAGTATTCATTTCATGAGCACCTAACACTGAATATTTATTGTGCATTCTATATGTGATATTTCCATTTATCTCATTTGTATTTTAGTATAGGTTGTTAGCGCTGCACTATTTTTTGTATTTTTATGTTCTTTCCTTGTGGTTGAGGCGAGTGTGTGCTGCTTATTAATAGGTGTTCCATTGAGCGCAGGAGTTTTTTTCATTATCACTCTCACACTTTAAATGACAATTGCGCAGTCATGCAACGTTGTACCCAAACTACATTTTTATAATTTTGTTCACATGACAAGAGCTTTCTTTTGGTGGTTTTTAATCACCACTGGGTTTTTAATTCGTTCTTGGATACACAGAATATAACTGGATATAACATTTATAGGTAAAATTGTTCCAGGGAATATCCGATCGCCTCTCAGGGGATCAGGAAGGAATTTTTTTCCCCTGCAGGAGAAAATTGGATCGTGCTTTGCTGGGTTATTTGCCTTCCTCTGGATCAACTGTGGGTGTAGGATTATAACTTTTTTTTTTTTTTTTTTTTTTATGGTTGAACTGGATGGACTTTGGTCTTTTTTCAGCCAGACTAACTATGTAACTATATTTATTAACCACTTGCCAGCCGCGCTATACCCAAATGATGGATACAGCACGGTTGTCCAGTTCTGGGAGGGCGTCATATTAAGTCCTTCCAGAACGTGCCCTTCCGCATGCCCCCAGGGGCACGCACCCAACTATCTCCTTGGTCGCTGTCTCCTATGGACACAGCTGATCATGGGATGTGCTAAAAGGCCAATCACAGCAGTCTTTTACCTCGTGATCAGCTGTGTCCAATGACGCAGCATATCACCGGTAAATGCAGTTGCCGGCTATTGGCTTCACTTTCCTCACACTGTCACAGCGTGAGGAAAGTACTGCCGATAACCGGCAATTGTCAGAGGATGGATCGGCACTGATGATCAGTGCCCAGCGGTGCCGCCCACCTGTGCCTAGTAGTGCCACCCAGCAGTGGAATCAATGCCATCCATCAATGCCGCATATCAGTGCAGCATCATCAGCGCTGCCTATCAATGCTGCCTATCCATGCCACCTCATCAGTGCCACCTGCAAGTGCCTATCAGTGCTGCCTCTCAGTGCAGCCTCATCAACGCACATCAGTGAAGTATAAAAATTACCTGTTTTGCTAAATTTTATAATAGAAACAAAGAAACATTTTTTGTTTTCAAATTTTTTGCTCTTTTTTTTGTTATAATGCAAAAAATAAAACCCCCAGCGGTGATTAAATACCACCAAAAGAAAGCTCTATTTGTGTGAAAAAAATTATAAAAATGTCATATGGGTACAGTGTTGCATGACTGGACAATTGTCATTCAAAGTGCGACAGCGCTGAAAGCTGAAAATTGGCCTGGGCAGGAAGGGGGTATAAGTGCCCGGTAGGGTTAAGAGAAATGGCGAGTTGTTTGAAGTTGTAACTTTTTGTCGTAATTTTTTGGAAAATGTAGAAATTAAAATCTTCTTCACAAATTTTTTTTTCTTTTTTAACATACTTTCCCCAGTTCAGTACAGCGGGGTGGCGGTGATCAGGGACAATAACTGGTGACAGGTGTCTGAGGTACACAGCCGGTGACAAATCTCACCGGGAAAGATGTCCTGTGATGCCCAACTGGATCGACAAGAGGCCCACATGGCCATCATTTTGCTCTTGGCCAGGCAGGAAGAGGTGAAGTAAACATTTAGGGGGATATTTACTAAAGCTGATGCATACAGAATATAATGTAGCTGTGCAGAGTAACCAATCAGCTTCCAGGTTTTATTGACAAAATTTAATTAAACAAGCTGAAGATAGAAGCTGATTGGTTACTAGGCACAACTGAACCAGATTCTAAGAGCTCCAGTTTTAGTAATTCACCCCTTTGGACTACTGGTTACTGAATACCAATTCTATTGGTCCTGATCATTACACTATATAATCTATATTGCACAATATGCAGTCTTACGCCCTGCACTTTATACTCTATATACTATGTTGTGCATAGCGCTCACACCCCCAGAGGATGCGGGAAATAAATGGGTCTCCCTTACCTGTTCAGAGGCTGCCAGTCCAGGTACCATGGTAGTGTCCTCCAGCTAATGTCTTTGATTCCAGGTTCTATCAGTCACTCAATGAAGCATATGGTGAGGCCTGACAGCAACAGTTCTTGAGTAACTCGGGCTGCCTCCCAGGACAGAGGCCCCAGGACTGAACAGCCCTGCCAGACATTTATCTTCTCCCCAGCCACCTTCTGGGATCCCCCTCCCAGGGATTGGCTGCAATGGGATAAATATTCATAACACAGTGGTTGACCATTCTATTCTGTTTCTGGAAGCTTCTTCCAGAGGCAAGCAGGACCAACCAACCACCAGACATGGGGAGATCTGACCAGACATAGAAAATAGATTTCTGCTCCATGACAGCAGAGCCAAAAACTAAATTTATCCAGCCTAGGGCAGGGCACTACCTGTGCATTGCATACTATTGATACTATATAGTCTGAACTATAGTGTCTTGTACAATAAATTATATGTTACATACTCCTGACCCTTGCACTATACTGTATATTTTATATTTCACATTGCATACTCCTGAACCCTACACTATATATTCTATGTTGTACATTACATGCTCCTGACCTCTGCACTATATACGCTATGTTGCACATTATATGCTCCTGACCCCTGCACTATTTACTCTGTGTTGTACATTACATCCTCCTGACCTCTGTACTATATACTCTATGTTGTACATTACATACTCCTGAACCCTACACTATACAGTATACTCTGTTGTACTTTACATGCTCCTGACCCCTGCACTATATATTGTATGTTGCACATTACATGCTCCTGACCCCTAAACTATATACTCTATATTGTATATTACATACTCCTGAACCCTACACTATATACTCTATGTTGTACATTACATCCTCCTGACCCCTGCACTATATACTTTTATATTGTATATTACATACTCCTGAACCCTACACTATATACTCTATGTTGTACATTACATACTCCTGACCTCTGCACTATATACTTTATATTGCACATTACATGCTCCTGAACATTACACTATATACTGTATGTTGTACATTACATACTCCTGACCTCTGCACTTTATACTTTATATTGCACATTACATACTCCTGAACATTACACTTTATACATAATTCTGATACTATATAGTTCTAACTGTTGTAGCCTATACAATATGTTGTACATTCCATAGTCCTGACTTCTACTCTCATACTCTATTCACTGCTATATATAAACATTGTGACAGAACACCTGTCACCCCATTTGGGGATTCCATCAGAGAACTACTTCCTCGCCGCTGGGGAGATGAGCTGGTTGCTTCATCTCCTTGACTCTTGGACTCCCGTTGTGGAGTGAGGATGACTTCCTGCAGTCACTACACTGCTGCTGGGAAGGGAGGACGACCACCTCCTCTCCTGGACTGTGAAGCTGCCGCTGGGGAGATGAGCCGGTTGCTCCATCTCCTGTACCCTCATCCGGCTACTGGGACAACATTTCTCTGGTACTGTCTCCCTGGTGCATGGATCCTTGCTGGTAAGGGAAAACTGTTTCCTCTGCTCTGGCTGACTGCTGTGGAGGGAGGATGACCACCTCTTCTCCCGCACTGTGGATCTGCCCCTGGGGAGGGAGGATGGCCCCCTTCTCTCCCTGGACCCCTGGAACTGCTGTGGGTGTGGGGCAGTGGTCTTGGTCCCTCTGTACTGCTGCCAGCACTTCTGCTGGGACTGTGTATGGGCAGTACTCTGCTTCGCTGCCAGTGCTTCAGCTGGGGTTAGGAGTTCCACTGTATCGGCCTGCTGCTGGGGAGAAGGGCTGCCCGCTCTGGCTTCCTGGAGTTCCAGAAGTGCTGTTGGTGCTGGACAGAGGCCAGTGGCGCTCTGCCCTGATGCCAGCTCTTCCGCTTGGAAAAAAATGAAAATTCAGTGGCCTTGCCCAAATCCTCCAGGGCCACCAATTGTTGTAGGCAGGGGTCAGCAGTGCCTTGCCTTGATGCCAGCTCTTCTGCTGAAAGCTCACTGGGTTGTTCCTCCTCAGCAGAAAAGTCTATTAAACTGCCAGTGTCTGGAGCTGGTGGCTGAGGATATATTCACGATCTCCTGTCCCTGGAACGCAGGAGATGTTACCGGTGCTGGGCAGAGGCTTGCAGATCTCTGCCCTGATGCCAACACTTCTTTTGGAAGCTCAATAAATGTTACATCCTCCAATGAAAAGTCAATCAAATCCATGCTTTCTGGGATCTGTGGCTGGGGAGTGAGGGCAGCTTCCTTCTCTCCCGGGTCCTGGAATTGGCACTGGGGAGATGAGCTGGCTGCTCCACCTCCCATACCCTCATCTGGCTATTGGGCTGACGCATTCCCCCATCTAAGCTCGTCCTGTGCAGAAAAAGGTTCTTCAAGGTGAGTCAACACTTGTTGCATCCGCCATAAGAGCTCCGCTTCTATAGTTGCAGATGGAGGTGCGCAAAGCACACTGTTACTTTGCCCCATTGCCGACACTTCCCGATAGTCCCAGGCAAAGGGAGTCCATCCCTGCTGCTGAGCAGCGTCTAGCAACCATCTGTAGGTGATCTCCATCTCCCATTCCTGAACAGCTAGAAACTCCAAATCTTCCCGTGCCCAGTGTACTTCAAAGATGTCCAACTTCTGGTCTTTGTAATCCATGATTTCCTCCAAACGCCCCTCCAGATCGCTCCCAAAGTCAGGGTCTTGTAATAGCTTCCAGTACAACAGCCCATAGCCAAAGCCTTCCTTTGGGCTGTCATCACCTGTCCAAGGGCACACTTGGGCTACATACCAGCGGAGGCCTCTGTAGCTCTCTTCCAGTCACATCTCAGCCTGCTTAACTCAGCTGCCCACTTCACTTGTGAGGATTTTCCCCCCAATAACCGCACCCGCACTTCATACTGCAACCAGTACCTTTCTTGGGTGGAGGAGAGCATTTTTCCCTGGTGGCACTGCTCTTTAGCACTTCCTTCCAGAGTTGCTGGCAGACGAATCACACCATCCCAACAGGACCTGCTCTGGTACTGGTCCTCAAATTCCTCTTCCATGGTGGCTGGTATCTGTTCCTCTCCACCTCTGCTAACCGGACCTCAGATCCCGGTGGTGGTTTGGATGTCCCAGACGTCAGAAAGCATCCCTCCACCTCCACCAAATGTGACGGACCACCTATCACCCTGATTGGGTGATATCTGCATCCTCAGGCTTGAGTGATGGTGGTCATCTTCCCTCCCCAGCAGCAGTTCCACAGTCTGGGAGAGGAGGTGGTTGTCCTTCCCCCTCCCGGTGATGGTTTGGATGTCCCAGACTTCAGGAAGAATCCCACCACCTCCACCAAATGTGACGGACCACCTATCACCCCAATTGGGTGAGATCTGCATCCTCAGGCTGGAGAGATGGTGGTCATCCTCCCTCACCAGCAGCAGTTCCATAGTCCGGGAGAGGAGGTGGTTGTCCTTCCCCCTCCCAGTGGTGGTTTGGATGTCCCAGACATAAGGAAGCATCCCACCGCCTCCACCAAATGTGACGGACCACCTATCACCCTCATGGGGTGAGATCTGCATCCTCAGGCTGGAGAGATGGTGGTCATCCTCCCTCCCCAGCAGCAGTTCCATTGTCCAGGAGAGGAGGTGGTTGTCCTGCCCCCTCCCGGTGGTGGTTTGGATGTCCCAGACTTAAGGAAGCATCCCACTACCTCCACCAAATGTGACGGACCACCTATCACCCTCATGGGGTGAGATCTGCATCCTCAGGCTGGAGAGATGGTGGTCATCCTCCCTCCCCATCAGCAGTTCCACAGTCCAGGAGAGGAGGGGGTTGTCCTTCCCCCTGATGGTGGTTTGGATGTCCCAAATTTCAGGAAGCATCCCACCGCCTCCACCAAATGTGACGGACCACCTATCACCCCAATTGGGTGAGATCTGCATCCTCAGGCTGGAGAGATGGTGGTCATCCTCCCTCCCCAGCAGCAGTTCCATAGTCCAGGAGAGGAGGTGTTTGTCTGTTCAATAAAGCAGTTTCAGTTTTGCATCTAAGCTGGTGTCCTCTAGTCTTGAGTGCAGTGCCCGGCTATAATACCTTGGTCCTGTGTCCCAGCGGCGAGGAAGCAGTTCTCTGATGAAATCACAGGTAGTCCATCACAAACATAATATCTATTGTCTTTTGTTACACACATTTTCTACCAGCTGGACATTGTGTATCTGATGATGTGATTGGAGCACAAACTTTTACATGGTGATAATAATGTGATAACATCCTCCAACTTTGGACCCTTAAACAGAAAGTGATAATGAGGGAGGAGTCAATACCCCAATGATGGTGGTCTTCAGGATCACTCCAGTCTTCATCTTGGTTGTTCTCCCCCATCCTCACTCTCTGACCTCTGGTGGGGCTCAGCCCCGCTGTTCTTCATGACTGAATCATGGAGTAAATAAGGAAGTGCAGTACTTCTTGTGTTGGGAAGATGGCGATGAGTGATAGAGGGGGTGGGGACCCTCGTCCTATAATCCCCTCATCAATGTCCCTCCTATAAAAGACAGTTCTGGTTGTTTCCTCACTCTCTGACTAAGGTCCATGAATAAAGAAATGACCTGGTAGGAAATCAGAGGAGCCATTTCCTAGTTCCCTTGAGGGTGGAATTGTAAGCTCCTCAGAGACCAAGCTGCCTGATGTGGGCGGAGTCATGGTTTGGGGGAACCAATCAGCTCCTGTGTAGTAATCCTCTTTGTCTTTGTATTTTAGTCCATGGCCGGGAGATGAGGAAAACCTCCGAGGATTGTCTCACTTTGTCTCCAGACTGGAAAGTAGAAGATGAGGACATCACACAGTATAGTCCAGGAGAAAACCCGGCTCCCTCCAATGTCCATCCGGCACCACCCAGTGTAGATGGACCATCGGATTCCTCGTATCCTGAGGAACCTCAGACTGTGCGGAACCGGGCCGGCCTGCCAACAGAGAAGAGGTTCTCCTGTACTGAGTGTGGGAAGGGTTTCCGTTTTAAATCCCATCTTACTGTACATAAAAGATCTCACACAGGTGAGAAGCCGTATCCCTGCCTTGAGTGCGGGAAATGTTTTTCACATACATCCCATCTTTACAGACATGAGAGATCTCACATGAAGGAGAAGCAGTTTTCCTGTCCTGAGTGCGGGAAATGTTTTCCAAATAAATCAAAGCTTGTCAAACATCAGAGATCTCATACGGGGGAGAAGCCGTTTTCCTGTTCTGAGTGCGGGAAATCTTTTCTACATAAATATGAACTTGTCAAACATCAGAGGTCTCACACGGGGGAGAAGCCATTTTCCTGTCCTGAGTGTGGAAAATGTTTTTCAGATAAGTCCAATTTTTATCATCATTGGAGACTGCACACAGGTGAGAAACTTTATTCCTGTAATGAGTGCGGGAAATGTTTTTCACAGAAGTCCAATTTTCATAATCATCGGAGATTGCACACAGGTGAGAGGCCGTATTCCTGTACTGAGTGTGGGAAATGTTTTGCACAAAAATCAGTACTTGTCTCACATCAAAAGTCTCACACGGAGGAAAAGCCGTATTCCTGTCCTGAGTGCGGGAAATGTTTTTCACAGAAGTCCAATCTTTACAGACATCAGAGATCTCACATGGGGGAAAAGCCCTATTCCTGCCCTGAGTGCGGAAAATGTTTTTCAGAAATGTCCTATCTTATTAATCATCAGAGATTGCACACAGGTGAGAATCTGTATTCCTGTTCTGAGTGCGGGAAATGTTTTATACGAAAAGCAGAACTTATCATACATCAAAGGTCTCACACAAAGGAAAAACCATATTCCTGTCCTGAGTGCGGGAAATGTTTTTCACAGATATCCCATGTTTACAGACATCAGAGATCTCACACGGGGGAAAAGCCGTATTCCTGTTCTGAGTGCAAAAAATGTTTTTCAGAAATGTGCCATCTTCTCAATCATCAGAGATTGCACACGGGTGAGAAGCCGTATTCCTGTTCCGAGTGCGGGAAATGTTTTAGACAAAAATCAATACTTGTGACACATCAGAGATCTCACTCGGGGGAGAAGCCGTATTCCTGCCCTGAGTGCGGGAAATGTTTTTCAGTGAAGTCCAATCTTTCCAAACATCAGAGAGCTCATGCCGGGAAGAAACCACTTTCCTGTACTGAGTGAAGGATTTTTTAACTTTTCATAAGATCAGAGGTCACCAAAGACATGGATGAAGTGTGGGACCGGGTTGGCCATTGATAGCAGGAGAAGAATAAAAATGGAGTCATCACCTTTCATTGGTAAATGTTGTGATGTAAGCTTTGACAAACACTTAGCTATTAAAAGTTAAAAGAATGTGACATGCATTCGCCCAGCTGTGACAAATGTTGGTCTTTCTTATTTCATATGATTTCTTCTGATCTTTGGCTCCATCTGTGGCCATAAAGTGGTATTGCTATAATTTTACTGATGGGAGTTTTTGTCAGGAATAATACCTCATTGTGGCCACTAGATGGAGCTGACATCATAGGAAATCACTGTGTAAATTACAGCTAGAATTCATCACAGCTGGGCAAATGCGTGTCCCATTGGTCAACGAAAAAAACAAACAAACCTACTTATCAATCCCTTACTTTACTATGTCAGACGTGGTATACTAACCCCTTGTCCTCCAGAGGATTCCCCCCCCCCCCCTTCCTGACCAGGCCATCTTTTGCGTGACAGCGCTGCATTACTTTAGCTGACAATTTCGCGGTCGTACAACGCTGCACCCAAATGAAATTTGTGTCCTTTTTGTTTATTTTCCCTGCAAATTGATCTTTCTTTCGGCGGTATTTGATTGCCTGTGCATTTAACTTTTTTTGCGCTATGAAAAAAAAAGACCAACAATTTTGAAAAACAAAACAATATTTTTGACTTTTTGCGATGAAACGTGTCCAATAAAAAAAATCTAATTTCGTCATAAATTTAGGCCAAAATGTATTCTGCGACATGCTGAAAAGAAAAAAATCCCAATCCGTGTAAATGAATTGGTTAACGTGAAAGTTATAGCAACTACAAATGGCGGTATATATACTGTGATTTTTTTTTTAATTTTTACTAGTAATGGCGGCGATCAGCGACTTATAGCGGGACTGCGGCGGGCATTCTGACACTGGAGGGGGACTGACTTGGTGTCACTGACATCCCTGGTGACACCAATACAGTGATCAGTGCTAATAAAAAGCACGGATACTGTACTAATGGCACTGGGCAGGAAGGGGTTAACATCTGGGGTGATCAAAGGGTTAACTGTGTGCTGTGGGCTTCACTGTAAGCACACTGCTATGCAAAGCTGTGCATAGCAGTGTGCAGGAGCTAACAGGGGAGAGAATTGCACAGTGATCAGTGCTAATAAAAAGCACTGATACTGTACTAATGGCACTGGGCAGGAAGGGGTTAACATCTGGGGCGATCAAAGGGTTAACTGTGTGCTGTGGGCTTCACTGTAAGCACACTGCTATGCAAAGCTGTGCATAGCAGTGTGCAGGAGCTGACGGGAGAGAATTGCACAGTGATCAGCGCTAATAAAAAGCACTGATACTGTACTAATGACACTGGGCAGGAAGGGGTTAACATCTGGGGTGATCAAAGGGTTAACTGTGTGCTGTGGGCTTCACTGTAAGCTTTGCATAGCAGTGTGCATGAGCTGACAGGACAGAACTGCATGGTTTACAAAAATTTCTCTCCCTCCATCTGTAATCCTCCTCAATCACCGGGTGTCGGCGAGTAATCATTGGCCAGGACCTGGTGATTGACAGCCGAGGCCATGAACAGCAGTGCGGGTAGGGTTTGCGCGTGCCCCCTGCCCGGAAATGCAAAATCACAAATATATACGTGATTTTGCGCACCCGTGCCGCCCTGTAGCAGTATTACTGCTATAGGGCGGACGGGAAACGGTTAATAACTGAGATCATACTCCTGTACTTATGAATATAGCAAACAATAAAGGACACAATTTAATGAAGCCAACCATCGATTTAAAAAAGAAAATACTAAATGTGGCTATTGGATGACACGAAGTATCCTAAAAATTAGACATTTATTTGAAGACCGGAATTATGTAGCCGGAGCACCCTCCTAGTTGGGTATCTAGGGAAATGTAGTTTTCGGCTCACTCTGTAGTCAGAGGAGTTGGACTGTCTGCTGTGGCTCCAAAAGCTGTGGGATTGATCGATTCCCCCTCCTAGGTCTGTTGAGAAACTTCCAGTTCTTGCGGTGAGAAGGTACAAATCCTCAGCTTGAATATTTACTACCCTGTTCCTAATCCCTGGGGAGGTGTGCCCAGTTGGTGGTCAGAGAGGGGGATAAGTAGACTGAAACCTGGGAAGAGGAGTTAGTTGGTTCCTGGTCCTACCTACCTGCAGGGGCGTATTTACCACTAGGCAAACAAGGCATTTTTCAAGGGGTGGTGCTGCCCCTCAGAAGAAGGGACAGGCATGGCATGGGACCAGGTGAAATCCTAGAGAGGCTGCAGGCTGCTTGACGGTGCATGCGGAGCCTGAGTCTCATTTTGAAGGAAGGCCAGAACTGTGAAGGTGCGTGTAAGTGCCTCTCTCTTGCTGTGAGGGAGGGTGTAACAGCAGATGCTAACATTTTAGGGGTGTTGTTTGTGGATGTATGGGGGGTGGTGGTAGGTTCTCTCGGGCAGGGGAGGAGGTGGTGCCTGGTCCTATCTACCTGAGGATGGACTGCTAGTGTTTCAGGGGAGTTGCTTGTGGATGTACGGGGGGGGGGGGGGGTGGTAGTGGCAGGTTCTCTCAGGCGGAGAAGGAGGTGGTGCCTGGTCCTATCTACCTAAGGATGGACCGCTAATGTTTTGGGGGAGTTGCTTGCGGATGTATGGGGGGAAGTGGTAGTGGTAGGTTCTCTGCAGGTGTGGGAGGAGGTGGTGCCTGGCCCTATCTACCAGAGGATGGACAGCTAACATTTTGGGGGAGTTTCTTGCGGATGTATGGGGGGGTGGTGGTAGTGGCAGGTTCTCTCGGGCCAGGGAGGAGGTGGTGCCTGGTCCCATCTACTTGAGGATGGACTAATAATGTTTTGGGGGAGTTGCTTGCGGATGTATGAGGGGGTTGTAGTGTCAGGTTCTCTCGGGTGGGGTAGGAGGTGGTGCCTGGTCCTATCTACCTGATGATGGACTGATAACATTTTGGGAGAGTTTCTTGCGGATGTATGAGGGGGTGGTAGTGGCAGGTTCTCTCAGGCATGGGAGGAGGTGGTGCCTGGTCCTATCTACCTGAGGATGGACTGCTAATGTTTTGGGGGAGTTGTACGGGGGGGTGGTAGTGGCAGGTTCTCTTGGGTGGGGGAGGAGGTGGTGCCTGGTTCCTATCTACCTGAGGATGGACTGCTAACGTTTCAGGGGAGTTGCTTGTGGATGTATGGAGGGGGTGGTAGTGGCAGGTTCTCTTGGGCATGGGAGGTGGTGATGCCTGGTCCTATCTATTTGAAGATTGACTGCTAACATTTTGGGGAAGTTGCTTGCGGATGTATGAGGGGGAGTGGTAGTGGCAGGTTCTCTTGGGCATGGGAGGTGGTGATGCCTGGTCCTATCTATTTGAAGATTGACTGCTAACATTTTGGGGAAGTTGCTTGCGGATGTATGAGGGGGAGTGGTAGTGGCAGGTTCTCTCGGGTGTGGGAGGAGGTGGTGCCTGGTCCTAGCTACCTGAGGATAGACTGCTAACTTTTCAGGGGAGTTGCTTGCCCCTGGAACCATCCATGATTGGCTGCTGGACTATGGATAGAACCCTTCTAATTCTGGATCTTTCTCCTAACTGGCCTGTGAGTAGAGCTTGATTACTCATCTGCAGACTCCATGGTCCCCAGCTATGGATAGTGACTGTTCCAGTTGTCCCAAAATTGTAGTTCTCAGCTGCAAGAGTGTTGGGCTGCCCTGTTCTACTTAAACTGTGCTATAAACCCTTTGTGTTCATGGTCTACGGCTGTGAACAGAGTGACTGCACTGCAGCTGCAGAGAAGTGTCCTCAGTGTTTTGGAGTATCTTGTTCCTCATTGTTCTCCTCCTTCTTCTGTTTACGTTCTACAGCAATCAACCTCAAAAAGACATCCCCTGAACTGTTTTCTGAGGCGGTGTGAGTAAACTGTGTGCTGTATGCCTGCCTCTGCACTGAATTGGAAAGAACTTGGAGAGATCCAACGGCCTCTTTTGGGGGGGCTCGTAAATCCATGATTTCTTAGAGTGCATGTGGTCATTAGCAACCATCAGTGGACCTGAAGCTGGAATACTATGGGGATTGTCTGTTATATGTCCATGCAAAGAGAAGGAGTTGGGCTTGCTTCATTGCTCTGAAATTACTTCTAATGCTGAGGAAACGACTGAGGCATTTTGCGCTGGAAAGCATGGAGTTAATCCATGCAGCAGATGTGGAGAGAGCTTCTGGTACCAGAAAGACTGGGAGGAGAGGCGGAGCTGTATGTGTACGTCCGATAAGTGGTGTGCAGAACAGAGGTGCATGTGGATGTGACCACACCAAGATGGTGCACACGTTTTGGTTTTTTGGAAGTTGGGTGGAGATGGTGCCCAGAACAGATATGTTGGTGGGGCATGTGGATCAATTAACCGAGTGGCTGGAGCTGATGGTGGACACAAGATTGTGGCTTGTCCAGAGGCTGCTTCCTGCTTGGGAATGTGGATGGAGCTGAGCGGCTGTGTTTAGTATGTGCCAATTGTAAAAGAACAATGGTGCTGGTGAGAGCGTGGCTTCGCTGTGGACACTGTACTGAACTACTATGTGGAGGTTCTGTAGCATTTTCAGCTGGCTGGAATGCCCTATGGTGCAGTGAGCATCTCAAGCACTCTGCAGCAGGAGAAGGCTGATTGGACCTCAGGGCCGAGACTGAAGTCTGAGAGCTAAACCTCCAACCATGGGAGAGGAGCCATCAGGAGGGAGCTGGATGCTTTCATATAAAACAAGGTGGAGCACACACTGGAGAAGACAGCAACAGTGGTCATCCCAGTAGCCTGTATAGAAGAGTAGGCAGAAGATGTCAAGGGGCCAGGTGAGTCTGCTAGGGAGGAGGGGGAGTCAGAGTCAGGCCCTGGGTCCCCAAAGATCCCACCAAAGAAGTTGGTGACAATGTGACTGGAAATTGTCCAGAGTCTTAAACAGAGTGGTCCTGGGTGGGTGACAAGGAAGTAGAAGCTACAGGGCCTACTCTGGCTTATGACCATCAGGAAACAGGACAGTCCACCAGTACTTGGTGCTAAGGGGCTGCATCTAGAGCAAGTGTACTGAGAATGGGAGGCTAAAGCATTCCCAAACCCACACTCCCACACAGGCTTTAGCTGAAGATGAAGTTTTTGCTTAGTTCCTACGGAAGGCCTAAAATCCTTATATCCCTCTTGGACAGGACAAGACAAAGCTACCAAGGTTCTCTAGGTTCCAGAAAGTTTGCAAAAATGGGTAGTTCTAGAGTATGGATACAACTACCTCTACATGCCAAAGGAGCTGATGGATGAGATTGAGGAATAGCGTCAGGGCTGGTGTAATGAGCAAATCTGGAACTTTGAGTGTTCTCAAGCCCTACAGAAACAATTGAGTACTGCCCGTGATACTTTTTTTTATTTGCACTAACATACAATTTTGAGGACAAGCTTTCGGGGTATGTCCCCTTCTTCAAGGTCCGAGCAGTACTATTACAATGTTTTAGCAGAATGTTAGAAGATGAAGAAGGGGACATACCCCGAAAGCTTGTCCTCAAAATTGTATGTTAGTGCAAATAAAAAAAAGTATGACAGACAGTACTCAATTGTTTCTGTCGCAAGCGCACTAATACGGCTACAATCACCTCAAGCCCTACAGAAATTCTAGCACCACCAAGTTCTGGAAGAAGACTTCTAGCCATCAAGAGTAGCAGGAGCCTGGGGAGATTTACTTACAAGGACAGGGTGGTTATCCAGAAAGCTGGCCAGAGAGCCCAGGTGAGGGCGGATAATATTTTGGATCCTGATGGATGCATGATTCAAATACCTGACCCCAAATGTTACACATGAAGCTGGGTATAACACTTTTGGTGGTAGCCTCCCTCACAGCAAGGTGGTCGTCTTGAAAAAGAAAGACTGAACGTAATAGTTCAGTCTCTTTCTTTTTCAAGACGACCACCTTGGATATGAGGGAGGCTACCACCAAAAGTGTTATACCCAGCTTCATGTGTAATGTAAGGCAGGGGGCAATTTGGCGTCCAGTCAAGGATGAGCCACATAGTGCTAACACTTGGATTTGGAGGAGGAGTATCTTCCTCACCTATCCACAGTCATGCTGAACATTGGTATCTTTTCTGACAGTTGTAGGAAATGTTTGATTCTCAGCAACATCAGCTTTTTTTTGATATATTTGTTCTGTGTGAATAGGGCAAAAATGAATGCTCTTCTATTTCCTCAACAAGTCAATTTATTCATGAAAACAGAGTGATTCGGGAAAATACCTTTTTTTTTTCAACTTTGGGCCCTTTTGGACTTTGAGTTTCAGAAAACCAGGACCAGCCTGTACAAAGAGACTCCATGTCGTTATTGTTGTGACCTGGCTAACTCCTTGGTTAGGGAGGTATTGCTGTCAGGCAGAATGTAAAGTATATACGTGTTTAGCTAGGGTTAGTTTGTATGTATCTCTCTTTGCTTCATTCCAGGGACCTGGAAGATTGACTAATGCAGGCCATAGATGGGTCGAAAATTGGCCGATTTTTCTTTTAAAAAACGAAAAATCGGTCGTTCAAGCGGCCGACGTTACCAGCAACGGTAAAAAAAAAAATCGGCCGATTTTCATCCCGTCTACAGCCGGCAAAAAGTGTCCCTGCAGAGAGCTCTGCTATTTCTTTGACAGTTCCTTGACATTTATAGCGGTTGCAACAATGTATCTATTTGTATCCATTTAGGATACAGATGTTTTTATTCGGAAACAAATAGATACATTGTTGCAGCAGCTATAAATGTCAAGGAACTGTCAAAGAAATAGCGGAGCTCTCTGCAGAAACACTTTTTGTCGGACTGGAATTCCTCCTCTTTTTCATCCTCCTTCTTCTTCCTCTTCTTCTTCATCCTCTTCTTCCTCTTCTTCTTCATCCTCTTCTTCCTCTTCTTCTTCATCCTCTTCTTCCTCTTCTTCTTCATCCTCTTCTTCCTCTTCTTCTTCATCCTCTTCTTCCTCTTCTTCTTCATCCTCTTCTTCCTCTTCTTCTTCATCCTCTTCTTCCTCTTCTTCTTCATCCTCTTCTTCCTCTTCTTCTTCTTCCTCTTCTTCTTCTTCATCCTCTTCTTCTTCTTCATCTTGCTCTTCTTCTTTTTCTTCTTCATCTAGCTCTTCTTCTTTTTCTTCTTCATCCTCTTTTTGGCTTCCTCTTGTAGGTCACTGCTCATGCGCAGATTTTTTTATCGGTAAAAAAATCGGCCGATTTGCCCATCATTGCCGCGAAAATCGTCCGCTCTGCAAAATCGGCTGATTTTTTTTCCAACTTTACCGATAAAAAAAATCTGCCAAAATACCGAAAAACGGCCGAAAAATTAGCCCACTAACGATCCGAAAATCGGCCGATTTTTATTTTCGGCCGAAAAATCGGCCGATTTTCGATCCATCTATGGCCTGCATTAGGGGCAAGGTCATTGTTTGTGTAGAATGACTTCCTTGACAAGCCCCTTTAGTTAAAGTGCAGTATTTGTTTCACGGGTCTTATGGTACTAAGTAGGATTACTGATACAGAGATGGAGGGTCACTCTTGCGGAGATGATGCTTCATCAACTGGCAATGTGTTTTGTTGAACACTTACAATCAAGATTCGCTGTACTGAGTTTATGTACTTAAGTAAGAATAGGGTTTATAGACAGGAAAAAAAAATGTATGTGAATTGCCTGTGTGTATATGTTCAATTGCATGCGCAAGCTCTATTGTTAGTGAACGCTTTACCATATGGAATGTAATTACTGTTAATCTCCCCCTTTTTGTCCCTTGTGAATGGGATACTCCCTCTGTTCAAGTTCTGCAGCAATAAACCTCAACAAGACATCCCCCAGACTGTTTTCTGAACCGGTGTGAGTGAACCTTTTTCTAGAACGAAAAAACATTTGTTTAGTTTCATTTCGGATAAATTTGTTATGTTACTAATTTCATTTCATGGATTTGTTTCAGGAATTCGTTTTAGTTTCATTTATTCATTTTTTTTTTTTTTTTAACAAATTCAAAATTTTCACAACGATTTGAATTCAGATCAGTCGAAAATTTATTGACAAATCCGTACTTTGCGTGAAGAACAGCTGGTTGTTGAGAAGGGGGCCAGGAAGCTATCCGCCACGTCCTTGACAACCGATAACTCATCATTTGGTAGTGGGTTTCTCCTCTAACAGCTAAATGTAAACAAAAAAATGGCAGCAAAAAAAAAACAAAACAGCGTGAGGTCCCCCCCATCTATACCAAGCTCTTTTGGGGCTGGTATGGATTTTAAGGGGAACCCCACACCAAAATTAAAAAAAAAAAAAAAAGAAGAATGGGGTCCCCTACATACCAGACCCTTATCCAAGCATATAGGTCAGCAGGTGAGGAAGGGGGGGGGCAAGCAAGCGTTCCCCTTCTAAATCATACCAGAACACATGTTCTCAACATGGGGGGGGCTTTGGGGTAGAGGGGGCTCCCCCACAAGCAATTAAAAGAGGTATAGGGTCCCCTACATACCAGACCCTTATCCAAGCATAAAGGTCAGCAGGTGAGGAAGGGGGGGCGAGCAAGTCTGCCCCTTCTAAATCATGGCAGGACATATGTCCTTAACATGGGGCGGCTTTGGGGTAGAGGGGGCTCCCCCACAAGCAATTAAAAGAGGTATAGGGTCCCCTACATACCAGACCCTTATCCAAGCATAAAGGTCAGCAGGTGAGGAAGGGGGGGGCGAGCAAGCATGCCCCTTCTAAATCATGGCAGGACATATGTCCTTAACATGGGGCGGCTTTGGGGTAGAGGGGGCTCCCCCACAAGCACCATTTCCCCATGTTGATGGGGACAAGGGTCTCTTCCTCACAACCCTGGGCTGTGGTTGTGGGGGTCTGCGGGCAGGGGGGCTTATCAGAATCTGAAAGTCCTCTTTTAACAAGTGGGAGAAACCAATTGACAGCTGAGACATCAGTTGTTAAGGACGCAGCAGCCAGCTTCCCGGCCCGCTCCTTAACAACCGGCTATTCTTCACGCAGAATTCAAATCAATCAATAAAATGTTTGTTAGAAAACAATTAGTTTGGTAGCCCAGTCCAGCCTTGTGTAGGTCTTCATTCTTGGCCCTGACATCCTTGGACAGCTCTTTGGTCTTTGCCATGGTGGAGAGTTTGGAATCTGATTGTTTGATTGCTCCTGTGGACAGGTGTCTTTTATACAGGTAACAAAATGAGATTAGCAGCACTCCCTTTAAGAGACAGCTTCTAATCTCAGCTTGTTACCTGTATGAAAGACACCTGGGAGCCAGAAATCCTGCTGAATGATAGGGGATCAAATACTTATTTCCCTCATGAACATGCAGATCAGTCATCATTTGTTAGACATGCATTTCTGCTGAATTGTTTGTTACTATTCTGTCTCTGTGTTACAATACACCGAACATTCGATTTTTAGACTGATCATTTCTTTGTGAGCGGGCAAACATTCAACATCAGCAGGGGAGCAAATACTTATTTCCTTCACTGTATATCAGTGTAATGGTCCCTTACATTGGTGACCAATGGGAGAAGGACCCCCTTATATCAGTGGTCAGTGTAGTGGTCCCTTACATTGATGACCAATGGGAGAAGGACCCCTTATATCAGTGGTCAGTGTAGTGGTCCCTTATATTGATGCCCAATGGGAGAAGGACCCCTTATATCAGTGGTCAGTGTAGTGGTCCCTTACATTGATGACCAATGGGAGAAGGACCCCTTATATCAGTGGTCAGTGTAGTGGTCCCTTACATTGGTGACCAATGGGAGAAGGACCTCCTTATGTCAGTGTAGTGGTCCCTTATATTGATGCCCAATGGGAGAAGGACCCCCTTATATCAGTGGTCAGTGTAGTGGTCCCTTATATTGATGCCCAATGGGAGAAGGACCCCCTTATATCAGTGGTCAGTGTAGTGGTCCCTTATATTGATGCCCAATGGGAGAAGGACCCCTTATATCAGTGGTCAGTGTAGTGGTCCCTTACATTGATGACCAATGGGAGGAGGACCCCTTATATCAGTGGTCAGTGTAGTGGTCCCTTATATTGATGCCCAATGGGAGGAGGACCCCTTATATCAGTGGTCAGTGTAGTGGTCCCTTATATTGATGCCCAATGGGAGGAGGACCCCTTATATCAGTGGTCAGTGTAGTGGTCCCTTATATTGATGCCCAATGGGAGGAGGACCCCTTATATCAGTGGTCAGTGTAGTGGTCCCTTATATTGATGCCCAATGGGAGGAGGACCCCTTATATCAGTGGTCAGTGTAGTGGTCCCTTACATTGATGATCAATTGGAGATGGATCTGCTTATATTAGTGATCAGTGGCCATAGGTTCTATTCACAGATCAGTTCTTACACATTCATTGTCCCTACAGCCTGATAATAAACTGTACCATCATCACATTGGATATTTCCAGCAGCAAGATCAATTAAAAAAGGTCTGTGAAAACACCCAGGAGAAGACAAAAGAGAAAGGACAGCAAGGAAATCAATAAAAAAAAGAAACTGTTTGATGAATCTCTTGAAGACTTTTCTTCACTGGCCTAAGAAAGGCCCTAGACTGGCAAAACACTGCCTCCATGCTGCTAATGCCTTGGAGCTGCACAATAGGTGAGGCCCCATGTGGACCTTGGGCTGCACAATAAACAGCAACCAATGTGGCCCTTGGGCTGCATAACTAGTGAGGTCCCAGATGGCTCTTGAGCTGCACAATAAAGCCCCTTTCACACTGGGCAGACCTGTCAGCAGATCAGCTTGCTCAGCGGCGGCTATCCCTGCTGAGCAAGCGGATGGCAGGTCCGTGTCTGCTCTGCTGCCCTCTATGGGCGATTGGATGGAAACGGACCGCCTTTCCATTTCCATCCCATCTGATCCGACGGACAGAAAGGGAATGAATCCCCATCCGTTTGTTTTTAGGAGATCAGATTGGATGTCAGTGGGTGTAAATGAACATATGTTCATTTACACCCACCGCTCCATAGAGGAGTATAGAGATTCCAATCGGGTCCACCTGAAAAATGGGCAGATAGACCCGATCGGATGTGAAAAGGGCTTAAGTGGGGTCACGTGACCATTGGGTTGCACAATAAGCATGATCCCATAGCCCTTGGGCTGTACATCGAGCCTGAACCTTCTCCTCACTAGCTCTTAAGACCAACTCAATGATTCTCCTTCCAAAATACTATAAGACAGCAGCACTTCCAATTTCCAAATGAAATCAGATCCTACTAAAATGTCGAATCCTCAAGCAATTAGGAAGGCTTATAAATAGTTAACAAGTCTGGAAGCTGCAAGTCCAGCCTTTCTCAACCAAAGTTCCATGGAATCCTAGGGTTCCTCCAAATATTGCTAGGGGTTCCTTCAACAATAGGTCATTTCTGCCTCAGACAAGAGATCACTGACAACAATGGTCCTCTTAGCTATCTGTAAAGGGGGGTATTTTTCACACTGACCAACAATGTAAGGAACATTCATCCCAGTGACCACTAGTGATGGGCTGAATACCCCCTTGTTCGGTTCGCAGTCGAACATCGGAAGTCACACAATGTGAACTTTGACCGCAAACAGTATATGGAGCGGTATCTTCCTGCATCTGAGTATGTGGTAGGATCCCGCTCAGTTACTACAATCCGGCATGAGTTGTATGATGAAGTCATGCGGTATTTTAGTAGTGAGACATTCATTCAGGTTTCAGCTGTCAGTGGGGTTCCCCGGTAACAGCTGAATGGAAAAAGAATTGGAATTGCCCCACAATTAAAAATATTTTTTTAAAAATGATGTGAGGTCCCCCTGAGTCTAGTATGGATTTTGAGGGGAACCCCCACGCCGGAAAAAAAAAAAAAAAAAAAGTGGTGTGGGGTTCCTCCCCAAAATCCATACCAGACCCCTATCCAAGTGTGCAACCCAGCAAGTCAGGAAAGGGGAGGGGATGAGCAAGCGCACCCCCCCCCACTTCCTGAACTATACCAGGCCATGTGCTTTGGTACTCCCCCCCCCCCCAAAAGCACCTTGTCCTCATGTTGAGGATAAGGGAATCTTCCCCACAACCCTGCGCTGTGGTTCTTGGGGTCTGTGGGCGGGGGGATTTATTGGAATCTGGAAGCTCCTTTAACAAGGGGGCATAGAGATCCAGCACCCACCATGCCTCTTATGAAATACGTCAGACTGTCTACTTTGCATCTCTACTGTTCTGACATTTTTGGGCCTCAAGAAATTAGATTGGCTGTCAGTACATCAGGATTGATCAATTTACAGATATATCCCATAGTTTGTAAACTCTATAACTTTCCTACAGACTAAATAAATACTTATCTGGGTTATATTCACCAAAGAAATGTAGTACAATACATCTCGGCCTAAATTGATGAAGAACAATTATTTATTTGCAAACTTTTATAACAGAAGTAAAGAAAAAAGTGGGGGTTTTTTTCAACATTTTTGTCTTTTTTTTGATAATTTAGCACAAAATAAAACCCCAGCGGTGATTAAATACCACCAAAAGAAATCTCTTGTTGTGTGAACAAAATGATAAAAAAAATATTAGTTTGGGTACAGTGTTGCATGACCGCGCAATTGTCATTCAAAGTGTGAGAGCGCTGAAACCTGAAAATTGGCCTGGGCAGGAAGGGGGTAAAAGTGCCCGGTATTGAAGTGGTTAAATACTGTCATGATGGCACAAGGGTGCGGGGTTCACATCATCCTATGCTGTGACTGGCCAAAGAATTGATCCTGACCTGTGTGTGTGAACGGAACTTAGGTTCAACTCAAACATGAAGCTCAACACTACTGACCACCAATGTAAGGACTGTTTACCCCACTGACCACCAATGAAAGGAATGTTCACCCCACTGACCACCAATGTAAGGAATGTTCACCCTACTGACCACCAATGTAAGGACTGTTTACCCCACTGACCACCAATGTAAGGAATGTTCACCCCACTGACCACCAATGAAAGGAATGTTCACCCCACTGACCACCAATGAAAGGAATGTTCACCCCACTGACCACCAATGTAAGGACTGTTTACCCCACTGACCACCAATGAAAGGAATGTTCACCCCACTGACCACCAATGAAAGGAATGTTCACCCCACTGACCACCAATGTAAGGAATGTTCACCCTACTGACCACCAATGTAAGGAATGTTCACCCCACTGACCACCAATGAAAGGAATGTTCACCCCACTGACCACCAATGTAAGGAATGTTCACCCCACTGACCACCAATGTAAGGAATGTTCACCCCAATTTTTCTTTATTAAAAGTCTTAAAATCAATAAACATAAAATATACAGAATATACATAAATAATTATATACATGTTTACACAAAAATGAAAATAAATATAGCAAAATCTGCTGTCAGACAAATGCAAACCTTTCAGAAATGAACATGTCATTACTGGGGGAAATAAATGTTACAACACACATCACTACACCAGACATCAAACCTGAGATGTAAAGAAACAACCCCGCCCCCATTATGCATGCAGCCCTTTTTCAAAAAGAAGATTGTAACCAACAAAAACTAAAGGAGTGAAAAGAACAGCATAAAAAAAGAGCCCCTCACCCAGCGAAGGACAGTTCACCAAAGGCAGGTCTGATATTCCTCCACGCCCTTATCCAGACCGCCCGAGACTCCAGGCGCTGAAACCTGACAATTGGCCTGGGCAGGAAGGGGGTAAAAGTGCCTGGTATTGAAGTGGTTAAATACTGTCATGATGTCACAAGGGTTGCGGGGTTCACCCTGCCTCCTTGTGACATCCTGTACTGTGTTTGGCCAAAGAATTGATCCTGACCTGTGTGTGCGAATGGAACTTAGGTTCAACTCAAACATGAAGCCCAAAACTACTGACCACCAATATAAGGACTGTTCACAACACTGCCCTTCTCAAGACCCCGAATCTTCCCAACCTCACCCAGAATATCGTGCACCACCACAACAGGGAGGACTTTCTTCCGCAGAGTAGTCTGATACCATGCATTCCATGTGACATAATGAACAACTATACTAACTAAATATACTAAAAAAGTGTATCCAAATCAAAGTCCCAGCGAGCTGGGAATGCCCCATACACCTACTCTGCATAACTCGTGATAGAGAAAGGGGATGCCCAGAACCCTCCCCACCCTTGTATACACCTCTATTAAAGGGACACTGGAGCATAAAGTGGTCCATAGACTCCACTTTACCAACACACTCTGCTCTAGGATAATCCCGATCATCCACAGGGCGGTGTTTCAGGTTCCAATAATTTATATACATATTTACACAAAAATTAAAATAAATATAGCAAAATCTGTCAGACAAATGCAAACCTTTCAGAAATGAACATGTCATTACTGGGGGAAATAAATGTTACTACAACACACATCACTACACCAGAAATCAAACCTGAGAGGTAAAGAAACAACCCACCCCCATTATGCATGCAGCCCTTTTTCAAAAAGAAGATCTTAACCAACAAAAACTAAGGGAGTGAAAAGAACAGCATAAAAAAAGAGCCCCTCACCCAGCGATGGACAGTTCATCAAAAGGCAGGTCTGATATTCCTCCACGCCCTTATCCAGACCGCCCGAGACTCCAGGTGCTGAAACCTGACAATTGGCCTGGGCAGGAAGGGGGTAAAAGTGCCCGGTATGGAAGTGGTTAAATACTGTCATGATGTCACAAGGGTGCGGGGTTCACATCATCCTATGCTGTGATTGGCCAAAGAATTGAATGAAAAGAACAGCATAAAAAAAGAGCCCCTCACCCAGCAATGGACACTTCACCAAAGGCAGGTCTGATATTCCTCCACGCCCTTATCCAGACCGCCCGAGGCTCCAGGCGCTGAAACCTGACAATTGGCTGGGCAGGAAGGGGGTAAAAGTGCCTGGTATTGAAGTGGTTAAATACTGTCATGATGTCACAAGGGTTGCGGGGTTCACCCTGCCTCCTTGTGACATCCTGTGCTGTGTTTGGCCAAAGAATTGATCCTGACCTGTGTGTGCGAACGGAACTTAGGTTCAACTCAAACATGAAGCCCAACACTACTGACCACCAATGTAAGGACTGTTCACCCCACTGCCCTTCTCAAGACCCTGAATCTTCCCAACCTCACCCAGAATATCGTGCACCACAACAGGGAAGACTTTCTTCCAAAGAGTAATCTGACACCGTGCATTCCATGTGAAGTAACGAACAACTATACTAACTAAAAAAAGTGTATCCAAATCAAAGTCCCAGCAAGCTGGGAATTCCCCGTACACCCACTCTGCATAACTCGTGATAGAGAAAGGGGATGCCCAGAATCCTCCCCACCCTTGTATACACCTCTGTTAAAGGGACACTGGAGCAGAAACTGGTCCATAGACTCCACTTTACCAACACACTCTGCTCTAGGATAATCCCGATCATCCACAGGGCGGTGTTTCAGGTTCCCTCTCACATAGAGCCTTCCATGGAAAGCGAGCTAGGCTTGATCCCTAAAATTCAAAGGGATTCTCTCTCCAAGTTAATTAAACGCAGTCCCTCCCTCATTACGGAGCCTGGTCAATCCTTTAAAGCCAGTGACACACTGAAAGCAGAAGCCAAAATCCTCAACCCCCAGAAGCTTCCTGGGAAGGGACCTGATATCCTCCACTGTCACCTGCCACTGCCGAAGTATTTTCAGACATGGGGCAACATAAGCTGGGAGCTTGCCATGTCGGACTCTCAAAATTTTCACTGGCCCACCATCTTCCCAACAATGCAAAAAAGGCTTAAACCAAAATTGAAAAATACCCACCCATCCTGGCGGGGTCTCTGTTAACATATTACCAAGATTGTACTTTAAAAAGAGCAAAGAAAAGACCATTCCTAGGCCACCCTCCCACCTGGACAGGTAACTTACATTGCGTTTGATCAGGTTCAGCCTATTTCCCCATAGCAGGTGGAAAAAACAGCTGTAGACCCTTGCATAGAGAGATACCGACAAGATACAGACGAAGCTGACATATAAAAAGATCGGGATCAGGTAAGTTTTGATCAAGTCAACCCTCTCCCTCAAGGAAAGCCTCCATCTCTTCCAGCTTGCTACTTTGGCATTGGCATCTACCAACCTGCTTTCCCAATTTCGATGACCATAGTCACCAGGACAAAATTTGATGCCCAAAACTTTAATTTCCTGCTGGGGCTCCAGGAAGGCATCCGGAAGATCAAAGCTTTCACCCTTCTCACCCATCCAGAAAACTTCACTCTTTTCATGGTTAACTTTAGAGCCAGAAGCCTCCGTGTACTGCTCTATCACAGAGACCACCTCCTGCGCCTCCTCAGTCCCAGAGATAACAGACACATCATTAGCATAAGCCACGACCTTCAAAGGTGGTGCACCAGCAATGCCCAGAGGCACCCCATACAATGATGAGCCCTCTAGCCTTCTTACAAAAGGGGTCAATTGTGAAAGCATATAGCAGAGGGCTCAAAGGACATCCCTGGTGCACACCAGAGCTGACCTCAAAAGGCCGTCCAACCCAACCATTAACAAGTGGGAAGCTCTCAGCCCCTCTATATGTCTTCAACCAATCTATAAGCTTTTACCAAGCAGCAACCACAGATATTCATGATTCACTCAATCAAAAACTTTTGCCTGATCCAATGCCAGCGAGTACTTTCTCCATCCAGCAGCCCTGCATCAGTCCAAAGCCTCCCGGATAGCCAAAACTGCTGAAAAGGTACTTCTACCTTGGACCGAACAGTGCTGATGGCTGGACAACAAATCGGCTGCTACTGACGACAAGCGCCAAAAAAGAATTTTTGCCAAGATCTTTCTATCAACATTGAGAAGACTGATGGGGCGCCAGTTCTCAATCATTGAGGGGTCTTTACCTTTTGACAGAAGAATCACAGCGGATTGCCTCATTGAGGGAGGGAGCGAACCCTCTTCTAGACAGCTGTTAACCACTTGACCTCCTGAGGATTTACCCCCCTTAATGACCAGGCCTCTTTTTGCTACTCGGCGCTGCACTAATTCAACTGATAATTGCGCGGTCATGCAATGCTGCACCCAAACGAAATTTACGTCCTTTTTTTCACACAAATAGAGCTTTCTTTCGGTGGTATTTGATCATCTGTGCGCTTTTTATTTTTCACGCTATAAACAAAAAAAGGCCAAAAACTTTGAAGAAAAACTATATTTTTTACTTTCAGCTATAAAAAATATATAGTAAACTCAAAGTTGGTTATAAATTTAGGCCAAAATGTATTCTGCTCCATGTTTTTGGTAAAAAAAAGTCCCAATAAGTGTCTATTGATTGCTTTGTGTGAAAGTTATAGCGTCTACAACCTATGGTATAGATACTGCAATTTACGCCATTTTTCTGCTATACAGCGCTGCGCTAGTTTAATGGACAATTGCGCGGTCATGCAATATGGTACATAAATTAAATTTACATCCTTTTTTTTGCACAAATTTCAGCTTTCTTTCGGTGGTATTTGATCGCCTGTGCAGTTTTTATTTTTTGCGCTATAAAAAAAAGGCTGACAATTTTGAGGAAAAAAAACACTATTTTGGACTTTTTGCTATAAAACATGTCCAGTAAAAAAAAAAATTAAAAATCAAATTTAGTCATAAATTTCTGCCAAAATGCATTCTGCGACATGTCTTTGCTAAAAAAAAAAACCCAATACGTGTAAATTAATTGGTTTACGTGAAAGTTACAGCGTTTACAAATGGCGGGAAAGATACTGGGATTTTTAGTTTTTTTTTATACTAATAATGGCGGCGATCATCGACTTATGGCGGCAATCAGTGACTTATGGTGGGACTGCGGCGGACATTCTAACACTGGGGGGTACTGACTTGGGGTCACTGACATCTCCAGTGACACCAATACAGTGATCAGTGCAAAAAAAAAAAACACTGACACTGTACTAATGGCACTGGGGAGGAAGAGGTTAAGTTTATTATTCAAGGAAAGGTTTATCTGTGTGAGGGGAGTGTCTTACTAGGGGGCGGGGTGAGTACTGCAGGGAACACCGCTGATCGGGAGAGAGAAACTGTTCTGTCCCGATCAGCGTGTTCTGGAGCTGTCAGGGAACTGACAGAAAGCACAGCTACTGCAGCTGTGCTCTCAGCGATTGTCGCCGATCGCCGGGTCACAGCCGGTAACGACCGGCTGTGACCCGGCGACTGACATCCGTGGCTGTGATCGGCGGGACAGGTAGGGCGCCCCCTTCCTGTTTTAAAGACACACGTTTAAAAACGTGCTTTTGCCCAGCCGTGCCACCCTGCCACCGTATTTCTACAATGGCTGGGCGGCATGTGGTTAAAGACCTCTGCTAAAAAGAGAGCCAGAATGGACGTAAAACACTTGTAAAATTCAGCCCCTGTGTCCTTGCCCAAACTCAAAAAAGCCTATGAACAAGGTACCAGGGGCATCTCATGGGGCCCCCTACTGACCCTGGGCCCTCGGGCAGTGCCCGAGTTTACAAATGGTCAGTCCACCCCTGGCACTGAGCAAACCGTTTGGCGCTATATAAACACTGTATAATAATAATAAATAAAGTAATTAGCAAGGGTTCCACGAGAGCTGGAAAGGTATTTTAAGGTTCCTCCAGGAAAAGGTTGCCAAAAGCTGTGCTAGGCTGAAACCATCCTAAATCGTCCAAAGGCAACATAAAAGGAGAACATCAAAGAAATCATGGAGGACTCACACAGGACTCTACACAAATAGATCAATATAAACAGCAGATCATCCATAACAATCTGTCCAACATTCACATGTAATGCCGGCTGCAGAGTCTTCAAGAAGTCTAATCTGTCCCCCTTGGTGGGAGTGGAGGTGACCCCTCTATAAGGATCTACAGTCCATACACACCCAGCACAAGGCCGGGGTCACACTACCAGACGCTTCTCGGGGCTGTAGTTCCTCTGAGCTCCACAAGGTGGGGATCTCACTTCTACCCAGACAGGAAGTCTCTGTGGATGACAGGAAGTGATGTCAGGTATAAATAGGAAGTGATGTCAGGCACAGAAGTTCCATGTGGTGCAAAGTATAGAGGAGACGGTGGTGGAAGTGGCAGCAGAGGAGGTAATAAGATGTTATTTCCCATTTACACCCAGTAACCCCCCCGTCATGTCCGTCCTCTTCCTCCATAGTCACTGTGACGTCTTCTATCCACATTATTATTCATCGTACTATATATGTAGTCATAGGCAGGGGCGGACTGACCATTTGGAAACTTGGGCACTGCCCAAGGTCAGTAGGGGGCCCCATGAGATACCCCTGGTACCTTTTTCACAGGCTTTTTTGAGTTTGGGCAAGGACACAGGGGCCCCATGATCCCCTATTGCCCGGGGGCCCCATGAGTTGTCAGTCCGCCCCTGGTCATAGGGACACTATGGGGCAGAGGTTGAAAGTGGCTGAGTCTTAAGACTTGGTGTCACTGTTTATTATGCTCCTTTAAACTGTAATTCTATTATGCAGGATCTGGACGTTCCTTGATCCTCATTCCCACCACTGAGGGGAAGCTTCTATAGATGCCAGCAAACAGCAATAAAAACTTGTGAGGTGGTCAACGGTTTTGGGGCCTCAAGCATTGTAGTGTGGCTTCAATCGTATTGTGTATTATAGCTTTGGTACCTCTGCAAGTAACAACTTTTAAAAATACAAACACTGGAGGGGAGCAGATCCCTACACATGTGCCAATTCCTTTAGGGGGCCACTCACCTGTTATTGCCCTAAATCCCTATGCTAATATTGTACAATCAATACAGTCCCGATCATTCTCTGTCTACAGAGATCACATGACACATCAATGAGGATGGAGGCGGACTGGAGTCACATGACTGAGAGGATACTAAACCTCACTCTGGAGATCATCTACCTGCTGACCGGACAGGTGAGGAGGATTCTGGGAGGTCACATGACATCACTCTCATCTCTTAATAAAACACAGACCTGACCGGAGAGGTGAGGAGGATTCTGGGAGGTCACATGACATCACTCTCATCTCTGTTAATAAAACACAGACCTGACCGGAGAGGTGAGGAGGATTCTGGGAGGTCACATGACATCACTCATCTCTGATAATAAAACACAGACCTGACCGGAGAGGTGAGGAGGATTCTGGGAGGTCACATGACATCACTCTCATCTCTGTTAATAAAACACAGACCTGACCGGAGAGGTGAGGAGGATTCTGGGAGGTCACATGACATCACTCTCATCTCTGTTAATAAAACACAGACCTGACCGGAGAGGTGAGGAGGATTCTGGGAGGTCACATGACATCACTCTTATCTCTATTAATAAAACACAGACCTGACCGGAGAGGTGAGGAGGATTCTGGGATTCTAACATGATATTCCTATTGGTTCCTCAATACAGAGATTTCCTCCTGTGAAGTCAGCTGATCATATGACCATCACAGTGCCTCCATGTGACTCCCTAAACCCTGAGAGACACAACATGCAGAAGATTCTAGAAGTCACCAAGAAGATGATGGAGCTGCTGACAGGAGAGGTGAGCGGTGCCGGGAATTCTGGGACATTCTCCAGTAACAGACAAGGGATGTGTCTGGATGGTGACTGTATCATTGTGTGTGTCAGGTTCCTATAAGGTGTCAGGGTGTCACTGTCTATTTCTCCATGGAGGAGTGGGAGTATTTAGAAGGACACAAGGATCTCTACAAGGACGTCATGATGGACAATCAGCCGCCCCTCACATCACCGGGTAAGAGGAGACTTTATTGTAAAGGAGAGAGCAGTACGGAGGATCCACCTAGATCCCCCATCATCTGATAAACACATAGAAACAATGGATTCAGTCAGTGTGTGTGTTTCCTACAGATGGATCCAGTCATGGGAACCCACCAGAGAGATGTCCCCATCCTCTGTATTCCCGGGATTCCACACAGGAAGGTCACACCATCCCTCACCATCATCAGGTAGATGGATCCAGTCATGAGAACCCACCAGAGAGATGTCCCCGTCCTCTGTATTCCCGGGATTCCACACAGGAAGATCACACCATCCCTCACCATCATCAGGTAGGTGAGGAACAATCACTGATAGTATCATTAGGATCTGTACATTATCTGCATTCTTTCCACTGATGTCATTTTTTATTATATATTCAGAGTGGAAACCTGAGAGATTGTAAAGTTGATGTTAAAGAAGAGATAAAAGAGGAGGATGATGATGATGAGGTGATGAAGGAGTCAGAGCTTCTAAAAGAACACAAAGATCTGTACCAGGACACCATGGTGGAGTCATCCAGCTACAGGAACCCACCAGAGAGATGTCCCCGTCCTCTGTATTCCCGGGATTCCACACAGGAAGGTCACACCATTGATTTTAAAGTTGAGGTTAAATCAGAAGAAGAAGAAGCGTATGTGAGGGATGATCAGCAGTCTATGGAGGAGGATGGAATAACGGGGACATTTATAGAGGAGGACACTCCTACAGAGATCAGCACAGGTGGGTCATACATTCTTCTATCCATACTGGGTAGGTCAGTACCCTGGTCACTTTCCTAAGCTTTATTCCTCATCATGTATTTCCCTCAAATAATCTTCCTTCTCTGTGCTGCAGACACTTTATGTATCTAGACTGGATTTGTGGAGATTCTGGGGTCCATCTATCAGGAAAGTATTGATTTTAATTTTCTGCGTCCATTGCTCACCCTAGGCACAGGGGACGTGGTGGGTCTTCTTCCCCATGCCCGGTCTAGCTAGATCTCTGACAGATCAATTCTCCCAGGGTTACTCTGTAGTCTGCTGGCTGTGCCGGGTGGAGGGATATGTCTGTATAGTCTCAGACCCAAGTCACTGAGTGCAGTCTCAGGAGATGGGAGGCAGCGGTGTGGGACCTCTGCAACTTGTCTACAGTAAAGCAAACATTTGGACTACTGATGATTACTGAATACAAATATTACAAGTCCTGACCATTACACTGTATGGTTTATATTGCACATCATGTAGTCTTCAGTCCTGCACTCTGTACTCTAGATCAGGGGTGTCAAACTCATTTTCATTGTGGGACACATCAGCATTATGGTTGCCCTCAAAGGGTCAGTTGTATCTGTAAGACTAGATGTCCAGAGCACCCCATCCCCCTTATATCAGATGTTCGTGAGCCCCCCTTACATCAAAGTGCACCCCTTTTAAGTTGTGCTAGTGCTGGAAAGAACCAGTAGGCAGAACAGGGAAGCAGAAAGTACAGATCTAGAGTACAGGTGTCAAACTGGTGGCCCTCCAGCTGTTGCCAAACTACAAGTCCCATGAGGCATTGCAAGATTGACCATTACAAGCATGACTCCCAAAGGCAGAGGCATGATGGGACTTGTAGTTTTGCAACAGCTGGAGGGCCTCCAGTATGACACCCTTGGTCTGCTAAATGCTGAGATGAGGGGGCGCTGCAGTCGCATAGAGATGCACAGGATCTGTAGTTCTGGCCACTGCTGAGATAGGGGGAGAGATGAGCCTCTCTGTGGCTGCAGTATCTGGCAGAGGAGTTCTGTCCTCCTTTCTGCTGTCCACTGCTTCAGCCCCACCCCGCAGCACAAATGCTGCTACAGTGCTGCAGCTGTGTGCAAAAGCACGTTTGTGTGTAACCGGATCAATCCCTGTTTTTGGTAGAAATGATATTTCTACATAGCAAATAATTTCCTATCAGGTGTAGTAGAGTAATAGAAATCCAACAGACCCAACAGTCATGACATGCATGCTGCTGATTCTGTATAATTGAATCACTCATTGAAAGGGGCATGTTCAAAATAATAGCAGTGTGGAGTTCTATTAGTGAGGTCATTCATTCTTTGAAAAACAGGTGGCAATTATTGCCCTTATTTAAGGAAGGAAGGCAGCAAATGTTGTACATGCTGGTTACAGTGCATTTCTCTCTGAAATTCTGAGGAAAATGGGTGGTTCCAGACATTGTTCAGAAGAACAGCGTACCTTGATTAAAAAGTTGATTGGAGAGAGGAAAACATATAAAGTGCAGAAAATGATCGGCTGCTCAGCTAAAATGATCGCAAATGCTTTAAAATGGCAACCAAAACCTGAAAGACGTGGAAGAAAGCGAAAAACTACCATTGGAATGGATAGAAGAATAGCCAACATGGGGCGGACTCCGCCAACAATCAGCTCCAGGAAGATGAAAGAAGGTGTGACGTTCCCTGTGAGGACTGTTACAATTAGAAGACGCCTATGTGAAGCCAAGCTATCTGCAAGAAGTCCCCGCAAAGTCCCACTGTTGGGAAAAAGACATGTGCTGAAGAGGTTACAATCTGCCAAAGAGCACATTGACCGGCCTAAAGAGAAATGACGCAACATTTTGTGGACTGATGAAAGTATAGATTGTTCTTTTTGGGTCTAGTGGGCGGAGACAGTTTGTCAGACGACCCCCAAACACTGAATTCAAGCCACAGTACACTGTGAAGACAGTGAAGCATGGTGGTGCAAGCATCATGATATGGGGGTGTTTCTCATACTACGGTGTTGGGCCTATTTATCACATACCAGGGATCATGGATCAGTTTGAATACATCAGAATACTTGAAGAGGTCATGCTGCCTTATGCTGAAGAGGAAATGCCCTTGAAATGGGTGTTCCAACAAGACAACGACCCCAAACACACCAGTAAACGTGCAACATCTTGGTTCCAGACCAACAAGATGGACGTTATGGAGTGGCCAGCCCAATCCCCGGATCTTCATCCAATAGAAAACTTGTGGGGTGACATCAAAAATGCAGTTTCTGAGGCAAAACCAAGAAATAGAGAAGAACTGTGGAATGTCGTCCAATCATCCTGGGCTGGAATACCTGATCACAGGGGCCAGAAGTTGGGTGACTCCATACAACACAGATGTACAGCAGTTCTCAGAAACAGTGCGACTACAACCAAATATTCATGAAGTCATTCAAAGGAAAGCAAAATCTTCAAACATTTCTCAGTTTATATAGTGAATGTTTGAGTTTGTAAAGAAGAATACAAACACTGCGATTTTTTTGAACCGTCTAATATTCACTTTTCTTCAATTTTTTTTAGAGGAACAACACAAATTTGATGTATTTTTTCTTCATGTTTTGATTTGGAATAGAATGTGTCGTGTTCCCAATGCATTTGTGTGGATGGAAATAAAAGCTATTAGAAGGATTTTCAGCTTCATTCACTTTTTTCAACACACTGCTATTATTTTGAACACAACTGTATATATGTGATTTTTTTTTTTTTTTTTTTTTTGCATTTCCGGGTAGGAAATGCAAATGTTACACATGTTATCTCCTTACTGCCCAGTGCCATTAGTACAGTGTCAGTGCTTTTTATTAGCACTGATCACTGTATTGGTGTCACTGGGGATGTCAGTGACACAGTCAGTTCCCCCCCAGTGTCAGAATGCCCGCTGCCGACTCACTAGAAGTCGCTGATCGCTGACATTACTAGTAAAACTGAAAAGGGGGGGGAAATACCCCAGTATATATACCGCCATTTGTAGATGCTATAACTTTAACGTAAACCAATTAATTTACACGTATTGGGATTTTGTTTTTAGCAAAGACATGGAGCAGAATACATTTTGATCTAAATTTGATTTTTTTTTTTTTTTTTTTTTTTTTTTACTGGACATGTTTAATAGCAAAAACTAAAAAAATATATTTTTTTTCCTCAAAATTGTCTTTTTTTTTGTCCTAGCGCAAAAGATAAAAACCGCACAGGCGATCAAATACCACTGAAAAGACATAAATTTAATTTGGGTGCAGCGTTGCATGACCGCGCAATTGTCCGTTAAAGTAACACAGCGCTTTGATGCAAAAAATTACCTGGTCGGGAAGGGGGTTAAATCCTCTTGAGGAAAGGAGTTAAACAAGGTGGGGGCCAAGCTGAGGAGGATGTCACAGCTGAAGGAGAAGTGAGAGGGCCACATGAAAGGGCCTCGAGGGCCAGATTTGGCCCGCAGCCCTTGTGTTTTGACACATGTGCTTTATGGTAGGTAGTGCCCACCCTTGGAAGGGCTGCTGGAAATAAATGGGTGCCCCTTACCTATGCAGGGGCTGTCAGCTCCAATACCAGGGCTGTGTCCTCCAGCAAATGCATTTAATTCCACGATCTATCAGACCCTCACCCAAGCACATGCTGAGGCCTGACAGCAACAACTCTTGAGTAACAGAGGCTGCCTCCCAGGACAGAGGCCCCGGGACTGAGAGGGATCAGAACAGCCCTCCCAAACATTTATCTTCTCCCCACCCACCTTCTGGGATTCCCCCTTTCAGAGATTGGCTGACCTGTTATCTCCCTCCTAGGAGATAAATATTCATAACCCATTGGCTGACCTGTGGATGTGGGCGGAGTCCTGGTTTGGGGGAACCAATCAGCTCCTGTCTAGTAATCCTCTTTGTCTTTGTATTTTAGTCCATGGCCGGGAGATGAGGAAAACCTCCGAGGATTGTCTCACTTTGTCTCCAGACTGGAAAGTAGAAGATGAGGACATCACACAGTATAGTCCAGGAGAAAACCCGGCTCCCTCCAATGTCCATCCGGCACCACCCAGTGTAGATGGACCATCGGATTCCTCGTATCCTGAGGAACCTCAGACTGTGCGGGACCGGGCCGGCCTGCCAACAGGGAAGAGATTCTCCTGTACTGAGTGCGGGAAATGTTTCCGATTTAAATCTGGTCTTAATATGCATGAAAGATCTCACACAGGAGAGAAGCCATATTCTTGTCCTGAGTGCGGGAAATGTTTTTCTCTTAAGTCCAATCTTCACAAACATCAGATTACTCACACGGGGGAAAAGCCATATTCCTGTCCTGAGTGTAGGAAAGGTTTTGTACATAAATCACAACTTTTCACCCATCGGAGATCTCACACGGGGGAGAAGCCGTATACCTGTACTGAGTGCGGGAAATGTTTTTCACAAAAGAACAATCTTAGAACACATCAGCGCCTGCACATGGGGCAGAAGCCGTTTTCCTGTCCTGAGTGTGGCAGATACTTTGTAAAAAAATCTGTACTTGTCCTGCATCAGAGATCCCACACGGGGGAGAAGCCGTATTCCTGTCCCGAGTGCGGGAAATGTTTTTCAGACAAGTCTGTTCTTAACAAACATCAGAGATTGCACACAGATGAGAAGCCGTATTCCTGTTCTGTTTGTGGAAAAGATTTTAAACAAAAATCAGATCTTGTCACACATCAGCGATCTCACACGGGGGAAAAGCCATATTCCTGCCCTGAGTGCGGGAAATGTTTTGCACAGAAGTCTCATCTTTACACACATCAGAGATTGCACACGGGGGAAAAGCCGTATTCCTGTCTTATGTGCGGGAAATGCTTTTCAGACAAGTCTCATTTTAACAAACATCAGAGAGTACACACAAATGAGAAGCCATATCTCTGTTCTGAGTGCGGGAAAAGTTTTAAACAAAAATCAGAACTTGTCACACATCAGAGGTACCACACAGGGGAGAAACCGTATTCCTGTTCTGATTGTGGGAAACGTTTTAAACAAAGATCAGAACTTGTCTCACACCAAAGGACTCACACGGGAGAGAAGCCGTATTCCTGTCTTGAGTGCGGGAAATGTTTTTCACGGAAAACAAATCTTAACACACATCAGAGATTGCACACGGGCGAGAAGCCGCATTCCTGTCTTATGTGTGGGAAATGCTTTTCAGACAAGTCTGATTTTAACAAACACCAGAGAGTGCACATGGGGGAGAAGCCGTATTTCTGTTCTGAGTGCGGAGAAAGTTTTAAACAAAAATCAGAACTTGTCGCACATCAGAGCTCCCACATAGGGGAAAAAGCTGTATTCCTGTTCTGAGTGCGGGAATTGTTTTTCAGTGAAGTCCAATCTTTACAGACATCAGAAGTCTCACACGGGGAGAAGCCCCTTTCCTGTCCTGAGTGAGGGAAATGTTCTTCACTGAAGTCCTGTCTTCCTGTACATCAGGGATCCCACACAACCCTGGAGGTGTATTAGTGCCTTGAGTGCGGGAAATGTCTTCTAGATGAATGTTGCTGGATATCCCAGCTCTCATGTGGGGAAGAAGCACACCCTGATATACACCTCAGATATACTCCATGGCTGATCTTCATCATGGAAGAAACAGTTCATAAGGAGATCAGAGGTCACCAAAGACATGGATGAAGAGCTGTTGTCCATTTTTAGAAATAAAAAAAAATAAAAATGGATTTATTATCTTTCACTGGTATTTAATTAAACACATCTGACCAGCATTCACCCAGCCATGACAAATGTTGGTCCTTTTCCTATGACCATTGGCTCCATCTGTATCCACAATGCCGTATTCATCTTTTTCCTGATAGGGGGTATTTCTGGAACAATACTCCATTTTGGCCATTAGCTAGAGCTGACTATTATAGGAAATCACAGTGTTAACTAAAAAACTTCCCGAATTTATCACAATTGGTCAAAAGCCTGACCAACAAATTGTCTATATATTGACTCTTTAGTTTGCCATGCTGGATAGCTTAGCAAGTTGAGACTCTATCACTTCCTCCTGGTTCTGGAGGACCATGGAACCCTCCAGAAGCCAGTGGGTGGAGGCGGTGGAGACCTAATCTGCATGTTTATGGAGGTCTAACCAATGCCAGGTTTGGAGGCCCTGGTAGACTCCTTAGTTTACCATGTCAGACATGGTTTATTTGTTTTTGTTTTTTTTCTTACCTGCAGTCACACTGAAGAAATGTGCATGCACTTGCACCATATAAATTGCTATACAATTTTCTGTGAATAGACCTCTAAATGTCAGGCGACATTTATTCAACCACTTGCTGCCCGTAGGACATCTTATAGTATTTCTATGGTTTCAGTGTGTATACTGGGAAGATGCCTGTCCCTGCAGGCATCATCCCAGTGTAGTACCCTCTAGGGTGCTAATAGGGTAGTGTAGGTACATTTATTGTGTATGACTCATGGTAACTGTGTGAGTCTGTAATAAGGTCGGCTTACTTCAGGTCAGGTTGGATAGCTTAACAAGTTGGGTCTATATCACTTCCACCTGGTTCTAGAGGACCATGGAACCTTCCAGAAGCCAGTGGGTAGAAGAGGTGGAGACCTAATCTGCATGTTTATGATTGTATATTTTGTACCCTGAGCGCGACTGATTGGGGGGAATGTTCTGGCCCTGAAGGGGTTAATCTGGGTTCCCATACTATATATGTGTGTGTCATCATGTGCTGGAGATAAAAGATGTCACAGTGACTATGGAGGAAGAGGACGTGCCAAACCAATGCCAGGTTTGGAGGCCCTGGTAGAGAGGTGAGACCAACCCATAAATAGTTGGGAAGATGGGGAGCTGAGGAGACTATCGGTGGCCAGGGAATGGTTAATGAGCTTTAGTATGGACATTACACAGGCGGTAATGAGCTTTAGTATGGGTGGTAGACAGGCAGTAATGAGATTTAGTATGGGTGTTAGACAGAAGGTTATGAGCATTAGACAGGCGGTAATGAGCTTTAGTACTGGTGTTGGACACACGGTAATGAGCTTTAGTATGAGCATTAGACAGGCGGTAATGAGCTTTAGTATGGGCGTTAGACAGGCGGTAAAGAGCGTTAGGCGGTAATGAGCTTTAGTATGGGCAATAGACAGGCGGTAATGAGCTTTAGTATGGGTAATAGACAGGCGATAATGAGCTTTAGTATGGTCCTTAGACAGGCGTTGATAAGCTTTAGTATGGGCGTTAGACAGATGGTAATGAGCTTTAGTATGGGCGTTAGGCGGTAATGATCTTTAGTATGGGCATTAGACAGGCGGTAATGAGCTTTAGTATGGACGTTAGACAGGCAGTAATAAGTTTTAATATGGGTGTTAGGCGGCAATGAGCTTTAGTATGGGCGTTAGGCGGTAATGAGCTTTAGTATGGACGTTAGGCGGCAATGAGCTTTAGTATGGACGTTAGACAGGCGGTATTGAGCTTTAGTATGGGTGTTAGGCGGTAATGAGCTTTAGTATGGGCGGTAGACAGGCGGTAAAGAGCTTTAGTATGGGCGGTAGACAGGCGGTAAAGAGCTTTAGTATGGGCGGTAGACAGGCGGTAAAGAGCTTTAGTACGGGCGGTAGACAGGCGGTAAAGAGCTTTAGTACGGGCGGTAGACAGGCGGTAAAGAGCTTTAGTACGGGCGGTAGACAGGCGGTAAAGAGCTTTAGTACGGGCGGTAGACAGGCAGTAAAGAGCTTTAGTACGGGCGTTAGACAGGCAGTAATGAGCTTTAGTACGGGCGGTAGACAGGCGGTAAAGAGCTTTAGTATGGGCGGTAGACAGGCGGTAAAGAGCTTTAGTATGGGCGGTAGACAGGCGGTAAAGAGCTTTAGTACGGGCGGTAGACAGGCGGTAAAGAGCTTTAGTACGGGCGTTAGACAGGCAATAATGAGCTTTAGTATGGACGTTAGGCGATAATTAGCTTTAGTATGGGCATTAGACAGGCGGTAAAGAGCGTTAGATGGTAATGAGCTTTAGTACGGGCATTAGACAGACGGTAATGAGCTTTAGTACGGGCATTAGACAGACGGTAATGAGCTTTAGTACGGGCGTTAGTCAGTAATGAGCTTTAGTACGGGAGTTAGGCGGTAATGAGCTTTAGTATGAGCATTAGACAGACGGTAACGAGCTTTAGTACGAGCGTTAGACAGGCAGTAATGAGCGTTAGTACGGACGTTAGGCAGTAATGAGCTTCGGTATGGGCATTAGACAGGCGGTAATGAGCTTTAGTATGGGCGTTAGACAATCGGTAATGAGATTTAGTATGGGCGTTAGCTGTAGTATGGGTGTTAGGCAGTAATGAGCTTTAGTATGAGCATTAGACAGGCAGTAATGAGCTTTCGTACGGCCGTTAAACAGGTGGTAATGAGCTTTAGTAGGGGCGGTAGACAGGCGGTAATGAGCTTTAGTAGGGGTGGTAGACAGGCGGTAATGAGCTTTAGTACAGGCATTAGATAGGCGGTAATGAGCTTAAGTACGGGCATTAGACAGGCGGTAATGAGCTTTAGTACGGGCGGTAGACAGATGGTAATGAGCTTTAGTACGGGCAATAGACAGGCGTGTAACGGACATGTAAAATTTATTGTAACCGACATGTAAGATTTGAGTGGAAATATGGTATCATAGCCATAACAGGTAGATTAGATTAGGCCAGGCCCTTTCATTGCAAATGTGTGTTCAGGAACAAACACTCATTCCATTAAGGATGTATATGGAGGGAAATGAATAGAAGGTACAAACAAATGGTCTAGGATACAGATGTGTATGTATACACAATTACTCCATAGGCCTTACAGACTCAATCATCATTTAGCATCAATTAGCGTTAATTAGCCTAAAGCCCCGTCTCCTGGAGGTGACACCTTTGTGTTAATGAGATTATCACCTGCTGGGAAAACCTGTTTAGGAATTTGTTATAGGAGAGAGGAGGGCCAGGTTTATGTATTCATCAAAGAAGCATGTTTAATCTCTTATAAAAGCTGAAATATTAGTTAGAGAGATATGAACAAGCTTCCTTTGTGCAGGCCATTCTGTACGCTACATTTGCATATAAGAATCATATTTGTGGCTTGGGGAGGAAGCCAGGGAAATGCATGGAATGGTTAGATGACGCAGGGGTGCGACATTCGGATGGTGTTTGGTACTGTCGCGATCAGGCTGACGCGCTGGTGTCAGAAATCCAATCCCCGACTTGGTGTTCAGGCCAGTCTCAGCCCAATTGAACTTGGGCAGGTCCAGACACAGTACCTCTTGTGGGCAGGTCAGGACCACCTCCCCCAGAGTCAATTGGCAGAAGACTAATGTACCGTCCATGTCCAAATCGCAATAAATTGAACGCACGAACATTTGGACATTGGTGATCCGTACGGAGCTGGTTCGATCGACCAATGTATTGCTAAGTTTCTGGCTTGCTCCAGCCGCAGGGTAAAGTGTTATTCTGTCTTTTTATTCCCTTTTATTTTATAGTAATTAGTCATTTGTGTGTCTTCTTATATCTTTTGTATTTGTGTAACTTTTTATCTTTTGTACATATTTTATGCACTGCCCACTTTGGGAAATGAAATCTTAAAATTAATTAGTGAACTTCTGTGTATTTAAGCATGTGCTCATATCTTCGGAGAGACTAGATCGGAGAGATTAGATTGGGTTAGATTGTATTGTATTTTAGTGCCTTTAAAACACTCGGTTAAGCTCATTGCCAATCTGTATGCAACTGCACTGTGAGTGGGCAGATTGCACGCAGATTGCAAAGGTAACAGATCTGCCAGACGGAGATCTGTGTGTGTGTGGTGTCTCAACAGACCGTTCTGTGGATAAACTGTTGGGTGGTGGCAGGCTACCTTTGTGGTGCGTCTGGTGTGGGGGTATGTGGACAGTGGAAGGGTTATCAACACCGGGGTTCAAGCTAGGATAGCTGAAGAGACCTTAGAAGGGTGTGTGATTACTAAGCTGGTCCTCAACTCTAATCAGGGCACCAGTTTGTATGTAAGATCGTATCTGCCAGTGTGTGGTCAACCAGCTGGATTGGAGTGGAGTCTCCATCCGGTGGTGGCCAGAGGTAGTGCGGGCTGTGAAAAGGTATCACGGCTGATCTTATATACGAATTGAGATATTGACGTGTAAATCCCTTTATTATCCCCTCTTTACCACCCTGTCGCGGCCACACGCGTGCATCACGGTTAGCTAGTCGCTGTGGGCGTGGCGTGTGGTGGACACGTGACAGGGTGATCTTTGACGGATCCTTGACAAGGCGGTAATGAGCTTTAGTATGGGTGGTAGACAGATGGTAATGAGCTTTAGTATGGGCGTTAGACAGGCGGTAATGAGCTTTAGTATGGGTGGTAGACAGATGGTAATGAGCTTTAGTATGGGCGTTAGACAGGCGGTAATGAGCTTTAGTATGGGTGGTAGACAGATGGTAATGAGCTTTAGTACGGGTGGTAGACAGGTGGTAATGAGCTTTAGTACAGGCGTTAGAAAGGCGGTAATGAGCTTTAGTACGGGTGGTAGACAGGCGGTAATGAGTTTTAGTACGGGCGTTAGAAAGGCGGTAATGAGCTTTAGTACGGGTGGTAGACAGGCGGTAATGAGCTTTAGTACGGATGGTAGACAGGCGGTAATGAGCTTTAGTACAGGCGGTAATGAGCTTTAGTACAGGCGGTAATGAGCTTTAGTACGGGCGTAAGGCGGTAATGAGCTTTCGTACAGGCGGTAATGAGCTTTAGTACGGGCGTTAGAAAGGCGGTAATGAGCTTTAGTACGGGCGTTAGAAAGGCGGTAATGAGCTTTAGTACGGGTGGTAGACAGGCGGTAATGAGCTTTAGTACGGATGGTAGACAGGCGGTAATGAGCTTTAGTACAGGCGGTAATGAGCTTTAGTACAGGCGGTAATGAGCTTTAGTACGGGCGTAAGGCGGTAATGAGCTTTCGTACAGGCGGTAATGAGCTTTAGTACGGGCGTTAGAAAGGCGGTAATGAGCTTTAGTACGGGCGTTAGAAAGGCGGTAATGAGCTTTAGTATGGACGTTAGACAGGTGGTAATGAGCTTTCGTACAGGCGGTAATGAGCTTTAGTACGGGCGTTAGAAAGGCGGTAATGAGCTTTAGTACGGGCGTTAGAAAGGCGGTAATGAGCTTTAGTATGGACGTTAGACAGGTGGTAATGAGCTTTAGTAGGGGCGTTAGACAGGCGGTAATGAGCTTTCGTACGGGCATTAGACAGGCGGTAATGAGCTTTCGTGCGGGTGGTAGACAGGCGGTAATGAGCTTTAGTACGGGTGGTAGACAGGCGGTAATGAGCTTTAGTACAGGCGGTAATGAGCTTTAGTACGGGCGTAAGGCGGTAATGAGCTTTCGTACAGGCGGTAATGAGCTTTAGTACGGGCGTTAGAAAGGCGGTAATGAGCTTTAGTATGGACGTTAGACAGGAGGTAATGAGCTTTAGTAGGGGCATTAGACAGGCGGTAATGAGCTTTCGTACGGGCGTTAGACAGGCGGTAATGAGCTTTAGTACGGGTGGTAGACAGGCGGTAATGAGCTTTAGTACGGGCGGTAGACAGGTGGTAATGAGCTTTAGTATGGGCGTTAGACAAACGGTAATGAGCTTTAGTACGGGCGGTAGACAGGCGGTAATGAGCTTTAGTACAGGCGTTAGGCGCTAATGAGCTTTAGTACGGGCGGTAATGAGCTTTAGTACGGGCGGTAGACAGGCGGTAATGAGCTTTAGTACGGGCGGTAATGAGCTTTAGTACGGGCGGTAGACAGGCGGTAATGAGCTTTAGTACAGGCGGTAGACAGGCGGTAATGAGCTTTAGTACGGGTGGTAGACAGGCGGTAATGAGCTTTAGTACGGGCGGTAGACAGGTGGTAATGAGCTTTAGTATGGGCGTTAGACAAACGGTAATGAGCTTTAGTACGGGCGGTAGACAGGCGGTAATGAGCTTTAGTACGGGCGTTAGAAAGGCGGTAATGAGCTTTAGTACAGGCGGTAGACAGGCGGTAATGAGCTTTAGTACAGGCGGTAGACAGGCGGTAATGAGCTTTAGTACAGGCGGTAATGAGCTTTAGTACAGGCGTTAGGCGCTAATGAGCTTTAGTACGGGCGGTAGACAGGCGGTAATGAGCTTTAGTACAGGCGGTAGACAGGCGGTAATGAGCTTTAGTACAGGCGGTAGACAGGCGGTAATGAGCTTTAGTACGGGCATTATACGTTAATGAGTTTTAGTACAGACTGTCTTTTTACAAGCATTAAAAACACTCTCCAGATGCCCTATGTGCAGTTTTCAAGCATTTTAAAAGTATTTGACAAGCATTAAAACCACACCACAAACTAAATAAACTGTAATGTCATTAACGTCACGCAACCGCACCGCAAACGTCTGCCAGTGCGTTCGAGGAGCATTACCATAGACTTTTATGGGAGGCTTGAAAGGTCTGAATGTGGAATGGTTGTTGGTGTCAGACGGGCTGGTCTGAGTATTTCAAAAACTGCTGATCTGGAATTTTCATGCAGAACCATCTCTAGGGTTTACAGAGAATGGTCCAAAAAAGAGAAAATATCCAGTGAGTGGCAGTTGTGAGGATGAAAATGCCCTGTTGAGGTCAGAGGAGAATGGACAGACTGGGTTAAGATAATATAAAGGCAACAGTAACTCAAATAACCACTCGTTAAAGAAGAACAGAGGCTACAATTCGCACAGGCTCACCAAAATTGGACAAAAAAAGATTGGAAAAACATTGCCTGGTCTGATGAGTCTGGATTTCAGCTAGGGTTGCCACCTCATCCCTTTAAAAGCAAACACATATTAACTACACAGGTTCTGGGGTTGATTAAGGTGGTAATTAAGCTCACAGAGTACCTTCTCTGCATTACATTAGCCTCAGCACCTGTGTAATTAATATGTGCTCAGTTTTAAAGGGATGAGGTGGCAACTCTAATTTTAGCTGAGACCTTCAGATGGTAGGGTCAGAACTGGGTGTAAACAACATGAAAGCATGGATCCATCCTGCCTTGTACCAACGGTTCAGGACGGCAGTGGTGGTGTCATGGTGGGGGGAGGGAATTTATTTTGGTATTAGCAGGGTGGACCTAATAAAGTGGCCAGAATTGGTCATAAACAAGGTGGACCTAATAAAGTGGTCAGAATTGGGAGTAAACAACATGAAAACTTGGATCCATCCTGCCTTGTTCCAATGGTTCAGGCTGACAGTGGTGGTGTCATGGTGGGGGGAGGATATTTTCTTGGCATTAGCAAGGTGGACCTAATAAAGTGACCAGAATTGGGTGTAAACAAGGTGGACCTAATAAAGTGGTAAAAATTGGGTGTAAACAACATGAAAGCATGTATTCATCCTGCCTTTGTACCAACGGTTCAGGCTGGCGGTGGTGGTGTCATGGTGGGGGGGGAGGGAATATTTTCCTGGTATTAGCAGGGTGGACCTAATAAAGTGGTCAGAATTTGGCGTAAACAACATGAAAGCATGGATCCATCCTGCCTTGTACCAATGGTTCAGGCTGACGGTGGAGGTGTCATGGTGGTGGGGGGGATATTTTCTTGGCATTAGCAAGGTGGACTTAATAAAGTGGCCAGAATTATGTGTAAACAAGGTGGACCTAATAAAGTGGCCAGAATTGGGTGTAAACAAGGTGGACCTAATAAAGTGGTCAGAATTGGGCGTAAAGAACATGAAAGCATGGATCCATCCTCCCTTGTTCCAATGGTTCAGGCTGGTGGTGGTGGTGTCATGGTGGGAGGGAGGGAATATTTTCTTGGCATTAGCAAGGTGGACCTAATAAAGTGGCCAATGTGTGTACAGTGACTGCATACATAGTGCATAGTCTCATTCACAGGATGAAGTTTGTTGGGGCTGAAGTTCCAATGAGTTTCACAAGGTGGTGATCTCACAAACAGGAAATCTCTAGGAAGACAGGAAGTGATGTCAGGTATAAATGGGAAGTTAAGGGCGAGAAGTGAGTCGAGAGGATGTAGAGTGGAGATGGTGGAAGTGGCAACAGAGGAGGTAATAAGTTATGTTCTATTTACACCCAGTAACCCCCCATCATGTCCGCCCTCTTCCTCCATAGCCACGTCCGTCCTCTTCCTCCATAGTCACGTCCGTCCTCTTCCTCCATAGTCACGTCCGTCCTCTTCCTCCATAGTCACGTCCGTCCTCTTCCCCCATAGCCACGTCCGTCCTCTTTCCCCATAGCCACGTCCGTCCTCTTCCCCCATAGCCACGTCCGTCCTCTTTCCCCATAGCCACGTCCGTCCTCTTCCCCCATAGCCACGTCCGTCCTCTTCCCCCATAGTCACGTCCGTCCTCTTCCTCCATAGTCACGTCCGTCCTCTTCCTCCATAGTCACTGTGACATCTTTTATCTCCAGCAGATGATGATACACACATATATAGTGTGGGAACCCAGATTAACCCCTTCAGGGGCACAACATTCCCCCACTTACAGGGATGAAATGTTCTCCATTTTTGAGATGGGTCACCTTTCCCACCTTATGTTATCCAACCAGCTGCGCCCTGTGTACAAAATAAATATAGAAGAATGCAGCAACCCAATACCCGAATACAAGATATAAGAATTGTGAGAATTCTTCGTATATCTCACCTTAGCAGTCTCATGTCATGAGAGATGAGGTTCAGGTTTATCTTCTACTGAAATTTGACCTGAATTTCCAGGATTTGAATTTTAGTTGATTTTGGTGTTCACCCATAGTGCCCTACACAGATTTTTACCTGGTCAGCAGTCTGTAGTAAAAGGGAGGTGTATAACCCCACTACTCACTATAAGAGGGGGGAGATCAGCCAATTACAAGAGGAGGTAGGTAACCCTGTAGACAGGTGCAGTGCTGAAATCCACGGGGCAGCACAGTGGCCAAGTGGTTAGCACCCCCGCTTAGAAGCACTAGGGTCATCGGTTCGAATCCCAACCACGGATCGAAAGACATGCTGGTAGGTTAATTGTCTCCTGTCTAAAATGGACCTTGTATGTAATGTATGGATGTGAGTTAGGGACCTTAGCTTGTAAGCTCCTTGAGGGTCAGGGACTGATGGAATATATAATATATGTGTTGCGCTGCGTAAATTGAAAGTGCTATGTAAGTGCCTGTAATAATAATTCTTTGCGCCAACCTGAAAGGGCAACTACATAACTTTTTCTGATTGGCATTGAGGACTATATTGTTCTCTTTCATAGGCTTTCGGCAGCTATCATTTGGAAGTTGGCTTCTCTTGTTGGGTGCCAAAATGGGTAGTTTATGGTAGGTGCATACATAGTGAGGGACAGAATCCACGTGGCACGGAAAGCATGTAATGGCAGGAAAAAGAACAAAGGCGAGGAGTGACAGTTCAAGTTTCTCTATGGGATCCAAAGACTACCTCCTAGTGCCAGACAGATATTACCCAACAATTACTGGGAACAATTCCGGAATCCGCTCACTATGTTTATATTCCTCTTCTTCCCAAAACCAGCCTTCTCCTGTACCCTCTTGAATGCCCGCTCTGTGACCAACTCGCCTCACTCCACGACCTCCTTATCGCAAATTCCTTTGACCACCTCCCACCCACCATGGACACAAGGCGGTTCTCTCATTCTGGGAGGACATCCTATGACATCGTCCCATTCAAACTGCGCATGAGCGGCTCCGGGAGCACGCAGCATGGCAATCAGTGGTAAGCTGTCCCCCTCGAACACAGTGGATCACCGATCCACAGAAAGAGCCGAAGATGTCGGCTCGGTCATGTGATCAGCTGTGTCCAAGCACAGCTGATCACATGTAAACAGGGAAATGCCGGTTATCGGCATTTCTCTCCCCACGAGCTGTCACTCTGACAGAGGAGAGCCGGTAATCTGCATTCCTCAGAGGGGACATGTACACTGATCATCAGAGCACTGATGATCAGTGTAGCCCCAACAGTGCCACCTGTCAGTTTTCATCAGTGCCACCTGCCAGTGCCCATCAATGCCACATATCAGTGCCTACCAGTGCACATCAATGCCACATATCAGTGCCCATCTGAGCTGCCTTTCAGTGCCACCCATCAATGCCAGTCAGTGCCACCTATCAGTGCTGCCAGTCAGTGCCGCCTATCAGTGCCAGTCAGTGCCGCCTATCAGTGCCAGTCAGTACCACCTATCAGTGTGCATCAGTGCTGCCTAACAGTGCCAGTAAGTGCTGCCTATCAGTGCCAGTCAGTGCTCTGCCTATCAGTGCCACCTATCAGTGCCATATATGAGTGCTGCCTTTCAGTGCCCATTAGTGATGCCTGTCAATGCCCATCAGTGCCACCTACCAGTGCCTCCTCATCAGTGCAGCCTATCAGTGCCCATCACTGCAGCCTCATTAGCGCACATCAGTGAAGGAGAAAAATCACTTATTTACAAAATTTAATAACAAAAACTAAGAAAAAACTTTTTTTTTCAAAAATTTCTGTGGTTTTTGGTTTGTTTAAGAAAAAATAAAAAACCAGATGTGATTAAATACCACCAAAATAAAGCTCTATCTGTCACAAAAAAATTATAAAAAATTCATATGGGTACAGTGTTGCATGACCGCGCAATTGTCATTCAAAGTGTGACAGCGCTGAAAGCTGAAAATTGGCCTGGGCAGGAAGGGGGTATAAGTGCCGGGTAGGCAAGGGGTTAACATACTTGTCATTACCGTAACCTGGCTTCATGATTCCAACACTGCTTCTCCTGTGTCCCTCTGCCATGGTGGCCTTCTCTGGACTCACTCCCCCAGATCCAGTGGATGTAAGGAAGGTGGAGTGAGAATCCTTCTAGCCAACACAGAGCACCTATCAGGTTCTTCACCCACATCCCTCTCTGACTCTGTTTTTCGAGGAATACTGTATTTGTCTATTTTCTCCCATTTCTCTAAGAATTGCTCTGATCTAACGCCCCCCTGAACAGGCATCAACCTTCCTTGATGACTTCTCTGCCTGGCTACCCTCCTTTCTGTTTTCTGAAATCCCCAAAATCATTCCCGGTGACTTCAACATCCATGTTAATGCTAATACTACTTCTCAACGTTTCAGTCTAACCTCCTCTTTTGACCTGAAGCAATGGGTACAGGCAGGGGCGGACTGACAACTCATGGGACCCCAGGCAATAGCGGATCATGGGGCACCTTGTCCTTGCCCAAACTCAAAAAAACCTATGAAAAAGGTACCAGGGGCATCTCATGGGGCCCCCTACTGACCCCGGGCCCTCAGGCAGTGCCCGAGTTTCCAAATGGTCAGTCCACCCTGGGTACAGGCTTCCACTCGCTCTGATGGCAACGCCCTTGACCTTGTATTCTCCTACCTATGCACTCCATTCAACCCCTCCAACATTCTTCTCCCACTCTCAGATCACCTCCTTACTAGTTTCACTCTCTCCCTGTCTTCCACCTACTCTCCCTTCAATGGTCTAACAGTTGCTTGCGCCACCTCAATCCTTCTCTGCTCTACTCTGCTACTGACCACCTCTATGGCATAATCTCATCCCTGTCCTGGCCCAACCTAAAAACTTCTGTCTACAAACGTTCACTGTCATCCTCCCTAAACAAGCTTACACCCTTCACTACACACAGTCAGGCCCCGACCCCTACAACCCTATCGCACAAATGACACCAGAAGTCTCAAAAAATGTTTCTGCACTCATGAGCGCCTGTGGCATAATACTAAGTCTCATAATGACTTCAACCAATATAAATCTGCCCTCCAAAAACACTATTCATGTCTCCTCATTGCCAAGCAGACCTATTTTATCACTCTTATTAACACCTCATCCAGTCCCAGTCAACTCTGCTCTTGCTTCAGCTGTCTTCTTCATCCTCCTTTGCCACCACCCACTAACTCACTCACTGCCCAGAAGATCTCCAATGCGCAGATACCTCCCCTACTTAACACTCCATGTCCACAGGTACAATCACTACTTCCGTCATTGAACCCCACCACCAAAGACAAGGTTGTCCTCAGGGTTACTATGGTCAGCCTCTGGCTCTATCCTACACTCTGTAACTCACATCTTCAATCTCTCTATCTCTTCTTGCATCTTCCCAACTTCCTAAAACATGTACTAGTCACCCCATCTTTAAAAAGCCCTCAATGGACCCCACCAATCTCAACAGTCTACGTCCTATCTCCTTACTCCCCTTTTCCTTGAACTGAATATCTGGTTTACAACCGACTGAGTGACCATCTTACCGAGAATGACATTGATCCACTTTAGTCTGGATTTCACACACTCCATGGAAACCACTCTCTAAAAGTCACAAACGATCTACTAACGGCTCAAACCAATGAATACTATTCTGTACTCCTATTCCTGGACCTCTCCGCTGCCTATGACACAGTTGACCACCCCCTCCTCCTTAAAAAACTCTACTCCTTTGGTCTTCGTTACTGTACTCTTCGGTGGTTCTTTCCTACCTATCCCACCGCACCTTCAATGTCACTTACAATTCTACTTCCTCTTCCTTTCTCCGCCGGGGTTCACCAAGGCTCTGTTCTTGGACCTCTCCAATTCTCAATCTACACCGCCTCCTTGGGTCGGTTGACATCCTTCCATGATTTTTGATACCATTTCTAGGCTGATGACACCCAAATCTATCTTGGTGAACCTCAGCTCCATCAGTCTCCTCAAGCATCACTAATCTACTAACAGACATATCAGCCTGGATGTCCCACCACTTCTTCAAACGCAATCTATCCAAAACCAATATTTCCTCCCCTACGTGCCCCTTCCACTGACTTCTCAGTCAAGATCAACGGCTCAACTATCAACCCGCCCCCGCATGCCAGGGTGCTAGATGTAATTCTGGATTCTGAACTATACTTTCAGCCCCTCATCCAATCACTGTCCAAAGCTTGCTCACTCTTGCAGGTGTTGGCAGCCAGAGCTTGAATGTCAGAAATGTGACAGCGATCACCTAAGCATCAGAAAACAGAAAGATAGTACATTGGCTGCTGCTTCTTCTTGGACACCGCTAATGAATCTTTAGGGCACAATGGCTTATTATCGACCTGCTGTCATTTCCTCCAGGTGTGCTGAGTGTGTCAGGGCCCCCTTCCCTTGGGGCCCGTGTGCACCGCACACCCTGCACACATGGATGATACACCACTGACTAGACAGAATCAGCTCCCTACACATGTGCCAGTTCTTACAGGGGACGGTCCACCTCTTATTGCCTTAAATCCCTCTTCTAATATTGTACAACCAATACAGTCCAGATAATTCTACGTCTGCAGAAAACCTGTGTAGATCACATGACCACATCAATGAGAATGGAGGAGGACCGGAGTCACATGACTGAGAGGATACTAAACCTCACCCTGGAGATCATCTACCTGCTGACCGGAGAGGTGAGGAGGATTCTGGGAGGTCACATGACATCATTCTTATATCTATTAATAACACAGACCTGACCGGAGAGGTGAGGAGGATTCTGGGAGGTCACATGACATCATTCTTATCTCTATTAATAAAACACAGACCTGACCGGAGAGGTGAGGAGGATTCTGGGAGGTCACAGGACATCACTCCTGTCTCTGTTAATAAAACACAGACCTGACCGGAGAGGTGAGGAGGATTCTGGGAGGTCACAGGACATCACTCCTGTCTCTGTTAATAAAACACAGACCTGACCGGAGAGGTGAGGAGGATTCTGGGAGGTCCAATGACATCACTCCTGTCTGTTAATAAAACACAGACCTGACCGGAGAGGTGAGGAGGATTCTGGGAGGTCACATGACATCACTCTTATCTCTATTAATAAAACACAGACCTGACCGGAGAGGTGAGGAGGATTCTGGGAGGTCACATGACATCACTCTTATCTCTATTAATAAAACACAGACCTGACCGGAGAGGTGAGGAGGATTTGGGGAGGTCACATGACATGACACAGACCTGACCAGAGAGGCCAGGAGGATTCTGGGAGGTCACATGACATAACTCTCATCCCTATTAATAAACACAGACCTGACCGGTGAGGAGGATTCTGGGATTCTAACATGATATTCCTATTGGTTCCTCAATACAGAGATTTCCTCTTCTGAAGTCAGGTGATCATATGACCATCACAGTGCCTCCATGTGACTCCCTAAACCCTGAGAGACACAACATGCAGAAGATTCTAGAAGTCACCAAGAAGATGATGGAGCTGCTGACAGGAGAGGTGAGCGGTGCCGGGAATTCTGGGACATTCTCCAGTAACAGACAAGGGATGTGTCTGGATGGTGACTGTATCATTGTGTGTGTCAGGTTCCTATAAGGTGTCAGGGTGTCACTGTCTATTTCTCCATGGAGGAGTGGGAGTATTTAGAAGGACACAAGGATCTCTACAAGGACGTCATGATGGACAATCAGCCGCCCCTCACATCACCGGGTAAGAGGAGACTTTATTGTAAAGGAGAGAGCAGTACGGAGGATCCACCTAGATCCCCCATCATCTGATAAACACATAGAAACAATGGATTCAGTCAGTGTGTGTGTTTCCTACAGATGGATCCAGTCATGGGAACCCACCAGAGAGATGTCCCCGTCCTCTGTATTCCCGGGATTCCACACAGGAAGGTCACACCATCCCTCACCATCATCAGGTAGATGAGGAACAATCACTGATAGTATCATTAGGATCTGTATATTATCTTCATTGTTACCATTGATGTCATTTTTATGATTCAGAGTGGAAACCTGAGAGATTCTAACATTAAGGTTAAAGCAGAAGAAGAAGAGGCGTATGTGAGGGATGATCAGCAGTCTATGGAGGAGGATGGAATAACGGGGACATTTATAGAGGAGGACACTCCTACAGAGATCAGCACAGGTGAGTCAACTGGCAGCAAAACGTGGACTTTCACCATAGGCAGTACTGGACCTAGGAACCTGGGCCTTGAGTCATCTTCTCCATGCCCGGGTCTAGTAAGATCTCTGACAGTACAATTCTCCCAGGGTTCCTTGCTCTGTGGTCTGCTGGCTGTGCCGGGTGGAGGTATATTATCTGTATAGTCAGTAAGTGCAGTCTCAGGAGATGGGAGGCAGCGGTGTTGAACCTCTTTAGCTTGTGTCAGTTAAGTAAACATTTTAGGGGGAGATTTACTAAAACTGGTGCACACAGAGTCTGGTGCAGCTCTGCATAGCAACCCATCAGCTTCCAGGTTTAATTGTCAACGTTTAATTGAACAAGCTGAAGATAGAAGCTGATGGGTTATTATGTACAGCTGCACCTGATTCTGAGAGCTCCAGTTTTAGTAAATCTCCCCCTTAGACTACCACTGCTTACTGATACCAATATTATTGGTCCTGACTATCAGACTATATAATGTATATTACACAATACGTGGTCTTAAGCCCTGCACTCTATACTTTCTATACATTACTATCTTGTACATTCCATACTCCTGACCCCTGCACTATATACTCTATGTTGTACATTCCATACTCCTGACCCCTGCACTATATACTCTATGTTGTACATTACATACTCCTGACCCCTGCACTATATACTCTATGTTGTACATTACATACTCCTGACCCCTGCACTATATACTCTATGTTGTACATTCCATACTCCTGACCCCTGCACTATATACTCTATGTTGTACATTACATACTCCTGACCCCTGCACTATATACTCTATGTTGTACATTACATACTCCTGACCCCTGCACTATATACACTATGCTGTACATTACATACTCCTGATGCTATAAAGTCCTAACTGTTGTAGCCTATACAATATGTTGTACATTCCATAGTCCTGACTTCTGCTCTCCCCCCTCCCCCCACTGCTATATATACACATAATATGTATTCTCTTTTGTTACACCCATTTCCTACCAGCTGGACATTTTATATCGGATGATGTGATTGGAGCACAGACTTACATGGTGATAATAATGTGATAACATCCTCCAACTTTGGACACTTAAACAGAAAGTGATAATGAGGGAGGAGTCAATACCCCAATGATGGCGGTCTTCAGGATCAGTCCAGTCTTCATCTTGGTTGTTCTCCCCCATCCTCACTCTCTGACCTCTGGTGGGGCTCAGCCCCGCTGTTCTTCATGACTAAATCATGGACTAAATAAGGAAGTGCAGTACGTCTTGTGTTGGGAAGATGGCGATGAGTGATAGAGGGGGTGGGGACCCTCGTCCTATAATCCCCTCATCACTGTCCCTCCTATAAAAGACAGTTCTGGTTGTTTCCTCACTCTCTGACTAAGGTCATGAAAAAAGAAATGACCTGGTAGGAGATCAGAGGAGCCATTTCCTAGTTCCCTTGAGGGTGGAATTGTAAGCTCCTCAGAGACCAAGCTGCCTGATGTGGGCGGAGTCCTGGTTTGGGGGAACCAATCAGCTCCAGTCTAGTAATCCTCTTTTACTTTGTATTTTAGTCCATGGCTGGGAGATGAGGAAAACCTCCGAGGATTGTCTCACTTTGTCTCCAGACTGGAAAATAGAAGATGAGGACATCACACAGTATAGTCCAGGAGAAAACCTGGCTCCTTCCAATGTCCATCCAGCACCACCCAGTGTAGATGGACCATCGGATTCCTCGTATCCTGAGGACCCTCAGACTGTGCGGGACCGGGCCGACCTTTCAACAGGGAAGAGCTTCTCCTGTACTGAGTGCGGGAAGGGTTTCCATTCTAAATCCAGTCTTAATTTGCATAAAAGATCTCACACAGGGGAGAAGCCGTATTCCTGTCCTGAGTGCGGGAAATGTTTTTCACAGACGTCCCATCTTTACGGACATCAGAGAATTCACACGGGGGAAAAGCCTTATTCATGTTCTGAGTGTGGGAAATGTTTTTCAAAGACATCATATCTTCTTGATCATCAGAGATTACACACAGGTGAGAAGCCGTATTCCTGTTCTGAGTGCAGGAAATGTTTTAGACGAAAATCAGAACTTGTCGTACATCAAAGGTCTCACACAAATGTAAAGCCATATTCTTGTCTGGAGTGCGGGAAATGTTTTTCACGGATATCCCATCTTTACAGACATCAGAAATCTCACACAGGGGAAAAGCCGTATTCCTGTCCTGAGTGCGGAAAATGTTTTTCAGATATATCCAATTTTCATAGTCATCAGAGATTACACACAGGTGAGAAGCCGTATTCCTGTTCTGATTGCAGTAAATGCTTTGTACGAAAATCAGAACTTGTCCTACATCAAAGGACTCATACAAAGGTAAAGCCGTATTCCTGTCCTGAGTGCTGGAAATGTTTTACACAAAGATCCACACTTGTCACACATAAGAGATTGCACACGGGGGAGAAGCCGTATTCCTGTCCTGAGTGCGGGAAATGTTTTTCACAGAAGTCCTATCTTTACAAACATCAGAAATCACACACAGGGGAGAAGCCGTATTCCTGTCCTGAGTGCGGGAAATTTTTTTTACAGAAGTCTGATCTTTACAGACACCAGAGATCTCACACGAGGAAGAAGCCGCCTTCCTGTCCTGAGTGAGGGAAATGTTCCTCACTGAAGTCCTTTATTCCTGTACATCAGGGGATCCCACACAACCGTGGAGGTGTATTAGTGCCTTGAGTGCGGGAAATGTCTTCTAGATGAATGTTGCTGGACATCCCAGCTCTCATGTGGGGAAGAAGCACACCCTGATATACACCTCAGATATATTCCATGGCTGATCTTCATCATGGAATAAACCGTTCATGAGCAGATTAGAGGTCACCAAAGACATGGATGAAGTGTGGGACCGAGTTGGCCATTGGTAGCTGGAGATACCTTTTATTGCCTGAGTACATTTTGTGGTGTAGCCTTAAAGGCCTGTTTTTGTTTTTTAAACATTAATTAAACAAATGTGACCAGATGATGGAGAAATGAATATTTCCTAGATTGTGGCCCAATAATGTATAAGAATGCCTCCAAATCCTGATTAGGGGCCCTGTAAGGATGATTACCTTAACTGACCTAATGCTATAGGAATGTCATTGTAAACTGACCATATGGCCACGCCCACTAATTTCCTTGCAGGGAATACGTTATCTTCTTTAAAAGGTAATATTGCTTATGATTGGTCAAATACTACCAACTAATCCTGTATATACAGGGAAACAGAGGGTGCTCTAGCCTAGTGCATTACCTGAGAGCTAAAAGAAGATATATACTCACAAACGACTGTGTTGGCAAAGGCATATCCGTATCCAAAGCAATCACGTCACCAGGTCAGCTCCCAAAGCACGAGAAGACCCTCAAATGGTTGACGCATTTCGAGGGGCGATCCCCTCTTTATCCATTTTAATGAGCTCTGATGAAGAGGGGATTGTGCCTCGAAACCCGTCTGTCACAATATAGGTGCTCTGCCAGCCCCAATTATTAATTTCTTCCTTAATCCCATACTTAATCCCTTGTGCCCAAATTAAGTACATCCTTAATTAATTCCTTACGTTCTTGTGCCAAATGTTCCCAACTTCAATCAATGCATTTCCCCCGTCATCCTGCCAAATGTTCCCAAATTCAATCAATGTATTTCCTCCACAGTCATCCTGCTTTATGTTCTCAAATTCAATTAATGCCTTTCTGTCAAGGTCCTACCTTTCCTCAGGGTTGTGCTGCTCCATGTGCTGGCATCCATCTTAGGTTTCTGCAAAGCATTGTGGGATCCTTTATGCTTTCAGTCCTCTGCGGCTCCTCCTCCAGGAGGTAGTGGCTTATCGCATTTAAGCCTGCTGTCTGCAGCTGCTCATTGCATTCGTGTCCTGTCTGTGGCACTGCAACAAGCTCCGGTTGGTTTCTCATTGCTCTCCTGGATACCGACTCGGTTTTGGCAAGACTCCTTCCTGGCTCCTGACCCCGGCTCTGGCGATCATCCTTCCTGGCTTCTGACTCCGGCTCTGGCGATCATCCTTCCTGGCTTCCGAACCCCGGCTCTGGCGATCATCCTTCCTGGCTTCTGACCTCGGCTCTGGTGACCATTCTTCCTGGCTACTGTCCTACTCAGTCATCCGCTGTTGCTGTTGGACTTGCATAGACTCTTGTCTTGTTTTGTACAATAAACCTACCTTTAATTGCACCTCCTTGTGTGTGTGGCTCCTCGCTTCCTGACACTACACGAATGCCATGAATCCTGACGGTGCAGGTACGCCCTCGCTCTCTATGTTGGTTGCCAGACTTGATCAGCAGGATCGCTTGTTGGATCAGTTCACTCAGGTATTGCAAACCCTGCTTGCACGCACAGCGCACCTTACTACTGGTGCTATTAGGCTGGTTGTCACTCCTGTGGTCGCTCTCGCTGTTGCTCCGGTTGTTGCGCCTACCTCCGCATCTGCTGCCGCACCTGCGGTGCCCAGAGGCATGACTGGTTCAGCCCCCCTTCCACAGCGCTTTGGGGGTGAGCCGAGTCAGTGTTGGGGTTTCCTTAACTGAGTGGGCATATATTTTGAATTGATACCCCATGCTTTTCCTACGGAGAGGTCAAAGGTGGGCTTCCTAATCTCGCTGCATTCGGACAAGGCCTTGGCCTGGGCAAATCCCTTATAGGAGAACATTGACCCTGTGATTCACGAGTTTGCCGGTTTTGTTGCCTCCTTCCGTACGATATTGGATGTACCAGCTCGCTCTGCCTCTGCTGCTAAGCTGCTCATGTCCATGCATCAGGGTTCACGGACCGTTGCCGAGTACGCCATAGAATTTCGTACCCTGGCGGCAGAGGTAGACTGGAACAATGAGGCTCTGGTGGCTGCTTTCTCTCATGGTCTCTCAGATGCAGGACGAGATTGCAGCCAAAGAATTGCCTGTGGAGCTCGAAGCACTCATTTCTTTCCTAATCCTGACTGACACCAGGTTCAGAGAGAGGCCTTCAGTTAAGGAGCGTCTGCGGAGGCCTCCTAACCGATTGGCGCCTACGTTTTCTGTCCCACCCGTGCCTCCCTCTCCTCCGACGCCTCCTGGGGATGGCTTGTCTTGTGGTGAGCCCATGCAGCTGGGGTTTGCTCGCCTTTCTGAGGGGGAGCGGGCTTCTCGGCATCGGGAGGGTCGCTGCCTGTACTGTGGTCTCGGTGGGCATTTTCGGCAGTCCTCTCCGGTCCGTCCGGGAAACGCTCGCACCTGAGATCCTGTCGGGGGCAGATCTTGGGTGCAGTTTTCTCGTCCCCTGTTTCCCGTAAAGATAAACCGTTAATCACCGTTGTCCTCTCTTGGGCGGAAGGCTCGGTGACGGCCCAGGCGTTGGTAGACTCTGGTGCTGGTGGTCTGTTTATGGACAGTTTGTTTGCTGCCCAGTACTCCATTCCTCTGCAGACTCGAGTTACTCCATTGGTCCTTGAGACGATAGATGGCAGGCCCCTGCAACCATCGCAGGTTACCCACGAGACCCTGCCGGTTGAAGTAGCTATTGGGGCTGTCCACAGGGAGTTGGCCTGTTTCCAGGTAATTTCTTCCCCGCACTACTCCGTGGTTTTGGGCTATCCCTGGCTTCAGAAGCACAATCCGACCTTTGATTGGCGGTCGGTCGAGATCCTCTCATGGTCTCCACAATGTGGGGCCGGTTGCATCCGTTGCCTTTTTGGGCTACATCATTTCCGCTGTGGGTTTTTCCATGGACTCTCAGAAGGTTTTGGCGGTTCTGCAGTGGCCTTGTCCCAGTGGTCTTCGGTCCATTTAGCACTTTTTGGGATTTGCCAACTATTATCGGAAGTTTATCAGGAACGTCTCCACGCTGGCCAAGCATCTCTCAGATCTGACCAAGAAGGGCAGTAATCCTCACGAGTGGTCACCCGAGGCCATCGTAGCTTTCGAAGCTCTGAAATCCGCCTTCGCTTCGGCTCTGATACTGTCTCATCCCAATCCTGGGTTGCCTTTTGTCCTCGAGGTTGATGCATCGGAGACGGGAGTAGGCGCCCTCCTGTCTCAGCGTCGGTCACCCAATGGACCCCTACTTCCCTGTGGGTTCTACTCCAGGAAGCTTTCCTCCACAGAATGCAACTACCAGATTGGAGACAGGGAGTTGTTGGCCATTATTCAGGCTCTCAAGGAATGGAGGCACCTGCTCGAGTGTTCTTCGGTTCCGGTTCTCATTCTCACTGGCCACAAGAACCTGACATATCTCTCGGAGGCTAAGAGGTTGATGCCCCGTCAAGCCAGATGGGCTCTGTTCTTGTCGTGTTTTAACTATGTGGTCTCCTATTTGCCTGGCTCCAAGAATGTCAGGGCTGATGCCTTGTCGCGGCAATACTCTGAGCTGACTAGGGAGGACTCTGAGCCGACCTCGGTCATACCTCCGGACCAGATCCTGGCTGCTATTCGTACCACCCTTTCTTCTCCCCTTGGGGAGCAGATTTTGGCAGCTCAAACTGATGCTCCCCCTGATAGACCGGCTGGCAGATGTTTCGTACCTGAGGGATTGCGTACCCGCTTGCTGCGTACCTACCATAATTCCAAGACTGCCGGTCATCCAGGGAGGAACCAGTTGTCCTGGGTTGTTTCTCGGTTATTCTGGTGGCCATCTCTCCGTTCCGACATTGCCTCATATGTAGCAGCATGTTCGGTCTGTGCCCAGAATAAATCTCCTCGGCATCTTCCATTGGGCCTTCTGCAACCCATTCCTAATGGGGAGCGCCCCTGGTCACACCTGGGCATGGATTTTATTGTGGACCTCCCTGCGTCTCAAGGCCATATGGTCATTCTTATGGTCATTGATCGTTTTTCCAAGATGTGCCATTGTGTTCCATTCAAGAAATTGCTGACTGCACAAGAACTAACTACGGTTTTCTCCAGGGAGATCTTTCACTTGCATGGGTTACCTAAGGTGATTGTCTCGGACCGTGGGAGCCAGTTTGTGTCCAGGTTCTGGCGCGCCTTCTGCTCCCAGTTGGGTATCAAGCTCTCCTTCTCTTCGGCCTACCACCCACAGTCCAATGGGGCTGCGGAGCGTTCCAACCAGGCCCTGGAACAATTCCTTCGCTGCTATATCTCAGACCATCAAGACAATTGAGTCGATTTCCTGCCATGAGCAGAGTTTGCGAGAAACTCGGCTGTCAACCCCTCCTCCGGGATGTCTCCCTTCATGGCCAACTATGGGTTCCAACCCGCTGTATTGCCTGAGTTGTTCTTGCCACAGGACATTTCGGCTGTGGATAACCATCTTGCTGCCCTGCGTTCCTCGTGGGGGCAGATCCAGAGGTCCTTGAAGGACTCAGCTCAGTGCCAGAAGTTCCAGGCTGATCGTAGACGGTTGCCCGCTCCTTCATACCAGGTCGGAGATCAGGTGTGGTTGTTCACTCGTAACCTCAATCTTCGGGTGCCCGCACCGAAACTGGCTCCCTGTTTTGTTGGTCCTTTCCGCATTCTCCGCAGGGTGAACCCGGTTGCCTATGCCCTTGCTCTTCCTCCTGGGATGCGTATCTCCAATGTCTTCCATGTATCCCTGTTGAAGCCTCTGGTCTGAAATTGCTTTACTGCCTCTCTGCCTCAGCCTCGTCCTATCCGGGTTGACGGTCATAAGGGGTATGAGGTGAGCCGCATCCTGGACTCTCGGTTGGTCCGCGGTCGGGTGCAGTTCCTGGTCCATTGGCGTGGTTATGGTCCCGAGGAGTGTTCCTGGGTTCCTTCTGCAGATATTCATGCTCCTGCCCTCCTCCGCGTTTTTCACGCCCGCTTTCCCCAGAAGCCTTATGTTGAGCCACGGAGGGGGAGGGGGCCTTGAGGAGGAGGTACTGTCAAGGTCCTACCTTTCCTCAGGGTTTGTGCTGCTCCATGTGCTGGCATCCATCTTAGGTGTCTGCAAAGCATTGTAGGATCCTTCATGCTTTCAGCCCTCTGCGGCTCCTCCCCCAGGAGATGGCGGCTTATCACATATAAGTCTGCTGTTTGTAGCTGTCCATTGCATTCGTGTCCTGTCTGTTGCACAGCAGTAGCTCCTGTTTAGTTTCTCATTGCTCTCCTGGATACCGACTCGGCTTTGGCAAGACTCCTTCCTGGCTTCTGACCCCGGTTCTGGCGACCATTCTTCCTGGCTTCTGACCCCGGTTCTGGCGACCATTCTTCCTGGCTTCTGACCCCGGTTCTGGCAACCATTCTTCCTGGCTTCTGACCCCGGTTCTGGCAACCATTCTTCCTGGCTTCTGACCCCGGTTCTGGCAACCATTCTTCCTGGCTTCTGACCCCGGTTCTGGCAACCATTCTTCCTGGCTTCTGACCCTGGCTCTGGCGACCATCCTTCCTGGCTACTGTTCTACCAAGTCATCCGCTGTTGCTGTTGGACTTGCATAGACTCTGTCTTGTTTTTGTATAATAAACCTACCTTTAATTGCACCTCCTTGTGTGTCTGGCTCCTTGCTCCCTGACAGTGTCCTCCTGGCGTGCAGCCAATTGGTGTGTCCTCCTGGCGTGCAGCCAATCGGTGTGTCCTCCTGGTGTGCAGCCAATCGGTGTGTCCTCCTGGCGTGCAGCCAATCGGTGTGTCCTCCTGGCGTGCAGCCAATCGGTGTGTCCTCCTGGCGTGCAGCTAATCGGTGTGTTTTTGGTGGGAGTGGAGATGACCAGTCTATGAGGATATACAGGTGTACCTCGGTTTACGAATGCCTCGGTTTATGTATTTTTCAGTTTACAAATGAAAATCCAGTGAAAATAACGCCTCGGTTTTTGAATTCTTTACAAATTTATTTCACAAGACGAAGTGTATGTCAGTGCCAATTGTTTTAATGCAGTTGCCGGCTTTTTTTTTCTTCACTATAGCTCACGGGATTAGGTGTCCCTTTCCCCAGAGCTAAAGGAAATTTTGTTTCCTTTAAGAAACTAAAAGGAAACATTGTTTCTTTTAACTCTGGGAAAGAAACTAAAAGGAAACATTGTTTCTTTTAACTTGGGGCAATAAACTAAAAGGAAACATTGTTTCTTTTAACTCAGGGAAATAAACAAAAAGGAAACATTGTTTCTTTTAACTTGCGTAAAATAAACTAAAAGGAAACATTGTTTCTTTTAACTGGGGGGGAAATAAACTAAAAGGAAACATTGTTTCTTTTAACTTGCAGAAAATATACTAAAAGGAAACATTGTTTCTTTTAACTTGGGGGAAATAAACTAAAAGGAAACATTGTTTCTTTTAACTTGCAGAAAATATACTAAAAGGAAACATTGTTTCTTTTAACTTGGGGGAAATAAACTAAAAGGAAACTTTCTTTCTTTTACTTGGGGGGGAAAGTGACAGCTGATTCCGTGAGCTATAGTGAAGAAAAATAAAAATCTGGTAATTACATTTAAAAACCAGCACCATAATAAATTAAAAAAACAGCTCGGGGTCCCCCCGGGGTCTGCCTGCTCCAGTGGTTTGACAGTTCTTAAATATGTAAGGTGCAGGGGCGCGGCATCTGGGGGCCCCCTTGTTAAAGGGGGATTCCAGATCCCGATAAGCCCCGTGCCCGCAGACCCCCACAACCACCAGCCAAGATTGTGGGGAAGAGGCCCTTGTCCCCATCAACATGGGGGACAAGGTGCTTGGGTGGGGAACCCCCCTACCCTAAAGCACCCTCCCATGTTGAGGCATGTGGCCTGGTATGGTTCAGGAGGGGGGTGCCCTTTCCTGTCCTTCCAGGCTGCATGCTCGGATAAGGGCCTGGTATGGATTTTGGGGGGGACCCCCATGCCATTTTTTTTTTTAATTTTGGCATGGGAGTGCCCCTCAAAATCCATACCAGATCCGAAGGGCTTGGTATGGATAGGAGGGGGACCCCACGCCATTTATTTATTTGTTTTTTAAATTACCGGCAATTCTTTTACATTCAGCTGTCAGTTGGGAACCCCACTGAAAGCTGAAACATTAACACATGGTCGTCACTACTAAAATACTGCATGACTTGATAAAATAACTCATTCGGCATTTTATCAGCGTTTACTTTACGACTTTTTGCACTATATGAAAAGTCCCGCAAAACGTATTAAATTCATAAACCGCGGTACGCATGTACAGCCCATACACACACAGCACAAGGCCGGGGTCACACTACCAAATGATTCTTGGGGCTGCAGTTTCTCTGAGCTCCACAAGGTGGGGATCTCACTTCTACCCAGACAGGAAGTCTCTATGGTAGACAGACAGGAAGTGATGTCAGGTACAGACAAGAAGTTCCATGTGTCACGAAGACGGACAGAAAGATTGCTGGAAGTGGCAACAGAGGAGGTAATTTTCTATTTACACCCAGTAACCCCCCCGTCATGTCCTTCCTCTTCCTCCATAATCACGTCCGTCCTCTTCCTCCATAGTCACTGTGACGTCTTTTATCCACATTATTATTCACTGTTTTATATATGTAGTCATAGGACACTATGGGGGGCAGATACCATCCAGAGAGGCAGAGACTTCGGCATTGGTACTACTGTTTATTATTCTTCTTTAACCCCTTGGGGGCAAATATGTGACCTCACAGAACTGGGCTTTTTTCCGTGGGGCCACATATTTGCGTACCTGTCTTTGTGCTGGGAGCGCACCGCACTGCGCACTCCCAGCACAAATACCGCTTTGTCACTGAGAGCCCCGGGTCCCATTCTAACGATCGGACCTGGGACTCCCAATTCCGGGTCACATGATCGCTGTGATAGCCTCTGATTGGCTATCACAGTGATCAGTCATGGTACAGCCCTTTTTTTTTTCTCTCTTGAATGGAGGAGAAAGGAATACATTGTATCTCTCTAACTTCTGGCATAGAGGGAAAAAAAGTTTGTAAAAAAAAAAGATAAATATTAAAAAATAAAATAAAAAATAAAGAAAAAAAACCTAGATCAAGGTTTGATGTAGTTCAGTGCCAGGGTAAGTGTTTGGGTCAGGGTTAAAGGTCAGGATTTAAAAAAAAAACCTCCTGCAGAGAGGTTCCGGATCATGGTGTCAGGCTGACGCCGCATGATCCTGGCATCCGCAGCGCAGGCACGAGGAGTTCCCGCGCTTGTAGATGCCTCCGGACAAAGGCCGCGCTAACGAGAGCGCGGCCCGTGTCCAGGTGGCATGCCTCATTGCTGGGCGATGAGGCACACCGCCCCCAGTTGCCAGGACGACCAGAGAGCGTCCTGCATCAGCTTAAGAGGCGGATGCCAGGCTCTCCAATCATCCTTTCCGCTGTGCAGCCATCCAGGGATCCCAGCTGTGGCAGGACCCTCGTGGCTAACTGTATAAGACTCCAAGGATACGGGGGGCCCCCACACACCAGCCTACTGAGACCCCAGCTAAAGGGGGGAGACAGCGCACATCAGCCTACTGAGACCCCAGCTAAAGGGGGGAGACCGCGCATGCCAGCCTACTGAGGCCCCAGCTAAAGGGGGGAGACCACGCATGCCAGCCTACTGAGACCCCAGCTAAAGGGGGAGACCGCGCACACGAGCCTACTGAGACCCCAGCTAAAGGGGGGAAACCGCACATGCCAGCCTACTGAGGCCCCAGCTAAAGGGGGGAGACCACGCACACCAGCCTACTGAGACCCCAGCTAAAAGGGGGAGACCGCGCACACCAGCCTACTGAGACCCCAGCTAACGGGGGGAGACCGCGCACACATGCCTACTGAGACCCCAGCTAAAGGGGGGAGACCGCACACTCCAGCCTGCCTGAGACCCCCAGCCGAAGGGGGGAGACCACACACGCCAGCCTGCCTGAGACCCCCAGCCAAAGGGGGAGACCGCACACACCAGCCTGCCTGAGACCCCCAGCCAAAGGGGGAGACCGCACACGCCAGCCTGCCTGAGACCCAGCTAAGGGGGAGACCACACACCTACTCCGGACCCCAACAGGTACCTGTGTCATACTATCCTATTCCCTGGGAGACCAGGCACCCTGTCAGATCTGTGAATGTACGCTTCCCCTGTTTTGCCTGAACTGTTCCTGAGCTGCCCCTCTACCTCCCCTGTTGGATTACAGTCTGCCTCAGAGATTTTACCTTTGCCCCTTGGAGCTGAACTACAAGTGTTTTCGCCCTCTCCTTGCTATTCCCCTATTGGCTAAGTCACCCTCCCTGCAATTCCCCCATTGAGTGACTGTCATTTTGTCTCAATAAAGCTTTGTGTGTTTGCCATCTGCTCTGTGTGTCCTGTCCTGCCTACCCTCCATCACAGGCACCTCATACGCATTGTAGTGTGGATTCACTGTTAGCGTGTATTTTAGCTTTGGTAACTCTGCAAGCAACGGCTTTTAAAGATACAAACACTGGAGGGGATTAGCGCCCTCCACATGTGCCAGTTCCTACAGGGGGAAGTCAGCTTATTATTGTTTTAAATCCCTATTCTAATATTGTACAACCAATACAGTCCAGATAATTGTCTGTCTGCAGAAAACCTACATGGAGCACATGACCACATCAATGAGGATGGAGGAGGACCGGAGTCACATGACTGAGAGGATACTAAACCTCACCCTGGAGATCATCTACCTGCTGACCGGAGAGGTGAGGAGGATTCTGGGAGGTCACATGACATCACTCTTATCTCTATTAATAAAACACAGACCTGACCGGAGAGGTGAGGAGGATTCTGGGAGGTCACATGACATCACTCTTATCTCTATTAATAAAACGCAGACCTGACCGGAGAGGTGAGGAGGTTTCTGGGAGGTCACATGACATCACTCTTATCTCTATTAATAAAACACAGACCTGACCGGAGAGGTGAGGAGGATTCTGGGAGGTCACATGACATCACTCTTATCTTCCAATAATAAAACAGAGACCTGACCGGAGAGGTGAAGGGGATTCTCGGAGGTCACATGACATCACTCTTAAATCTATTAATAAAACGCAGACCTGACCGGAGAGGTGAGGAGGATCCTGGGAGGTCACATCACATCACTCTTATCTCTATTAATAAAACACAGACCTGACCGGAGAGGTGAGGAGGATTCTGGGAGGTCACATGACATCACTCTTATCTCTATTAATAAAACATAGACCTGACCGGAGAGGTGAGGAGGATTCTGGGAGGTCACATGACATCACTCTTATCTCTATTAATAAAACACAGACCTGACCGGAGAGGTGAGGAGGATTCTGGGATCCTAACATTATATTCCTATTGGTTCCTCAATACAGAGATTTCCTCTTCTGAAGTCAGGTGATCATATAACCATCACAGTGCCTCCATGTGACTCCCTAAACCCTGAGAGACACAACATGCAGAAGATTCTAGAAGTCACCAAGAAGATGATGGAGCTGCTGACAGGAGAGGTGAGCGGTGCCGGGAATTCTGGGACATTCTCCAGTAACAGACAAGGGATGTGTCTGGATGGTGACTGTATCATTGTGTGTGTCAGGTTCCTATAAGGTGTCAGGGTGTCACTGTCTATTTCTCCATGGAGGAGTGGGAGTATTTAGAAGGACACAAGGATCTCTACAAGGACGTCATGATGGACAATCAGCCGCCCCTCACATCACCGGGTAAGAGGAGACTTTATTGTAAAGGAGAGAGCAGTACGGAGGATCCACCTAGATCCCCCATCATCTGATAAACACATAGAAACAATGGATTCAGTCAGTGTGTGTGTTTCCTACAGATGGATCCAGTCATGGGAACCCACCAGAGAGATGTCCACGTCCTCTGTATTCCCGGGATTCCTCACAGGGAGGTCACACCATCCCTCACCATCATCAGGTAGATGGATCCAGTCATGGGAACCCACCAGAGAGATGTCCTTGTCCTCTGTATTCCCGGGATTCTACACAGGAAGGTCACACCACCCCTCACCATCATCAGGTAGGAGGGAAGGAATATCTGGACTTGTGGAGACAATGTGAGGATTTTTTTTCTCTGAGCTTATATATTACAAATGTTATTTTCAATCCATCTCTTGGTTTAGGGTGAAGATCTGATAGATATAAAAGTTGAGGTTAAATCAGAAGAAGAAGAGACGTATGTGAGGGATGATCAGCAGTCTATGGAGGAGGATGGAATAACGGGGACATTTATAGAGGAGGACACTCCTACAGAGATCAGCACAGGTGGGTCACCTGACAGCAAAATGTGGACTTTCATCATAGGCAGTACTGGACCTAGGAACCTGGGCCTTGAGTCATCTTCTCCATGCCCGGGTCTAGTAAGATCTCTGACAGAACAATTCTCCCAGGGTTCCTTTCTCTGTGGTCTGCTGGCTGTGCCGGGTGGAGGGATATGTCTGTATAGTCAGTAAGTACAGCCTCAGGAGATGGGAGGCAGCGGTGTTGAACCTCTTTAGCTTTTGACAGTTACATTTAGGGGGAGATTTACTAAAACTGGTGCACACAGAGTCATGGTGACACTGTACTACTTGTGGGCGGTGATGAAGATTTTTATTTTTATACTGATTGCTTTTACACCCATAAAGGCTGTAAAAGCAATCATTTCTCCTTCTCTCTGGCTGCATTCTTGCAGCCTTTGAGAACTACAGTGTGAGCTGTGATTGGTCACAGCTTGTCACATGGCACAAGGCTGTTGTGAATAGCCTTGTACCATGTGACCTCTGTGATCATTCACAGATTTCACACGTAGTAAGCAATGATATCAGGAAGTGACATCTTGCTTACTACTTTGCATGTGATCACTGATTGGCAAATCAGTGATCACATGATCGGGACCTCGCATAGAGGTCCCGTACGACGATCGGTGTTCTACTGTGTCTGGAGGACACAGCAAGCACAAGCAGGGGGCGGGGAGGCCGTTTATAAACGGCCACTCGACTCTGCACTGCCACCGTCCGGCTATTTATATACATGGGCTGGACGGGAGATGGTTAATTGAACAAGCTGAAGATAGAAGCTGATGGGTTATTATGTACAGCTGCACCTGATTCTGAGAGCTCCAGTTTTAGTAAATCTCCCCCTTAGACTACCACTGTTTACTGATACCAATATTATTGGTCCTGACTGTCAGACTATATAATGTATATTACACAATACGTGGTCTTAAGCCCCGCACTCTATACTTTCTATACATTACTATCTTGTACATTACATACTCCTGACCCCTGCACTATATACACTCTGTTGTACATTACATACTCCTGCACTATATACTCTGTTGTACATTACATACTCCTGACCTCTGCACTATATACTCTATGTTGTACATTACATACTCCTGACCCCTGCACTATATACTCTATGTTGTACATTACATACTCCTGACCCCTGCACTATATACTCTATGTTGTACATTACATACTCCTGACCCCTGCACTATATACTCTATATTGTACATTACATACTCCTGACCCCAGCACTATATACTCTATATTGTACATTACATACTCCTGACCCCTGCACTATATACTCTATATTGTACATTACATACTCCTGACCCCTGCACTATATACTCTATGTTGTACATTACATAATTCTGATACTATATAGTTCTCTCTGCTGTATCTTATACAATATGTTGTACATTCCATAGTCCTGACTTCTGCTCGCCCCCCTCCCCCCTCTGCTATATATACACATAATATGGATTCTCTTTTGTTACACCCATTTCCTACCAGCTGGACATTTTATATCGGATGATGTGATTGGAGCACAGACTTTTACATGGTGATAATAATGTGATAACATCCTCCAACTTTGGACCCTTAAACAGAAAGTGATAATGAGGGAGGAGTCAATACCCCAATGATGGCGGTCTTCAGGATCAGTCCACTCTTCATCTTGGTTGTTCTCCCCCCATCCTCACTCTCTGACCTCTGGTGGGGCTCAGCCCCGCTGTTCTTCATGACTAAATCATGGAGTAAATAAGGAAGTGCAGTACTTCTTGTGTTGGGAAGATGGCGATGAGTGATAGAGGGGGTGGGGACCCTCGTCCTATAATCCCCTCATCACTGTCCCTCCTATAAAGACAGTTCTGGTTGTTTCCTCACTCTCTGACTAAGGTCCATGAATAAAGAAATGACCTGGTAGGAGATCAGAGGAGCCATTTCCTAGTTCCCTTGAGGGTGGAATTGTAAGCTCCTCAGAGACCAAGCTGCCTGATGTGGGCGGAGTCCTGGTTTGGGGGAACTAATCAGCTCCTGTCTAGTAATCCTCTTTGTCTTTGTATTTTAGTCCATGGCCGGGAGATGAGGAAAACCTCTGAGGATTGTCTCACTTTGTCCCCAGACTGGAAAGTTGAAGATGAGGACATCACACAGTATAGTCCAGGAGAAAACCCGGCTCCCTCCAATGTCCATCTGGCACCACCCAGTGTAGATGGACCATCGGATTCCTCATATCCTGAGGAACCTCAGACTGTGCGGGACCGGGCCGGCCTGCCAACAGGGAAGAGCGTCTCCTGTACTGAGTGCGGGAAGAGTTTCTATTCTAAATCCAGTCTTAATTTGCATAAAAGATCTCACACGGGGGAGAAGCCGTATTCCTGTCCTGAGTGCGGGAAATGTTTTCCACAGAAGTCCCATCTTTACAGACATCAGAGAATTCACACAGGGGAAAAGCCTTATTTATGTTCTGAGTGTGGGAAATGTTTTTCAAATACATCCAATCTTCTTAATCATCAGAGATTACACACAGGTGAGAAGCCATATTCCTGTTCTGAGTGCGGGAAATGTTTTGTACGAAAATCAGAACTTGTCGTACATCAAAGGTCTCACACGAAGGTAAAGCCATATTCTTGTCTGGAATGTGGGAAATGTTTTTCACGGATATCCCATCTTTACAGACATCAGAAATCTCACACAGGGGAAAAGCCATATTCCTGTCCTGAGTGCGGAAAATGTTTTTCAGATATGTCCAATCTTCATAGTCATCAGAGATTACACACAGGTGAGAAGCCATATTCCTGTTCTGATTGCGGGAAATGTTTTGTTAGAAAATCAGAACTTGTCCTACATCAAAGGACTCACACGAAGGTAAAGCCGCATTCCTGTCCTGAGTGTGGGAAATGTTTTTCACGGAAGTCCCATCTTTACAGACATCAGAAATCTCATACAGGGGAAAAGCCCTATTTCTGTCCTGAGTGCGGAAAATGTTTTCCAGAAATGTGCCATCTTATTAGTCATCAGAGATCGCACACAGGTGAGAAGCCATATTCCTGTTTTGAGTGCGGGAAATGTTTTGCACAAAGATCCATACTTGTCACACATAAGAGATTGCACACGGGGGAGAAGCCATATTCCTGTCCTGAGTGTGGGAAATGTTTTTCACAGAAGTCCTATCTTTACAAACATCAGAAATCACACACGGGGGAGAAGCCGTATTCCTGTCCTGAGTGCGGGAAATGTTTTTTACAGAAGTCTGATCTTTACAGACATCAGACATCTCACATGGGGAAGAAGCCGCCTTCCTGTCCTGAGTGAGGGAACTGTTCCTCACTGAAGTCCTATCTTCCTGTACATCAGGGATCCCACACAACCCTGGAGGTGTATTAGTGCCTTGAGTGCGGGAAAAGTCTTCTAGATGAATGCTGCTGGACATCCCAGCTCTCATGTGGGGAAGAAGCACACCCTGATATACACCTCAGATATACTCCATGGCTGATCTTCATCATGGAAGAAACAGTTCATGAGATCAGAGGTCCCCAAAGACATGGATGAAGTGTGGGACCGGGTTGGCCATTGGTAGCAGGAGATACCTTTTATTGCCTGAGTACATTTTGTGGTGTAGCCTTAGAGGTCTGGGGTTTTTTTTTACATTACCTAAACAAATGTGACCAGATGATGGAGAAATTAATATTTCCTTGACTGTGGCTTGTGATGATCATGACGTCAGATCCCAGCCCTCCACACCAAACTTGTGACCGAAGGACTAGCCAATCTAAAACCGCGATGTCACGTGCGTAACAATGCCACGCCCAGCTGCACCCTGCACAACGATTTTCCAGCTAATGGACCACAATCGATGTACCGGCAGCCTGAGCGTGATTGTTACTGGGTCAGGTTAATTATGCAATTAACCCTTCACACTGCCACCACCTCCTCAGAGAAAGAGGAAACTCTGCAATATCAGCAATAACACTATGATGGTTGAAATAATCGTCTGTATACCACTGTCACCGCAGGTAGGTTATACAGAGGGTTAAACACACAGTAGCGCTCTTCAGCGGCAGGAATTCGTACTTTGCATTAAAGGCGTTAGAAACAGTTCAACACTTTCAGAAAGTAAGATTTATTACTAAAAGGTCAAAAGGGTGCAATAAAAAATATTTACAGAAAAAGATGTAACCAATATATATATATAAATATACAGAGAATAGCACAGCAAAGAGATAACAGAAAGGAATTTAGAGGGCTAAAGTACTTGCAAGTCAGCCCTGGTGTACGCAGCTTCAAGTTTCATAAGTCAAAAGGATTTATCTCCCACTGTCAGTTTTGATGTTAGGACAGGAGACCTTCTTCTCTCCCTTAACTCAGCTCAGCTTTTCAAGTATCTCCACCGGGTGCCTCCCTGGAGCAGTAAACCAATCGTCTCCTTTTGGGGAGGAAGGTGTAGGTGGAGCCCTAAGTTATGACCAGAAACTCTCATAGCTGCTATTTGGATTCATAACTCATTCTCGGGGCATTTGGCAGCCTGGGCACTAGGATATTAATACTCAGCAGCATCTGCGGAATGGTTAGAGATGAAACATGTCATATACACTTGAATGGTTCAGGAGATATACTTTACTGCCCTCCTATATATTCCAGATAGGGAGTGTAATATACCAAACAGTTTGTATTAACTTATCCAATCTGACGATATGCCCGTTTTTATGTAAGTCTCTCATATTCAAAGATATGAAATCATAGGGGAAAATGGATGTTGAATGTGGTGTCTTGTTTTATGCCTTCTCTGGAATGTCTTTGAACTCCCATGAAGGACTTTGCTAAGCTTTTACGATATCCCAGATTGCACAGCCACCAGACGGGGGCACCTAGCTGGTGAGGTTTTATAGCCAGGATGCCCTCCCACTGGGTTTCGATGCCTTTTTGAACTCTGCATCAAACGGACCACATGTCACTCAACAGAGAGGGAGGGGGGATGATTGGAGGAGGAAGGCTGCTTTGGGAGTGAGAGATGGTACAACATGGAAAATTCTTAACAAAATGGAGGACCGCATCCGTCTCTGTGTGCACGATTGCTGCATGGCCCACTAATGTATAAGAATGCCTCCAAATCCTGATTAAGGGGCCCTATAAGGATGATTACCTTAACTGACCTAATGCTATAGGAATGTTATTGTAAACTGAACATATGGCCACGCCCACTAATTTCCTTGCAGGGAATACATTATCTTCTTTTTAAAGGTAATATTGCTTATGATTGGTCAAATACTACCAACTAATCCTGTATATACAGGGAAACAGAGGGCGCTCTGGCCTAGTGCATTAGCTGAGAGTTTAAAGAAGATATATACTCACAAACGACTGTGTTGGCAAAGGCATATCAGTATCCAAAGTAATCACGTCACCAGGTCAGCTCCCAAAGTACGAGAAGACCCTCAAATGGTTGACGCGTTTCGAGGAGCGATCCCCTCTTCTTCCATTTTAATCGGCTCTGAGAGGGGTTCGCCCCTCGAAACACGTCAGCAGGGGCGGACTGACAACTCATGGGCCCCCGGGCAATAGGGGATCATGGGCCCCCCTGTGTCCTCGCCCACACCCAAAAAAGCCTATGAAAAAGCCAATGAAAGGTACCAAGAGCATCTTATGGGGCCCCCTACTGACCCCCGGCCCTCGGGCAGTGCCTGAATGCTCAAATAGTCAGTCCGCCCCAGCACATCAGCCATTTGAGGGTCTTCTCATGCTTTGGAAGCTGACCTGGTGACGTGATTGCTTTGGCGCTCCTGCCTAGTGAATTACCTGAGAGTTAAAAAGATATATACTCACAAATGACTGTGTTGACAAAGGCGTATCCAAAGCAATCATGTCACCAAGTCAGCTCCCAAAGCATGTGAAGACCTTCAAATGTGTGACGCATTTCGAGGGGTGATCCCCTCTTCTTCCATTTTAATCGGCTCTGATGAAGAGCTTTGAAATATGTCAGTCATTTGAAGGTCTTCTCATGCTTTGGAAGCTGACCTGGTGACGTGAGTGCTGTGGAGCACCGGCCTAGTGAGAGTTAAAAGAAGATATATACTCACAAATGACTGTGTTGACAAAGGCGTATCCAAAGCAATCACGTCACCAGGTCAGCTCCCAAAGCACGAGAAGACCTTCAAATGGCTGACTCATTTCGAGGGGTGATCCCCTCTTCTTCAATTTTAATTGGCTCTGATGAAGAGGGGATCACACCTCAAAATGCGTCTGAGGGTCTTCTCGTGCTTTGGCAGCTGACCTGGTGACATGATTGTTTTGACGCACCAGCCTAGTGAATTACTTGAGAGTTAAAAGAAGATATACACTCACAAACGACTGTGTTGGCAAAGGCATATCCGTATCCAAATCAATCACGTCACCAGGTCATCTCCCAAAGCACGAGAAGACCTTCAAATACACTGATGCGTTTCGAGGGGCGATCCCCTCTTCTTCCATTTTAATTGACTCTGATGAAGAGGGGCTCACGCCTCGAAACGTGTCTGACATTTGAGGGTCTTCTCGTGCTTTGGGAGCTGACCTGGTGATGTGATTGCTTTGGATACGGATATGCCTTTGTCAACACAATCGTTTGTGAGTATATATCTTCTTTTAACTAAGGCATATCCATATCCAAAGCAATCACGGCAACAGGTCATTTCCCAAAGCACGAGAAGACCCTCACATTATTTGACACGTTTCGAGGGGCGATCCCCTCTTCTTCCATTTTAATCGGCTCTGATGAAGAGGGGCTCGCCCCTCGAAACACGTCAGCCATTCAAAGGTCTTCTCATGCTTTGGAAGCTGACCTGGTAGCGTGATTGCTTTGTCGCACCGACCTAGTGAATTACCTGAGAGTTAAAAGAAGATATATACTCACAAACGACTGTGTCGACAAAGGCGTATCGAAAGCAATCACGTCACCAGGTCAGCTCTTAAAGTACGAGAAGACCCTCAAATTGTTGACGCGTTTCGAGGGGCGATCCCCTCTTCTTCCATTTTAATTGGCTCTGATGAAGAGGGATTGCCCCTCAAAACACGTCAGCCATTTGAAGGTCCTCTCGTGCTTTTGGTGCTGACCTGGTGACGTGATTGCTGTGGCGCACCGGCCTAGTGAATTACCTGTGAGTTAAAAGAAGATATATACTCTCAAATGACTGTGTTGACATATCCATATACAATGCAATCACGTCACCAGGTTAGCTCCCAAAGCATGAGGGCTCTGATGAAGAGGGGATCGCCCCTCGAAATGCATCAGCATTTGAAGGTCTTCTCGTGCTTTGGAAGCTGAACCGGTGACATGATTGCTTTGGCTACTGATATACCTTTGCCAACACAGTCTTTTCTGAGTATATATCTCCTTTTACCTCTCAGGTAATGCACTAGACCGGTGAGCCCTCTGTTTCCTTGTTTTTGCAGTGGGCACTTTGGGTTTTCCCCGACCCTTAGAGGGCAGCAAGGCGTGTGCTGCTGTTCTCAAGGGCCAGAAATATTTCCATCATTTCACCACTCTTGAGACGCAGTTCTCTTGTTCCTTGACTGTAATCCTGTATAAACTACAGCTAAAACTTGTCACATTGGTCTCATACTAGGGTGAGCACGCCCCGAGTTTGATCATTGTGCCACGCCGCAAAGACGGGAGACTCTGTGGAGAAAAAGCATCTATAGCTAAGTCTTCTTGTTACATTTTCCAGTATTATTACATTTGATAGTTTTTTTACGTTTTAGCTGTCATTACTTCATTAAATGTTATACCTACAAGTGTTTGTGTGATCTCTCTTTGCAATGAAAAAAAAAACCAAAAACGTAAACTATCACGTAGCCTGGATAAAACACCCGCCATGACAAATGTTGGTCATTTCATGCAGTGATTTCCTATGACCTTTGGCTCCATCGAGTGGCCATAATGCTGTATTGGTCTGGTTTTTTTTTTTCCAATGGAGTTGGAAAAAGTGCTGCGCTGCCCTCTAGTGACCCAAAAAATACACTAATAATAAACACCCTCCTGTGCATCAAACTCAACATGTAATAGAATAAATCTGTGACTATTGCCACTTGATTTTGGTTTATTTTTTATATATGTTTCACATATCTCCAAAACCGAGTTTCTTGTCTTCCCCCCAGCCCGGACACCACCCCCCATTGACTTCTCCATCACATCCAACAAAGCCACCATCAAACCCGCCCTGCAGGCCAGAGTACTTGGTGTCATTCTGGACTCCAACCTATCCTTCCAGCCCCAAGTTCAATCTTTAACAAACTCGTGCAGACTCCACCTCCGCAACATCGCCAAAATCCGCACGTTCCTAACCCCAGAAACCACTAAACAGCTCATCCACTCCCTCATCATATCACGACTCGACTACTGCAACTCCCTCCTCACTGGCCTGCCTCACCGCTGGCTATCCCCGCTTCAGTCGATCCTGAATACGGCTGCCAGACTCATTCACCTTTCCAACCGCTCCGTCTCCGCCACCCCCCTCTGCCAATCCCTCCACTGGCTTCCGATTGCCCAACGGATCAAATTCAAAATCCTAACACTGACGTACAAAGCCGTCCACCATACTGCCCCGAACTACATCACTGACCTAATATCCAAGTACCGCCCAGCACACACACTCCGCTCCTCACAAGACCTCCTTCTCTCTAGTTCCCTGGTCTCCTCCTCCCATGCCCGCCTCCAGGACTTCTCCAGGGTGTCACCCATCCTCTGGAACTCCCTGCCCTAACCCATCAGATTATCACCTACTCTCCTCTCCTTTAGGCGCACCCTGAAAACCCATCTCTTCAGGGAAGCCTACCCCACCCCCTACTAACTTGCCGACCTCCTCCACTCTTCCTACCACTCCATCCCCCACAGCTATCTCCTCCTGTGCCACCATCCCCTCCCTCCTAGATTGTAAGCTCGAAAGAGCAGGGCCCTCAATCCCCTCATGTTTTGCATTGTATTGGTATTGTTCTGTCACATGTTCTGTCTCCCTTTGTAATGTACAGCGCTGAGCGAACCATTGGTGCTTTATAAATACTGTATAATAATAATAATATCATTTGGATTTAGTGGCTCAGCCAGTTTTTTGCTTTTATTTACTATTGACTTTATTTGTTTCACAGATTTATTCTATTACACGTTGGGTTTGATGTGTGTGTATGTATGTATATATATATATATATATACACACACATATACAAAAACACACACACACATACACTGAAAAAAAATGAAGGGGAGACTTTTTAACCACTTCAAGTCCAGACACTTTCACCCCCTCCCTGTCCAGGCCAATTTTCAGCTTTCAGTGCTATGACACGTTGAATGACAATTGCGCGGTCATGCAACACTGTACCCATATGAATGTTTTAGGTTTTTTTTAGGTTTTTTTTGAGACAGATAAAACTTTATTTTGGTGGTATTCATTCACCACTAGGATTTTTTATTTGTTTTGCTAAATTAATGAAAAAGCCCAAAAATGTTGAAAAAAATAAAGTTAAAAAATAACCCAAATTATTTTATAACCAAAAATTATAATATAAAAAAATGTTTTTTACCGTTATTTTTTTTATATTATTATTTGTTTTTTTTTTTAAACATACTGTCACCCTAGCAGTATAGTGTCACCATAGTGACACTGTACTACTTGTGGGGGGTGATGAAGATTTTTTTTTTTTTGCACACTGATTGCTTTTACACCCATAAAGGCTGTAAAAGCAATCATTTCTCCTTCTCTCTGGCTGCATTCTTGCAGCCATTGAGAATTACTGTGAGAGCTGTGATTGGTCACAGCTTGTCACATGGTACAAGGCTGTTGTGAATAGCCTTGTACCATGTGATCTCTGTGATCATTCACAGATTTCACAAGTAATAAGCAATGATGTCAGAAATTACATCTTGCTTACTACTATTATGTGATCACTGATTGGCCAATCAATGATCACATGATAGGGACCTCACACAGAGGTCCCGTACAGCGATCAGTGTTCCTCTGTGTTCAGAGGACACACTGCAGGCACCGGATCGTGGTGCTGCACGCTCAGGGAGTGCGCAAAGGCTCAAAATGCGGGCACGGTTTATGAACGGTAACCCGCTCCTGCACTGCTCACTTCCGGCCAGTTATATATGTGGGCAGGACAGGAAGTGGTTAATCAGAGTATAGCATCAAGTCAATGAACCTCCTGGGATATTGATCTGGTCAGTTAAGTAGCGGAGGGGGTTGTAAATCAGTTTCAACTGCTTCGGTGTTAATGAAATTAACAACAGGTGCACTAGATGGGCAACAATGAGACCACCCCCAAAACAGGAATGGTTTTACGGGTGGAGGCCACTGACATTTTTTTCCCTACTCATCTTTTCTGACTGTTTTTCACTAGTTTTGCATTTGGCTAGGGTCAGTGTCACTACTGGCAGCATGAGGCCATACCTGGACCCTACAGAGGTTGCACAGGCAGTCCAACTCCTCCAGGATGGAACATCAATACCTGCCATTGCCAGAAGGTTTGCTGTGTCTCCCAGCACAGTCTCAAGAGCATGGAGGAAATTCCAGGAGACAGGCAGTTACTCTAGGAGAGCTGGACAGGGCCATAGAAGGTCCTTAACCCATCAACAGGACCGGTATCTGCTCCTTTGTGCAAGGAGGAACAGGATGAGCACTGCCAGAGCCCTACAAATTGACCTCCAGCAGGCCACTGGTGTGAATGTCTCTGACCAAACAATCAGAAACAGACTTCATGAGGGTGGCCTGAGGGCCCGACATCCTCTAGTGGGCCCTGTGCTCACTGCCCGGCACCATAGAGCTGGATTGGCATTTGCCATTGAACACCAGAATTGGCAGGTCCACCACTGGCGCCCTGTGCTTCTCACAGATGAGAGCAGGTTCACCCTGAACACATGTGACAGACATGAAAGGGTCTGGAGAAGCCGTGGAGAACGTTCTGCTGCCTGTAACATGGTTCAGCATGACCATTTTGGTGGTGGGTCAGTGATGGTCTGGGGAGGCATATCCATGGAGGGACGCACAGACCTCTACAGGCTAGACAATGGCACTCTGACTGCCATTAGGTATCGGGATGAAATCCTTGGACCCATTGTCAGACCCTACGCTGGTGCAGTGGCTCCTGGATTCCTTCTGGTGCAGTGGGTCCTGGGTTCCTCCTGGTGCAGTGGCTCCTGGATTCCTCCTGGTGCACGACAATGCCCGGCCTCATGTGGGGAGAGTATGCAGGCAGTTCCTGGAGTATGAAGGAATTGATACTATTGAATGGCCCCCACACTCACCTGACCTAAATCCAATAGAACACCTCTGGGATGTCATGTTTCGGTCCATCTGACGCCGCCAGGTTGAACCTCAGACTGTCCAGGAGCTCAGTGATGTGCTGATCCAGATCTGGGAAGAAATCCCCCAGGACACCATCTGTTGTCTCATTAGGAGCCTCCCCCAACATTCTCAGGCATGCTTACAAGCACATGGGGGCCATACAAACTACTGAGGACCATTCTGAGTTGCTGCACTGACATTTCAGCAAAATGGACTCGCCTGTTGCATCATTTTTTCACTTTGATTTTCGGGGTGTGTTTAAATTCAGTCCTCTGTAAGTCGATCATTTTCATTTCCATCAAACGATGGGAGATCCTTACATTCCTAACACATTACCCGTCCATGTCAGTATAGAGATCCAGCAGGAGATTTATCCCCATTGAGATCTGATGGGTTTTCAAAGTCTTCCTTTCATTTTCTTGAGCAGTGTGTGTATTTATGTATATATACAGTTGTGTTCAAAATTATAGCAGTCAGACATCACTAACCGGATCAATCACTGTTTCTGGTGGAAATGATATTTCTACATGGCAAATAATTTCCTAGCAGGTGTAGTAGAGTAATAGAAATCCAACAGACCCAACAGTCATGACATGCATGCTGCTGATTCTGTGTCATTGAATCACTAATTGAAAGGGGCGTGTTCAAAATAATAGCAGTGTGGAGTTCTATTAGTGAGGTCATTCATTCTTTGAAAAACAGGTGGCAATTATTGCCCTTATTTAAGGAAGGAAGGCAGCAAATGTTGTACATGCTGGTTACAGTGCATTTCTCTCTGACATTCTGAGGAAAATGGGTCATTCCAGACATTGTTCAGAAGAACAGTGTACCTTGATTAAAAAGTTGATTGGAGAGGGGAAAAATTATAGAGAAGTGCAGAAAATGATCGGCTGCTCAGCTAAAATGATAGCAAATGCTTTAAAACGGCAACCAAGACGTGGAAGAAAGCGAAAAACTACCATTCAAATGGATAGAAGAATAGCCAAAATGGGGCGGACTCAGCCAACAATCAGCTCCAGGAAGATGAAAGAAGGTGTAAAGTTCCCTGTGAGGACTGTTACAATTAGAAGACGCCTATGTGAAGCCAAGCTATCTGCAAGAAGTCCCCGCAAAGTCCCACTGTTGGGAAAAAGACATGTGCTGAAGAGGTTACAATCTGCCAAAGAGCACATTGACTGGCCTAAAGAGAAATGACGCAACATTTTGTGGACTGATGAAAGTAAGATTGTTCTTGTCAGGGCTCCCAGGTATGACCAGAGGTGTGTGACTGAAGCAGGGAAACGCAGACCTCAGATATGTTATAAACAATATAATTTATTAACACTAACAGTACAAACATAAACGCAGTGCAATACTAAAACATAATACGGTGCAAACAAACCAAACCACCCACAGATAACAGTATATACAAGCAAGCGTCGTCAGGCAGGCCGGGTCAATATCAATTGGGCAGGTAGGTACAGGGGGAGCAAGCGGAGAATGGTCGGGGTCACAGGCCAGGTTCAGCAGGTAGCAAGCAGCATAGTACAGAGGGTCAGGCAGAGGGATGGTCCGGGTCACAAGCCAGGGATCAGAACAGGTAGCAAGCAGCGTAGTACAGAGGGTCAGACAGAGGGATGGTCAGGGTCACAAGCCAGGATCAGAGCAGGAGAAGTCAGCAAAGGAACAGAAACAGGATGCAGGACAGATACAGGGCCCAGGACAAACACAACACCAAGGCAGAGTCTGCAAGTCTGGCCATCCCTTAAATACACCAGTATCATCAGTTCCAGGTGTTAGCTGGCTGAAAGGTTGAGTCTCTGATTGCTGGGAGCACCCGCTGGCCAGCCCTGGTACTGCAGATCAAAAGGCAGGTGAGTCCCACCATTGCTGGCCAGTCCATTCCTAACAGTTCTTTTTGGGTCTAGTGGCCGGAGACAGTTTGTCAGACGACCCCCAAACACTGAATTCAAGCCACAGTACACTGTGAAGACCGTGAAGCATGGTGGTGCAAGCATCATGATATGGGGATGTTTCTCATACTACGGTGTTGGGCCTATTTATCGCATACCAGGGATCATGGATCAGTTTGAATACATCAGAATACTTGAAGAGGTCATGCTGCCTTATGCTGAAGAGGAAATGCCCTTGAAATGGGTGTTCCAACAAGACAATGACCCCAAACACACCAGTAAAGGTGCAACATCTTGGTTCCAGACCAACAAGATTGACGTTATGGAGTGGCCAGCCCAATCCCCGGATCTTCATCCAATAGAAAACTTGTGGGGTGACATCAAAAATGCCGTTTCTGAGGCAAAACCAAGAAATAGAGAAGAACTGTGGAATGTGGTCCAATCATCCTGGGCTGGAATACCTGATCACAGGGGCCAGAAGTTGGGTGACTCCATACAACACAGATGTACAGCAGTTCTCAGAAACAGTGCGACTACAACCAAATATTCATGAAGTCATTCAAAGGAAAGCAAAATCTTCAAACATTTCTCAGTTTATATAGTGAATGTTTGAGTTTGTAAAGAAGAATACAAACACTGCTAGTTTTTTGAACCGTCTAATATTCACTTTTCTTCCATTTTTTAGAGGAACAACACAAATTTGATCGATTTTTCTTCATGTTTTGATTTGGAATAGAATGTGTCGTGTTCCCAATGCATTTGTGTGGATGGAAATAAAAGCTATTAGAAGGATTTTCAGCTTTATTCACTTTTTTCAACACACTGCTATTATTTTGAACATAACTGTATATATATACAGTCATGGCCGAAATTGTTGGCACCCTTGATATTTCTCCAGGAAATCATGTATTTCTCACGAAACGTATTGCATTAACACATGTTTTGCTATACACATGTTTATTCCCTTTGTGTGTATTGGGACAAAACAAAAAAAGGGAGGAAAGAAAGCAAATTCGACATAATGTCACACAAACCTCCAAAAATGGGCTGGACAAAAGTATTGGCACCCTTTCACAACTGCGGATAAATAAGAATGTTACAAGCATGTGATGCTCCTGTAAACTCACCTGGGGCAAGTAACAGGTGTGGGCAATATAGAAATCACACCTGAAAGCAGATAAAAAGGAGAGACGTTCACTTAACCTTTGCATTGTGTGTCTGTCTGTGCCACACTAAGCATGGACAACAGAAAGAGGAGACGAGAACTGTCTGAGGACCTGAGAACCAAAATTGTGGCAAAATATCAACAATCTCAAGGTTACAAGTCCATCTCCAGAGAACTAGATTTGCCTTTGTCCACAGTGCGCAACATTATCAAGAAGTTTGCAACCCATGGCACTGTAGCTAATCTCCCTGGTCGTGGACGGATGAGGAAAATTGATGAAAGATTGCAACGCAGAATAGTCCGGATGGTGGATAAGCAGCCCCAAACATGTTCCAAAGACATTCAAGCTGTCCTGCAGGCTCAGGGAGCATCAGTGTCAGCGCGAACTATCCGTCGACATTTAAATGAAATGAAACGCTATGGCAGGAGACCCAGGAGGACCCCACTGCTGACACAGAGACATAAAAAAGCAAGACTACAGTTTGCCAAAATGTACTTGAGTAAGCCAAAAGCCTTCTGGGAAAACGTCTTGTGGACAGATGAGACCAAGATAGAGCTTTTCGGTAAAGCACATCATTCTACTGTTTACCGAAAACGGAATGAGGCCTACAAAGAACAAAACACAGTACCTACGGTAAAATATGGTGGAGGTTCAATGATGTTTTGGGGTTGTTTTGCTGCCTCTGGCACTGGGTGCCTTGACTGTGTGCAAGGCATCATGAAATCTGAGGATTACCAAAGGATTTTGGGTCGCACTGTAGGGCCCAGTGTCAGAAAGCTGGGTTTGCGTCCAAGATCCTGGGTCTTCCAGCAGGACAATGACCCCAAACATACGTCAAAAAGCACTCAGAAATGGATGGCAAAGAAGCGCTGGAGAGTTCTGAAGTGGCCAGCAATGAGCCCAGATCTAAATCCCATTGAACACCTGTGGAGAGATCTTAAAATTGCTGTTGGGAAAAGGTGTCCTTCCAATAAGAGAGACCTGGAGCTGTTTGCAAAGGAAGAGTGGTCCAAAATTCCGGGTGAGAGGTGTCAGAAGCTTATTGATGGTTATAGGAAGCGACTGATTTCAGTTATGTTTTCCAAAGGGTGTGCAACCAAATATTAAGTTAAGGGTGCCAATACTTTTGTCCAGCCCATTTTTGGGGTTTTGTGTGACATTATGTCATATTTGCTTTTCTGCCTCTGTTTTATATTTGTTCCAATACATACAAAGGGAATAAACATGTGTATAGCAAAACATGTGTTAATGCAATACCTTTTTTGTGTGAAATACTTGATTTTCAGGAAAAATATCAAGGGTGCCAACAATTTCGGCCATGACTGTATATGTGTATGATATGTGTGTGTATATATATATATATATATATATATATATATATATATAAAAAATATTACTATAGTATACCTTTTGTTAATTATTTTAGATATATTTAATATAATTATTGGTATACAGTGCCTTGAAAATTTCATACCCCTTGAAATTTTGTAATGTTACAACAACAAAAAAGGTAAAAAAAATTGAAAACCATTTCTCATTTTCCTTTCACTTCACAATTATGTGCCACTTTGTGTTGGTCTATCACATCAAAAAACATTTATGTTTTTGGTTGTAAGATGACAAAATGTTGAAAATGTCAAGGGGTATGAATACTTTTTCATGGCACTGTATGTTCTCCTTGTTCTGAAGGTGTACTGGTTTCACCGTCAGTGGCCTGGCTGCCGGGCTTTCCCCGGTATCGTGTAGCCCCCACCCTGCACCCGGCATGGCCGGACTTGCCCCGATGGTGACCTCCCGGTTCATCCTGTCCACTAAAGCCGAGGCCCCAAGATACAGCATCTTCACCATCACCATAATCATAGTGTCCGCCTGCAGGAGGAGGTGCCAGAGCGACACATAACTCAAGAGCGTGGGAAGAGCAAGATGGTGGGTGCCCGGCAAGCTGAATAACTGCGAGGGTGTAGCAAGATGGCGGAGTTACTGTAAAAAGTATATTGAGGGTGTACTAGGATGGAGGAGGCCCCTAGGTTTACTATAGAGGAGTACAAAGATGGCGGACATAGACCATGAGGCAGCAATATCACGTTCTACTATGGGCAGTAGTATCGGAGCATTTGCATGAGTACAATCACTAACGTTATTGGTGCAATGATAGTTAAAATCCTCGCACATATTTTCTGGCCCACCTCATGTCAGCACACAACGGGTTAACTCCTCCTCTGGAACCCACAGGATCACCTCTTCCTAGGACAGCCCCTCCCCCAACTGAAGTCTTCTTCTTTGTGGTCATGCTCTAGGCCACTTGTTGATTTCAGTTGGTAAGTACTTTGTTGCAGCAAATATTCTTCCCCCTGCCGGACTTACCCCTCCAGGTTCAGCCTCTCCTGGTGTTGGAAGCCCCAGAATATTGCAAGTAAAACCTTCCTGAAACTGGGTCCCCTGTGGGCTGGGATCCCCTGTGTGCCGGGGAAATGTTACTTAACTCTTCGTCTACCCGGCACATCTACCCTCTTCCTGCCCAGGCCAATTTTCAGCTTTCAGCGCTGTCGCACTTTGAATGACAATTGCGCGGTCATGCAACATTGTACCCATATGAAATTTGTATTTTTTTTTAGAGAGCTTTTTTGGTGGTATTTAATCATCACTGGGTTTTTATTTTTTTGCTAAAAAAAGACTAAAAGACTAATTTCTGTTATAAAATTATTTAGCAAATAAGTAATTTTTCTTCTTCGTTGATGGCCACTAATAGGCTGCACTGATGGGCTGCATGGATGGCCACTGATGAGGCAGCACTGATAGGCTGCACTGACGGGCATTGATGATGTGGCACTGAAGAGGCTACACTGTTAGGTGGCACTGATGAGCACTGATAAGAAGCACTGGTAGGCACTGATGAGGCTTCACTGATGGGCATGGATGAGGCAGCACTGATGGGCATGGACAGGCTGCATGGATGGCCATTGACGAGGCAGTACTGATAGGCTGCACTGATGGGCACTGATGATGTGGCACTGAGGAGGCTACACTGATAGGTGGCACTGATGAGAAGCACTGGTAGGCACTGATGAAGCAGCACTGATAGGCTGAATGGATGGCCACTGATGAGGCAGTACTGATAGGCTGCACTGATGGGCACTGATGATGTGGCACTGAGGAGGCTACACTAATAGGTGGCACTGATGAGAAGCACTGGTAGGCACTGATGAGGATGCACTGATATGCAGCACTGATAGGCTGCACCGATGGGCACTGACAGACAGCATTGATTGAACTGCACTGATAATAAGGGCACTGATGATCAATGTAAGTGTGCCTGTGAGAATTGCCGGTTTCCGGCTCTCTTTTCCTCACGCTGTCACAGCCCGCAAGAAAAGACTGCCAATAACCGGCAATAACCGGCGTGTCCTCCTGGCGTGCGGCTAATCGGTACGTCCTCCTGGCGTGCGGCTAATCGGTGTGTCCTCCTGGCGTGCGGCTAATCAGCGTGTCCTCCTGGCGTGCGGCTAATCGGCGCGTCCTCCTGGCATGCGGCTAATCGGCGCGTCCTCCTGGCGTGCGGCTAATCGGCGTGTCCTCCTGGCGTGCGGCTAATCGGCGCGTCCTCCTGGCGTGCGGCTAATCAGTGTGTTATCCTGGCGTGCGGCTAATCGGTGTGTCCTCCTGGCGTGCGGCTAATCGGTGTGTCCTCCTGGCGTGCGGCTAATCAGCGCGTCCTCCTGGCGTGCGGCTAATCGGCGCGTCCTCCTGGCGTGCGGCTAATCAGTGTGTTATCCTGGCGTGCGGCTAATCGGTGTGTCCTCCTGGCGTGCGGCTAATCGGTGTGTCCTCCTGGCGTGCGGCTAATCGGTGTGTCCTCCTGGCGTGCGGCTAATCGTCGCGTCCTCCTGGCGTGCGGCTAAACAGTGTGTTATCCTGGCGTGCGGCTAATCGGTGTGTCCTCCTGGCGTGCGGCTAATCGGTGTGTCCTCCTGGCGTGCGGCTAATCGGTGTGTTCTTGGTGGGAGTGGAGATGACCAATCTATGAGGATATACAGGTGTACCTTGATTTACGAACGCCTCGGTTAACATAATTTTCGGTTTACGAATGAAAATCCATTGAAAATAATGCCTCGGTTTATGAATTCTTTACGAATTTATTTTGCAAGATGAAGTGTATGTCGGTGCCGATCTTGTAATGCAATTGCCGGCTTTTTTTTCCTTCACTATAGCGCAAAGGATTAGCTGTCACTTTCCCCGGAGCTAAAGGAAACTTTGTTTCTTTTAAGAAACTAAAAGGAAACATTGTTTCTTTTAACTTGGGGGAAATAAACTAAAAGGAATCATTGTTTCTTTTATCTCGTGAAATAAACTAAAAGGAATCATTGTTTCCTTTAACTCAGGGAAATAAACTAAAAGGAAACTTTGTTTCTTTTAACTTGAGGAAATAAACTAAAAGAAAATTTTCTTTTTATCTGGGGGGGGGGGGGAAATTGACAGCTGATTCCGTGAGCTATAGTGAAGAAAAATAAAAAGCCGGTAATTACATTTAAAAACCAGCACCATACTAAATTAAAAAAACAGTTCGGGGTCCCCCGGGGTCTGCCTGCTCCAGTGGTTTGACAGTTCTTAAATATGTAAGGTGAAGGGCCACCCAGGGACATCACCCAAGTGACCCTGCCCCATGTGACATCATTGATGTCACATGGGGTGGGGCACATGCATGATGTCCATGCCCCTTACCTATTTAAGAACTGTCAAACCATCGGAGCAGGCAGACGGCGGGAGCCATCATTAGAAGCAGAGCCTTTTTTTGGATCGGCCGTGGAGGGCATCGTGATTGATGTTGGATCTACTGCAGGGGACATTCTTTTAGCTTTTTCTTTCAATAAAGCACTTAGCAAAGACCGTGTCCTGTCTTTTTTCACACTATACTTTTTGTTTTTTTTGTGAATGAATATCGGGGCCATGTACTCCATACTCATTCACATAGAAGGGTCGGGATCTGGGGGCCCCCTTGTTAAAGGGGGCTTCCAGATTCTGATAAGCCCCCTGCCCGGAGGCCCCCACAACCACCGGCCAGGATTGTGGGGAAGAGGCCCTTGTCCCCATCAACATGGGGGACAAGGTGCTTTGGGGGGGAACCCCCCTACCCTAAAGCACTCCCCCATGTTGAGGCATGTGGCCTGGTATAGTTCAGGAGGGGGGGTGCCCTTTCCTGACCTGCCAGGCTGCATGCTCGGATAAGGGCCTGGTATGGATTTTAGGGGGGATCCCCACGCCATTTTTTTAAATTTTGGCATGGGAGTTCCCCTCAAAATCCATACCAGACCCGAAGGGCTTGGTATGGATGGGAGGGGGGACCCCACGCCATTTATTTATTTGTTTTTTAAATTGCCAGCAATTCTTTTACAGTCAGCTGTCAGTGGGGAACCCCGCTCACAGCTGAAACATTAACACATGGTTGTCACTACTAAAATACCGCATGACTTGATAAAATAACTCATGCGGCATTTTATCAGCGTTTACTTTTTTCTGACCTGATTAATTGGTTTTCAATGCATTCCTATGGGAAACGGTGTTTCAGTTTACGGATTTTTGTGGTATATGAAAAGTCCTGCAGAAAAAATTAAATTCGTAAACCGAGGTACGCCTGTACAGTCCATACACACACAGCACAAGGCCGGGGTCACACTACCAGACGCTTCTCAGGGCTGCAGTTCCTCTGAGCTCCACAAGGTGGTGATCTCACTTCTACACAGACAGGAAGTCTCTATGGAAGACAGACAGGAAGTGATGTCAGGTACAGACAGGAAGTTCCATGTGTCCTGAAGACGGGTGGAGAGGTTGCTAGAAGTAACAGCAGAGGAGGTAATTTTCTATTTACACCCAGTAACCCTCCCTATCATGTCCGTCCTCTTCCTCCATAATCATGTCCGTCCTCTTCCTCCATAGTCACTGTGACGTCTTTTATCCACATTATTATTCACTGTTTTATATATGTGGTCATAGGACACTACGGGGGCAGATACCATCCAGAGAGGCAGAGACTTCGGCATTGGTACTACTGTTTATTATTCTTCTTTAACCCCTTGGGGGCAAATATGCGACCTCACAGAACTGGGCTTTTTTTCCGTGGGGCCACATATTTGCGTACCTGTCTTTGTGCTGGGAGTGTGTCGCACTGCGCACTCCCAGCACAAATACCGCGGTGTCACTGAGAGCCCCGGGTCCCGTTCTAACTTTCCAGGACTCCTGATTCCAGGTCACATGATCGCTGTGATAGCCTCTGATTGGCTATCACAGTGATCAGTCACTATACAACCCGGCCCCCTTGTTTTTTTTCTCTCTCTCTATGAATGGAGGAGAGAGGAATACATTGTATCTCTCTAACTTTTGGCATAGACGGGAAAAAAAGGTTTTGTATAAAAAAAAAAAGGTAAATATTAAAAAATAAAATATAGAAGAAAACCTAGATCAAGGTTTGATGTAGTTCAGTGCCAGGGTAAGTGTATGGGTCAAGGTCAGGGTCAAAGGTCAGGATTTAAAAAACAAAGTTGGTGTCACTATATTTTAGGTAAAAAAGACAAAAACAAAATGCGTACTATTGTTTCTGGGCTGTACTCCGGGTTCAAACAACAGATAACATACACATATATGGTATCGCTGCGATCGTCAAGAGCTGGAGAATTTATTTTGGGTTGTTCTTTGGTGGTAGGTTATGGTAGTAACAAGAAACACACAGCTAAATAAAAAAAAATTTTTTTTTTACTATTTTGGGCCAGTTTTTTTTTTGATAATAAAAAAAATATCAGGAAATGTCCATTACCATTTACCACCAAATGAAAGCCCAATTTGTCCTGAAAAAAAATGCGGTACAATCCACCTGGATGTACAAAGTAGTTGTGATGATATGGATGGTTTTACTAACACAGGTCAACGTTGCAAAATTGTGCTTAGGCATTAATATTTGTTTTTCCCTTAGGTGTGAAGGGGTTAAACTATTGTCGTAATATAAAAGATTTGGATGTTCTTTGATCCTCATTCCCACCACTGAGGGGAAGCCCCTATAGATGCCAACAAACAGCAACAAACACTTGTGAGTTGGTCAACATTTTTTTGACACCTCATACGCATTGTAGTGTGGCTTCACTGTTAGCGTGTATTTTAGCTTTGGTAACTCTTCAAGCAACGGCTTTTGAAAATACAAACACTGGAGGGGATTAGCGCCCTCCACATGTGCCAGTTCCTACAGGGGGAAGTCAGCTTATTATTGTTTTAAAGCCCTATTCTAATATTGTACAACCAATACAGTCCAGATAATTGTTTGTCTGCAGAAAACCTACATGGATCACATGACCACATCAATGAGGATGGAGGAGGACCGGAGTCACATGACTGAGAGGATACTAAACCTCACCCTGGAGATCATCTACCTGCTGACCGGACAGGTGAGGAGGATTCTGGGAGGTCACATGACATCACTCTTATCTCTATTAATAAAACACAGACCTGACCGGAGAGGTGAGGAGGATTCTGGAAGGTCACATGACATCACTCTTATCTCTATTAATAAATACAAACCTGACGAGAGAGGTGTGGAGGATTCTGGGAGGTCACATGACATCACTCTCATCTCTATTAATAAATACAAAGCTGACGAGAGAGGTTAGGAGGATTCTGGGAGGTCACATGACATCACTCTTATCTTTATTAATGAAACACAGACCTGACCGGAGAGGTGAGGAGGATTCTGGGAGGTCACATGACATCACACAAACCTGACCGGGGAGGTGAGGAGAATTCTGGGAGTCTAACATGATATTCCTATTGGTTCCTCAATACAGAGATTTCCTCTTCTGAAGTCAGGTGATCATATGACCATCACAGTGCCTCCATGTGACTCCCTAAACCCTGAGAGAGACAACATGCAGAAGATTCTAGAAGTCACCAAGAAGATGATGGAGCTGCTGACAGGAGAGGTGAGCGGTGCCGGGAATTCTGGGACATTCTCCAGTAACAGACAAGGGATGTGTCTGGATGGTGACTGTATCATTGTGTGTGTCAGGTTCCTATAAGGTGTCAGGGTGTCACTGTCTATTTCTCCATGGAGGAGTGGGAGTATTTAGAAGGACACAAGGATCTCTACAAGGACGTCATGATGGACAATCAGCCGCCCCTCACATCACCGGGTAAGAGGAGACTTTATTGTAAAGGAGAGAGCAGTACGGAGGATCCACCTAGATCCCCCATCATCTGATAAACACATAGAAACAATGGATTCAGTCAGTGTGTGTGTTTCCTACAGATGGATCCAGTCATGGGAACCCACCAGAGAGATGTCCCCGTCCTCTGTATTCCCGGGATTCCACACAGGAAGGTCACACCATCCCTCACCATCATCAGGTAGATGGATCCAGTCATGGGAACCCACCAGAGAGATGTCCTCTGTATTCCCAGGATTCTACACAGGAAGGTCACACCATCCCTCACCATCATCAGGTAGGAGGGAATGAATATCTGGACTTGTGGAGACAATGTGAGGATTTTTTTTATCTGAGCTTATATATTACAGATGATATTTTCTCTCCTTCTCTTGGTTTAGGGTGAAGATCTGATAGATATAAAAGTTGAGGTGAAATCAGAAGAAGAAGAGGCGTATGTGAGGGATGATCAGCAGTCTATGGAGGAGGATGGAATAACGGGGACATTTATAGAGGAGGACACTCCTACAGAGATCAGCACAGGTGGGTCACCTGACAGCAAAATGTGGACTTTCACCATAGGCAGTACTGGATCTAGGAACCTGGGCCTTGAGTCATCTGCCCCAGGCCTGGATCTAGCAGGATCTCTGACAGAACAATTCTCCCAGGGTTCCTTGCTCTGTTGTCTGCTGGCTGTGCCGGGTGGAGGGATATGTCTGTATAGTCGGTAAGTGCAGTCTCAGGAGATGGGAGGCAGCGGTGTTGAACCTCTTTAGCTTGTGTCAGTTAAGTAAACATTTAGGGGGAGATTTATTAATACTGGTGCACACAGAGTCTGGTGCAGCTCTGCATAGCAACCCATCAGCTTCCAGGTTTAATTGTCAAAGCTTAACCACTTCCAGTCCGGACACTTTCCCCCCCTTCCTGTCCAGGCCAGTTTTCAGGTTTCAGCGCTATCACACTTTGAATGACAATTGCGCGGTCATGCAACACTGTACCCAAATGAATTTTGTAGCGTTTTTTTGAGACAGATAAAGCTTTATTTTGGTGGTATTTATTCACCACTGGGACTTGTATTTTTTTTTGCTACGTAAATGAAAAAGTCAAATTTTGAAAAAATTTGTTTTTCTTATAAAATTTAGCAAATAAATCTTTCTTCATAAATCTTGGCCAAAATGTATTCCGTTATCTTTTTAGTAAAAAAAAAAAAATAACCCAAATTAGTTTATAACCAAAAATTATCATTTTTAAACATTTTTATATTATTATTTGTGTTTTCTTTTTTACATACTGTCACCCTAGCAGTACAGTGTCACCATGGTGACAATGTACTACTTGTGGGGGGGTGAAGATTTTTTTTTTCTTTTCTTACACTGATTGCTTTTACAGACTTTATGGGTGTAAAAGCAATCATTTGTCCTTCTCTCTGGCTGCATTCCTGCAACCATTGAGAAATACTGTGTGAGCTGTGATTGGTCACAGCTTGTCACATGGTACAAGGCTGTTGTGAATAGCCCTGTACCATGTGACCTCTGTGATCATTCACAGATTTCACACGTAGTAAGCAATGGTGTCAGAAGTGACATCTTGCTTACCACACTGCATGTGATCACTGATTGGCCAATCAGTGATCACATGATCGGGACCTCGTACAGAGGTCCAGTACTATGATCGGTGTTCCACTGTGTCTGGAGGACACAGCGGGCACCGGATCACGGTGCTGCATGCTCCCAGGGAAGAACGCACAAGCAGGGGGCGGGGAGGCCATTTATAAACGCCCACCTGCCCCTGCACTTCCTCCCGTCCGGCTATTTATATACATGGGCTGGACGGGGGGTGGTTAATTGCACAAGCTGAAGATAGAAGCTGATGGGTTATTATGTACAGCTGCACCTGATTCTGAGAGCTCCAGTTTTATGTTGTACATTACATAGTCCTGACCCCTGCACTATATACTCTATGTTGTACATTACATACTCCTGACCCCTGCACTATATACTCTATGTTGTACATTGCATACCCCTACACTATATAATCTATGTTGTACATTATATACTCCTGACCCCTGCACTATATACTCTGTTGTACATTACATACTCCTGACCCCTGCACTATATACTCTATGTTGTACATTACATACTCCTGACCCCTGCACTATATACTCTATGTTGTACATTGCATACCCCTACACTATATAATCTATGTTGTACATTATATACTCCTGACCCCTGCACTATATACTCTATGTTGTACATTACATACTCCTGACCCCTGCACTATATACTCTATGTTGTACATTACATACTCCTGACCCCTGCACTATATACTCTATGTTGTACATTGCATACCCCTACACTATATAATCTATGTTGTACATTATATACTCCTGACCCCTGCACTATATACTCTGTTGTACATTACATACTCCTGACCCCTGCACTATATACTCTATGTTGTACATTACATACTCCTGACCCCTGCACTATATACTCTATGTTGTACATTGCATACCCCTACACTATATAATCTATGTTGTACATTATATACTCCTGACCCCTGCACTATATACTCTATGTTGTACATTACATACTCCTGACCCCTGCACTATATACTCTGTTGTATATTATATACTCCTGACCCCTGCACTATATACTCTATGTTGTACATTACATACTCCTGACCCCTGCACTATATACTCTATGTTGTACATTACATACTCCTGACCCCTGCACTATATACTCTATGTTGTACATTGCATACCCCTACACTATATAATCTATGTTGTACATTATATACTCCTGACCCCTGCACTATATACTCTATGTTGTACATTACATCCTCCTGACCCCTGCACTATATACTCTATGTTGTACATTACATCCTCCTGACCCCTGCACTATATACTCTATATCAGTGGTTCTTAACCTGGGTTCGATCGAACCCCAGGGGTTCGGTGAGTCAGTCTTGCGGGTTCGGCGGAGGTGAAGACCCACACCCGACTCATATGATTCGTGCAGTAAATATTCATTATTATGTTTTTGTTTTTAAATCATGTTTTAATGGTTTTGTTCTTAACGGTTTTGTTCATTTTGTGCACCTATGTATAAATATATACCTATGTTTTGAATTTTAAAAATCATATTTTATTTTTCCAATTAAGGGTTCGGTGAATGCGCATATGAAACTGGTGGGGTTCAGTACCTCCAACAAGGTTAAGAACCACTGCTCTATATTGTACATTACATACTCCTAACCCCTGCACTATATACTCTATGTTGTACATTACATACTCCTAACCCCTGCACTATATACTCTATGTTGTACATTACATACTCCTGACCCCTGCACTATATACTCTATGTTGTACATTACATACTCCTGACTTCTGCTCTCCCCCTCCCCCACTACTATACATACACCTAATATGGATTCTCTTTTGTTACACCCATTTCCTCCCAGCTCCACATTTTATATCGGATGATGTGATTGGAGCACAGACTTACATGGCGATAATAATGTGATAACATCCTCCAACTTTGGACCCTTAAACAGAAAGTGATAATGAGGGAGGAGTCAATACCCCAATGATGGTGGTCTTCAGGATCAGTCCAGTTTTCATCTTGGTTGTTCTCCCCTCATGCTCACTCTCTGACCTCTGGTGGGGCTCAATTCTGCTGTTCTTCATTACTAAATCATGGAGTAAATAAGGAAGTACAGTACTGTTGGGAAGATGGTGATGAGTGATGAGGGGGTGGGGACCCTCGTCCTATAATCCCCTCATCACTGTCTCTCCTATAAAAGACAGTTCTGGTTGTTTCCTCACTCTCTGACTAAGGTCCATGAATAAAGAAATGACCGGATCGTGGTGCTGCGCACTCCCAGGGAGAACGCACAAGCAGGGGGCGGGGAGGGCGTTTATAAACGCCCACCCACCCCTGCACTGCTCCCGTCTGGCTGTTTATATACATGGGCCGGACGGGAGATGGTTAATTGCACAAGCTGAAGATAGAAGCTGATGGGTTATTATGTACAGCTGCACCTGATTCTGAGAGCTCCAGTTTTAGTAAATCTCCCCTTAGACTACCACTGCTTACTGATACCAATATTATTGGTCCTGACTATCAGACTATATAATGTATATTACACAATACGTGGTCTTAAGCCCCGCACTTTATATTTTTTATACATTACTATCTTGTACATTACATACTCCTGACCCCTGCACTATATACTCTGTTGTACATTCCATACTCCTGACCCCTGCACGATATACTCTATGTTGTACATTACATCCTCCTGACTTCTGCTCTCCCCCTCCCCCACTGCTATACATACACATAATATGGATTCTCTTTTGTTACACCCATTTCCTCCCAGCTGGACATTTTATATCGGATGATGTGATTGGAGCACAGACTTACATGGTGATAATAATGTGATAACATCCTCCAACTTTGGACCCTTAAACAGAAAGTGATAATGAGGGAGGAGTCAATACCCCAATGATGGCGGTCTTCAGGATCAGTCCAGTCTTCATCTTGGTTTTTCTCCCCCCATCCTCACTCTCTGACCTCTGGTGGGGCTCAATTCCGCTGTTCTTCATTACTAACTCATGGAGTAAATAAGGAAGTACAGTACTGTTGGGAAGATGGCGATGAGTGATAGAGGGGGTGGGGACCCTCGTCCTATAATCCCCTCATCACTGTCCCTCCTATAAAAGACAGTTCTGGTTGTTTCCTCACTCTCTGACTAAGGTCCATGAATAAAGAAATGACCTGGTAGGAGATCAGAGGAGCCATTTCCTAGTTCCCTTGAGGGTGGAATTGTAAGCTCCTCAGAGACCAAGCTGCCTGATGTGGGCGGAGTCCTGGTTTGGGGGAACCAATCAGCTCCTGTCTAGTAATCCTCTTTGTCTTTGTATTTTAGTCCATGGACGGGAGATGAGGAAAACCTCCGAGGATTGTCTCACTTTGTCTTCAGACTGGAAAGTAGAAGATGAGGACATCACACAGTATAGTCCAGGAGAAAACCCGGCTCCCTCCAATGTCCATCCGGCACCACCCAGTGTAGATGGACCATCGGATTCCTCGTATCCTGAGGAACCTCAGACTGTGCGGGACCGAGCCGGCCTGCCAACAGGGAAGAGCGTCTCCTGTACGGAGTGCGGGAAGAGTTTCTATTCTAAATCCAGTCTTAATTTGCATAAAAGAACTCACACGGGGGAGAAGCCGTATTCCTGTCCTGAGTGCGGGAAATGTTTTCCACAGAAGTCCCATCTTTACAGACATCAGATAATTCACACAGGGGAAAAGCCTTATTCATGTTCTGAGTGTGGGAAATGTTTTTCAAATACATCCAATCTTCTTAATCATCAGAGATTGCACACAGGTGAGAAGCCGTATTCCTGTTCTGAGTGCGAGAAATGTTTTCGACGAAAATCAGAACTTGTCGCACATCAAAGGTCTCACACAAAGGTAAAGCCATATTCTTGTCTGGAGTGTGGGAAATGTTTTTCATGGATATCCTATCTTTACAGACATCAGAAATCTCACACAGGGGAAAAGCCCTATTTCTGTCCTGAGTGCGGAAAATGTTTTTCAGATATGTCCAATCTTCTTAATCATCAGAGATTGCACACAGGTGAGAAGCCGTATTCCTGTTCTGATTGCGGGAAATGTTTTACACAAAGATCCACACTTGCCACACATAAGAGATTGCACATGGGGGAGAAGCCGTATTCCTGTCCTGAGTGCGGGAAATGTTTTTCACGGAAGTCCCATCTTTACAGACATCAGAAATCTCATACAGGGGAAAAGCCCTATTTCTGTCCTGAGTGCGGAAAATGTTTTCCAGAAATGTGCCATCTTATTAGTCATCAGAGATCGCACACAGGTGAGAAGCCATATTCCTGTTCTGAGTGCGGGAAATGTTTTACACAAAGATCCACACTTGTCAAACATAAGAGATTGCACACGGGGGAGAAGCCGTATTCCTGTCCTGAGTGCGGGAAATGTTTTTCACAGAAGTCCAATCTTTACAGACATCAGACTTCTCACATGGGGAAGAAGCTACCTTCCTGTCCTGAGTGAGGGAACTGTTCCTCACTGAAGTCCTGTCTCCCTGTACCTCAGGGATCCCACACAACCCTGGAGGTGTATTAGTGCCTTGAGTGCGGGAAATGTCTTCTAGATGAATGTTGCTGGACATCCCAGCTCTCATGTGGGGAAGAAGCACACCCTGATATACACCTCAGATATACTCCATTACTGATCTCCATCATGGAAGAAACAGTTCAGAAGGAGATCAGAGGTCACCAAAGACGTGGATGAAGTGTGGGACTGGGTTGGCCATTGGTAGCAGGAGATACCTTTTATTGCCTGAGTACATTTTGTGGTGTAGCCTTAGAGGTCTGGGTTTTTTTTTAAAACATTAATTAAACAAATGTGACCAGATGATGGAGAAATTAATATTTCCTTGACTGTGGCCTGTGACGATCGCAACGTCAGATCCCAGCCCTCCACACCAAACTCGTGACCGAAGGACTAGCCAGTCTAAAACTGCGATGTCACGTGCGTAACAATGCCATGCCTAGTTGCACCCTGCACAACGATTTTCCAGCTAATGGACCACAATCGATGTACCGGCAGCCTGAGCGTGATTGTTACTGGGTCAGGTTAATTACGCAATTAACCCTTCACACTGCCACCGCCTCCTTTTTGTAGAGAGAAAGAGGAAACTCGGCAATATCAGCAATAACACTATGATGGTTGAGATAATTGTCTGTATACCACTGTCACCGCAGACAGGTTATACAGAGGGTTAAACACACAGTAGCGCTCTTTAGCGGCAGGAATTCGTAGTTTGCATTAAAGGCGTTAGAAACAGTTCAACACTTTCAGAAAGTAAGATTTATTACTAAAAGGTCAACAGGGTGCAATAAAAATATTTACAAAAAAAGATGTAACCAATATATATATATATATAAATATACAGAGAAAAATAGCACAGCAAAGAGATAACAGAAAGGAATTTAGAGGATTAAAGTACATGCCAGTCAGCCCTGGTGTAAGCAGCTTCAAATTTCATAAGTCAAAAGGATTTATCTCCCACTGTCAGCTGCGATGTTAAGACAGGAGACTTCTTTCCTCTCCCTTAACTCAGCTCAGCTTTTCTAGTATCTCCACCGGGTGCCTCCCTGGAGCAGTAAACCAATGGTCTCCTTTTGGGGAGAGAGGTGTAGGTGGAGCCCTAAGTTATGACCAGAAACTCTTATAGCTGCTATTATGATTCATAGCTTATTCTCGGGACATTTGGCAGCCTGGACACTAGTATATTAATACTCAGCAGCATCTGCGGAATGGTTAGAGATGAAACATGTCATATACACTTGAATGGTTCAGGAGATATACTTTCCTGCCCTCCTATATATTCCAGATAGGGAGTGTAATATACCAAACAGTTTGTATTAACTTATCCAATCTGACGATATGCCCGTTTTTATGTAAGTCTCTCATATTCCAAGATATGAAATCATAGGGGAAAATGGATGTTGCATGTGGTGTCTTGTTTTATGCCTTCTCTGGAATGTCTTTGAACTCCCGTGAAGGACTTGGTTTACACTTTTACGATATCCCAGATTGCACAGCCACCAGACGGGGGCACCTAGCTGGGTAGGTTTTATAGCCAGGATGCCCTCCCACTGGGTTTCGATGCCTTTTTGAACACTGCATCAAACGGATCACATGTCACTCAACAGAGAGGGAGGGGGGGGTGATTGAAGGAGGAAGCCTGCTTTGGGAGTGAGAGATGGTACAACATGGAAAATTCTTAACAAGATGGAGAACCGCGTCCGTCTCTGTGTGTACGATTGCTGCATGGCCCACTAATGTATAAGAATGCCTCCAAATCCTGATTAAGGGGCCCTATAAGGATGATTACCTTAACTGACCTAATGCTATAGGAATGTCATTGTGAACTGACCATATGGCCACGCCCACTAATTTCCTTGCAGGGAATACGTTATCTTCTTAGATTGCACACCCCTTGAGGGTTAGGGACTAATGTGAATGTATAATATATATGTAAAGCGCTGCGTAATTGACGGCGCTATATAAGTACCTGAAATAAATAAAAGGTAATGTTTATGATTGGTCAAATACTGCCAACTAATCCTGTATATACAGGGAAACAGAGGGCGCTCTGGCCTAGTGCATTAGATGAGAGTTTAAAGAAGATATATACTCACAAACGACTGTGTTGGCAAAGGCATATCAGTATCCAAAGCAATCACGTCACCAGGTCAGCTCCTAAAGCACGAGAAGACCCTCAAATGGCTGACGTGTTTCGAGGGGCGATCCCCTCTTCTTCCATTTCAGTCGGCTCTGATGAAGAGCGGATCACGTTTTGAAATGCATCAACCATTTGAAGGTTTTCTCGTGCTTTGGAAGCTGACCTGGTGACGTGATTGCTTTGGCGCACCGGCCTAGTGGATTACCTGAGAGTTAAAAGAAGATATATACTCACAAACGACTGTGTTGGCAAAGGCATATCAGTATCCAAAGCAATCACGTCACCAGGTCAGCTCTCTAAGTACGAGAAGACCCTCAAATGGTTGATGCGTTTCGAGGAGAGATCCCCTCTTCTTCCATTTTAATCGGCTCTGGTGAAGAGGGGATCGCCCCTCAAAATGCGTCAGTATTTTGAGGGTCTTCTTGTGCTTTGGAAACTGACCTGGACATGTGATTGCTTTGGCTACTGATATGCCTTTGCCAACACAATCGTTTGTTGAGTTAAAAGTAGATATGCCTTTGCCAACACAGTCGTTTGTGAGCATATATCTCCTACTAACTCAACAAATGACTGTGTTGGCAAAGGCATATCCATATCCAAAGCAATCACATCACCAGGTCAGCTCCCAAAGCACAAGAAGACCCTCAAATGGCTCACGTGTTTCGAGGGGCGAACTCCTCTTCTTCCATTTTAATCGGCTCTGATGAAGAGGGGCTCTCCCCTTGAAACATGTCAGTAGGGGCGGACTGACAACTCATGGGGCCCCTGTGTCCTCGCCCACACCCAAAAAAACCTATGAAAAGGCCAATGAAAAGGTACCAGGAGCATCTTATGGGGCCCCCTACTGACCCCGGGCCCTCGGGCAGTGCCCGAGTGCTCAAATGGTCAGTCCGCCCCTGCACATCAGCCATTTGAGTGTCTTCTCATGCTTTGGAAGCTGACCTGGTGACGTTATTGCTTTGGCGCTCCGGCCTAGTGAATTACCTGAGAGTTAAAAGAAGATATATACTCACAAACGACTGTGTTGGCAAAGGCATCAGTAGCCAAAGCAATCATGTCACCAGGTCAGTTTCCAAAGCACAAGAAGACCTTCAAGTATACTGATGCGTTTCGAGGGGTGATCCCCCCCTTCTTCCATTTTAATTGACTGATGAAGAGGGGCTCACGCCTCAAAACGTGTCAGTCATTTGAAGGTCTTCTTGTGCTTTGGAAGCTGACCTGGTGAATTACCTGAGAGTTAAAAGAAGATATATACTCACAAACGACTGTGTTGGCAAAGGCATATCAGTAGCCAAAGCAATCATGTCACCAGGTCAGCTCCCAAAGCACAAGAAGACCTTCAAATATACTGATGCGTTTCGAGGGGCGATCCCCTCTTCTTCCATTTTAATTGACTCTGATGAAGAGGGGCTCACACCTCAAAACGTGTCAGTCATTTGAGGGTCATCTCGTGCTTTGGGAGCTGACCTGGTGACGTGATTGCTTTGGATACGGATATGCCTTTGTCAACACAATCGTTTGTGAGTATATACTTTTAACTAAGGTATATCGATATCCAAAGCAATCATGTCACCAGGTCATTTCCCAAAGCACAAGAAGACCCTCACATTGCTGACATGTTTCGAGGGGTGATCCCTTCTTTTTTCATTTTAATCGGCTCTGATGAAGAGGGGCTTGCTCCTCAAAACACGTCGGCCATTTGAAGGTCTTCTCATGCTTTGGAAGCTGACCTGGTAGCGTGATTGCTTTGGCGCACCGGCCTAGTGAATTACCTGAGGGTTCAAAGAAGATATATACTCACAAACGACTGTGTTGACAAAGGTGTATCCAAAGCAATCACGTCACCAGGTCAGCTATTAAAGTACGAGAAGACCCTCAAATGGTTGACGTGTTTCGAGGGGCGATCCCCTCTTCTTCCATTTTAATCAGCTCTGATGAAGAGGGGATCGCGCTTTGAAACGTGTCAGTCATTTGCGGGTCTTCTCATGCTTTGGAAGCTGACCTGGTGACATAAGTGCTTTGGCGCACTGGCCTAGTGAATTACCTGAGAGCTAAAAAAAAAATATATTCTCAAACGATTGTGTTGACAAAGCCATATCCGTATCCAAAGCAATCACGTCACCAGGTCAGCTCCCAAAGCACGAGGAGACCCTCAAATGGCTGACTCATTTCGAGGGGCGATCCCCTCTTCTTCAATTTTAATTGGCTCTGATGAAGAGGGGATTGCCCTTCGAAACACGTCAGCCATTTGAAGGTCTTCTCGTGCTTTGGGAGCTGACCTGGTGATGTGATTGCTTTGGCGCACAAGCATAGTGAATTACCTGAGAGTTAAAAGAAGATATACACTCACAAACGATTGTGTTGACAAAGGCATATCCGTATACAAACCAATCATGTCACCAGGTCAGCTCCCAAAGCACGAGAAGACCCTCAAACTGTGATGTGTTTCGAGGGGCGATCCCCTCTTCTTCCATTTTAGTCGGCTTTGATGAAGAGGGGATCGCACCTCGAAACACGTCAGCCATTTGAAGGTCTTCTCGTGCTTTGGCAGCTGACCTGGTGACATGATTGCTTTGTATACGGATATGGCTTTGTCAACAGTCGTTTGTGAGTATGTATCTCCTTTTACCTCTCCAGGTAATGCACTAGGCCGGTGCGCCCTCTGTTTCCTTTTTATTTAAGTGAGTTCTTTGGGTTTTCCTTAGAGGGCAGCAAGGCGTTTGCTGATGTTCTCAAGGGCCAGAAATATTTCCATCATTTCACCACTCTTGAGATGGTTCTCTTGTTCTTTGGTTGTAATCCTGTATAAACTACAGCTAAAACTGGTCACATTGGTCTCATACAAGGGTGAGCACGCCCCGAGTTTGATCATTGTGCCACGCCGCAAAGACGGGAGACTCTGCGGAGAAAAAGCATCTATAGCTAAGTCTTCTTGTTACATTTTCCAGTATTATTACGCTTGATATTTTTTACATTTTAGCTGTCATTACTTCATTAAATGTTATAACTACAAGTGTTTGTGTGATCTCTCTTTGCAATAAAAAAAAAACAAAAATGTAAACTATCACGTAGCCTGGATAAAACACCCCGCCATGACATTTCATGCAGTGATTTCCTATGACCTTTGGTTCCATCTAGTGGCCATAATGCTGTATTCTGTTTTTTTTTTTTTTCCCCAATGGAGTCATTTTGGGGAAAATCCCCCCAAGAATAGTGCTGCGCTGCCCTCTAGTGACCCAAAAAAAATACACTAATAATAAACACCCTCCTGAGCATCAAACCTAACGTGTAATAGAATAAATCTGTGACTATTGTTACTTGATTTTGGTTTATTTTTTATATATATTTCACATATCATTTGGATTTAGTGGCTCAGCCAGGTTTTTTGCTTTTATTTACTATTGAGTTTATTTGTTTCACAGATTTATTCTATTACATGTTGGGTTTGACGTGTGTGTATGTATGTGTGTGTGTGTGTATAATATATATATATATATATATATATATATATATATATATATATATATATACACACACACACACACACACACTGCTGGAAAAAAAATTAAGGGAAGACTCGCCACTGGGATTTTTTATATTTTTTTGCTGTGTAAATGAAAGTCCAAAAATGTTGAAAAAATAACCCAAATTAGTTTATAACCAAAAATTATAATGTAAAAAAATGTTTTTTACATTTTTATTTTATTTTTTTTATATTTGTTTTTTTTTATAAACATGCTGTCACCCTAGCAGTACACTGTACTACTTGTGGGGGGTGATGAAGTTTTTTTTTTTTCACACTGATTGCTTTTACACCCATAAAGGCTGTAAAAGCAATCATTTCTCCTTCTCTCTGGCTGCATTATTGCAGCCATTGAGAATTACTGTGAGAACTGTGATTGGCCAAAGATTGTCACATGGTACAAGGCTGTTGTGAATAGCCTTGTTCCATGTGATCTCTGTGATCATTCACAGATTTCACAAGTAATCAGCAATGATGTCAGAAGTGACATCTTGCTTACTACTATTCATGTGATCACTCATTGGTCAATCAGTGATCACATGATAGTGACCTCACACAGAGGTCCTGTACAGTGATCAGTGTTCCTATGTGTCCAGAGGACACACCGCAGGCACCGGATCGTGGTGCTGCGCGCTCCCAGGGAGCGCGCACAGGCTGAAAGTGCGGGCACTGTTTATGAACAGTAACCCATTCCTGCAGTGCTCCCGTCCGGCCGGTTATATACGTGGGCAGGACGGGAAGTGGTTAATCAGAGTCTAGCATCAAGTCAATGAACCTTCTGGGATATTGATCTGGTCAGGTAAGTAGCAGAGGGGGTTGTTAATCAATTTCAGCTGCTTTGGTGTTAATGAAATTAACAACAGGTGCACTAGATGGGCAACAATGAGACCACCCCCAAAACAGGAATGGTTTTACAGGTGGAAGCCACTGACATTTTTTCCCTACTCATCTTTTCTGACTGTTTTTCACTAGTTTTGCATTTGGCTAGGGTCAGTGTCACTACTGGCAGCATGAGGCCATACCTGGACCCTACAGAGGTTGCACAGGCAGTCCAACTCCTCCAGGATGGCACATCAATACAGGCCATTGCCAGAAGGTTTGCGGTGTCTCCCAGCATAGTCTCAAGAGCATGGAGGAGATTCCAGGAGACAGGCAGTTACTCTAGGAGAGCTGGACAGGGCCGTAGAAGGTCCTTAACCCATCAGCAGGACCGGTATCTGCTCCTTTGTGCAAGGAGGAACAGGATGAGCACTGCCAGAGCCCTACAAAATGACCTCCAGCAGGCCACTGGTATGAATGTCTCTGACCAAACAATCAGAAACAGACTTCATGAGGGTGGCCTGAGGGCCCGACGTCCTCCTAGTGGTCCCTGTGCTCACTGCCCGCCACCATAAAGCTAGATTGGAATTTGCCATTGAACATCAGAATTGGCAGGTCCACCACTGGCACCCTGTGCTGTTCACAGATGAGAGCAGGTTCCCCCTGAGCACATGTGACAGACATGAAAGGGTCTGGAGAAGCCACGGAGAATGTTCTGCTGCCTGTAACATGGTTCAGCATGACCGTTTTGGTGGTGGGTCAGAGATGGTCTGGGGAGGCATATCTATGGAGGGACGCACAGACCTGTACAGGCTAGACAATGGCACCTTGACTACTATTAGGTATCGGGATGAAATCCTTGGACCCATTGTCAGACCCTACACTGCTGCAGTGGGTCCTGGGTTCCTCCTGGTGCAGTGGGTCCTGGGTTCCTCCTGGTGCACGACAATGCCCGGCCTCATGTGGGGAGAGTATGCAGGCAGTTCCTGGAGGATGAAGGAATTGATACCATTGAATGGCCCCCACGCTTGCCTGACGTAATTCCAATAGAACACCTCTGGGATATCATGTTTCAGTCCATCTGACGCCGCCAGGTTGCACCTCAGACTGTCCAGGAGCTCAGTGATGTCCTGGTCCAGATCTGGGAGGAAATCCCCCAGGACACCATCCGTGGTCTCATTAGGAGCCTCTCCTGACATTGTCAGGCATGCATACAAGCACGTGGGGGTCATACAAACTACTGAGGACCATTCTGAGTTGCTGCAATGACATTTCAGTAAAATGGACTCGCCTGCTGCATCATTTTGTCACTTTGGTTTTCAGGGTGTCTGAATTCAGTCCTCTGTAGGTCGATCATTTTCATCAAACGATGGGAGATCCTTACATTCCTAACACATTACCCGTCCATGTCAGTATAGAGATCCAGCAGATTTCTCCCCATTGAGATCTGATGGGTTTTCAAAGTGTTCCTTTCATTTTCTTGAGCAGTGTGTGTATTTATTTATGTATGTATGTATATATATATATATATATATATATATGTGTGTGTGTATGATGTGTATGTATATATGTAAAATATTAATATAGTATACCTTTTGTTAATTATTTAATATAATTATTGGTATACAGTGCCTTGAAAAAGTATTCATACCCCTTGAAATTTTCTACATTTTGTAATGTTACAACAACAAAAGGTAAAAAAATGTTGAAAACCATTTCTCATTTTCCTTCCACTTCACAATTAGTGCCACTTTGTGTTGGTCTATAAATGCATTTATGTTTTTGGTTGTAAGATGACAAAATGTGGAAAATGTCAAGGGGTATGAATACTTTTTCATGGCACTGTATGTTCTCCTTGTTCTGAAGGTGTTCTGTCCCCCACCAGCCGCCTCCTCAATGCATAAATACGGGTTTCACCACCAGCGGCCTGGCTGTCAGGCTTTCCCCAGTATTGTGTAGCCCCCACCATGCACCCGGCATGGCCGGACTCACCCCGATGGTGACCTCCCGGTTCATCCTGTCCACTAAAGCCGAGGCCCCAAGATACAGCATCTTCACCATCACCATATTCCTAGTGTCCACCTGCAGGAGGAGGTGCCAGAGCGACACATAACTCAAGAGGATTGGAAGAGCAAGATGGTGGGTGCCCGGCAAGCTGAATAACTGCGAGGGTGTAGCAAGATGGCGGAGTTACTGTAAAAAGTAAATTGAAGGTGTACTAGGATGGAGAAGGCCCCTAGGTTTACTATAGAGGAGTACAAAGATGGCGGACATAGACCATGAGGCAGCAATATCACGTTCTACTATGGGCAGTAGTATGGGAGCATTTGCATGAGTACAATCACTAACGGTATTGGTGCAATGATAGTTAAAACCCTCGCACATATTTTCTGGCCCACCTCATGTCAGCACACAACGGGTTAACTCCTCCTCTGGAACTCACAGGATCACCTCTTCCTAGGACAGCCCCTCCCCCAACTGAAGTCTTCTTCTTTGTGGTCATGCTCTAGGCCACTTGTTGATTTCAATGATAATTGCGCGGTCATGCAACACTACCCATATGGTCAGTTTTTTTGAGACAGACCTTTTTTTGGTGGTATTTAATCATCACTGGGTTTTTATTTTTAAGACTAAAAGACTAATTTCTGTTATAAAATTATTTTGCAAATAAGTAATTTTTCTTCTTCGCTAATGGGCACTAATAGGCTGCACTGATGGGCACTGATGAGGCTGCATGGATGGCCACTGATGAGGCTGCACTGATAGGCTGCATTGATGGGCACTGAAGAGGCTACACTGTTAGGTGGAACTGACGAGCACTGATAGGCACTGATGATGCACTTATGAGGCTTCACTGATGGGCACTGATAGGCTGCATGGATGGCCATTGACGAGGCAGAACTGATAGGCTGCACTGATGGGCACTGATGGTGTGGCACTGAGGAGGCTACACTGATAGGTGGCACTGATGAGAAGCACTGGTAGGCACTGATGAGGCAGCACTGATAGGCTGCAGGGATGGCCACTCATGAGGCAGTCCTGATAGGCTGCACTGATGGTGTGGCACTGAGGAGGCTACACTGATAGGTGGCACTGATGAGAAGCACTGGTAGGCACTGATGAGGCGGCACTGATGGGCTGCACGGATGGCCACTCATGAGGCAGTGCTGATAGGCTGCACTGATGATGTGGCACTGAGGAGGCTGCACTGATAGGTGGCACTGATGAGCACCGATAAGAATCACTGGTAGGCACTGATGAGAAGCACTGGTAGGCACTGATGAGGATGCACTGATGGGAACTGATAGGCTGCACCGATGGGCACTGACAGACAGCATTGATTGGACTGCACTGATAATCAGGGCACTGATGATCAATGTAAGTGTGCCTGTGAGAACTGCCAGTCACCGGCTCTCCTTTCCTGACGCTGTAGCAGCCCGCAAGAAAAAGACTGCCAATAACCGGCAAGTCCATTTACACTGTGATCAGATGTGATTGGACACATGATCACATGATAAAGGGCCACTGTGATTGGCCCATTACCTTGCTCTGTGGTCAGCTATGTCCATGATAGAGGTATGTTGTTGTCAGTGTGAGAACGGCCGGGGATGATGTCACAGGGGGCAGGGAGATGTGACGACGCAGGATAGTGACCCCCAGAGCAATGCCGTAAACAGTCTTGACAGAGGAACTGGCTAGATCACAGGTGTCAAGCTGGCGGCTCTCCAGCTGTTACCAAACTACAAGTCCCATGAGGCATTGCAATATTGACAGTTTCAAGCATGGCTCCCAAAGGCAGAGGCATGATGGGACTTGTAGTTTTGCAACAGCTGGAGGGCCACCAGTTTGACACCCCTGGGCTAGATGAAAAAAGATGAAAGCAGACATGTCTTAAAGAGACAGTATACCTGTTTTTTTATGAGAGATTAATGTGATTGTCTCCATGTTTGGCAGATTTGAGAATGCCACACCTGCAAGTGGCACAGAAGACTAGAAAAAGGTGGGAATGGGCAACATAGGACATGTTTTTAAGAGTTCTCAAGGATGTAAAATTGTGGTGTTTTGCATTATTTTAGAATGCAAACACTCTAGAAAACACAAGACCAGCCATCGGTCATCTTCTGACCAGGACGATCTGCATTCCTCAGTTTCCCACACGGGATGGCTTTCATGTTCCCTAAGCAGATCATGTGGCAATGGTTCACGTGCGTTTGTCTGCATGATAGGAAATGCCTCACCCAGCTCACGGTGCCTGTTGAGCAAGCATGAAGGGTCAGGGAAATTGCACGGGATTGCCTCAAGTGAAAATGGATAAGGAAGCTGATGTGCAAATTTTGAAGGCTATGTTTAGAAGGCTGTAGTAGAAGGTATGCGGCCAGGGGCGGACTGACCATTTGGAAACTCGGGCACTGTCCGAGGGCCCGGGGTCAGTAGGGGGCCCCATGAGATGCCCCTGGTACCTTTTTCATAGGCTTTTTTGCGTTTGGGCAAGGACACAGGGGCCCCATGATCCCCTATTGCCCGGGGGCCCCATGAGTTGTCAGTCCGCCCCTGTATGCGGCAAATATCCGTGCCACAGGCAAGACAAAAAAGGAGCATAAGAGTTGAACGTTGGATGAAGAAAGATTGGGTGCGCATACTTATGATTTCTATCTCATTGGCTTCTTTAGTATTGGGGGCCAGAGGCCGAAGCACTGCAAAACAGCAAGCAGATACAGGTGAAACTCGAAAAATTAGAATATCATGCAAAAGTTCATTTATTTCATTAATGCAACTTAAAAGGTGAAACTAATATATGAGATAGACTCATTACATGCAAAGCAAGATAGTTCAAGCCGTGATTTGTCATCATTGTGATGATTATGGCTTACAGCTCATGAAAACCCCAAATCCACAATCTCAGAAAATGAGAATATTGTGAAAAGGTGGAATATTCTCGGCTGAAAGTGTCCCAATCTAATCAGCTAATTAAGCCATAACACCTGCAAAGGGTTCCTGAGCCTTTAAATGGTCTCTCAATCTGGTTCAGTAGGAATCACAATCATGGGAAAGACTGCTGCCTGACACCATCATTGACACCCTCCATAAGGAGGGAAAGCCTCAAAAGGTAATTGCAAAAGAAGTTGGATGTTCCCAAAGTGCTGTATCAAAGCACATTAATAGAACGTTATGTGGAAGGGGAAAGTGTGGAAGAAAAAGGTGCACAAGCAGCAGGGATGACCGCAGCCTGGAGAGACTTGTCAGGAAAAGGACATTCAAAAGTGTTGGGGACTTTCACAAGGAGTGGACTGAGGCTGGAGTCAGTGCATCAAGAGCCACCACGCACAGACAGATCCTGGACATGGGCTTCAAATGTCGTATTCCTCTTGTCAAGCCGCTCCTGAACAACAAACGTCAGAAGCGTCTTACCTGGGCTAAAGAAAAACAGACCTGGTCTGTTGCTCAGTGGTCCAAACTCCTCTTTTCTGATGAGAGCAACTTTTGCATCTCCTTTGGAAACCAAGGACCCCAAGTATGGAGGAAGAATGGAGTGGCCCAAGGACCCAGACCATGGAGGAAGAATGGAGAGGCCCAAGGACCCAGAGCATGGAGGAAGAATGGAGAGGCCCAAGGACCCCGAGCATGGAGGAAGAATAGAGAGGCCCAAGGACCCAGAGTATGGAGGAAGAATGGAGAGGCCCAAGGACCCAGAGTATGGAGGAAGAATGGAGAGGCCCAAGGACCCCGAGTATGGAGGAAGAATGAAGAGGCACAAGGACCCCGAGTATGGAGGAAGAATGAAGAGGCACAAGGACCCCAAGGATGGAGGAAGAATGGAGAGGCCCAAGGACCCGAGTATGGAGGAAGAATGGAGAGGCACGAGGACCCCGAGTATGGAGGAAGAATGGAGAGGCACACACTGCAAGATGCTTGAAGTCCAGTGTGAAGTTTCCACAGTCTGTGTTGATTTGGGGAGCCATGTCATCTGCTGGTGTTGGTCCACTGTGCTTCATTAAGTCCAGGGTCAACGCAGCCGACTACCAGGAGATTTTGGAGCACTTCTTGCTTCCTTCCACAGACGAGCTTTATGGGGATGCTGACTTCATTTTCCAGCAGGACTTGGCACCTGCCCACACTGCCAAAAGCACCAAAACCTGGTTCAATGACCGTGGGATTACTGTGCTTGATTGGCCAGCAAACTCACCTGACCTCAACCCCATAGAGAATCTATGGGGCATTGCCAAGAGAAAGATGAGAGACATGAGACCGAACAATGCAGAAGAGCTGAAGGCCGCTATTGAAGCATCCTGGTCTTCCATAACACCTCAGCAGTGCCACAGGCTGATAGCTTCCATGCCACGCCGCACTGAGGCAGTAATTGCTGCAAAAGGGGCCCAAACCAAGTACTGAGTACATATGCATGTTTCTACTTTTCAGAGGTCCGATATTGTTCTATGTACAATCCTTGTTTTATTGGTTGCATGGAATATTCTCATTTTCTGAGATTGTGGATTTGGGGTTTTCATGAGCTGTAAGCCATAATCATCACAATGATGACAAATCACGGCTTGAACTATCTTGCTTTGCATGTAATGAGTCTATCTCATATATTAGTTTCATCTTTTAAGTTGCTGCACTGAAATAAATGAACTTTTGCACGATATTCTAATTTTTCGAGTTTCCCCTGTACTTCCAACTGTAAAGAAGGAAGGGCCTTCTTTTCCCATAATGACAAACGGTGAAGAGCTCATTGATGAAGAGTGGGAGAGACCTGATAAGAAGGCCGGGTTCTCTTAGCTGTTTCTGACAAAAGGTGGCTAATGTATGTTTATGCAATGCACTTCCAGGGGTGGATGCGGCCTTCCAGTGTCTGGTGTGTCAAGTTTCTTTGGCTTTCAGTAACTCCTATCGATCCAGAAGTGGACCAGATGAAGTCCAGGGCATTTTCCCCCCATAAAATATGCATGGACAGTGTTTACCATGGATTCCAATGGCCTAGTTCCCGCCAGTGCAGTCAACAAAAGAACATGTTGTATTTTTCCTGTATGGAACACATCTAGAACATGATGGAAAGCATAAGAAATGCATATACAGAAACCCATCCGGAATGCAGAAATTGTGGTGATCTGACCCTCAGACTTATAGAGAATCTATACTGTGGCAGGTTTTGCCTGTCGCCAAGCAACAGCGTCAACTTCAATGTTCAAAGCACTAAAAATTGGCTTTTAATTCAAAAATGGAACCTACAAGTTTGGCACAATTCTGGAGGAGAAGAACCTGGCAGCTGACTTTTTGCGGAAGCTTTAATAGAATTAGTAGAAGTGTTTGGCGCATTCAGTCACAGCCAAGAAAGTTTTGTGGTTAAACCACTGGAGGGTGGATGGAGCTTCCACACAAGCCTTCTGTAGCATTCCCTATAATGGGAGGTTGTTATTCGTCAAAACGCTGGACTTAAGACAGGTGAAAAGTCCTGACTGTGGCACAGTCTAATACGAGCAAGCAGCCGCCTTTTCGCTCAAGTTATTCGAACTTCAGAAGGGTTCAGGAGGCCAAATCTTATAGGCCAGGCTGAAAATTTAACATATCACATTAGAGGCAGCTACATGGAATCAAATCCAGAGCAGGCTGGAAAGTCTTTTAAAAGTGCACCCAACCAGTCTCTTCTGGTGGGGCCAGGATAGCCTCCTTCTGGAGGGTTTGGGCAACAAACATTAAAGACCAGTGGACAGTTAGGTGAGAGTACAATAGAGAATACCAACGTTGACCAAAAAAATCAGTGCCAATGCTGCCAGAAGAACAGAATCTGGGGGTTTTCTCCCCGTGTTTTCTAGTACTCAGGGCACCAGGAGCTTTTCAGCCTGTCTGGGTTTGAAGAAATCGAATGGGCACACCAAGATGTTCAAGATGAAGTCCTTGCAGACAGTCATGGCGATAGGTCAGCAGAAAGACAGGTTAGTGTCAGTTGACCTGGCCGATGCATACATCCATGTACTGATCAGTGCTGAGCACTGGAGACCTCTGAGATCTGCGGTGGCCGGGTGTCACTTCCAGTTCTGGTGTCTGCCATTTTTAGAATTGGCACAGCACCAAGAATATATTCAAAGATTATGTTGGCAGTGGTGGCGGTAATTTGTCTTTTTGGGATAAGACTCTACCACTACTTAGTTGACATTTTGATTGTCACACGTTCAAGCCAGGAGCTGGCAAAGTATTTCAGCCTTGTCCTAGAAGTCCTTTCCAAGTTTGCTCAGCTAGAGAACAAACAGGGAAGGCAGATAACCCCTTCTCAATCAATGAAGGATCTTGGATTAGTATTTGTTACCCAAATACTGTAAGTCAAGCAGTTTTTCTAAACTGCAAAATTTCCAAAATGAAAACTTGCGTATGAAGAGTCAAGGAGACAGCATTTATGTCAGAGAGGGATTGTATTATCCCCATTGGGATCTTTACAGCAGCCATTCCAATTAAGCCTGGGGCCAGGTGGCACATGAGGGCATTTCAGGTTGCCTTCCTCGGTCAATGGGATGGGCTGTCTATGGCTCAGATGGTCTTTGTATCTGCACAAATTCAACAAGAACTGGAATTTTGGACACCACCAGTGTGCCCAGGAGATGGGAGAATTCTAATCCCGACGCTCCTTCAGTGTCACCTACAATGGTGCCACCTCCCCCTCCCTCCCCCTCTCTGTTGGGGTCCCCCAAGGCTCTGTCCTTGGACCCCTTCTCTTCTCCATCTACACCTCCTCCCTGGGCAAACTCATACAATCTCACGGCTTCAACTATCACCTCTATGCTGACGACACGCAAATCTACCTCTCCACCCCTCACCTCACCCCCACTATCTCCGCCCGCATCACTCACCTCCTAAATGACATCTCAGACTGGATGTCGCTACATTTCCTCAAGCTCAACCTCTCCAAAACCGAGCTCCTCATCTTTCCCCCTGCCAACACCCCCCCCCCCCATCCTATCCATCATCACCAACAACTCCACTATCACTCCCGCCCCGCAAGCCAAAGTCCTTGGCGTCATTCTTGACGCGAACCTCTCCCTCCAACCGCATGTCAAATCACTCACAAACACATGTAGGCTCCATCTTCGCAACATTGCCAAGATACGCTCCTTCCTCACCCCAGACACCAACAAACTTCTAGTACACTCCCTCATCATCTCACGCCTTGACTACTGCAACTCCCTCCTCACTGGCCTACCCAAGTGCAGGCTCTCCCCACTCCAGACCATCCTGAACTCAGCTGCCAGATTCATCCACCTCACCACCCGCTCCACCTCTGCCACCCCCCTCTGCCTCTCCCTCCACTGGCTCCCGATTGCCCAACGCATCAAATTTAAACTCCTAACCCTGACCTACAAAGCCGTTCACAACACTGCCCCTGACTACCTCACCAACCTGATCACCAAGTACCACCCTACCCGTACCCTTCGCTCCTCACAGGACCTCCTTCTATCCTGCTCCCTGGTCTCCTCCTCCCATGCACAACTGCAGGACTTCTCCAGGTCCTCCCCCATCCTCTGGAACTCACTGCCCCAATCCATCAGACTGTCGCCTTCCCTATTCACATTCAGGCGCTCCCTCAAAACCCATCTCTTCAGGGAAGCCTACCCCACCCTCACCTAACGGCCATCCTCCCTCATTCCTCCCACCACTTCATCCCCCTCAGCCACTTCCTACTGTACCTTTACCCCCTCCCTCCTAGATTGTAAGCTCGTAAGAGTAGGGCCCTCTTACCCCTCGTACGCTGTTTGTTGTTGTTGTACTGTGCCATGTATTGTCCCCCCTATTGTACAGCGCTGAGCAAACCCTTTGGCGCTATATAAACTCGTAGTAATAATAATAATAATGTCAGATACCAGTCTCTCTTTGGTCTGAGGAGACCGGTGCAAAGCCATTGGAGCCCAGTGGAATACAGACACTACAACTGTCTTGAACGGAAGGCAGATTTTCTGCATTGGAAGCCTTTCCAGGATCTTCTTCAAGGGTGAAGAGTGAAGTTGATGTTTGACCATAAGATAGCAATAGCTTTCATTGCCTGTCAAGGAGGCAACAAAAGTCTTTTCCTGTTCAACATCTTGCAACAGAAAGTTTTCACTGGGCGGAGAGCCACTTACAGGCAGTCAATGGCAGTCTACTTGCCAAGAAAGCAGAATCAACGGATTATCAGATCATTGCTGTCATCAGAACTGTCAATTGCTTAAGATCAGTTAGGAGGACTGTATATGGTTACCAAGTCTGTAAAGCTGCAAATCCAGCCTTTCTCGACCAGGGCTCCATAGATTCCTAAGGTTCCTCCAGAGGTTGCTAAAGGTTCCTTCATCAATGGGCAATTTCTGCCTCTCAGGAAAAAACGCTGACAACAATGGTCTTCTTAGCTATCTGTAAGAGGGAAATTCTTCCTAGTGACCACCAATGTATAGGACATTCAGTGACCATCATGTTTATGTACTGTGAACTATGGATGTAGTCATTATTAGTAGGGGTTCCCTGAGACCTGAAAAGTGATTTCAAGAGTTCCTCCAGGTTGAAAAGGTTGACAAAGGCTGTGCTAGCCTGAAACCAGCCTAAATCCTCCAAAGGCAACATCAATATAAATAGCAGAAGATCATCAGTAACAATCTGTCCAACATTCACATATAACTCCGGCTGTAGAGTCTTCAAGAAATCGAATCGGTGTGTCCTCCTGGTGTGCGGCTAATCGGTGCGTGTCCCCCTGGAGTGCGGCTAATCAGCGTGTCCTCCTGGAGTGCGGCTAATCGGCGTGTCCTCCTGGCGTGCGGCTAATCGGCGTGTCCTCCTGGCGTGCGGCTAATGGGCGTGTCCTCCTGGTGTGCGGCTAATCGTCGTGTCCTCCTGGCGTGCGGCTAATCGGCGTGTCCTCCTGGCGTGCGGCTAATCGGCGTGTCCTCCTGGCGTGCGGCTAATCGGCGTGTCCTCCTGGTGTGCGGCTAATCGGTTTGTGCTCCTGGCGTGCGGCTAATCGGCGTGTCCTCCTGGCGTGCGGCTAATCGGTTTGTGCTCCTGGCGTGCGGCTAATCGGTGTGTCCTGGCGTGCGGCTAATCGGTTTGTCCTCCTGGCGTGCGGCTAATCGGTGTGTCCTCCTGGCGTGCGGCTAATCGTGTGTCCTCCTGGCGTGCGGCTAATCGGTGTGTCCTCCTGGCGTGCGGCTAATCGGTGTGTGTCCTCCTGGCGTGCGGCTAATCGGTGTGTCCTCCTGGCGTGCGGCTAATCGGCGTGTCCTCCTGGCGTGCAGCTAAACGGTGTGTCCTCCTGGCGTGCGGCTAATCGGTGTGTCCTCCTGGCGTGCGGCTAAACGGTGTGTCCTCCTGGCGTGCGGCTAATCGGCGTGTCCTCCTGGCGTGCGGCTAAACGGTGTGTCCTCCTGGCGTGCGGCTAATCGGTGTGTCCTCCTGGCGTGCGGCTAAACGGTGTGTCCTCCTGGCGTGCGGCTAATCGGTGTGTCCTCCTGGCGTGCGGCTAATCTGTGTGTTCTTGGTGGGAGTGGAGATGACCAGTCTATGAGGATATACAGATGCACCTCAGTTTACGAACGCCTCGGTTAATTTAATTTTTGGTTTACGAATGAAGATCCATTGAAAATAATGCCTCAGTTTATGAATTCTTTACAAATTTATTTCACAAGAAGTGTATGTCGGTGCCAATTTTTTAATGCAATTGCCGGCTTTTTTTTTCTTCACTATAGCTCTGTTGTGGTGGTTTATGTAAGGATATATATTATTTATAAAGGGCGTGTCCCTTTCCCTTAGATGAAATATTACAGTGCCTCCAGCCGTTAAAATACGGCAAATATTTAGTAAACCAATAATTTGGACACTTTGATAATTTGATCACCACTTATTATTATACCTTGAATTCTTTTAGCCAATATGATTTCGTACCATACACACAAAATTTGCCTTATAATAGATAAATATAAAAATTTATTTATGTACAAAAATTATATATATATTAACACAATACGCAAAAGACTGGTGATAAATGAATATTGGTACACACAATCAAAAATATATCCTACCAATGTAAGACACACTAATCAAGTTTCTAACTAATTACATCAATTACAATTTTTAAATGATATGATTATTTATTAAATTTATTAATAATTAATAATTTCGAATATCTCAAAGGTTATATTCTCGCACGCCGTGGCCATAGGATTGCAAGAAGTAAGCCCTTGATATGTGATACTCTGGTTATTAATATTCAATAAATTATGAAATATGGAAAAATTTATAATATGGCAATAAACAATTTTTTTTAACAGTAACACAGTATCTGACTACAGATATCTAACTACCCAATATTGTTGTAATACACTAAGGTAATTTTATGATTCTACACAACAGAGAAAGTAATTAATACAAAATCAAATAAACATCTCACCACACCCGGAATTCAGACTAGGCAACTCTCCCGTGGATTTAGCTGGCAGTGGAACGCCTTTAGACTGATATATAGGCAAGTGATAGATTCAATAGGGGAGAATGTAGGAAGTTATAAGTTTAGAGGTTTAAAGTTTTAGGAAGTTTGAAAAGATGGAAGAGTAGTTATTCAGCAGATCTTCTTCAGATGTCAGGTCTTTCCATGAGGTCTTTATGAGGGTTTCTTTTTCTTAAAGCACATGGGCTTTTATATCCACTAGTCCATTGTTCTAAGATACCTTCCCACCAGGCTTCCTGATTGGCTAGTTGAGAAATGTGTGTACATAAGCTATTTCTCACCTGCCCACCAGGTGGCGGTCATGTATCACAGAACAATGTGAGTATTTGAGATGACTCATACCTTGGGTGGAATCTTCAGGTAATTTCAGGAATAAAATATACGGCTCTTTCCAGATATAGCAGTGATCATACCTATGATATTCTAAATAGGGACCATGGAATATAGGTGTATATTCAGTTATTCCTACTTGAAATATCATCCTGTTTGTTTCCTGATAAGACATGTAACTAATGCTAGTTTATAATACATCTTACTTCCCATCATCTCAATACTCAAGTTAGTGATATATAGTTCCCATTGCTGAGTATTTAGTGGTGTTTAAAGTCTCTGACATCTTATTTATAATCTGTTTTTGTAGTACATTTTTGTCATGATATACAGTGAACTTTTAAACTTAAATGTCCTGAATTTCACCCCTTTGTTTCAGAATCAACATTTCCTCTGTGTAGGGAAAAAAAAATTCTCTATTTGCTTGGCCCTTGTATTGGACTCATGGTAAACATCTGTTAATGCCTTCACCCTTGGTGAACAATAGTATATGGTAATAGTTTCAGAGGTCTGTTGGTTCATCACACTCTACAAGGTTTGGGTAAGCTCTCAGACAATCAGTTTGGTTCCTCTATTGTCATGTCCAGACCTTGTATATGTTTACCTGCTTATTGAAGTCTGAATAATGGTGTTTGATCACCTGTAGAACTTCAAAATAGTATTGTCTCTAGGAGGAAAGAAAAACAATCCCTTCACCCATTCTCTCCAGTTCTTTAACTAGAATTCTTGGTGGTTCAACCAAGACAAAATTAACTCTTAACATCCGGTTATGCTGATCTGTTTGCCATATAATATTATGTCTTGATAAAAGTCATATTTTTGACATGATTCAAAAGCCCACAACAGCTCACAGGATTAGCTGTCACTTTCCCTGGAGCTAAAGGAAACTTTGTTTCTTTTTAGAAACTAAAAGGAATCATTGTTTTTTTTTAAGATGGGGGAAATAAACTAAAAGGAAACATTGTTTCTTTTAACTCGGGAAATAAACTAAAAGGAAACTTTCTTTCTTTTAGTTGGGGGGAAGTGACAGCTGATTCCGTGAGCTATAGTGAAGAATTAAAACAAAGACGTAATTACATTTAAAAACCAGCACCATAATAAATTAAAAAAATTTAATGGGGTCCCCCCCCGGGGTCTGCTCCAATAGTTTATCAGTTCTTAAATATGTAAGGGGCAGGGCCACCCAGGGACATCACCTGAGTGACCACGTCCCATATGACATCATTGATATCATATGGGGTGGGGTCACATGCGTGATGTCCCCGCCCCTTACCTATTTAAGAACTGTCAAACCATCGGAGCAGGCAGACGGCGGGGGCCATCGTCGGAAGCAGAGCCTTTTTCTTTTAATTCTTTTTTCGGGTGGCAGCGGTGGAGGGCATCGTGATTGACGTTGGATCTACTGTGTGGGACATTCTTTTAGTTTTTTCTTTTAATAAAGGACTTGTCAAAGACCGTGTCCTGTCTTTTTTCACACTACACATTTTGTTTTTTGTGGACCATGTACCACATACTCATTCACAGGGGGGAGGCCGGGATCTGGGGGCCCCCTTGTGAAAGGGGGCTTCCAGATTCCGATAAGCCCCCTGCCCGCAGACCCCCACAACCACCAGCCAGGGTTGGTTGGAAGAGGCCCTTGACCCCATCAACATGGGGACAAGGTGCATGGGGGGGAGCCCCCCTGCCCCAAAGCACCCCCCCCAAGTTGAGAGCATGTGGTCTGGTATGGTTCAGGAGGGGAGACACTCGCTTGTTCCCCCCTTTTCCTGACCTGTTGTGCTGCATGCTCGGATAAGGGTGTGGTATGGATTATGGGGGGGACCCCCAAGTTTTTATGAATTTTTTTTGCAATATGAAGTGTATGTCAGTGCTGATTTTTAAATGCAATTGCCAGCTTTTTTTTCTTCACTATAGCTCACAGAATTAGCTGTCACTTTCCCTGGAGTTAAAGGAAGCTTTGTTTCTTTTAAGCCCCCCGCCCCAAAGCACCCCCCATGTTGAGGGCATGTGGCCTGGTATGGTTCAGGAGGGGGGGCACTTGCCTCCCCTCCCCCTTTACTAACCTGCTAGGCTGCATGCTCAGATAAGAGTCTGGTATGGATTTTGGGAAGACCCCCCTCTCCATTTTTTTTTTAATTTTGGCATGGGAGTTCCCCTCAAAATCCATACCAGCCCCGAAGGGCTTGGTATGGATGGAGAAGGGACCCCCTGTTGTTTTTTTAAATAATTTTTTTTAATTCCCGGCAATTCTTTTACATTCAGCGGTCAGTGGGGAACCCCGCTCACAGCTGAAACATTAACACTGGTTGTCACTACTAAAATACCGCATGACTTGATAAAATAACTCATACTGTATTTTAGCAGCGTTTACTTTTTTCTGACCTCCGGAACTGATTAATTGATTTTCAATGCATTCCTATGGGAAACGGCATTTTGGTTTATGAATTACGAAAAGCCCCGCAGAACGAATTAAATTTGTAAACCGCGGTACGCCTGTACAGTCCATACACACAGCACAAGGCCGGGGTCACACTACCAGACGCTTCTCGGGGCTGCAGTTCCTCTGAGCTCCACAAGGTGGTGATCTCACTTCTACCCAGACAGGAAGTCTCTATGGAAGACAGGCAGGAAGTGATGTCAGGTACAGACAGGAAGTGATGTCAGGTACAGACAGGAAGTTCCATGTGTCACAAAGACGGGAGGAAAGATTGCTGGAAGTGGCAGCAGAGGAGGTAATTTTCTATTTACACCCAGTAACCACCCCCGTCATGTCCATCCTTTTCCTCCATAGTCATGTCCGTATTCTTCCTCCATAGTCACTGTGACAACTTTATTCACTGTTTTATATATGTGGTCATAGGACACTACGGGGGCAGATTCCATCCAGAGAGGCAGAGACTTCTGCATTGGTACTACTGTTTATTATTCTTCTTTAACCCCTTGGGGACAAATATGCGACCTCACAGAACTGGCCTTTTTTCCGTGGGGGCCACGTATTTGCGTACCTGTCTTTGTGCTGGGAGCGCACCGCACTGCGCACTCCCAGCACAAATACCGCGGTGTCACTCAGAGCCCCGGGTCCTGTTCTAACGATCCGGGACTCCTGATTCCAGGTCACATGATCACTGTGATAGCCTCTGATTGGCTATCACAGTGATCAGTCACTGTACAGCCCGGCCCCCTTGTTTTTTTTTTTCTTTCTTTGAATGGAGGAGAGAGGAATACATTGTATCTCTCTAATTACTGGCATAGAGGGAAAAAAAATGTTTGTTATAAAAAAATTAAATATTAAAAATAAAAAAAACCTAGATCAAGGTTTGATCTAGTTCAGTGCCAGGGTTAGTGTTTGGGTCAGGGTCAAAAGTCAAGGTCAAAGGTCAGGATTTAACAAAAAAAATTGGTGTCAGTGTGTTTTAGGTAAAAAAAGACAAAAACAAAATGCGCACTATTGTTTCTGGGCTGTACTATGAGTACAAACAACAAATAACATACACATATATAGTATCGCTGTGATCGTCAAGAGCTGGAGAATTTATTTTGGGTTGTTCTCTGGTGGTAGGTTATGGTAGTAACAAGAAACACACAGCTAAATAAAAAAAAAAAAGATTTTTCTTTACTATTTTGGGCCAACTTTCCTTTGAAAATAATAATAAAAAAAAAAAAATCAGGAGCTATTCGTCACCATTTACCACCAAATGAAAGCCCAATTTGTTCTGAAAAAAAACCGCGGTATATTCCACCTGGATGTACAAAGTAGTTGTGATGATAGGTGCCGTTTTACTAACACATGTCAACGTTGCAAAATTGTGCTTAGGCATTAAGATTTGTTTCACCCTTAGGTGTGAAGGGGTTAAACCATTGTCATAATATAAAAGATTTGGACGTTCTTTGATCCTCATTCCCACCACTGAGGGGAAGCCACTATAGATGCCAACAAACAGCAATACAAACATGTGAGTGTAGTAAGTTAGTCTGCAGCCTCTCTGGGCGTCATCTGCTATTCCCTGAGTTTTATGTCCTTCCCTTTCATCACTTCCTGGGGCACCTCCTAGCTGGCTTGTCTATTTCAGACATGCTCAGTCTGTCCCACTTTGCCTGAGCAACCTTTGTTGTTGGAGCTCTCGTGTGTTCCCACTGAGAATCCTTTATAGTCTATCCATGTGCCGACCCCGGCTTCGTCCCTGACATCGCTCCTGTATAGTCTATCCGTGTACCGACCCCGGCTTCGTTCCTGACATCGCTCCTGTATAGTCTATCCGTGTACCGACCCCGGCTTCGTTCCTGACATCGCTCCTGTATAGTCTATCCGTGCACCGACCCCGGCTTCGTTCCTGACATCGCTCCTGTATAGTCTATCCGTGTACCGACCCCGGCTTCGTTCCTGACATCGCTCCTGTATAGTCTATCCGTGCACCGACCCCGGCTTCGTTCCTGACATCGCTCCTGTATAGTCTATCCGTGTACCGACCCCGGCTTCGTTCCTGACATTCCTCCTGTATAGTCTATCCGTGTGCCGACCCCGGCTTCGTTCCTGACATCGCTCCTGTATAGTCTATCCGTGTACCGACCCCGGCTTCGTTCCCGACATCGCTCCTGTATAGTCTATCTGTGTACTGACCCCGGCTTCGTTCCTGACATCGCTCCTGTATAGTCTATCCGTGCACCGACCCCGGCTTCGTTCCTGACATCGCTCCTGTATAGTCTATCCGTGTACCAACCCCGGCTTGTTCCTGACATCGCTCCTGTATAGTCTATCCGTGTACTGACCCCGGCTTCGTTCCTGACATGGCTCCTGTATAGTCTATCCGTGTACCGACCCCGGCTTCGTTCCTGACATCGCTCCTGTATAGTCTATCTACTGACCCCAGCTTCGTTCCTGACATCGCTCCTGTATAGTCTATCCATGTACCGACCCCGGCTTCGTTCCCGACATCGCTCCTGTATAGTCTATCTACTGACCCCAGCTTCGTTCCCGACATCACTCCTGTATAGTCTATCCATGTGCTGACCCCGGCTTCGTTCCTGACATCGCTCCTGTATAGTCTATCCGTGTACCGACCCCGGCGTCGTTCCTGACATCGCTCCTGTATAGTCTATCCGTGCACCGACCCCGGCTTCGTTCCTGACATCGCTCCTGTATAGTCTATCCGTGTACCGACCCCGGCTTCGTTCCTGACATCGCTCCTGTATAGTCTATCCGTGCACCGACCCCGGCTTCGTTCCTGACATCGCTCCTGTATAGTCTATCCGTGCACCGACCCCGGCTTGTTCCTGACATCGCTCCTGTATAGTCTATCCGTGTACTGACCCCGGCTTCGTTCCTGACATGGCTCCTGTATAGTCTATCCGTGTACCGACCCCGGCTTCGTTCCTGACATCGCTCCTGTATAGTCTATCTACTGACCCCAGCTTCGTTCCTGACATCGCTCCTGTATAGTCTATCCATGTACCGACCCCGGCTTCGTTCCCGACATCGCTCCTGTATAGTCTATCTACTGACCCCAGCTTCGTTCCCGACATCACTCCTGTATAGTCTATCCATGTGCTGACCCCGGCTTCGTTCCTGACATCGCTCCTGTATAGTCTATCCGTGTACCGACCCCGGCGTCGTTCCTGACATCGCTCCTGTATAGTCTATCCGTGCACCGACCCCGGCTTCGTTCCTGACATCGCTCCTGTATAGTCTATCCGTGTACCGACCCCGGCTTCGTTCCTGACATCGCTCCTGTATAGTCTATCCGTGCACCGACCCCGGCTTCGTTCCTGACATCGCTCCTGTATAGTCTATCCGTGCACCGACCCCGGCTTCGTTCCTGACATCGCTCCTGTATAGTCTATCCGTGTTCTGACCCCGGCTTCGTTCCTGACATCGCTCCTGTATAGTCTATCCGTGTACTGACCCCGGCTTCGTTCCTGACATCGCTCCTGTATAGTCTATCTGTGTGCCGACCCCGGCTTCGTTCCTGACATCGCTCCTGTATAGTCTATCCGTGTACTGACCCCGGCTTCGTTCCTGACATCGCTCCTGTATAGTCTATCTACTGACCCCAGCTTCGTTCCTGACATCGCTCCTGTATAGTCTATCCGTGCACCGACCCCGGCTTCGTTCCTGACATCGCTCCTGTATAGTCTATCCGTGCACCGACCCCGGCTTCGTTCCTGACATCGCTCCTGTATAGTCTATCCGTGTACCAACCCCGGCTTGTTCCTGACATCGCTCCTGTATAGTCTATCCGTGTTCTGACCCCGGCTTCGTTCCTGACATCGCTCCTGTATAGTCTATCCGTGTACTGACCCCGGCTTCGTTCCTGACATCGCTCCTGTATAGTCTATCTGTGTGCCGACCCCGGCTTCGTTCCTGACATCGCTCCTGTATAGTCTATTCGTGTACTGACCCCGGCTTCGTTCCTGACATCGCTCCTGTATAGTCTATCCGTGTACCGACCCCGGCTTCGTTCCTGACATCGCTCCTGTATAGTCTATTCGTGTACCGACCCCGGCTTCGTTCCTGACATCGCTCCTGTATAGTCTATCCGTGTACCGACCCCGGCTTCGTTCCTGACATCGCTCCTGTATAGTCTATCCGTGTACTGACCCCGGCGTCGTTCCTGACATCGCTCCTGTATAGTCTATCCGTGTTCTGACCCCGGCTTCGTTCCCGACATGGCTCCTGTATAGTCTATCCATGTGCTGACCCCGGCTTCGTTCCTGACATCGCTCCTGTATAGTCTATCCGTGTACCGACCCCGGCTTCGTTCCTGACATCGCTCCTGTATAGTCTATCTACTGACCCCAGCTTCGTTCCTGACATCGCTCCTGTATAGTCTATCCATGTACCGACCCCGGCTTCGTTCCCGACATCGCTCCTGTATAGTCTATCTACTGACCCCAGCTTCGTTCCCGACATCACTCCTGTATAGTCTATCCATGTGCTGACCCCGGCTTCGTTCCTGACATCGCTCCTGTATAGTCTATCCGTGTACCGACCCCGGCGTCGTTCCTGACATCGCTCCTGTATAGTCTATCCGTGCACCGACCCCGGCTTCGTTCCTGACATCGCTCCTGTATAGTCTATCCGTGTACCGACCCCGGCTTCGTTCCTGACATCGCTCCTGTATAGTCTATCCGTGCACCGACCCCGGCTTCGTTCCTGACATCGCTCCTGTATAGTCTATCCGTGCACCGACCCCGGCTTCGTTCCTGACATCGCTCCTGTATAGTCTATCCGTGTTCTGACCCCGGCTTCGTTCCTGACATCGCTCCTGTATAGTCTATCCGTGTACTGACCCCGGCTTCGTTCCTGACATCGCTCCTGTATAGTCTATCTGTGTGCCGACCCCGGCTTCGTTCCTGACATCGCTCCTGTATAGTCTATCCGTGTACTGACCCCGGCTTCGTTCCTGACATCGCTCCTGTATAGTCTATCTACTGACCCCAGCTTCGTTCCTGACATCGCTCCTGTATAGTCTATCCGTGCACCGACCCCGGCTTCGTTCCTGACATCGCTCCTGTATAGTCTATCCGTGCACCGACCCCGGCTTCGTTCCTGACATCGCTCCTGTATAGTCTATCCGTGTACCAACCCCGGCTTGTTCCTGACATCGCTCCTGTATAGTCTATCCGTGTTCTGACCCCGGCTTCGTTCCTGACATCGCTCCTGTATAGTCTATCCGTGTACTGACCCCGGCTTCGTTCCTGACATCGCTCCTGTATAGTCTATCCGTGTACTGACCCCGGCGTCGTTCCTGACATCGCTCCTGTATAGTCTATCCGTGTTCTGACCCCGGCTTCGTTCCCGACATGGCTCCTGTATAGTCTATCCATGTGCTGACCCCGGCTTCGTTCCTGACATCGCTCCTGTATAGTCTATCCGTGCACCGACCCCGGCTTCGTTCCTGACATCGCTCCTACATAGTCAATCTACTGACCCCAGCTTCGTTCCTGACATGGCTCCTGTATAGTCTATCCGTGTACCGACCCCGGCTTCGTTCCTGACATCGCTCCTGTATAGTCTATCCGTGTACTGACCCCGGCTTCGTTCCTGACATCGCTCCTGTATAGTCTATCTGTGTGCCGACCCCGGCTTCGTTCCTGACATCGCTCCTGTATAGTCTATCCGTGTACTGACCCCGGCTTCGTTCCTGACATCGCTCCTGTATAGTCTATCTACTGACCCCAGCTTCGTTCCTGACATCGCTCCTGTATAGTCTATCCGTGCACCGACCCCGGCTTCGTTCCTGACATCGCTCCTGTATAGTCTATCCGTGCACCGACCCCGGCTTCGTTCCTGACATCGCTCCTGTATAGTCTATCCGTGCACCGACCCCGGCTTCGTTCCTGACATCGCTCCTGTATAGTCTATCCGTGTACCAACCCCGGCTTGTTCCTGACATCGCTCCTGTATAGTCTATCCGTGTACCGACCCCGGCTTCGTTCCTGACATCGCTCCTGTATAGTCTATCCGTGTACTGACCCCGGCGTCGTTCCTGACATCGCTCCTGTATAGTCTATCCGTGTTCTGACCCCGGCTTCGTTCCCGACATGGCTCCTGTATAGTCTATCCATGTGCTGACCCCGGCTTCGTTCCTGACATCGCTCCTGTATAGTCTATCCGTGCACCGACCCCGGCTTCGTTCCTGACATCGCTCCTACATAGTCAATCTACTGACCCCAGCTTCGTTCCTGACATGGCTCCTGTATAGTCTATCCATGTGCTGACCCCAGCTTCGTTCCTGACATCGCTCCTACATAGTCTATCCGTGTACCGACCCCGGCTTCGTTCCTGACATCGCTCCTACATAGTCAATCTACTGACCCCAGCTTCGTTCCTGACATGGCTCCTGTATAGTCTATCCGTGTACCGACCCCGGCTTCGTTCCTGACATCGCTCCTGTATAGTCTATCCGTGTTCTGACCCCGGCTTCGTTCCTGACATCGCTCCTGTATAGTCTATCCGTGTACTGACCCCGGCTTCGTTCCTGACATCGCTCCTGTATAGTCTATCCGTGTACCGACCCCAGCTTCGTTCCTGACATTGCTAGTTTTCCGCCTGTCCTGACCTCGGCTTGCCTACTGGACTCCCTTTGTCTTCTCCCTTTAAACTCTGCTCCCGCTAGCGATCTCCTCTACCTCAGCTGGGTGTACCTGGGGGCCGCGACCTGGTCCCAGCCTGCTGCAAGTACATCCCCACCATCAGGGGCCCTGGTGAACAAGCAGGTTGGGGCTTAGACTCCGCGCCCTGGGGAACCCCAAGTTGTAGATCAAAGAGCTCACTACCACAGCTGCTGACAGTGAGTTGGTCAACATTTTTTTGGCATCTCATACGCATTGTAGTGTGGCGTCACTGTTAGCGTGTATTTTAGCTTTGGTACCTCTGCAAGCAACAGCTTTTAAAAATACAAACACTGGAGGGGATTAGCGCCCTCCACATGTGCCAGTTCCTACAGGGGGCAGTCTGCCTATTATTGTCTTAAATCCCTATTCTAATATTGTACAACCAATACAGTCCAGATAATTGTCTGTCTGCAGAAAACCTACATGGATCACATGACCACATCAATGAGGATGGAGAAGGACCGGAGTCACATGACTGAGAGGATACTAAACCTCACCCTGGAGATCATCTACCTGCTGACCGGAGAGGTGAGGATTATTCTAGGAGGTCACATGACATCACTCTTATCTCTATTAATAAAACACAGACCTGACCGGAGAGGTGAGGAGGATTCTGGGAGGTCACATGACATCACTCATCTCTATTAATAAAACACAGACCTGACCGGAGAGGTGAGGAGGATTCTAGGAGGTCACATGACATCACTCTTATCTCTATTAATAAAACACAGACCTGACCGGAGAGGTGAGGATTATTCTAGGAGGTCACATGACATCACTCTTATCTCTATTAATAAAACACAGACCTGACCTGACCGGAGAGGTGAGGAGGATTCTGGGAGGTCACATGACATCACTCTGATCTCTATTAATAAAACACAGACCTGACCAGAGAGGTGAGGAGGATTCTGGGAAGTCACATGACATCTCTTATTCCTATTGACCGCTTCCCATCCGCCCTATAGCAGAAGTACTGCTTCAGGGCGGCACATGTGTTCAAAATCATGTGTATATATATATATATATATGTATGTGTATATATATATATATATGTGTGATTTTGCATTTCTGGGTAGGAAATGCAAAATCACTATTCATGGCCTCGGCTGTCAATCACCGGGTCCCGGCCAGTGATTACTCGCCGGCGCCCGGGGATTGCTGAGGATCTCTGATGGGGGAACGGTTAGTAAACAAAACAGTTCTCTCCCCTCTCAGCTTCTGCACACTGCTTTGTATGGCTCTCCACAGCACAGCCATACAAAGCAGTGTGCTTAAAGTGAAGAACAAACACACAGCCCCATAGTACACTCCCAGCACACAGTTAACCCTTTGATCACCCCAGATGTTAACCCCTTCCTGCCCAGTGCCATTAGTACAGTGTCAGTGCTTTTTATTAGCACTGATCACTGTATTGGTGTCACTGGGGATGTCAGTGACAGTTAGTTCCTCCCCAGTGTCAGAATTTTCGTCGCAGTCCCGCTATAAGTCGCTGATCACTGCCATTAGAAATAGAAAAAAAATCCCAGCCATTTGTGAACGCTATAACTTTCACGTTATCCAATTAATTTACACGTATTGGAATTTGTTTAGCAAAGACATGGAGCAGAATACATTTTGGCCTAAATTTATGATGAAATTTGATTTTTTTTTTATTTTATACTGGTCACGTTTAATTGCAAAAAGTCAAAAATATTGCTTTTTTTCTCAAAATTGTCGGTATTTTTTTGCTTATAACACAAAAAATAAAAACTTACAGGCGATCAAATACCACCGAAAGAAAGCTCAATTCGTTGGAAAAAAAAGGACGTAAGTTTCATTTGGCTGCAGCATTGCACGACCGCGCAATTGTCAGTTAAAATAATGCAGTGCCGTAACTCAAAAAATGGCCTAGTCATGAAGGGGGGGAAATCCTCGGGTGGGCAAGTGGTTAATAAAACACAGACCTGACCGGAGAGGTGAGGATTCTGGGAGGTCACATGACATCACACAGACCTGACCGGAGAGGAGAGAAGGATTCTGGGATTCTAACATGATATTCCTATTGGTTCCTCAATACAGAGATTTCCTCCTCTGAAGTCAGGTGATCATATGACCATCACAGTGCCTCCATGTGACTCCCTAAACCCTGAGAGACACAACATGCAGAAGATTCTAGAAGTCACCAAGAAGATGATGGAGCTGCTGACAGGAGAGGTGAGCGGTGCCGGGAATTCTGGGACATTCTCCAGTAACAGACAAGGGATGTGTCTGGATGGTGACTGTATCATTGTGTGTGTCAGGTTCCTATAAGGTGTCAGGGTGTCACTGTCTATTTCTCCATGGAGGAGTGGGAGTATTTAGAAGGACACAAGGATCTCTACAAGGACGTCATGATGGACAATCAGCCGCCCCTCACATCACCGGGTAAGAGGAGACTTTATTGTAAAGGAGAGAGCAGTACGGAGGATCCACCTAGATCCCCCATCATCTGATAAACACATAGAAACAATGGATTCAGTCAGTGTGTGTGTTTCCTACAGATGGATCCAGTCATGGGAACCCACCAGAGAGATGTCCCCGTCCTCTGTATTCCCGGGATTCCACACAGGAAGATCACACCATCCCTCACCATCATCAGGTAGATGATTGACAGTTATTTCTGGTTGTAATTTATACACAAGCATTACAGTGAATGTGTTATTATATATTCAGAATGGAAACTTCGAAGATTATAATATTGCTGTCAAGAAGGAATTTAAAGAGGAGGATGAGGAGTATGGAGTGATGGAGGAGTTTTCAGAAGGACACAAGGATATGATGGAGCCGCCTAATGCCAGGAACCCACCAGAGAGATGTCCCCGTCCTCTGTATTCCCAGGATTCCACACAGGAAGGTCACACCATCCCTCACCATCATCAGGTAGATGAGGAACAATCACTGATAGTATCATTAGGATCTGTACATTATCTGCATTGTTACCATTGATGGCATTTTTATTATATATTCAGAGTGGAAACTTGAGAGATCCTAAAGTTGATGTTAAGGCAGAAGAAGAGGCGTATGTGAGGGATGATCAGCAGTCTATGGAGGAGGATGGAATAACGGGGACATTTATAGAGGAGGACACTCCTACAGAGATCAGCACAGGTGGGTCATGAACACTAAATCCATTCCTCCACCCATACTGCTCACTGATTGGTCCAGAGCAGGGCGGGGACTGGGTGATATCAGCCTGTAATCCCCTGGTCACTTTCCTGAGCTGTGTTCCCCGTCCTGTATTCCTGGATTTCTCTCGGATAATCTTCCTTCTCTGTGCTGCAGACACAATTTATGTATCTAGACTGGATTTATGGAGATTCTGGGGTTCAGCTGGCAGAATAATGTTGATTTTGTTCATGTTCATTGCTGTACCTAGGCACCTGGGGCCTTGGGTCTTCTTGAGTCTTCTTCTCCATGCCCAGTTCTAGTAAGATCTCTAACAGGACAAACCTCCCAGGGTTACTCTGTGGTCTGCTGGCTGTGCCGGGTGGAGGGATATGTCTGTATAGTCTCAGACCCAAGTCACTGAGTGCAGTCTCAGGAGATAGGAGGCAGCGGTGTGGGACCTCTGCAACTTGTCTCAGTTAAGTAAACATTTAGATTACTGATGATTACTGAAAAACCATATTCTGAGTCCTGACCATTGCAATGTATAATTTATATTGTACATTATGTAATCTTAGGCCCTGCACTACATACTCTATGGTATGTAGCGCTCACCCCTAGAGGGGCCGTTGGAAATAAGTGGGTCTCCCTTACCTGTGCAGGGGCTGCCAGCCCAGGTACCAGAGTAATGCCCCCCACTAAATGTCTAGGTTCCATCAGACCCTCAGCTAAGTACATGCTGAGGCCCCATAGCAACAGCTGTTGAGTAACACAGGTTGCCTCCCAGGACTGAGAGGGCTCTAAACAGCCCTCTCAGACAATTATCTTTTCCCCAGCCACCTTCTAGGATTCCCCTCCCAGGGATTGGCTGAGGTAAGATAACCCAGTGGCTGGCCTTCCTACTCTATTTCTGGAAGCTTCTTCCAGAGGCAGGCAGGAGCAATCAACCACCAGACTTGGTGAGATCCATCCAGAAATAGAAAATAGATTGCTGCTCCAGAAGAGCCCAAAACTTAATTTATCCAACCTAGGGTAGGATGATACATGTACATATAAAGCTGTTCATAATACTGCCCCAAACTACATCACCGATCTGGTATACAAATACCACCCAAAACATACTCTCTGCTCCTCACAAGACCTCCTACTCTAGTTCCCTGGTCTCCTCCTCCCATGCCCGTCTCCAGGGCTTCCCCCATCCTCTGGAACTCCCTGCCCCAATCCATCAGCCTATCACCTACTCTCCTCACCTTTAGGTGCACTCTGAAAACCCATCTCTTCAGGGAAGCCTACCCCGCCCTCAGCTAATTACTGAACTCCTCCACTCCTCCTACCACTCCATCCCCCACAGCTATTTCCTCCTGTACCACTCTCCCCTCCCTCCTAGATTGTAAGCTCCAAGGAGCAGGGCCCTCGAACCCCTCGTGTATTTTATTGTATTGTTACTGTACTGTCTCGTGTACTGTCTCCCATTATAATGTACAGCGCTGAGCAAACTGTTGGCGCTATATAAACCCTGTATAATAATAATAATAATACATTACCTACTCCTGATACTATATACTGTAGTTCTAATTACAGTTTTTTTCAATACGTTGTACATTACATACTCCTGATCTCTGCACTATATATATATATATTGTACATTATATACTCCTGACCTCTGCACTATATATATATATATATATATATATATATTGTACTTTACATACTCCTGACCTCTGCACTATATATATTGTACATTATATACTTCTGACCCCTGATATATATATATATTTATTTTTTTTTTTTGTATATTGCTAGTAGGTTGAAAGCTCTAATGCCAGAGCTGATACACCTAGATCAAGTTGGGTTTATACCAGGAAGAGAAGGTGGAGATAATAGATTGAGATCTTTATTGCTCTTACAAAAGAGTAATAGGGGGAGGTCCCCAATTCTATTCCTGTTGATAGATGCCGAAAAAAAGCATTCGACAGGGTAGATTGTGGATTTATGATGAGCACTTTAGAGGTGATAGGATTAGGGCCAAAAATGCTTCAGTGGATAAAATGTTTATATGGTCACCCATCAGCAGCAGTAAAGAGTAATGGTACATTGTCGGAGTCTTTTGAGATGTACAATGGAACGAGGCAGGGATGCCCACTCTCACCTCTCTTGTGTGTGTTAGGGAGCCCCTTTTAGCAACGATACGGAAACGTTTAGATATAAAAGGATTCAGATAGCACAAGTAGAACATAAAATGGCAGAAATATGTTAGTTTATGTGGTAAATCCCAGAATAACTTTGCCGAATTTAATGCAAACTTTAAAACATTATGGAGAACTATCACATTTTAAAATTAATCTTGCAAAATCTGAGTTTCTAGATATCAATATATCGAAAGTAGAAAGACAAGTATTACAAGAAAAATTTCCTTTTAAATGGCAGGATAAAAAATTAAAGCATTTAGGAATAAAGTTAACACCGTCCATCAAGAGCATATATCAAGCGAACTACAGGCGTACCTCAGTTTACGAATATAATTCGTTCTGCGGGACTTTTCGTAATGCGAAAAATTTGTAAACCGAAACGCGTTTTCCCATAGGAGTGCGTACATTACATACATTTTGTTCCACCCATTTCCTACCAGCTGGACATTTTATATTGGATGATGTGATTGGAGCACAGACTTTTACATAGTGATAATAATGTGATAACATCCTCCAACTTTGGACCCTTAAACAGAAAGTGATAATGAGGGAGGAGTCAATACCCAATGATGTTGGTCTTCAGGATCAGTCCAGTCTTCATCTTGGTTCTCCCCCCATCCTCACTCTCTGACCTCTGGTGGGGCTCAGCCCCGCTGTTCTTCATGACTAAATCATGGACTAAATAAGGAAGTGCAGTACTTCTTGTGTTGGGAAGATGGCGATGAGTGATAGAGGGGGTGGGGACCCTCGTCCTATAATCCCCTCATCACCGTCCCTCCTATAAAAGACAGTTCTGGTTGTTTCCTCACTCTCTGACTAAGGTCCATGAATAAAGAAATGACCTGGTAGGAGATCAGAGGAGCCATTTCCTAGTTCCCTTGAGGGTGGAATTGTAAGCTCCTCAGAGACCAAGCTGCCTGATGTGGGCGGAGTCCTAGTTTGGGGGACCAATCAGCTCCTGTCTAGTAATCCTCTTTGTCTTTGTATTTTAGTCCATGGCCGGGAGATGAGGAAAACCTCCGAGGATTGTCTCACTTTGTCTCCAGACTGGAAAGTAGAAGATGAGGACATCACACAGTATAGTCCAGGAGAAAACCCGACTCCCTCCAATGTCCATCCGGCACCACCCAGTGTAGATGGACCATCGGATTCCTCGTATCCTGAGGAACCTCAGACTGTGTGGGACCGGGCCGGCCTTCCAACAGAGAAGAGGTTCTCCTGTACTGAGTGCGGAAAAAGTTTCAATTCTAAATCCGGGCTTAATAAGCACAAAAAATCTCACACAGACGAAAAGCCGTATTCCTGCCCTGAGTGCGGGAAATGTTTTGTAAATAAATCAAAGCTTGTCACACATCAGAGATCTCACACGGGGGAGAAGCTGAATTCCTGTCCTTATTGCGGGAAATGTTTTTCATGGAAATCCAGTCTTTACAAACATCTGAGATTGCACACGGGGGAAAAGCCATATTCCTGTACTGAGTGTGGGAAATGTTTTTCAGACAAGACTGAATTTACCAATCATCAGAGAGTTCACACGGGGGAGAAGCCATTTTTCTGTCCTGAGTGCGGGAAATATTTTTCACAGAAGTCCAATCTTTATATTCATCAGAGATTGCACAAAGGTGAGAAGCCGTATTCCTGTGCTGAGTGTGGGAAATGTTTTTCACAGAAGTCCAACTTTTATATTCATCAGAGATCTCACACGGGTGAGAAGCCGTATTCCTGTCCCGAGTGCGGGAAATGTTTTTCACAGAAGTCCAATCTTTACATTCATCAAAGATTGCACAAAGGTGAGCAGCCGTATTCCTGTCCTGAGTGCGGGAAATGTTTTTCAAACAACTGTCATCTCTTCAGACATCAGAAATCTCACACGGGGGAGAAGCCGTATCCCTGTCCTGAGTGCGGGAGATGTTTTGCAGAGAAGTACAACCTTAACATGCATCTGAAAACTCACACGGGTAAAAAGCCGCACTCCTGTCCTGAGTGCGGAAAGTGTTTTTCGCATAAGTCGAATCTTTATATTCATCAGAGATTGCACACGGGTGAGAAGCCGTATTCTTGTCATGAGTGCGGGAAATGTTTTGTACAAAAAATAGAACTTGTCAGACATCAGAGATCTCAACACGGGATAGAATCTGTATCCCCGTCCTGAATTCAGGAAATGTTTTTCAAGGAAGTCCAATCTTTACAAAGATCAGGGATTGTACACAGGTCAGAAACCTTATCCCTGATCTGAGTGAAATGTTTTGTGCAAAAATCAGTTCTTTTCACACATCAGAGGTCTCCTGTCCTGAGTGCGGGAAATGTTTTTCATTGATGTCCAATCTTTAGAGACAACAGAGGGCTCACAAGGGGGAGAAGTCTCTTTCCTGTCCTGAGTGTGGAAAATGTTTTTCACAGAAGTTTCATCTTTACAGACATCACATCTCACACAGGGGAGAAGCCGTATTCCTGTCCTGAGTGCAGGAAATGTTTTTCACAGAAGTTCAATCTTTCCAGACATCAGAGGGCTCACACGGGGGAGAAATCTCTTTCCTGTCCTGAGTGCGTAAAATGTTTTTCAAAGAAGTTTCATCTTTACGGACATCAGAGATCTCACATGGGGGAGAAGCCACTTTCCTGTCCTGAGTGAGGGAAATGTTCCTCACTGAAGTCCTGTCTTCCTGTACATCGGGATCCCACACAACCCTGGAGGTGTATTAGTGCCTTGAGTGCGGGAAATGTCTTCTAGATGAATGTTGCTGGACATCCCAGCTCTCATGTGGGGAAGAAGCACACCCTGATATACACCTCAGATATACTCCATGGCTGATCTTCATCATGGAAGAAACAGTTCATAAGGAGGTCAGAGGTCACCAAAGACGTGGATGAAGTGTGGGACCGGGTTGGCCATTGATAGCAGGAGAATAAAAATGGAGTCCTCACCTTTCATTGGCTGAGTACATTTTGTGGTGGAAGATTTCACAAACACGTAAAGTTGTATTTTTATAAAAAATTAATTAAACGAATGTGACCAACACTCACCCAACCATGACAAATGTCGATTGTTGTTATATTTCATACACTGATTTCCTATGACCGATGGCTCCATCTGTGGCCAGAATGTGGTATTGCTCTGTTTTTGCTGATGGAGGTATTTCAGGAAACAAATGCCCCATTACGGCCACTAGATGGAGCTGAATATTATAGGAAATCACGAGGTTAATTAAATTATGGCCTGAATTTGTTTTTTTTTACAGCCGGGCAAATGCTCAACACACTCGACCAACAAACGTTCTGCTTATTGACTCCTTATTTCACTATGTCAGGCCTGGTTTCTTTGTTTTTTTCCCTCCATTCACACAGAAGGGATGTACATGCACTTTCACCAGATGACTTGTCAGTTTTTTTTATGAACAGACCCCTAAATGTCAGGAGACGGTTATTTGACCCCTTCACATCTAAGGGCAAAACAGAGCATAATGCCTAAGTAAAATTTTGCAACTTTGATCTGTGTTCGTAAAATCGTACATATCATCGCAGCTACTTTGTACATCCAGGTGGATTATACCGCGGGGTTTTCTTAACCCCTTCATGCCGGCGCCTCCTGGCCCTTTAAGAGTTTCAGAAGCCGGGAGGCGGGGTTTAGCGATCATGAGACCACTGTGACACATCGTCACGGCGGTCACATGATCGGGAAAGGTCCCGATCGAAAGAGGAGATCGGGACCTTTCTGTGAGTACTGGACATGTGTGCTGGGTGTGCGCTCTCAGCACATGTTTTTTTCTTACCTGAACGCAAATGTGCGGCCCAGGGGTGGACTGACCATTTGAAAACTCGGGCACTGCCCGAGGGCCCGGGGTCAGTAGGGGGCCCCATGAGATGCCCCTGGTACCTTTTTCATAGGCTTTTTTGAGTTTGGGCAAGGACACAGGGGCCCCATGATCCCCTATTGCCCGGGAGCCCCATGAGTTGTCACTCCGCCCCTGATGCGGCCACTCAGCATCTAGGCCCAGACACCAGGAGTGAAGAGGTTAAACAAATTGGGCTTTCATTTGGTGGTAAATTGGAATAGATATCTCCTGATTTTTTTTTTTTTATCATCAAAGGAAACCTGGGCCAAAATAAAAATGTAACAAAAATGTTTTTTAAAAAAAATTATAATTTTTGGTTATAAACTAATTTGGGTTATTTATTTTTTTTACTAAAAAGATAGATGAATACATTTTGGTAAATGGGAATGGATATCTCCCGATTTTCTTTTTTTATTATTATCAAAGGAAACCTGGCCCGAAATAAAAATGGAAAAAATATTTTTACAAAAATTATAATTTTTGGTTATAAACTAATTTTGGGTTATTTATTTTTTTTACTAAAAAGATAGATGAATACATTTTGGTAAATGGGAATGGATATCTCCCGATTTTCTTTTTTTATTATTATCAAAGGAAACCTGGCCCAAAATAAAAATGGAAAATTTTTTTTTAAATTATAATTTTTGGTTATAAACTAATTTGGGTTATTTATTTAGTTTTTTACTAAAAAGATAGGTGAATACATTTTGGTAAATGGGAATGGATATCTCCTGATTTCTTTTTTTATTATTATTATCCAAGGAGAACCGGCCCAAAATAGTAAAAAAAATATTTTTTTTTAAATGTAGCTGTGTGTTTCTTGTTACTGCCATAACCTACTCTTTTGTTGCTCATTCGATTTTGTTCCAAGCTCTGTTTTCCACTTTTCCAAAAAATATTTGGGGGGCCGAGCCCTCCGTTTCAGTAAGGACTCTGTAAATCCTAGAGGTGGTGTGTTTTTGTATTCTATTTATCCTCAGCAATTGTTCTAGAGGAGCCTTTCTCAACCTTTCTCGACTCTTCAGGGGTGCCTTGAGGACTCTTCAGGGGTGCCTTGAGGACTCTTCAGGGATGCCTTGAGGACTCTTCAGGGGTCCCTTGTCAAAGTTTCTAAAAATTGCCCAAAACTTGTATAGCAGCCAGTGAGTGGAACAAGTGTGCCTTTTAGTTACACAAAGCCACAAGTTTTCATTGTGCATTGTTACGACCTTCTAGCCGCCGGCGTCCTTACAACCAATGACATCGTCCGTTGATAGGGATGATGTCAGTTGCCTGGGCAGCATCCTAGTTTGACCCTCCCCTGCACTGATAGGCAGCACTGATGGGCACTGATAGGCTGACACTGATATGCAACAAAGATGGTCACTGATAGGCGGCACTGAGGAGCTGGCACTGATATTTGGCAGTGATGGGCACTGATATGCAACAATGATGGGCACAGATAGGCGGCACTAATATGCAACAATGATGGGCACTGATAGGCAGCACTGATGAGCTAGCACTAATATGCAACAATGATGGGCACTGATAGGCAGCACTAATGGGTAGATATAGGATTGATATTATTGTTTGGCGCTTTCTTTTTCTTTTTTATATTTTTTTACTAATGGGTAGCCGCCAGATTCCTGACAACCAATGACATCATCCATTGATAAGGAGGGTGTCAGCTGCCTGCTCAGCTAGTTTGACCCTCCCCCGTCCCTCTCCATCAATGCTGGGGTCACATTAGCTGCGTTGTGGAGAAAAACTGAGGGAGAAGAGAAACATGGGCATACTAGCCAGTACCAGTGTGCAAAAGTATATTTGCTTTGGAAGAATAAATCCCCTCTAATGTTGGGTGTCCTACATGTGTGGATGTTGCTGCGTTATAGACAACTATTAGAATAGTTTTTCACTTTTTTTTTTTAATCCAAACAACTTTTATCGTCAAAGAAAATAAAAGTGGGAGCCATGCTTACAGGATGGTGAAGGCATGAAGATACAATCAGAATAGTGTACAGTGATAAAACTTGGATGTGCAGATCCATGTGACATGTGAAAACCGCAAGCATTAACCAGACACAGCATGAAATATAAGGAGCCAGGACTACCTTGACAAGGCAGAATATAAAAACCAAAAAGAAATGATGAGTTCACCGAAGACACCATGAAAAGGTCTATGGGTGTACTGGAGAACTTCCTGAGGGATATATGGCGTTCTCTGCCGCAGAGTAAGGTATCACAACTGCAGGAGTCTGTCTGCGAACAACTGTGAAGGGGCAGTTTTTCAGTTTAGAATGGGATGTCCTTTTAAAATTATGGACAGTCTAAAGGCACCCCAATTTAGAATGGGGTGCTTCAAGATTGTCCATAATATTAAATGGTTCCTCGGGACTGTCCATAATATTAAAGGGTGCCTCAAGACTGTCCATAATTATAAAGGGTGCCTCGGGACCTGTCACGTGTCCCAGAAGACTTCGGGGAGAGAGGCAATCGCAGCAGAAGTTGTCATATTCGGGTACCTGATCCCCAACGTTCTGCAGTCTCTGGTCATCTCCTGTACTGTGTCCGCAGTCTCTGGTCATCCCCTGTACTGTGTCCACAGTCTCTGGTCATCCCTGTACTGTCCGCAGTCTCTGGTCATCTCCTGTACTGTGTCCGCAGTCTCTGGTCATCCCCTGTACTGTGTCCGCAGTCTCTGGTCATCTCCTGTGCTGTGTCCGCGGTCCCTGGTCATCCCCTGTACTGTGTCCGCAGTCTCTGGTCATCTCCTGTACTATGTCCGCGGTCTCTGGTCATCTCCTGTACTGTGTCCGCGGTCTCTGGTCATCTCCTGTACTGTGTCCGCGGTCTCTGGTCATCTCCTGTAGTATGTCTGCAGTCTCTGGTCATCTTCTGTACTGTGTCCGCAGTCTCTGGTCATCTCCTGTACTGTGTCCGCAGTCTCTGGTCATCTCCTGTAGTATGTCTGCAGTCTCTGGTCATCACCTGTACTGTCTGCAGTCTCTGGTCATCTCCTGTACTGTGTCCACAGTCTCTGGTCATCTCCTGTACTGTGTCCGCAGTCTCTGGTCATCTCCTGTACTGTGTCCGCGGTCTCTGGTCATCTCCTGTACTAGGTCCGCGGTCTCTGGTCATCTCATGTACTGTGTCCGCGGTCTCTGGTCATCTCCTGTACTGTGTCCGCGGTCTCTGGTCATCTCCTGTACTGTGTCCGCGGTCTCTGGTCATCTGCTGCACTGTGTCCGCGGTCTCTGGTCATCTCCTATACTAGGTCCGCGGTCTCTGGTCATCTCCTGTACTGTGTCCGCGGTCTCTGGTCATCTCCTGTACTGTGTCCGCGGTCTCTGGTCATCTCCTGTACTGTGTCCGCAGTCTCTGGTCATCTCCTGTACTGTGTCCGCAGTCTCTGGTCATCTCCTGTAGTATGTCTGCAGTCTCTGGTCATCCCCTGTACTGTCTGCAGTCTCTGGTCATCTCCTGTACTGTGTCCGCAGTCTCTGGTCATCTCCTGTACTGTGTCCGCAGTCTCTGGTCATCTCCTGTACTGTGTCCGCGGTCTCTGGTCATCTCCTGTACTGTGTCCGCGGTCTCTGGTCATCTCCTGTACTGTGTCCGCGGTCTCTGGTCATCTCCTGTACTGTGTCCGCGGTCTCTGGTCATCTCCTGTACTGTGTCCGCGGTCTCTGGTCATCTCATGTACTGTGTCCGAGGTCTCTGGTCATCTCCTGCACTGTGTCCGCGGTCTCTGGTCATCTCCTGCACTGTGTCCGCGGTCTCTGGTCATCTCCTGTACTGTGTCCGCGGTCTCTGGTCATCTCCTGTAGTATGTCTGCAGTCTCTGGTCATCCCCTGTACTGTCTGCAGTCTCTGGTCATCTCCTGTACTGTGTCCGCAGTCTCTGGTCATCTCCTGTACTGTGTCCGCAGTCTCTGGTCATCTCCTGTAGTATGTCCGCAGTCTCTGGTCATCTCCTGTACTGTGTCCGCGGTCTCTGGTCATCTCCTATACTAGGTCCGCGGTCTCTTGTCATCTCCTATACTGTGTCCGCGGTCTCTGGTCATTTCCTGTACTGTGTCCGCGGTCTCTGGTCATCTCCTGCACTGTGTCCGCGGTCTCTGGTCATCCCCTGCACTGTGTCCGCGGTCTCTGGTCATCTTCTGTACTGTGTCCGCAGTCTCTGGTCATCTCCTGTACTGTGTCCGCAGTCTCTGGTCATCTCCTGTACTGTGTCCGCAGTCGCTGGTCATCTCCTGTACTAGGTCCGCAGTCTCTGGTCATCTCCTGTACTGTGTCCGCAGTCTCTGGTCATCTGTACTGTGTCCGCAGTCCCTGGTCATCTCCTGTACTACGTCCGCAGTCCCTGGTCATCTCCTGTACTACGTCCGCAATCCCTGGTCATCTCCTGTACTACGTCCGCAGTCTCTGGTCATCTCCTGTAGTACGTCCGCAGTCTCTGGTCATCTCCTGTACTATGTCCGCAGTCTCTGGTCATCTCCTGTACTGTCCGCAGTCTCTGGTCATCTCCTGTACTGTGTCCGCAGTCTCTGGTCATCCCCTGTACTGTGTCCGCAGTCTCTGGTCATCCCCTGTACTGTGTCCGCAGTCTCTGGTCATCTCCTGTACTGTGTCCGCAGTCTCTGGTCATCTCCTGTACTGTGTCCGCAGTCTCTGATCATCTCCTGTACTATGTCCGCAGTCTCTGGTCATCTCCTGTACTGTGTCCGCAGTCCCTGGTCATCTCCTGTACTACGTCCGCAATCCCTGGTCATCTCCTGTACTACGTCCGCAGTCTCTGGTCATCTCCTGTAGTACGTCCGCAGTCTCTGGTCATCTCCTGTACTATGTCCGCAGTCTCTGGTCATCTCCTGTACTGTCCGCAGTCTCTGGTCATCTCCTGTACTGTGTCCGCAGTCTCTGGTCATCCCCTGTACTGTGTCCGCAGTCTCTGGTCATCTCCTGTACTATGTCCGCAGTCTCTGGTCATCTCCTGTACTGTCCGCAGTCTCTGGTCATCTCCTGTACTGTGTCCGCAGTCTCTGGTCATCCCCTGTACTGTGTCCGCAGTCTCTGGTCATCTCCTGTACTATGTCCGCAGTCTCTGGTCATCTCCTGTACTGTGTCCGCAGTCTCTGGTCATCCCCTGTACTGTGTCCGCAGTCTCTGATCATCCCCTGTACTGTGTCCGCAGTCTCTGGTCATCTCCTGTACTGTGTCCGCAGTCTCTGGTCATCTCCTGTACTGTGTCCGCAGTCTCTGGTCATCTCCTGTACAATGTCTGCAGTCCATTGATTCAGAATATTTTTTTTACTCCTCTAAAACCTAGGTGCGTCTTATGGAGTGAAAAATACAGTAACTTGCTTCCTGAGCCTTTTTACTAAAGCCAGCCATACACGGGTCAAATTCCAAAATCTTTTCTAAGAATTTTCATTCGAATTTCACGCCATTAGTGGGCTACAGCAACGGCCGATTTTTGAGGCAGGTTTGAAATTTATTGTAAAACAAATGAATTTCTAACCCATGATGGGACAATGGAACAAGAAATGTAATTGAAGGAGCAAGAGCTGTGACCTGAAAAGAAAAGAAAATTTGTGGCCACGAAAATTCTTTTCTGTAGCCACGAGGTGAAATCAAGCTTGGTAGGTCGAATTTTGAAATCTATGGTGGCACCATTGAATTACAAAACGCACAAAATTTCTGATTTTCTAAAGAAAAGTTGTTCAGAATTCGATCCGTGTATGGCCTGCATAAAGTTTGCCAAAAATTACATAGAAATTTCATTGGTTTCAACTTCTGTCTTATTGAAGAGTTAAGCTGGCCAAACACGGGTCAAATTTCAAAATAATTTTCTTTCGAAAATCCTTTCTAAGAATTTGCAGTTGAATTTTGCACTATTAGTGGGTCACAGAAATGCAGAAATACAAAAAAATGCTACTTTTTTTCTCTGTGCATAAGCACAGTACAATGTGGAGGTCATCAGGGCACAGTACAATGTGGAGGTCATCAGAGTACATTACAATGTGGAGGTCATCAGGGCACAGTACAATGTGGAGGTCATCAGGGCACAGTACAATGTGGAGGTCACCAGAGTACATTACAATGTGGAGGTCACCAGGGCACAGTACAAAGTGGAGGTCACCAGGGCACAGAACAATGTGGAGGTCATCAGGGCACAGTACAAAGTGGAGGTCACCAGGGCACAGTACAATGTGGAGGTTACCAGGGCACAGTACAAAGTGGAGGTCACCAGGGCAGAGTTCAATGTGGAGGTCATCAGGGCAGAGTACAATGTGGAGGTCATCAGGGCACAGTACAATGTGGAGGTCACCAGGGCACTGTACAATGTGGAGGTCATCAGAGTACATTACAATGTGGAGGTCACCAGGGCACAGTACAATGTGGAGGTCACCAGGGCACAGTACAATGTGGAGGTTACCAGGGCACAGTACAAAGTGGAGGTCACCAGGGCACAGTACAATGTGGAGGTCATCAGGGCACAGTACAAAGTGGAGGTCACCAGGGCACAGTACAATGTGGAGGTTACCAGGGCACAGTACAAAGTGGAGGTCACCAGGGCACAGAACAATGTGGAGGTCACCAGGGCACAGTACAATGTGGAGGTCACCAGGGCACATTTTAATGTGGAGGTCACCAGGGCACAGCGCAATGTGGAGGTCACCAGGGCACAGTACAATGTGGAGCTCATTAGAGCACAATACAATGTGGAGGTCACCAGGTCACAATACAATGTGGAGGTCACCAGGGCACAGTACAATTTGGAGGTCACCAGGGCACAGTACAATGTGGAGGTCACCAGGGCACATTTCAATGTGGAGGTCACCAGGGCACAGTGCAATGTGGAGGTCATCAGGGAACAGTACAATGTGGAGGTCACCAGGGCAGAGTTCAATGTGGAGGTCACCAGGGCACTGTACAATGTGGAGGTCACCAGGGCACAGTTCAATGTGGAGGTCACCAGGGCACAGTTCAATGTGGAGGTCATCAGGGCAGAATATAATGTGGAGGTCACCAGGGCACAGTACAATGTGGAGGTCACCAGGTCACAGTACAATGTGGAGGTCACCAGGGCACAGTACAATGTGGAGGTCACCAGAGCACAGTACAATGTGGAGGTCATCAGGGCACAGTACAATGTGGAGGTCACCGATGCACAGTACAATGTGGAGGTCACCAGGGCACAGTACAATGTGGAGGTCACCAGGGCACAGTACAATGTGGAGGTCACCAGGTCACAGTACAATGTGGAGGTCACCAGGGCACAGTACAATGTGGAGGTCACCAGGGCACATTTCAATGTGGAGGTCACCAGGGCACAGTACAATGTGGAGGTCACCAGGGCACTGTACAATCTGGAGGTCACCAGGGCAGAGTTCAATGTGGAGGTCATCAGGGCAGAGTACAATGTGGAGGTCATCAGGGCACAGTACAATGTGGAGGTCACCAGGGCACTGTACAATGTGGAGGTCATCAGAGTACATTACAATGTGGAGGTCACCAGGGCACAGTACAATGTGGAGGTCACCAGGGCACAGTACAAAGTGGAGGTCACCAGGGCACAGAACAATGTGGAGGTCATCAGGGCACAGTACAAAGTGGAGGTCACCAGGGCACAGTACAATGTGGAGGTTACCAGGGCACAGTACAAAGTGGAGGTCACCAGGGCAGAGTTCAATGTGGAGGTCATCAGGGCAGAGTACAATGTGGAGGTCATCAGGGCACAGTACAATGTGGAGGTCACCAGGGCACAGTACAATGTGGAGGTCACCAGGGCACAGTACAATGTGGAGGTCATCAGAGTACATTACAATGTGGAGGTCACCAGGGCACAGTACAATGTGGAGGTCACCAGGGCACAGTACAATGTGGAGGTCACCAGGGCACTGTACAAAGTGGAGGTCACCAGGGCACAGAACAATGTGGAGGTCATCAGGGCACAGTACAAAGTGGAGGTCACCAGGGCACAGTACAATGTGGAGGTTACCAGGGCACAGTACAAAGTGGAGGTCACCAGGGCACAGAACAATGTGGAGGTCACCAGGGCACAGTACAATGTGGAGGTCACCAGGGCACATTTTAATGTGGAGGTCACCAGGGCACAGCGCAATGTGGAGGTCACCAGGGCACAGTACAATGTGGAGCTCATTAGAGCACAATACAATGTGGAGGTCACCAGGTCACAATACAATGTGGAGGTCACCAGGGCACAGTACAATTTGGAGGTCACCAGGGCACAGTACAATGTGGAGGTCACCAGGGCACATTTCAATGTGGAGGTCACCAGGGCACAGTGCAATGTGGAGGTCATCAGGGCACAGTACAATGTGGAGGTCACCAGGGCAGAGTTCAATGTGGAGGTCACCAGGGCACTGTACAATGTGGAGGTCACCAGGGCACAGTTCAATGTGGAGGTCACCAGGGCACAGTTCAATGTGGAGGTCATCAGGGCAGAATATAATGTGGAGGTCATCAGGGCACAGTACAATATGGAGGTCACCAGGGCACTGTACAATGTGGAGGTCATCAGGGCACAGTGCAATGTGGAGGTCATCAGGGCACAGTGCAATGTGGAGGTCACCAGGGCACAGTACAATGTGGAGGTCATCAGGGCACAGTACAATGTGGAGGTCACCAATGCACAGTACAATGTGGAGGTCATCAGGGCACAGTACAATGTGGAGGTCATCAGAGTACAGTACAATGTGGAGGTCATCAGGGCACAGTACAATGTGGAGGTCATCAGGTCACAGTACAATGTGGAGGTCATCAGGTCACAGTACAATGTGGAGGTCACCAGGGCACAGTAAAATGTGGAGGCACAGTACAATGTGGAGGTCATCAGGGCACAGTACAATGTGGAGGTCACCAGGGCACAGTACAATGTGGAGGTCATCAGAGTACAGTACAATGTGGAGGTCATCAGGGCAGAGTACAATGTGGAAGTCATCAGAGTACAGTACAATGTGGAGGTCATCAGGGCACAGTACAATGTGGAGGTCATCAGGGCACAGTACAATGTGGAGGTCATCAGGGCAGAGTACAATGTGGAGGTCATCAGGTCACAGTACAATGTGGAGGTCACCAGGGCACAGTAAAATGTGGAGGTCATCAGGGAACAGTACAATGTGGAGGTCACCAGGGCACATTTCAGTGTGGAGGTCATCAGGGCACAGTACAATGTGGAGGTCACCAGGGCACTGTACAATGTGGAGGTCATCAGGGCAGAGTACAATATGGAGGTCACCAGGGCACTGTACAATGTGGAGGTCATCAGAGTACAGTACAATGTGGAGGTCACCAGGGCACAGTACAATGTGGAGGTCACCAGGGCACAGTACAATGTGGAGGTCATCAGGGCACAGTACAATGTGGAGGCCATCAGGGCACAGTACAATGTGGAGGCCATCAGGGCACAGTACAATGTGGAGGTCATCAGGGCAGAGTACAATGTGGAAGTCATCAGAGTACAGTACAATGTGGAGGCCATCAGGGCACAGCACATTGCACAGTGCAGGGGGAAGGCAGACAGCTGCTGGCTGTACAATAGGTCAGGTCGGAGTTTACCTTCCAACTGAGGACGTGTTCCTGCTCGGTCAGCGCTGTCATATACAAGCCACCTCCTCCTTTGGCTCCCACTCCCTGTACTCCTTCCTGCTCTGCCCCCTGACTTTATAGGAGCTGGAACTATAGAGGGCTCTCCGGGTATTCATGCGTGCCGACAATACTGACCGTCAGCGCTCCTTATACACAGCATTGAAAATACATTTGGCGGTATACATCCGCCATAATGTAAACTTGCTTTGGAGCCCCTGGGGACTTCTCATGGAACCCCTGGGGACTTCTCATGGAAGGGAAATGTCCAGCAGTATTTTATATTGTGTTCCATGAGATGAAAATCAGCGGTTTCAGGTTTTTGTAATTTTAATAGTAGATGGGGCTACCTCCTCAGATAATTGAACATGGTGGCCCATTACACAGAGATCCATCTTGTCCCACACCGTTGTCATTAGTTGTTCCTTGACTCGATAGTAATGGGTTTTTACAATGGCATCTCCTGGCAGCCCATAAGGTCAAGGCACTGTGAGTCTCCTGTGTGCCCTATCTATCTCCATGGGAGCATCTGAGAAATCTGGCATTAAGAGTGTACCACTGTGTCCAGATCTTTAATGAATTCCGGTTACCCATGGATTCGAAAATGTGGAAGTTGTACCACCGAGACCTGTTTTGTAGGTCTTCTATCTTGGCAATGGCTTGTCCTTTCCTTGCCATTCATTGATCTGTTTTGAGTCCTGGTTCACTCTAGATATAGTCCTGTTCATTTTAGTTTATTGCTATATGGTCTCCAATACATTGGAGGTCTCTTTTTAAATCTGAGGTGATGGCTACACAGGCTTTGCTGAGTTCCTGTTGCAGTAATGCCCAACATCTGGCTATGGCTCCAGCAACAGGTGAATATGCAGGGACAGACATTGCTATCTCATCAGATTCCTGATCTAGCCTGGCTTAATGATGTCTTCGTTATCTCTACAAGTTGTTTCTCCAGGGAAGAGGACTGGAAGCTATCATATATAAGCATGTCTTTAGGGAATTGAGATTGTGGAGTCATATTGCTGCTCACCTCACCTTGAGATTGTGGAAAGGCTGTAGGAGAAGCGCCCTCTCCTGCCTTCCAGCTCGGGTGCCATCTTGGGTGAGGGAGCTGGTTTCATGGCCTGGTAATTCACCGCCTCTTCTGCCATTTTCTTTTTTTCTCTGGGTGCCTTGCTGGTTGTTTCAAGGAGCGATCCCCTTCACTCCTATCTGCCGATCTCCCCTCTTTCCACTGGATTAATGCTGGTAGGGCCGTGAGTGCAAAGAGCCCAGTCAGTGTAGTGGTCTCTTACAGTGACCAATTAGGAGAAGGACCCTTTTATATCAGTGGTCAGTGTAGTGGTCTTCTACATTGGTGACCAATGGAAGAAGGACCCCTTATATCAATGGTCACTGTAGTCGTCCCTTACATTGGTGACCAATGGAAGAAGGACCCCCTTATATCAGTGGTCAGTGTAGTGGTTCCTTACATAGTTGACCAATGGAAGAAGGACCCCCTAGTATCAGTGGTCAGTGTAGTGGTCTGTTACATTGGGGACCAATGGAAGAAGGGCCTCCTTATATCAGTGGTCAGTGTAGTGGTCCCTTACATTGGGGACCAATGGAAGAAGGGCCCCCTTATATCAGTGGTCAGTGTAGTGGTCCCTTACATTGGTGACAAATTAGGAGAGGGACCTTCTTATATCAGTGGTCGGTACAGTGGTCCCTTGAAGCATTAGTGAAAGAGGTCTTCATGGTGACAGGTCCACGTTAACCACAAAGGGCTTGTTCTGACTCTCATAGATTCCATCTTTTGTGTGGTTGTACATGTGGTTTGATATTGCATCCCAGTGATGGTCATCTGATGAGATTTTGGCCAGCTCAACTGCATCTACAGACACATCAAAGGATTGTGCTTATTGTTTAATACTAGACATTCTAAAGGAAATGGTCAAAGACTGCGGGCATACTACAGGGGTTGGTCAGAGACTGCAAGAATTGGAGACATATTACTGCCATTTACATATCAGTGCTGTCATCACATTGGATATTTCCAGCAGCAAGATCAATTATAAAAGATCTGTGAAAACATTCAGGAGAAGACTGATGAGAAAGGATGGTAAGGCAAACAGGCAAATAAAAAAAAACTGATGAATCCAATGAAGACTTTCCTTCACTGGTCTGAAAAAGTCCCTAGACAACCAAAACACTGCCTACATGCTGCTGGTGCCTTGGGGCTGCACAATAAGTGAGGTCTCATGTGGCCCTTGGACTGCATAATAAACAGGCTTCCATGTGGTCCTTGAGCTGCAAATTAACAAGGTCCCATGTGGCCCTTGGACTGCACAAGTGGGGTCCCATGTGGTCCTTGGGCTGCAGGTTGAGCCTGAACCATCCAACCATGTGACAGAAGGCAGTGGCACTTCCAATTTGCACATTAAGTCTGATCCTGCTAGAAGTGTTAGGAGGACTGTAAATGGTTAAAAAAGTCTGTTAACCTGTTACCTGTGAGCTCAACCGTTGTCAACCGTGCAATTCTAGAGTTCCTTCAGAGGATGCTAGGGGTTCCTTCAGCAATGGGCAATTTCTGTCTCTCAGATAAGAAACCGGTGACAAGTCTTAGCTATCTGTAAGGGGGACATTCTTCCCACTGACCACCACTGCAAGTAAAATTCATCCCAGTAACCACCAATGTAATGGACATTCATCCCAATGGCCACCAATGTAAGGAACATTCATCCCAGTAACCACCAATGTAAGGAACATTCATCCCAGTAAGGGACGCTAATCCCAGTGACCAACATGTCTATAAACTATGAGCTGTAGATATAGTAATTGTTAGTAGGGGTTCCCCGAGACCTGGAAACTCATTTCAAGGTTCCTCCAGGTTGACTAAGGATGTATTAGCCTGAAACCAGCCTAAAACCAGCCTAAATCGTCCAAAGGCAACATAAAAGGAGAACATCAAACAAATCATGGAGGACTCACACAGGACTCTTCACAAATAGCTTAATATGAACAGCAGAAGATCATCCGTAACAATTTGTCCAACATTCACATGTAACGCCGGCTGCAGAGTCTTCAAGACGTCTAATCGGTGTGTCCTCCTGACGTGCGGTAATCGGTGTGTCCTCCTGACGTGCGGCTAATCGGTGTGACCTCCTGGTGTGCAGCTAATCGGTGTGTTCTTGGTGGGAGTGGAGGTGACCCCTCTATAAGGATCTATAGCCCATACCAGGGGCAGACTGACAACTCATGGGGCCCCCCAGGCAATAGGGGATCATGGGGCCCCTGTGTCCTTGCCCAAACTCATAAAAGCCTATGAAAAAGGTACCAGGGGCATCTCATGGGGTCCCCTACTGACCCTGGGCCCTCGGGCAGTGCCCGAGTTTCCAAATGGTCAGTCCGCCCATGGTCCATACACACACAGCACAAGGCCGGGGTCACACTACCAGACGCTTCTCGGGGCTGCAGTTCCTCTGAGCTCCACAAGGTGCTGATCTCACTTCTACCCAGACAGGAAGTCTCTATCCAGACAGGAAGTGATGTCAGGTACAGATAGGAAGTGATTTCAGGTACAGATAGGAAGTGATTTCAGGTACAGACAGGAAGTGATGCCATGTATAAATAGGAAACTTCGGGTGGGAGGTGAGTCGGGAGTAGAGAGGAGATGTTGCTAGAAGAGGAGGTAATAAGATGTTATTTTCTATTTACACCCAGTGACCCCCCGTCATGTCCGTCCTCTTCCTCCATAGTCATGTCCATCTTCCTCCATAGTCACTGTGACGTCTTTTATAGACATTATTATTCATCATATTATATACAGTATGTATTCACAGGATACTACAGGGGCAGATACCATCCAGAAAAGCTGAGACTACGATATTAGACTAACTTTATTATTCTCCCTTAATCTCTAGTCCTATTATGCAGGATTTTGACGTTCTTTGATCCTCATTCCCACCACTGAGGGTAAGCCTCTATAGATGCCAACAAACAGCAATAAAAACTTGTGAGTTGGTCAGTTTTTGGGCCTCATATGCATTGTAGTGTGACTTCAATCTTATTGTGTATTGCATGCCAGATCCTACTGGGTACAGCCCGCCCATTATTGCCTGAAATCCCTATTCTAATATTGTACAACCAATACAGTCCAGATAATTGTCTGTCTATAGAAAACCTACATGACCACAAGGAAGATGGAGGAGGACTGGAGTCACATGACTGAGAGGATACTAAACCTCACCCTGGAGATCATCTACCTGCTGACCGGACAGGTGAGGAGGATTCTGGGAGGTCACATGACATCACTCTCATCTCTATTAATAAAACACAGACCAGACCAGAGAGGTGAGGATTTTGGGAGATCACATGACATCACTCTTATATCTATTGATAAAACACAGACCTGACCAGAGAGGTGAGGAGGATTCTGGGAAGTCACATGACATCACTCTTATATCTATTGATAAAACACAGACCTGACCAGAGAGGTGAGGAGGATTCTGGGAGGTCACATGACATCACTCTTATCTCTATTAATAAAATACAGATCTGACCAGGGAAGATAGGATTCTGGGATTCTAACATGATAATTCTATTGATTTTCTAATACAGAGACTTCCTGTTTCGAAGTCAGGTGATCATATGGCCATCACAGTGCCTCCATGTGACTCCCTAAAACCTGAGAGACACAACATGCAGAAGATTCTAGAAGTCACCAAGAAGATGATGGAGCTGCTGACAGGAGAGGTGAGCGGTGCCGGGAATTCTGGGACATTCTCCAGTAACAGACAAGGGATGTGTCTGGATGGTGACTGTATCATTGTGTGTGTCAGGTTCCTATAAGGTGTCAGGGTGTCACTGTCTATTTCTCCATGGAGGAGTGGGAGTATTTAGAAGGACACAAGGATCTCTATAAGGCCATCATGATGGACAATCAGCCGCCCCTCACATCACCGGGTAAGAGGAGACTTTATTGTAAAGGAGAGAGCAGTACGGAGGATCCACCTAGATCCCCCATCATCTGATAAACACATAGAAACAATGGATTCAGTCAGTGTGTGTGTTTCCTACAGATGGATCCAGTCATGGGAACCCACCAGAGAGATGTCCCCGTCCTCTGTATTCCCGGGATTCCACACAGGAAGGTCACACCATCCCTCACCATCATCAGGTAGAAGGATCTAGTTATGGGAACCCACCAGAGAGTTGTCCCCGTCCTCTGAATTCCTCGTATTCCACACAGGAAGATCACACCATCCCTCACCATCATCAGGTAGATGAGGAACAATCACTGATAGTATCATTAGGATCTGTACATTATCTGCATTGTTACCATTGATGTCATTTTTATTATATATTCAGAGTGTTGATGTTAAAAAAGAGATAAAAGAGGAGGATGATGAGGATGGGGTGATGGAGGAGTCGGAGTTTCTAAAAGGACACAAAGATCTGTACCAGGACACCATGATGGAGTCATTCAGCTACAGAAAAGCATTAGAGAGATGTCCCCTTCCTCTATATTCCTGGAATTCTACACAGGAAGATAATTTGATTGATTCTAAAGTCGAGATTAAATCAGAAGAAGAAGAGGCGTATGTGAGGGATGATCAGCAGTCTATGGAGGAGGATGGAATAACGGGGACATTTATAGAGGAGGACACTCCTACAGAGATCAGCACAGGTGGGTCATGAACACTAAATCCATTCCTCCACCCATACTGCTCACTGATTGGTCCAGAGTAGGGCGGGGACTGGGTGATATCAGCCTGTAATCCCCTGGTCACTTTCCTGAGCTGTGTTCCCCGTCCTGTATTCCTGGATTTCTCTGGGATAATCTTCCTTCTCTGTGCTGCAGACACAATTTATGTATCTAGACTGGATTTATGGAGATTCTGGGGTTCAGCTAATAGAGAAATGTTGATTTTCTTCACGCTCGTTGCTCAGCCTAGGCACTTGGGGCATGTGTCTTGAGTCTTCTTCTCCATGCCCAGTTCTAATAAGATCTCTGACAGAACATTTCTCCCAGGGTTCCTTGCTCTGTAGTCTGCTGGCTGTGCCGGGTGGAGGGATATGTCTGTAGTGTCTCAGACCCAAGTCACTGAGTGCAGTCTCAGGAGATGGGAGGCAGCGGTGTGGGACCTCTGCAACTTGTCTCAGTTAAGTAAACATTTAGACTACTGATGATTACTGAAAACCAATATTACGAGTCCTGACCATTACACTGTATGATTTATATTGCACATTAAGTAGTCTTAAGCCCCGCACTTTATACTCTATGGTATGTAGTGCTCACCAACAGAGGGGCTGTTTGAAATAAAAAGGTCTCCCTTACCTGTTCAGAGGCTGCCAGCCCAGGTACCATGGTAGTGTCCTCCAGAAAACATCAAGGTTCTGTCAGGTCATAAGCCAAGCACAGGCTGAGGCCTGACAACAACAGCTCTTGAGTAACACAGGCTGCCTCCCAGGACAGAGGTCCCAGGACTGAGAGAGCTCTGAAAAGCCCTCTCAAACATTTATCTTCTCCCCAGCCACCTTCTGGGATCCCCCTCCCAGGGATTGGATGCAGTGAGATAAATATTCATAACCCAATGGATGACCTTCCTACCCTATTTCTGGAATGTTCTTCCAGAGTCAGGCTGGAGCAATCAACTACCAGACTTTGGGAGATCTGACCAGACATAGAAAATAGATTGCTGCTCCACTGAGTACAGCAGAGTCAAAAACTACATTTATCCAACCGGGGGGGCAGGTCGATACATGTGCACTGCATACTTCTGATACTATGTAGTCTTCACTATAGTGTCTTGTATAATAATCAACTGTGGGTGTCGGATTATAACTTTTTTTTAATGGTTGAACTGGATGGACTTTTGTGTTTTTTTCAGCCAGACTAACTACCGTATTTTTCGCACCATAAGATGCACTTTTTTCCCCCCAAAAAAGGGGGGAAAATGTCAGTGCGTCTTATGGAGCGAATGTAAAGCGGCCGGTCCGGTATTTCTGCCGCCACCATGTCAGAATACCGGGCCGGCCAATCAGCTCTTCTCTCCTGCAGGACCTTACCTGTTCCTCGCTCCAGAGCTGCAATCTTCCCGCGCCGGCTTCTGTGACAGCCGGGTGCCAACTGCGCATGGGCGAGAAGCGCTGCACTTTGTGAATGGTCTGGTGACTTCTGGGACACATGACAGGTCCCAGAAGGCTCCGGGCCATTCACAAAGCGCAGCGCTTCTCGCACATTCGCAGTGGGCATCTGGCTGTCATAGAAGCCACCGCGGGAAGAAGGAAGGACAACTCCGCGGAAATTGGAGCGGGTAAATTCGGGTACCCGCTCCCCCTCCCTTCCCCAAAGGTCCGCAGTCTCTGGTAATCTCCTTTACTTTCTCTGGTCATCCCCTGCACTGTCCGCAGTCTTTGGTCATCCCCTGTACTGTCTGCAGTCTCTGGTCATCCCCTGTACTGTCTGCAGTCTGTGGTCATCTCCTGTACTGTGTCCGCAGTCTGTGGTCATCTCCTGTACTGTGTCCGCAGTCTGTGGTCATCTCCTGTACTGTGTCCGCAGTCTGTGGTCATCTCCTGTACTGTGTCCGCAGTCTCATCTCCTGTACTGTGTCCGCAGTCTCATCTCCTGTACTGTGTCCGCAGTCTCTGGTCATCTCCTGTACTGTGTCTGCAGTCTCTGGTCATCTCCTGTACTGTGTCTGCAGTCTCTGGTCATCTCCTGTACTGTGTCCGCAGTCTCTGGTCATCCCCTGTACTGTGTCCGCAGTCTCTGGTCATTCCCTGTACTGTCCGAAGTCTCTGGTCATCTCCTGTACTGTGTCCGCAGTCTCTGGTCATCTCCTGTACTGTGTCCGCAGTCTCTGGTCATCCCCTGTACTGTGTCCGCAGTCTCTGGTCATCCCCTGTACTGTGTCCGCAGTCTCTGGTCATCCCCTGTACTGTGTCCGCAGTCTCTGGTCATCTCCTGTACTGTGTCCGCAGTCTCTGGTCATCTCCTGTACTGTGTCCGCAGTCTCTGGTCATCCCCTGTACTGTGTCCGCAGTCTCTGGTCATCCCCTGTACTATGTCCGCAGTCTCTGGTCATCTCCTGTACTGTGTCCGCAGTCTCTGGTCATCTCCTGTACTGTGTCCGCAGTCTCTGGTCATCTCCTGTACTGTGTCCGCAGTCTCTGGTCATTCCCTGTACTGTGACAAGAAAAAGAGAGGAAGGCGCCTCTAAGTGCAGTATTAACAATTTATTAGTAGACAATGGAAAATTTGCACTTACAAGATAAACGGTTAAAAAGGCTCATTGTGTGGTAATTGGATCCCGGCGAGACATCCAGCCGTCCAGCAGCAAGCTATGCCTATAGGATCAGGAAGTAGAGTCCAGGATGTACCTGTGCATCAAAAATGAAGCTTGGAGAGCAGAGTCAGATGTAGCAGGTGAAAGGGGCGGTAATGCATTTCGGAGCATGCTCAATAGGCTCCTTCTTCAGACCTTGAAGATCTTGAGGTCTTTTTTGTAAGTTACATAGTCCTGACCCTTGTATTATATACTCTCTATTGTACTTTACATACTCCTGATACCATATAGTCCTAATTATTGTAACCTATACAATATGTTGTACATTCCATAGTCCTGACTTCTGCTATTCTACCCTCCACCCACTGCTATATATAAACATAATATGGATTATTTTTTTTTACACCCACTGTGTCGCAAGGGGACATTTTATATCTGATGATGTGATTGGAGCACAGACTTTTACATGTCGATAATAATGTGATAACATCCTTCAGTGATTATTATTATTATACAGTATTTATAAAGCACCAACAGTTCGCTCTGCGCTGTACATTACAAAGGGGGACAGAACATGTGACAGAACAATACCAATACAATGCAAAACATGAGGGGATTGAGGGCCCTGCTCCTTGGAGCTTACAATCTAGGAGGGAGGGGATGGTGGCACAGGAGGAGATAGCTGTGGGGGATGGGGTGGTAGGAAGAGTGGAGGAGGTCGGCAAGTTAGCAGGGGGTGGGGTAGGCTTCCTTGAAGAGGTGTGTTTTCAGGGTGCACCTAAAGGAGAGGAGAGTAGGTGATAATCTGATGGGTTGGGGCAGGGAGTTCCAGAGGATGGGTGACACCCTGGAGAAGTCCTGGAGGTGGGCATGGGAGGAGGAGACCAGGGAACTAGAGAGAAGGAGGTCTTGTGAGGAGCGGAGTGTGCGTGCTGGGCGGTACTTGGATATTAGGTCAGTGATGTAGTTCGGGGCAGTATGGTGGACGGCTTTGTACGTCAGTGTTAGGATTTTGAATTTGATCCGTTGGGCAATCGGAAGCCAGTGGAGGGATTGGCAGAGGGGGGTGGTGGAAACGGAGCGGTTGGAAAGGTGAATGAGTCTGGCAGCCGTATTCAGGATCGACTGAAGCGGGAATAGCCTGTGGCGAGGCAGGCCAGTGAGGAGGGAGTTGCAGTAGTCGAGTCGTGATATGATGAGGGAGTGGATGAGCTGCTTAGTAGTTTCTGGGGTTAGGAACGTGCGGATTTTGGCGATGTTGCGGTGGTGGAGTCTGCATGAGTTTGTTAAAGATTGGACTTGGGGCTGGAAGGATAGATTGGAGTCCAGAATGACACCAAGTACTCTGGCCTGCGGGGCGGGTTTGATGGTGGCGTTGTTGGATGTGATGGAAAAGTCAATGAGGGGTGGTGTCCGGGCTGGGGGGAAAACTAGGAGCTCGGTTTTGGAGAGGTTCAGTTTAAGGAAGTGGAGCGACATCCAGTCTATGTCGTACAGTAGGTTTGTGATTCGGGCGGAGACTGAGGGGGTGAGGTGGGGGGTTGAGAGATAGATTTGTGTGTCGTCGGCATAGAGGTGGTAGTTGAAGCCATGAGAGTGTATGAGTTGGCCAAGGGAGGAGGTGTAGATGGAGAAGAGAACGTGATAATGAGGGAGTAGTCAATACCTCAATGATGGTGGTCTTCAGGATCAGTTCAGTCTTCATCTTGGTTGTTCTCCCCCCATCCTCACTCTCTGACCTCTGGTGGGGCTCAGCCCCGCTGTTCTTCATGACTAAATCATGGACTAAATAAGGAAGTGCAGTACTTCTTGTGTTGGGAAGATGGCGATGAGTGATAGAGGGGGTGGGGACCCTCGTCCTATAATCCCCTCATCACTGTCCCTCCTATAAAAGACAGTTCTGGTTGTTTCCTCACTCTCTGACTAAGGTCCATGAATAAAGAAATGACCTGGTAGGAGATCAGAGGAGCCATTTCCTAGTTCCCTTGAGGGTGGAATTGTAAGCTCCTCAGAGACCAAGCTGCCTGATGTGGGCGGAGTCCTGGTTTGGGGGAACCAATCAGCTCCTGTCTAGTAATCCTCTTTGTCTTTGTATTTTAGTCCATGGCCGGGAGATGAGGAAAACCTCCGAGGATTGTCTCACTTTGTCTCCAGACTGGAAAGTAGAAGATGAGGACATCACACAGTATAGTCCAGGAGAAAACCCGGCTCCCTCCAATGTCCATCCGGCACCACCCAGTGTAGATGGACCATTGGATTCCTCGTATTCTGAGGAACTTCAGACTGTGTGGGACCGGGTCATCTTTCCAACCGAAATGAGAAGTGAGAAGCCTTATTCCTGTTCTGAGTGCGGGAAATGTTTTTCACAGAAGTCCCATCTTTACAGACATCAGAGATTTCACACGGGGGAGACTCCATTTTTCTGTCCCGAGTGTGGGAAATATTTTGTAGATAAATCAAAGCTTGTCACTCATCAAATGTCTCATACAGGGGAGAAACCATTTTCCTGTCCTGAGTGTGGAAAAGGTTTCTCACAGAAGGCCAATCTTTTCAGACATCAGAGGTCTCACATGGGGGAAAAGCCATATTCCTGTCCTGAGTGTGGAAAATGTTTTTCAGGAAAGTCTTATTTTTACAAACATCAGAAATTACACACAGGTGAGAAGCCATTTCCCTGTCCCGAGTGCGGGAAATGTTGTATACAAAAATCAGATCTTGTCATACATCAAAGGTCTCACACGGGGGAGAAGCCGTATTCCTGTCCTTTTTGTGGGAAATGTTTTTCACAGAAGTTCAGTCTTTACAGGCATCAGAGATTGCACACAGGCGAAAAGCCGCATTCCTGTACTGAGTGTGGGAAATGTTTTGTGCAAAAATCAGATCTTGTCACACATCAGAGATCACATACGGGGGAGAAGCCGTATTCCTGTCTTGAGTGCGGGAAATGTTTTTCAGATAAGTTCTGTCTTTCCAGACATCAGAAATCTCACATGGGGGAGAAGCCACTTTCCTGTCCTGAGTGAGGGAAATTTTCCTCACTGAAGTCCTGTCTTCTTGTACATCAGGGGATCCCACACAACCCTGGAGGTGTAATAGTGCCTTTAGTGCGGGAAATGTCTTCTAGATGAATGTTGCTGGACATTCCAGCTCTCGTGGGGAAGAAGCACACCCTGATATACACCTCAGATATAATCCATGGCTGATCTTCATCATGGAAGAAACCGTTCATAAGGAGATCAGAGGTCACCAAAGATGTGGATGAAGTGTGGGACCGGGTTGGCCATTGACAGCAGGAGGAGAATAAAAATGGAGACAATACATTTCATTGGCTGAGTACATTTTGTGGTGGAAGATTTCACAAACACTTAAAGAGTTTATTTTAAAAAAAATAGTTAAACAAATGGGACCAACATTCACTCATCCATAACAAATGTGGATTGTTTTTTATTTCATGAAATTACTTCCTATGACCAATGGCTCCATCTGTGGCCATAATGCAGTATTGATCAGTTTTTCCTGATGGAGGCATTTCAAGAAAAATGCCCCATTATGGCCACTAGATGGAGCTGACTATCATAGGAAATCACTACATTAATTAAATAGACCAAATCTATAACAAATGGGCAAATGCTTATCACACTTGACCAACAAATTTTATATTTTTATCAACCCTTTAGTTTGCGATGTCAGGCCTGGTTTCTTTGTTTTTTTACCTCCATTTGCACAGAAGGGATGTACACGCACTTTCACCAGAATTGCTATGTAATTTTTTATAAACAGACCCTTAAATATCAGGAGACATTTATACATGGCTCAAAAAATGAAAGGAAGACTTTGAAAACCCATCAGATCTCAATGGGGAGAAATCTGCTGGATCTCTATACTGACATGGACGGGTAATGTGTTAGGAATGTAAGGACACCCCATCGTTTGATGGAAATGATCGACCTACAGAGGACTGAATTCAAAGACACCCCGAAAATCAAAGTGAAGAAATGATGCAGCAGGCGAGTCCATTGTGCTGAAATGTCATTGCAGAGACTCAGAATGGTCCTCAGTAGTTTGTATGGCCCCCACGTGCTTGTATGCATGCCTGACAATGTTGGGGGAGGCTCCTAATGAGACGGCGGATGGTGTCCTGGGGGATTTCCTCCCAGATCTGGGCCAGGGCATCACTGGGCTCCTGGACAGTCTGAGGTGCAACCTGGTGGTGTCAGATGGACCGAAACATAACATCCCAGAGGGGTTCTATAGGATTTAGGTCAGGCGAGCGTGGGGGCCATTCAATGGTATCAATTCCTTCATCCTCCAGGAACTGCCTGCATACTCTCCCCACATGAGGCCGGGCATTGTCGTGCACCAGGAAGAACCCAGGACCCACTGCACCAGCGTAGGGTCTGACAATGGGTCCAAGCATTTCATCCCGATGCCTAATGGCAGTCAGGGTGCCATTGTGTAGCCTGTAGAGGTCTGTGCGTCCCTCCATGGATATGTCTCCCCAGACCATCACTGACCCCCCACCAAAACAGTCATGCTGAACCATGTTACAGGCAGAATGTTCTCCACGGCTTCTCCAGACCCTTTCATGTCTGTCACATGTGCTCAGGGGGAACCTGCTCTCATCTGTGAAAAGCACAGGGTGCCAGTGGTAGACCTGCCAATTCTGGGGTTCAATGGCAAATGCCAATCGAGCTCTATGGTGCCGGGCAGTGAGCACAGGGCCCACTAGAGGACATCGGGCCCTCAGGCCACCCTCATGAAGTCTGTTTCTGATTGTTTGGTCAGAGACATTCACACCAGTGGCCTGCTGGAGGTCATTTTGTAGGGCTCTGGCAGGGCTCATCCTGTTCCTCCTTGCACAAAGGAGCAGATACCGGTCCTGCTGATGGGTTAAGGACCTTCTATGGCCCTGTCCAGCTCTCCTAGAGTAACTGCCTGTCTCCTGGAATCTCCTCCATGCTCTTGAGACCGTGCTGGGAGACTGCAAACCTGGCAATGGCACGTATTGATGTGCCATCCTGGAGGAGTTGGACTGTCTGTGCAACCTCTGTAGGGTCCAGGTATGGCCTCATACTACTAGTAGTGACACTGACCCTAGCCAAATGCAAAACTAGCGAAAAACAGTCAGAAAAGATGAGTAGGGAAAAAATGTCAGTGGCATCCTCCTGTAAAACCATTCCTGTTTTGGGGGTCGTTTCATTGTTGCCCATCTAGTGCACCTGTTGTTAATTTCATTAACACCAAAGCAGCTGAAACTGATTAACAACCCCCTCTGTGACTTACTTGACCAGATCAATATCACAGGAGTGTCATTGACTTAATACTAGACTCTGATTAAAAAGTGTTCCTTTCATTTTTTTTTGAGCAGTGTATAAAGATGAGAAATGTGTAGCGGCTAAATGATGAGACCTCCCAGCAATGGTATTACCAGGCTACAACTAGGAGGAGCTTTAATGTAGAGCATGACCATAGGGGAGTGATTCCATCTAGCTCACATTAACCCTTTCCCTGCCAGAGATGTTTTTGCATATTTTTTTCATGCATGTTAACAAGCACCTTTTGGGTCTGAAGATTAGTTAAAAACCCCAAACATTTTTTTCTGACAGCAGAGGCCCTGGGGAATAAAATGGCAATTGCCAAGTCTATCATATTTACATGTTTTAAACTGTTTTGTTTACATTTCTTCAGTTACTTCCTGATTTCCATGCCTAGGCAAATGATGTCATACATCCCAGTATGTGGCAGCAAAATGAATAGACCCTCTAGCAATGTCAGTCATGCTCTCATCATATCTTCTCTGCTCTTTCACCCGTAAATGCTGCTACTTAAAAATCCATGTTCACCATTTCAGTGCTCTGTGCTGACCCTTTGCAATCATTATGGTAAATGATCTAAAGCAGCGGTTCTCAACCTGGGGGTCGCGACCCCTTTGGGGGTCGAACGACGCTTCCACAGGGGTCGCCTAAGACCATCGGAA